>NC_047092.1:138138058-138768828 GCF_902459505.1 Geotrypetes seraphini | reverse complement strand
ACTGCACCACCATTAAAATTGATGGTGCAGCCAGGTAATAATTTTCAAGGTCAGTTCTATGAATAAAATGTGTCTCATGCACAGCAATAGATTTTATAAACTTGCTTGCAGACCTTGCAGGTATACAGTATAAAGTAATACCATTTTGCACATACTTTTACCCCGGTGCATTTTTTTTTCTATTAAAAAAAGTGCTGGTACTTAAATACCAAGATATTCTATAGGAATGGGGTGATCACTATGGGACCCACCCCACAGTAGCCAGACCCCCCTGCAAATAGCCAAAGAACCATGAAAAGGCAGAACTGTGTGCAAAACCTGAGTTCTTTTATTAATACTTGGGGACAATGGGTCATTTTGATCAAGCAATGAAAAAAAATCATTTGTACTCACAGTGGCGTAACAAGGGTGAGTGGTGCCCCTCCCCTCTCCCCCCCCCCACGCTTGCTCCCTTCCCTTCCCCTGTACTTTTAAATTTTCCAGGCAGGAGCAACATCACAAACTTGCTGCCCGTGTCGCAGCGGCTATCCCTCTGAAGTCAGAGAGAGGTGACACTGACGTGGGCAACAAGTTTTTAATGCTGTTTACGCAGGGAAAATGAAGAAGGTACTCGTACTCTCATTTTTTTCAGTCACCGTCCCTTTAATTTGGAACTCTCTCCCTCTATACCTTAGAGCTGAACAAAACTTGCAGAAATTCAAAAACAGCCTAAAGTGCTTGCTTTTTAAAGATGCCTATAGCTGATTTTTTTTTTACACACATATTTACTTCTGCACTTTTTAACTTTTCCCTTTTCCTATTGTATTTTCCTTTTATGTAGTCTTTCTAAGAAATTGTAGTTATCCCCTTTTTTTTCTCTCACTGCTTTCAGGTCATAAGTATGTTTGTTTAGTTGGTTTATGTCTAATAATTTAAAAATGTCCATCTCCCAGCTATTTTTAATTACTTTGTACAACGCTTTGTACCTTTGGATAAGCGTTTAATCAAAATTTAACTAAACTATGAAAATGAGGGCAGGGAAGGGGGGGGCGCATGTGCACTCAGTACTCCCTCAAAAAAGAGCCCTGTTTTAAATATGTTAAGCAGAAGCATTTCCAGGGGCAGATCTGTTCAAATATTCACAAGCTGCTCATTTATAAACTAGTTGTTGATTAAAAGTGGCAAATTTGTCATGAAACCACCATTGGGACATTTTATGCAATATGAAGAGATCATACTTTTATGGTATTTTCAATTGATATGATGCCTTCAGCCAACAAGTGCTCCTATTTACCACTGTGTCTATATTACCCTAATACAAAAATTATAAAACCCTTCTATTAACTGTTTTGGTATGTCCCCTGAAGTTTCCATAACAAAGAGAAAATGTAATTATAATGCATTAAGGAGTAAATTCTCCAAAGTTTGCTGGAATTTAAGTGCCAGGCCGATGCACACGTAGAGCAAATTCGGACTGGAAGAGCGTCACCTGTGGGATGCTGCAGGGCTCGGTGCTTGGACCCGTGCTCTTCAACATCTTTATAAACTATCTGGACATTGGTATGACAAGTGAGGTGATTAAATTTACGGACGATACAAAGTTATTCAGAGTAATGAAGACACAGGGGGATTGTGAAGATCTGCAACGTGACATAATCAAGCTTGAGCATGGGCATCGACATGGCAAATGTGGTTCAACATGGATAAGTGTAAAGTGATGCATGTCGGTAACAAAAATCTCATGCACGAATACAGGATGTCCGGGGCAGTACATAAGAACATAAGCAGTGCCTCTGCTGGGTCAGACCAGAGGTCCATCAAGCCCAGCAGTCCACTCATGCGGTACTTGGAAAGACCTCCCAGGAAAGAAACTTGGGAGTTCTGATCGACAAGTTGATGAAGCTGTCCGCGCAATGTATGGCAGCAGCAAAAAGAGAGAACAGAATGCTAGGAATGATTAAGAAGGGGATCACAAACAGATCGGAGAAGGTTATCATGCCGCTGTACCGGGCCATGGTGCACCCCTCACCTGGATTACTGCATCCAGCACCAGTCACCATTTATGAAGAAGGACATGGTACTACTCAAAAGGGTCCAGAGAAGAGCAACTAAAATGGTTAAGGGGCTGGAGGAGTTGCCGAACAGTGAGAGATTGGAGAAACTGAGCCTCTTCTCCCTTGAAAAGAGGAGACTGAGAGGGGACATGATCGAAACATTCAAAATACTGAAGGGAATAGACTTAGCAGACAAAGGCAGATTGTTCACCCTCTCCATGGTGGTGAGAACGAGAGGGCACTCTCTAAAGTTGAAAGGGGATAGATTCCGTACAAACGTAAGGAATTTCTTCACCAAGAAAGTGGTAGAAAACTGGAATGCTCTTCCAGAGTCTGTTATAGGGGAAAACACCCTCCAGGGATTCAAGACAAAGTTGGGCAAGTTCCTGCTAAACTGGAATATATGCAGGTGAGGCTGGACTCATTTAGAGCACTGGTCTTTGACCTGGGGGTCGCCACGTGAGTGGACTGCTGGGCACGATGGACCACTGGTCTGACCCAGCAATGGCAATTCTTACGCTCTTATGGAAGCTGTGCATCCAACTGTCATTATAGAATGGTAGTGTAAGCCTAACTTTAGCTGTAAGCCTTTACGCCAGCTCAACAGCTGATGTAAATGCATGTACCGTATTTTCACCCATATACCGCGCACACGGGTATAGCGCGCGGGGAACACAAATTTATGTAAAAAAAAATTTTATATATCGCGCACACGCGTATACCACGCATGCTAAAACCTCCTTCCGCCTACTCCAAACCGGCATCCTCCCCCCCCGCTCGCTTACCCGAGAGAGCATTTTTTTTTTTCATTCGAATCCGGCATTCCCCCTGCGAACCGGCATCCTTCCCCCCCGCTCGTGTCACCCCCCCTCCCCCGCGATCCGCAAAACATCTCTTACACGATTGGGCACCGGCACCAGCACCAATGCACAGGATGTGCCACTGCCAGTGCCCGAAGATCCTCCCTCGTTGGGTTGGGCTGGGCTGGGCAGTGCGGTGCGAGAGAGATTCTCCTTCTTCCTGCGCCGGGCTGGACTAGGCTTTGAGCATTTGCGCATGCTCAAAGCCTTCTGGTCTTGCTCTCTCCGAGATGTAGGATCGCGGGGGAGGGGGGGTGACGCGAGCGGGGGGAAGGATGCCAGTTCGCAGGGGAGATGCCGGATCAGATTGAAAAAAAAAGTTGTAAAATGCACTCACACGTATAACGCGCACGGTTATGCCCGTTTTGTAAAAATCGTGTATAACGCGCGCGTTATATGCATGAAAATACGGTACTTATCTGTAGACAGTAAAGCATGTAAATAATAGAATGCTAACTGCCTGATACGCCTCCAGCATGCCCATGCCACCCCCTCCATGTCCAAACCTCCTTGAAATTGCATACTCTAGAATTTGGGCACAAAACTTATAGATTAGTGACTATTGGCAGTCACATGTATAACTGCAAATGGGTGTCAATTTGTGCCATTTAAGGCCAAATATAGCCAATTGGCTATCTCCAATTAGCAACCAATTTTTGAATTAAGTTACATATGCCTCTTACCTTATTCTATAACCCGTACATGCAAATTTGCACACTAGTCGGAAATTTGAGTGCACAAGTTTATAAAATCAGAGGATAATTTTGTTGCAAATCACATGATATAATTAGTTATGCCTATTCAGAAGGTGTTAATTGTGCCACGTTTTCTGCTGTGTGAATAGTTAACCCATGGAAACTATCTTCACATTAATTGTAAGGCACATTTCCAAACAATTCTCTAAGTCCACATTAATAGTTAAAAGCAGCAATTAACAGGGTACACCGACAGTTAACGTGTCAGCCGAGCTATTATTTTAAATTATTTATTTATTTAAAATACTTGTAACTCACACTATCCAAATGTTCTAGGCAGGTTCCATACAACAACTAGTGAGTGGTCAGAAAGGATAATGTAACAGAAGAAAACATAGGACCTGTTTTACAAAGCCGCGCTAGTGGCTGCCGCGTGGCAACAGCCCCGAAGTCCTTTAAATCTCTATGGGCCATTACCGCGCTGCAGCCGCTAGCGCAGCTTTGTAAAACAGGCCAATAGTTTCTTAGCCTTGGTCTTCACTGAAGACATGATGACTAAAAACAGCTAAAGCATATCACTTTAAGCTTAAAAGATAGAGCTGTACCAAATAGTGTAATTGACTATAATATAATTGACTATTCGTCTGAATACAAATAATGAAAAATATTATTCAGCCAAATACAAATGCCAAATATATATAATGCATAAACAAAAAGGACTAGGTTGGTGTATTTCAATGTAGGAATCTTAACCGAAAAACCTCAGCCCCACCACTCCACCGCTATAATGATTTCTAAAGCGGGAGATTTCTGTGGTGCCTCATCATAGGTAATTCGTTGTTCACTGCTGTGATTATATTCATATAAATGTTTTTTGTTTCTTTTTTTCTTTTTTTACAACGAATGAAATGGTATAAAAGTGTATAAGAGTGTATACTTAACTTCTATACACAGCTGGACCTGGGAGTCTGACCCTTCGCACATTCCGTGCTGTCTCAAGGGTCTCCCTGTATAAAAGTAAAACCAAAATACTTAGGGCAGCTGTAATGAGACTTTTCTCAACACAACACCACCCCCCCAAAACCATATAAATCACTATGTGAATCTCTTTTCTCTAACTCACCGAGGTCGCCGTAGTTATCCGACTCGCAAGTACAAAGTCTGTGAAAGATGGCGCCGGCGTCCTCGATCCACATTTAAATACATAAATTAACATAACCACTCCCCCCAGGAAACCCATTGGTCCAATCATCCTCCAATCAGCGTGATCCAGTCAATCTCTCCATTCAGTCCCCGTGGTTCTACTGTATCTAGAGTGAAAATCAATCTCTGTTCTACCTCATTTAATCTCTGCAAATCCTTCCCATTATTAACAATGTTACTCAGGCCCCTTTAGTTGCACACTGGCATAGGTATAATCATGGGGTGGATCAACTTAGATGGCGAGTGATTAAGAGGGTTACGGGGAGGGAGGGTGGGAAGGATTTGCAGAGATTAAATGAGGTAGAACAGAGATTGATTTTCACTCTAGATACAGTAGAACCACGGGGACTGAATGGAGAGATTGACTGGATCACGCTGATTGGAGGATGATTGGACCAATGGGTTTCCTGGGGGGAGTGGTTATGTTAATTTATGTATTTAAATGTGGATCGAGGACGCCGGCGCCATCTTTCACAGACTTTGTACTTGCGAGTCGGATGACTACGGCGACCTCGGTGAGTTAGAGAAAAGAGATTCACATAGTGATTTATATGGTTTTGGGGGGGTGGTATTGTGTTGAGAAAAGTCTCATTACAGCTGCCCTAAGTATTTTGGTTTTACTTTTATACAGGGAGACCCTTGAGACAGCACGGAATGTGCGAAGGGTCAGACTCCCAGGTCCAGCTGTGTATAGAAGTTAAGTATACACTCTTATACACTTTTATACCATTTCATTCATTGTAAAAAAAGAAACAAAAAACATTTATATGAATATAATTACAGCAGTGAACAACGAATTACCTATGATGAGGCACCACAGAAATCTCCCGCTTTAGAAATCATTATAGCGGTGGAGTGGTGGGGCTGAGGTTTTTCGGTTAAGATTCCTACATTGAAATACACCAACCTAGTCCTTTTTGTTTATGCATTCTATTAGAGAGGGTTGGTAGTACACATATTTAATTTACTGGTATTTGGGCTAAAATATATATAATGGGCATTGAGTTTTAACATAACAAATAATAAAAGAAACAATGTGACATTAGACATCAAGGGGCAGATTCTGTATAGGACGCTGGTCTCAGCAGCTGCTTAAGAACCGGATGAGAATCGCACATCAGTGTCCTAACCCCGCCTAACCACCCTGATTCTCTAATTGGCGCCCATGTCACAGGTGCAGGTTAGAGAATTGCGTTGTCATTAGCTGATCGTGTCAATGAAATCACCCTGCTGCAATCAGCTGAGTGGCTGCGGCAAGGGACCCCCCTCCCCGTGAAGTCCCCCAGGAAGAGGGATGCCCACTCCTTCCTGCTGGAAACCCCCCCTCCTGAGAATTCCCCTGGCAGGAGAGATTCCCACTCCCTCCCACCAGAACACTTGAACCCTTCTAAGAATTTCCCCAGCAGGAGGGATGCCTACTCCCTCCTGCCAGAAACACCTCCCCCAGAACTTCCAAAATCCCCCAAATGGTGAAACCCCCCTTCCAAATCCCCCAAACTGGTGACAACCCAAACTACCCTCAAGCTTCTAGACCCCTTACCTCTACCACTATTGTAGAAAGTCCAGCCAGAGGGATGTTTACACCTTCCAGCTGGCAGGCCTGCCACAGCCAAGAATGGCAACGCGTCACCTTCCCGGAGCATTCTGGGATGCACCGGGGAGGGGGTCCTAAGGCTCAGATGCCTAAGGCCCCCCATAGGGCCATAGGCATCTGAGCTAATGCAGAGCCTTAGGCCCCTCCCCGGTACATCCAGAATGCACCAGTAAAGGGAAGGGCCTGCCATTTTGGTGTGGCTGGACTATATTATCAGGAGTCTGACATGGCCCTAGGGAGCCGCTTAGAGTCCGCTTAAGCTATTCCAAGGCCATTTCCGAGCAAAACCACTCCCTTGCCCAGCCTTGGGTGAGAATTAAGTAGTTCCAACATGTCTCCCTCAACTGCACAAACACCTACAGTGTAGGTGGCTGCCGTGTAGTTTTTTAGAAAACGTGCCTCCCAATTGGCTGGTTAGACAGCGATAGGATGCCTACAATTGGGATACCATTTATAGAATCAGCCCCCAAATGTTTATTTCAGTAGGATTTTAGCATTGTAGAAATCTAAATGAATATGAATAATGTATTTGGGTCTGAATTGAAATGGAATATGAATATTTGGTACAGCCCTAGCAATGGGATCAAATAGACAAAGTGTATGACCACTTAGTACTTGTATCCATATTAAATTTCAACCTGCCATTCAGATGTCTAATCTAATCATTTCTAATACCTTATGCAAGTCTCACTCAAAGAATATATTGTCCTTTTCCTAGTGTGGGAAATGCAAAGATATCCAGCTTTAGTCCTATGTAATGTTGGTAATCACACCTAAACTGACAGCTACAGCAAAATAACATTGAAGGATCCCTAGCTAGCTGACATGGGCTGGGTCACGTGTATATGAAGAAACTATCAGTGGGTCATAATTAGTACAAAGAACAACTTGTGACTCCATTTTATTGCTCTGAGAAATCACGTATGCATGCAGGCCTGTTCTATGTATCTGTCTTAGTGCCTGGCACAGCCAGGAGGCATCAGGATGTAGATGCTAGTTAGCCTTGATGTATAGATTATAGGATGGATTTATGGTTTTGTTTTTCTCTCTGCTGTTACCTTTTGGTCAGAGCTGGTTAGAACTGGTTTGGACTGGTTAGGATCCTATATAACTTTTGTGTCCGAGATCCTCAGGGTCTTCTGTTTATGCAGCCAGTTCTGCCCAGAAGTCCAGCATATATGCTTGTTTAATAAAAGCCTTTTTAAATCTCTTCAGTCTCTGGCTCAAGTCTCTGCACTACTAACGGAGGGCCTTATCCTAAAAGGTACCTTCATTTGGCGCAGCCGAACAGGGACTTGATCTACAGACTTGAGCCTGTTTGGCACGATCGTCTCCCTCGGAGGATTTCAAACCTTGCCTCCTACGAGACCCGTAATAGCCGGCATTAACCTGGTGGTTGACCAGGAACGGTTTCTCGTCGAAGACAACGGATTGCACCTCGAGAAGGAACGAATCGGTGGAGATTTCTGGCTCCTGGTTTTGTTGTGCCGGTACCGGACCTGTCTTGGTAAGTGAGAAGTTGATTCCTTCTCTATCCTGTCTCTACCTCTTTTGTCTAGTAACTTCTTAATCCGTTGTGAAGCTCAGAGAGGTATATAGGATTCTGGTTTCTGGAAATTGGAACTTTTGTTGGGTGCATATATAGATTGTATAATATGGGTCAGAGCACCACCGACCCCCTTCAGATCATGCTTAAATATTTTACAACTGCCTTTTCTGGCGATTATGGCGACCCTAAGATTTTTTATTGTTTTCTTCACCCTTATTTTTATTGTTGTCAAAGGCTTAGTATTTGGAATTTAATCAACTTTTTGTCATACTTGTCAAATTAATGAAACAAAAGCTCTGGGGACACCTGACAAGACACAGAGAACGAGAAATTGGTGATGTTGAGAAATTACCCGGGGAGATGGAAATAGCATTTAGGTTGGAAACCTGGGAAAAGTTGGTAAAGCAAGCCAGCATGATTGTTTTGCCGAAAGTTGCAGACAGGATAGTGTAAGTTGCTTAACAGGGTAAAATGCATGTGGATCAAGACAGAATTAAGAATGTGAGTTCGCACTGATGAACGAGAATAAGGACTGTGATTTTAGATATATGTTGCGTGCAGTGGATTTGTTACAGACAGTGAGTAATTTAAAGAAAGTTGAGCCAGATAGTTTATGTGTTCTCGCAGTTGTCAAAGTGTGTCTGCTGGTAATAAAAAAAAAAGAAAAAAAAAAAGCAACCGTTTGTCAGACATGTGGGGTTTGTGTTGGGCACATCTCTGCCTTTGTATCCCAGTGTTGGGGGATTTAAAGTACAAGACTAACAATGATAGAGGTTAAGTATCCATATTTTTCTGAAAATTGAAATATTTGCTAAACATGGGCTTCATAATTCAAGTTCAAGTTTCAAGTTTATTATTATTTGATGAATCGCCTATACAAACATTCTAAGCGCTGAACAATTTAAAAAAAAAAAAAAAAAAAAAAAACATTTTAGAGGACAAACAATTTAAGACACAAGTACAAAGTTAAATAACAAAGTTTTTAAGAGTTTTATAAAAGAGATAAGATCTTTTTCTTTTCTGATGTACAGTAGCAGTGCATTCCACGTTTGTGGCGCTGTAACAGAAAACATGTCATTTCTTCTTGTACCCACAATTTTTAAGGAAGGGACAGTTAATAAGTCTTGTGATGATGATCGTAGAGAACGAGGGGCATAATAAGGAATGATCATTCTAGACATGAATTGAGGCTCATTGAAAGCTAGAACTTTAAAAACCAAGAATAATATCTTAAAAGTAATTCGGTGGCTAATAGGTAACCAATGGGACTTAATCAATAGCGGTGTAATGTGGTCAACTTTTTTTTTTTTCCTTTATGAATGAGTTTTATTGATAACGGATGGATTGAGATTACTTCTTTTGTGCTAACAGTCTCCCTTGCTTTCCCGTATTGTGTCTTTATCCTGGTGTTCTTTATGAATTCTTTCTTCCCATGCATGTTTGTATAAAGTGTTATTATCAATCTGATTTTAAATACAATTGGAAACAGAAATACCTTTCAAATAAACTTGGTAGCTCAAACTCCAGAGGAAGGGGGTAGTTATTATGTAAGGACAGTGCAGACTAAAGTAGCTACATCTAGTCTGCAGCAGTGCCCACTCCTCAGAGTGTAGCGGGACCCAGGTGGCAGACAAGGGTTCCAGGTCTGCCTGCAGGGAACATGGCTAAGTGACCTCAGGGGTGGTGTCACGTTAAAATGTCTCTTCTTTGTCTTCGCAGTCAGACATACAGAGCTGTTCTGGACCTGTTACAATGAGCCTTTTTCTACCCAGAGAAGGAGAACAATGTTCTGCTTTCAGTAACCTTGAAATGACCTTGCACTTAACATTTAACATGTTTCTTTTTTTCCCCTTTGAATTGACATTGCCATACTTCAGAATACCTCTATATTTAACATTGTACACTGTACCTAGTAAGTTTTGCTTATTTTTCAAGATTGAAGCACACCCTAGCAGTTGCGTCCCTGTCTGCCTTATGAATGTAATTGGCAGGGCACCAAGCCAGAGTGATCACATTCTTACGTTTTCTCTTTCGGATGTTCCAGTAACCATTAATAGATGCCTTTTATGATTATGTGATTATTATGCCATGTGTTATATCGCACTTTACTTTGCCACTGTGTGCACACAATTATGATTCGTGCTATGATGGACGTTTGTTTTTGTATAACTGTGCATTTCTCTGCAGATCTAAGTTCAGCTCTGAATCCTTGCCAGCTGGAAGAAAAGTTTCACGCCTTTTCTGTTTTCTATGTTTGTTTATGCCCTGTAATCTTTGTGTTGTCTATCTGTTTGGTTTGTGGGGTACCCCAGGGAAACCAACTATACCATTGGCCATTTTTGGAGATTTTTCTCTCCCTTTTTGCATTTTTGTTTTTTTCCTATCTAAATTGCCTTTCTAGCTGTTCACGCCCACGCTGCCCTCTGGCGCCAGCGCTCCTTCCTCACCTCCTCTGGATCCCCTATCCAACACCACCAACTCATCCTGGACCTTTTGGATGCTATCCTGCTACCCTCCAAAGTTTCTATCATGCACTGCTGGGCCCACCGTCGCCTCCGTGATTTCATCAGCCGCGGTAATGCCTTGGCTGACCGCTCGGCTCGCCAGGCGGCCCTCCAAGGTCCGCCCACACCCCCTCTTCTGTTATCCCTTTCCTCCCCTCAACCTTTCCTTCATTCCCTTTCCCCCCAGTACACTGACCCCGAGCGCAAGTAGGCCACGCAGCAACCTGGCCATTGCACCCTCCCATCCGGATGGATTACTATACCCTCCTCCCACACATCCACCCCCCCTCCTGTATGTTCCACAACTCCTGGCCCTCACTGTTGTCCACCGTGCACACGATTTTTCTCATGCCGGTAACCCAGCCCTCCGCACTCTTCTCCGACAGAATTTCTATATCCCGAATCTCTCTCAACTCATCTCCCATGTTCTGCTCCGCTGTGTCATTTGCCTCCGACACAACCCCTCTTCTGTCAGACCCCCCGTTCCTGGCCACCAGCCTATCGGTTCACATCCCATGCAAGTCCTCTCTACAGATTTTACCCACTTGCCCCCCTCCCATGGGTTCCGTTACCTCCTGGTTTTCATTGATTCCCACACTGGGTGGCCAGAGGCCTACCCAGTGTGCACAGAGAAAAGTAGGGAAATAGTAAAGGTTTTACTCCATGACATCATCCCTCGCTATGGCCTGCCCCTAGTGATTGGCAGCAATAATGGCCCCGCCTACATATCACAAGTCACACAAGCTGTCTCTCGGGCTCTGCAAATCACCTGGAAATTACATACGGCCTATCACCCCAGAGCTCTGGCCAAGTTGAACGCATCAATAGAACTATTAAAACCCTCCTCGGCAAAGCGGCAGAAGAAAGCCGCCTGCCATGGCCCAAACTGATCCCTTCTGTTCTATTTCGCATCCGCTGTACCCCAGGTAAACGCAATCAGTTGTCCCCATTTGAGCTCATGTATGGCCGACCCCCGCCAATAGTCAGTCTAGACCCTGAGTCTCTTGAACAGATAGGGAACACTATCACAGACGCAGAGATAAAGCAGCTAGGAAAGACCATTATGAAATTACAGAACTGGGTCATTTCTAGAGCCCCGCTACCAATTACAACCCCTGTCCACCTCTACAAACCTGGGGATCAAGTGTGGCTAAAAGTATGGAAGAAAGAACCGCTGTAACCCCTTTGGACAGGGCCTTTCACTGTCTTACTTGCTTCCCCCACAGCTGTCAAATTGTCCCGCCACGAGTCTTGGATTCACTACAGCCGTGTGAAGCCCGCTGCTGAGTATATTTGTGAAAAAGGGCCTACTGACCTTCAACTGAAAATCACGCGGCTGCCCCACACTCTGGAAGAGTAATCACGCAAGTCTGATCTGGAGATCTGACAAGATATTTAATATGAACTCTGTTGTATATTTACTGCTTGTGATTTACGTCTTGCCAACATTGTCCATGTCCCCTACCCCTCCCACGCCTGGGTGTGCCCCTTGTGTGGCACTAGTGGACAATGGGGGCAAAACGGAAAATGTTATTAGATTTCAAACTAATTATGAGTGTAAGGGTCAACTAGTGACCCCTGTATGTATATAAAACAATGTTGAATATTCTATATGTAATAATGGAGATTCACAGATCTGTTTCGACCCCAAAGCAACTAATAGGGATACTTGGATAGAGGTCAGGTCAGTCTGGGATCAGGGCCCCCTGATTCAACAAACCCTGGTCACTAATCCCTATGTCCCGGCCTCAGTCCTCTTTGATGCTTGCCATGCCATGGACCAGAACCCCACCTTCCTTGGACGTTGTGGTGCCCTAGCATGGAGGAGGGAATATATGCACAACGATAAATACATGTGCCTGGCGGGACAGAAGCCGTCCCACTGTGAAGGGTCTTCCGAACACTACTACTGTAACTACTGGAGATGTGTATCCTGGGCTACTTGGGGTATGACCCGACTGCCCACCACCCGAGCCATATTATCCAAAGTGGTGACTACCTCTGACTGTGGCCTCCAGAACTGTAATCCACTTAACTTCACTATCCTACAGCCGTTTAAATGGAACCTCGATGATAGCCTCCGGAAAGCTCGCTATCTTGTGGGCCTACAGATATATGGTAAGGGCACGGACCCTGGTACTGTCTTGCACATCAAACTCGTTGAGAGACACCGAATCCCTGAACAACACAGCATTGTGTTTCCTGACTTTTATGAACATATGAAACTTGACCAACAAGACTTTGTGCCCTCTGCCACCACTCGCAACCTTTTCATACAGTTCGCTGAAACCATAGGAGCCACCTTAAATCTGACAAACTGTTATGTCTGCGGGGGCACCCAGCTGGCCTCTGAAAAACTCCATTCTGGCAAAACACTGCATACAGCGTCTCGGACCATCCTTTACCACTCGTGTTGGACACCTGCAGTGCCAATCCTTATGGACTAAAAATAGCACCTCTCAGCCCGGTTGGACTTATTGGACCGGAGATCCTAAGTTAAAAATACCCAGACGATGGAATACTACTGGCAATGCTACCACATTAAATGTCTACCTCAACCTGCCTGCTTCTGCCCCTTGGGCTGCACCGGAAGGATACTACTGGATCTGTGGGAAAATGGCGTACCCCACTCTACCCTCAAATTGGACTGGCACTTGTTTTCTGGGCACTATCAAACCAGCCTTCTTCCTCCTCCCGTTATCCGAAGGAGAACATCTGGCTGTCCCAGTATTCGATCAACGGGCCCGTTCTGAAAGAAGTTTGGAAATTGGTAAATGGGATGACACTTGGCCCCCGGAGCGCATCATTGCTGTCTACGGTCCTGCTACTTGGGCTGATGATGGTATGTTTGGGTACCGGACCCCAATCTACATGCTTAACCGCCTCATACGACTGCAGGCGGTTTTAGAAGTTATCACCAATGAAACAGCTAGGGCCCTGGGAGCCCTGGCCAAAGCGAACACTATGATGCGTACCGCCATCTATCAGAACCGACTGGCCTTAGACTATCTATTGGCCGCTGAAGGAGGGGTGTGTGGAAAATTCAATCTTTCCAACTGCTGTCTACAACTGGATGATGAAGGATTTGTGGTTGAAGAGGTCATAGACAAGATTACCAGATTAGCTCACGTTCCTGTCTAGACTTGGAAGGGTTTTTCTGCTGATATGTTTGGACTCAACTCACTGACTGATTGGGCCTCCAAACCGGGACTCTTTAAAGCCCTCACCATAATTTTCCTGGTATTCTCTGTCATACTTTGTGTTCTTCCTTGCCTGTTACCATGTTTATTGAAAACCCTTAACCGTACTATTAGGACTACGATTGACAAAAGTACCACCGCTCTAGTCCTGGCCCTTTCCTCCTATCACCCAGTCCCCACCTCTGATACAGATGGCCCTGACCTCCCATAACCCAGCTAGTCAGCTAGCCTACAGAAGAAAAGTTGGGAATGAAGGATCCCTAGCTAGCTGACATGGCTGGGTCACGGTGTATATGAAGAAACTATCAGTGGGTCATAATTAGTACAAAGAACAACTTGTGACTCCATTTTATTGCTCTGAGAAATCACGTATGCATGCAGGCCTGTTCTATGTATCTGTCTTAGTGCCTGGCACAGCCAGGAGGCATCAGGATGTAGATGCTAGTTAGCCTTGATGTATAGATTATAGGATGGATTTATGGTTTTGTTTTTCTCTCTGCTGTTACCTTTTGGTCAGAGCTGGTTAGAACTGGTTTGGACTGGTTAGGATCCTATATAACTTTTGTGTCCGAGATCCTCAGGGTCTTCTGTTTATGCAGCCAGTTCTGCCCAGAAGTCCAGCATATATGCTTGTTTAATAAAAGCCTTTTTAAATCTCTTCAGTCTCTGGCTCAAGTCTCTGCACTACTAACGGAGGGCCTTATCCTAAAAGGTACCTTCAAACATAACATATAAAATATACACTGTGCCACTCACATAAGAAAGATCTTAAAAAAGGAAAGTACACTTGGAGAAGACTAAGAAGAAAATATAAGTACCGTATTTTCACATAGATAACGCGCACCCGTGTAAAACGCGCACACGGGTATAGCACGCAAAAAACACAAATTTATGTACAGAAATTTTTATATACCGCGCACACCCGTATACCGCACATGCTGCCCGACTCTCCTTTCGCCCGCCCCGACTCTCCTCTGGCCATCCCGACTCTCCTTTCGCCCGCCCCGACTCTCCTCTCCCCCTTGAAGTCCTGTCCCCACCCTGAAAGCCTGATGCCCCCCCCCGACGTCCGATTCATCCCCCCCCGCAGGACCGCTCGCACCCCCACCCCGAAGGACCGCTCACATGCACCCGCACCCCCACCCCGAAGGACCGCTCGCACGCACTCCCAACCGCACCCGCACCCCCACCCTGAAGGACCGCTCGCACCCCCACAGCCTCCCGACCCCCCCATCATGTAGAAGCTCCTACCGATGTCCTGCTGCTTCCTCTTGACCGTCCCGACTCCCTGACACAATCGGGGCAAGAGGGAGCTCAAGCCCTCTTGCCCCAGCCAACCGCGGCACCCCCGACACGATCGGGGCAAGAGGGAGCTCAAGCCCTCTTGCCCCAGCCAACAGCGGCACCTCCGACACGATCGGGGCAAGAGGGAGCTCAAGCCCTCTTGCCCCAGCCAACCACGGCACCCCCGACACGATCGGGGCAAGAGGGAGCTCAAGCCCTCTTGCCCCAGCCAACCGCGGCACCCCCGACACGATCGGGGCAAGAGGGAGCTCAAGTCCTCTTGCTCCAGCCAACCACGGCACCCCCGACACGATCGGGGCAAAAGGAAGCCCAAGCCCTCTTGCCCCGCCGACTTCCCAACTCCCCAACAATATCGGGCCAGGAGGGAGCCCAAACCCTCCTGGCCACGGCGACCCTCTACCCCCACCCCGTACTACATTACGAGCAGGAGGGATCCCAGGCCCTCCTGCCCTCGACGCAAACCCCCTCTCCCTCAACGACCGCCCCCCCAAGAACCTCCGACTGCCCCCCCAGCCGACCCGTGACCCCCCTGGCCGACCCCCACAACACCCCCACCCCCCTTCCCCGTACCTTTGTGTAGTTGGCCGGACAGACGGGAGCCAAATCCGCCTGTCCGGCAGGCAGCCAACGACGGAATGAGGCCGGATTGGCCCATCCATCCCAAAGCTCTGCCTACTGGTGGGCCTAAGGCGCCTGGGCCAATCAGAATAGGCCCGGGAGCCTTAGGTTCCTCCTGGGGGCGGGGCCTTGGGCACATGGTCGGGTTGGGCCCATGTGCCTCAGGCCCCGCCCCCAGGTGGGACCTAAGGCTCCCGGGCCTATTCTGATTGGCCCAGGCACCTTAGGCCCCACCAGTAGGCGGAGCTTTGGGACGGATGGGCCAATCCAGCCTCATTCCGTCGTTGGCTGCCTGCCGGACAGGCGAGTTTGACTCCCGTCTGTCCGGCCAACTACACAAAGGTAAGGGGAAGGGGGTTGGGGGTGTCATGGGGGTTGGCCAGGGGGGTCGCGGGTCAGCTGGGCGGGGCGGTCGGAGGTTCTTGGGGGGGCGGTCGTTGGGGGGAGGGGGGTTTGCGTCGAGGGCAGGAGGGCCTGGGATCCCTCCTGCCCGTAATGTAGTGCGGGGTGGGGGTAGGAGGTCGCCGTGGCCAGGAGGGTTTGGGCTCCCTCCTGGTCCGAACAACTAGGGGGGGGGTCGCCAGGGCCAGGAGGACTTGGGCTCCCTCCTGGCCCGATATTGTCGGGGAGTTGGGGAGTCGGCGGGGCAAGAGGGCTTGGGCTCCCTTTTGCCACGATCGTTTCGGGGAGTCGGGGGGGGGGGCAAGAGGGCTTGAGCTCTCTCTTGCCCCGATCGTGTCGGGGGTGCCGCGGTTGGCTGGGGCAAGAGGGCTTGAGCTCTCTCTTGCCCCGATCGTGTCGGGGGTGCCGTGGTTGGCTGGGGCAAGAGGGCTTGAGCTCCCTCTTGCCCCGATCGTGTCGGGTGTCGGGACCGCCAAGAGGAAGCAGCAGGACACCGGTAGGAGCTTCTACATGATGGGAGGGGGGTCGGGATGATGTGGGGGTACGAGCGGTCCTTCGGGGTGGGGGTGCGAGTGGTCCTGCGGTGGGGGGGTGAATTGGACGTCGGGGGGGGGGAACTATGTAAAAAAAAATTTGTACAATGCGCTCACACGTATAACGTGCAAGGGTATGCGCGGTACGTAAAAACCACGTATAACGCGCACGTTATATGCGAGAAAATACGGTAATATTATTAAATAACAGGCTCTGCATGTGTAAAGCTCTAGCTCCTGTATATTTCAACATGTTACAATTTCCACATTTCGCTATTGTCTTTAACTATTCTCACTTGCCCGTCATAATTTATAAATACTCACCATTTCTGTCAATGGCAAAAGGAACATCGGTTGTGACAATTTCATAGTTACAGATCTGGCTGTACTGCGGAGAACAGTCTTCATCTACAGCTTCTACCTGCAATATGCTGTCATAGATTTTTCCCTCTGTCACCGTGGCCTTGTATGCAGGTTCCTTGAATGTAGGTGAAAATTCATTCACATCATTGACCTGGATGTGCACCACTGCCCTAAAAGATATTTAGGAGAATATTTAAAGAGTAAAAATGGCATAACTTCAAATAAGCTGAGGGCAATGCCATTTGCAAAGGATGGAACAGACATCACGCACTAAACCCCCCCCCCCCCCCAACAGGCTGCTGTTGGCCTCCACAGCACATTCCCTCTGCCACGGTCATGCCCCACCTCTTATGTCAAGGGCGGGATTGCGGCAGAGGTAACGTGCTGCGGAGGACAACAGCAGCCTGTTAGGATTGCTACAGCACCAGCAAGCCTCTGCAGGCTGCCCTAATTAGCTGAAGGTAAGATCGGGAGGCCAAGGGGGAAGCCGGAGGTTGTTACTAAGACCTATGCAGCACTTCCCTTTGACCCTCCCCTTTCGCCCCTAAAGCAGGAGCGGCAGTGGCAGTGGATGGCCAGCAAAAGGCAGCACTGACATTCCTGCTTTAGGAGATCTGAAGGCACAGGGAGGAGCGATGGTCAACGAATCAGTGAGCCCAATTTTTTTAAACAATTCGAATCGATTCACTGATGAATCCATTCGAAGCGGCGAATTGGGCAGCACTAAACAGAAGGTCCAGAAGGATTTGAGGAAATGGACACAACTGAATTGCCTGTGGAGATAATTGAGCCTCAAGAAAGCATGGAGGTGGGTTCATAGTGGAGTAAAAAAAAAAAAAAAATGAACCTGAATTGTTTGCTTTTGGTGGATTTATTTTCCTGAAAAGGAAGAGTCTTATGAGAGAGAGAAGGTTGTTTTTTTCTTAATTTCCCCTCTGAGAGACTGTGTTTTAAGCTGTTGCTCGGTCCAGCCAAGAACCTTATGAGGGAAGGAAAAGGACTGTGTTTGCTAGCTTGGACATTGTATTTATTTTTATGTTTGCTTCTAACTTTTTGCCAAGCAATGCTGAGAGCCAGCAAGGAGTTGAATACCAGTTAAAGTTGGTCTGTGAATTGCTGTGAATCAATTATAATTGAGTTTTCAGCAATTTATTTATTTTTTTGTTTGAATTATGCTTTGCTTTTATTTGCCAAGAATGGGCTTTTCTACCACCTGCTTGTTAGGACTTTGGATACTGCCACAGTTTGCAGAACCTGCTTATTAAAAAGGGGAAGAGAACATAAGAATTGCTGCTGCTGGGTCAAACCAGCGGTCCATTGTGCCTAGCAGTCCGCTCACGCGGCAACCCTTAGGTCAAAGACCAGTGCCCTGATTGAATCTAGCCTTACCTGCATACGTTCCGGTTCAGCAAGAACTTGTCTAACTGTGTCTTGAATCTCTAGAGGGTGCTTTCCTCTATAACAGCTTCCGAAGAGCACTCCAGTTTTCTTCCACTCTCTGGGTGATGAAGAACTTCCTTACGTTTGTACGGAATCTATCCCTTTTTAACTTTAGAGAGTGCCCTCTCGTTCTCTCTACCTTGGAGAGGGTGAACAACTGTCTTTATCTACTAAGTCGATTCCATTCATTATCTTGAATGTTTCAATCATGTCCCCTCTCAATCTCCTCTTTTCAAGGGAGAAGAGGTCCAGTTTCTCTAATCTCTCACTGTACGGCAACTCCTCCAGCCCCTTAACCATTTTAGTTGCTCTTCTCTATACCCTTTCGAGTAGTACAATGTCCTTCTTCATGTATGGCGACCAGCGCCGGATGCAGTATTCCAGGTGGGGGCATACCAAGGCCCTTGTACAGGGGCATGATAACCTTCTCTGATCTGTTTGTGATCCCCTTCTTAATCATTCCTAGCATTTTGTTTGCCTTTTTTGCCACAGCCGCGCATTGCGCGGACGGCTTCATTGACTTGTCTACAAGTTCTCCCAAGTCTCTTTCCTGGGGGGGTCTCTTCGAGTACTGCACCAGATATCCTGTATCAGTGTATAAAATTTTTGTTATCGACATGCATCACCTTGCACTTATCCACGTTAAATCTCATTTCCATGTCACAGCCCATTCCTCCAGTGTGTTTATGTCACGTCGCAGGTCTTCGCAATCCATCTGTGTCTTCACTGCTCTGAATAAGTTTGTATCGTCCGCAAATTTAATCACCTCGCTCGTCATACAGATTTCTAGTTCATTTGTAAAAATGTTGAAGAGCATGGACCCAAGCACCGAACCCTGCGGCACTCCACTTTTCCAGTCCGAGTATTATCCATTCACACCCCACTCTGTTTCATATCCGCTAACCAGTTTTTAATCCACGTGAGTATTTCACCCTCGATTCCATGGCTTGCAATTTTTGAAGCAATAGTTTATGCAGGACCTTGTCAAATGCCTTTTAAAAATCTAGATTTATAATGTCGACCGGGTCACCCTTGTCTATCTGCCTATTTACTCCCTCAAAGAAGTGCAGTGAGTTTGTTAAGCAAGATCTTTCTTTGCTAAAGCCATGCTGGCTGGTCCTCATCAGATTGTATCAGTCAAGGTGATCAATGATGCGGTCCTTTATCAGCGCCACTACCATCTTTCCGGTTCTGAGATCAGACTCACAGGTCTGTAGTTTCCTGGATCTCCCCTCAAACCTTTCTTGAATATTGGTGTAACATTCATCACTTTCCAGTCTTCCGGAATCCTTCCTGATTTGATTGACAGATTTGCTATTAGTTGAAGCCGTTCAGCTATAACACCTTTTAGTTCCTTGATTACCCTTGGATGGATGTCGTCCGGTCCTGGGGATTTATTGTTTTTAAGCCTATCAATCTGCCTGCATACCTCTTCTAGACTGACCGTCAACCCTGTAAGTTTCCCGTCTTCGTTTCCTGCGTATAGCCTGTCGGCTTCTGGTATATTGTACATATCCTCTTTGGTAAATACAGATGCAAAAAATGTGTCAGTTTGTTGGCGATGGCTTTGTCCTCCTTTAGTCCTCCCTTTATTCCATGGTCATCCAAGGACCCCACCACTTCTTTCGCGGGTCGTTTCCCCTTAATATATTGAAAGAACGGCTTGAAGTTTTTTCCTCCTTGGCTACTTTTGCCTCGTAGTCTCATTTGGCCCGTCTCACCGCCTTATGACACCTTCTTTGATGTTTGTGCTTTTTCCAGTTTTTGGCCATTTTTGACCTTTTCCATTCCTTACACAAAGTCTTCTTGTCTCTGATCGCTTCTTTCACCTCTACAGTGAGCCATGCTGGTTCCTTGTTCTTTTTCCTCTTGGATCCCTTGTTGATACGCAGTCTATATAGATTTTGCGCCTCTGTGACTGTGTCCTTAAAAAGGGACCCTGCTTGCTCTAGCGTATCCTCTTCTTAATCTTCCTCCTCACCATGATTCTCATCCCTTAGTAATTCCCTTCGTAATTTGATTGCCAGGGTGGGTTTTGAGACTCTCTAACTCAGGGCTCCGTAGAGCTCAGTTCCACCTGCAGCAATTTTAATAGGCGCCTAAAGCGGTGGATTTTTCTTTTGCAGTATTTTTTTCCCTCTTTTCTTTATGGAAAGTTTGTGGACTTCAAAATTAAAGCTGCCAATTGTATATTGCCCTGGTGAAGAGGATTTACTTGCTAGAGACTGAAAGCCCAGGTGCAATGAAAGGGATATATGTTCTATGAACAAACATAAAAAAATGTGTTGTTTGTTTTTTTGTGAGGAATTTGCTATCCAGTTAAGAGGTCAGAATAAAAGATTCAGAATTAATATTGAGTGCTGTACTTTTTGGTGACATACCTTTTAACTCCACACAGTATGATCAGTTGAACTAGGCATGGACCTAGTCAGTATCTACCTGAAGGGTTTCCCCATTTCCAGGGGGAACATGTCCGGTCCTAAGATAGTCACTGCTAGCGCCGCCTACTGGTCTATACAGGGGCCTAGCATGTGACAACATGTAATCAGAAAAAAACAGATTAGAGTATCAGGGTGTTAAGAGATTGCAACAGAAATTCCAACCTCCATTGGGGATGCTTAAAGACACCAATGGAATGATATTGAATGATCCAGAAATCATTAAAAATAGATGAAGAGACTATATGGAAAATTTATACAAAAAAGGCAATGAGGATAACATTAGGAAAATTGAACTGGAAACTGAAGCTGAAGCAGCAGCCGATATTTTAAAAGAAGAAGTCATAGGAGCAAGTAAAGCTTTATTGAAAAACAAGTCACCTGCTATCAACAGTATTCCAATTGAATTAATCAAAGGCTCATAAGGTGCTATCATAGCCCTCACTTGATTGTGTGAACAGATTTGAAAGGAAAAAACATGACCAATTGATTAGAGAAGATCACTGTTCATACCTATACCAAAGAAAGGTGATGCCAAGGACCGTAACAACTACAGAACAAATGTATTAACTTCACACGCCAGCAAAATATTGCTGAAAATACTACATCAAAGGCTACAATCATATGTTGAGCAAGAACTACCCAAAGTTCAGGCTGGTTTCAGAAAAGGTAGAGGAATAAGAGACATTATTGTCAATGTCAGATGGATATTGGAGAAGAGCATAGAATAAGAACATAAGCAGTGGCTCTGCTGGGTCAGACCAGAGGTCCATCGTGCCCAGCAGTCCGATCACGTGGTGGCCCAACAGGTCCAGGACCTGTGTATCAAACCTTTATCTATACCCCTCTATCCCCTTTCCCTTCAGAAAATTGTCCAATCCCTTCTTGACCTCCAATACCATACTCTGTTCTATCACACCCTCTGGAAGCACATTCCAGGTGTCCATCACCCTTTGGGTGAAGAAGAGCTTCCTAGCACTGGTTCTGAATCTGTCCCCTCTTAATTTTTCCGAATGGCCTCTCGTTCTTGTAGTTTTCAAAAGTTTGAAGAATCTGTCCCTCTCCACTTTCTCTATGCCCTTCATGATCTTGTAAGCTTCTATCATGTCCCCTCTAAGTCTCCGCTTCTCCAGGGAAAAGAGCCCCAGTTTCTCCAATCTTTAAGAATATGAAAGGTTTTCCATACCTTTTATCAATCGTGTCGCTCTTTTCTGAACCCTCTCGAGTATCGCCATATCCTTCTTAAGGTAAGGCGACCAATATTGGACACAGTACTCCAGATGCGGACGCACCATCGCTCGATACAACAGCAGGATAACTTCTTTTGTTCTAGTTGTAATACCTTTCTTGATACTACCTAGCATTCTATTCGCCTTCTTAGCGACTGCTGCGCACTGTGCCGACGGCTTCATTGTCTTGTCCACCATTACCCCCAGGTCCCTTTCTTAGGTGCTCTCACCCATTAACAGCCCCCCCCCCCAATCGTATAGCTGTACTTCAGATTTCTGTTTCCTACATGCAAGACTTTACATTTCTGTACATTGAACTTCATCTGCCATCTCGTCGCCCACTCTCCTAGTTTGTTCAGGTCCCTTTGTAAATCTTTGCAGTCCTCTTTAGTCCTGACTCCACTAAATAGTTTGGTGTTGTCTGCAAATTTTATTACTTCATACTTCGTCCCTGTTTCTAGATCATTTATAAATACATTGAACAGCAGTGGTCCAAGTACAGACCCCTGCAGAACACCACTCTTGACCCTCCTCCAGTCCAAGTAGTGGCCCTTCACTCCCACCCTTTGCTTTCTACTCGCCAACCAATTTTTGATCCATCTATGTACATCACCTTCCACCCCATGGTTCTTCAGTTTCCATAGTAGGCGTTCATGGGGTACCTTGTCAAAGGCTTTTTGGAAATCTAAGTATACGATGTCTATGGGGTCCCCTTTATCCATCCGTTTGTTAATTCCTTCAAAGAAGTGCAATAAGTTCGCTAGGCATGATCTTCCCTTGCAGAAGCCATGTTGGCTTGTTTTCATAGGTTTATTCCTTTCTAGATGCTCATCGATGCTGTCTTATCAGCGCTTCCAGAACCGAAGTCAAACTTACTGGTCTGTAGTTCCCCGGGTTATCTCTCAATCCTTTTTTAAAGATGGGCGTAACATTAGCTATCTTCCAATCCTCTGGGATCACACCTGTTTTCAGGGATAGATTACAAATCTACTGTAGTAGTTCCTCTATTTCCTCCTTTAGCTCTTTCAATACCCTAAGGTGGATTCTGTCCGGGCCCGGAGATTTGTCAGTTTTTAAACTATCTATCTGCTTGTGTACATCTTCAAGGCTTACCTCCATGGATGTTAATTTTTCTGCTTGGTCTCCTTTGAAGATTTTTTCAGGTCCTCTTTTGTAAATACTGGCGAAAAGAACATGTTTAGTCTATCCGCCACTTCTTTTTCCTCCTTCACCACTCCTTTCCTATCTCCGTCATCCAGCGGTCCCACCTCCTCCCTTGCCGGCTGCTTCCCTTTAACATATCTAAAGAACGGTTTGAAATTCCGTGCTTCCCTGGCTAGCCTCTCTTCATATTCTCTTTTTGCTCTTCTAACCACGAGGTGACAATCTTTTTGATGCTTCCTGTGTTCTTTCCAGTTCTCCCCGGTTTTGTCCATTTTCCATTTCCAGAATGATTTTTCTTATCTCCTATCGCTTTCTTCACTTCTTTAGTTATCCATGCCGGGTCTTTTGTTCAGCTCTTTTTGTACTCTTTTCTAAACCTGGGGATATACAGATTTTGTGCCTCACTCACCGTGTCCTTGAATAAAGACCAGGCTTGTTCTATAGTCTGCAATTTCTTTGAGCTGTTCCTAAGTTTCTTCCTTACCATTACTCTCATCGCTTCGTAGTTTCTCTGTGGTTCTCTTTCCCTTCGATATTCCTACTTCAACTTTGAACTTGATCATATTGTGATCGCTGTTTCCCAATGGTCCCACTACTTCCACTTCCTTTGCAGGTCCTCTTAGTCCATTAAGAATTAATTCCAGAGTGGCATTCCCTCTCGTCGGTTCTCTCACAAGTTGCTCCATGAAGCCCTTGTACTTTTGCTTCATCGGCTACAGCAAGGCTTTTGACTGTGTGGATCACAATTAACTATGGAGAACTCTAGCACAAATGGGAATATCCAAACATATAACTCAGCTGATAGAGTCTCTACAAAAATCATGAAGCTGCAGTGAGAACTGAATATGGCAACACTGATTGGTTTCCAATAAAATGTGGCATTAGGCAAGGATGCATCTTGTCACCTTACCTGTTAAACCTTTACATCAAAGCCATCTTCAGAAAAACAAATTTGGATGAAGAGAGTGTTGGTTTCAAAGTTGATGGCCAAAATATAAACAATCTGCACTATTCAGATGATACAATGCTCATCACCAGCAGCAAAGAAGACATGCTGTATCTACTGAGAAAAGTCAAAACCGATAGTCATAACATGGGATTAGAACTGAACATAAACAAGACGAAGATCAGGAATATGGAAAATGATGAAGACTTTGAGCTTGAAGACGATAGAATAAAAGTTGTAAAGGATTTTGATCTCCTGGGATCTTTTATAAACAAAGAAGCAATTAGAAGGGAAGAAATAATCTGCAGAATAGCACTTGGTTGTTCTTCAATGAAGGTTCTCGACAAAGTATTCAAAGGCAAGGAAATAACACTCCAAATGAAGATCAGACTTGTTCACACACTCATTTTCTCAGTGGTCAAATACGGATAAGAAAGCTCGATACTATGGAAACAAGACAGAAAGAAGATTGACTCATTTGAGCTCTGGTGCTGGAGAAGGATTTTATGTGTGATCTGGACCACCAGAAGAGCTAACAAATCAATTCTGGAAGAGCTCAAACTGGCTATGTCACTCAAAGCCCAAATGATGAAGTTCTGACTATCTTATTTTAGTCACACCATCAGAAGAGAAAGATCAATGGAGAGGGACATCATATTTGGGAAGATCGAATGAACTAGGTGAAGAGGGTGAGCTGCAATCAGATGGCTGCACATGTGTAAGACCTCAAAAATAATTAATGTGGGAGCATTTATCACTCCTATTTAGGAGGCACTCATGTTAACTCTGTGTTAACCAGTTAGCACATGCTAATCAGAATATACTAGCCGGTTAATACAAACATGTACATTGCTACCCCTCCCCCCCCAATGGCATGCCCTTTTCAAAGCATAGTTTTAAAAGTTCATTAACATGTGCTTAAAGAGTGAAAAATGTAAAATTATTGCTAGAGCTTAACACTGTTTAGAAAAAGATCCATTAAGATCTGCTTGCCATAATTTTGGCAACCCTGTTCTTGCCTGGACTACAACATTAGATGTCTTAGAATAAGTTTTAGTTGATCTGATTCCATAAAAATGGGTCTGCCCCTGAAAAGGGCTGTTTTGAGTATATATCCAGAAAACTTGATTGGCTATGAGAGTCCTCAGGACAGATTAGAGAACATAAGAGTTGCTATACTGGGACAGACCAAAGGTTCATCAAGCCCAGTATCCTGTTTTCCACACTGGCCAATCCAAGTTACAAGTACCTGGCAAGATCCCACAAGAGAGAAACATATTTTATGCTGTTTATCCTAGGAATAAGCAGTGAATTTTCTCAAGTCCATCTTAACAATGACTTATGGACTTGATTTTTGGAAATTATTCAAACCTTTTTTTAAACCCTGCTAAGTTAACTGCTTTTACCACATTCTCTGGCAACAAATTCCAGAATCTCATACACACTGAGCAAAGATATATTTTCTTTTGTTTTAAATTTACTACTTAGAAGCTTCATTGCATGCTCCTTAGTCAAGCGATTCACATCTACCCTTTCCTCTCCACTCAGTATTTTATAGACCTCTATCATATCTCCCTTGAGCTCTCTTCTCAAAGCTGAAGAATCCTAGCCTGCTTTACACAGTGCTTAGTTGACATGTGGAATTCACTGCCACAAGTTACTTTGGAAAGAAGATTAACACAAAAGAGTTCACATACTGCCAGATTCTGTAAACACTGCCTATGTTAGGTGCTTCTAGGTAACTAAAGCGGCACCTACAATAATTACCTAAATTAGCTTTAACCAGCTCATAATTGGAAAAAAAAATGTAATTGGCTGATAGGTGCCTAACTGATTCTATAAAAGGTAGGCACCTAAAACCTAAATGGGGGTGTTTTGGGGTGAAGACAGAGATAGGCACCATTAAGAATGATTCTGAAAAGAATTTAGGCATCAGCAATGAAGGTCAGTAAAACCCTGGCCTACATTACCAACACCTAAGTTTTGAGATAGGCGCCATAAGGCGCACTTCTGTAAACGGTGCATCTGCGTGATTTACAAGTTGGCAACATCTTTTTTCAAGGCACTTACCGATTTAGGCACCATTTATACAATCTGGCCCACAGTGCTTAGAAAATGTATGAACAATATATTTATTAGGTATTATTGATATAACTGTAACATCCTTGGCATACTTAATTTCTAAAGCACAATTGATAGAATGGACATCTTTCCAGCTCCCCTGCTCTTTATACACTTCATTGAAGAACTTGCTGCTCACCATTGTTAAAAAAAAAAACAACCAAAAATCCAGGATGTTGGGCCACATAGAACTTGAGTCTGACACATTTTAGAATTTCTTACATTAGAATATGTATTTTTAACCACCATAGTAAGAAGCAACATTATGAAATCACCATCAGGCCAAATCATTTTTTTCTCTATTATGCACAGTTGTCTGAATGTTCCCAAGACACATAGAGGGGCATTTTCGATAGGACGTCTAAGCCCGACTTTGGATGTTTCCCGTAAGACATCCAAAAGTCAGGGAGAAGGAAGCATCCATTTTTGAAACCACTAGAGATTCAGATTTTTTTTAAATGACTTATATGAACTTCTTGGCCATCAGAATACCTAAGCATAGGATGCCTAACTTTCTTTGCCATTTTCGACCACAAAGATGTCCAAGTTAAAAAAGGCCAAATCCAGACCATTTGGATGTGAGAGGGGCCAGCATTTTAATGGACTAGCCATACAAATAAGCCAACAGAGCAGTGCTGTGAACGTCACATAAAGAGTGCCAAATGCACATCTCACCATAACCCCCTTATAGTGAGCCCTGCAAAACTCCCCCAAAACCTACTATGCACACCTATCTACCAACCAAATAGCCCTTATGGCTGCAGATGGCAACTATATGGCAATATAGAAGCATTTTGGTGGGCTCACACTTTCCACCATAAATGTAGTGGTTAAAGTGGGTTATGGGCCTTAGTCCTCCTCTCTATGGTTGACTAGCCCACCAACCAGGCTACTTAAGACACCTGTGTGCTACTCTACTAGGCTTTCCCATACCAGGTGCACAGGTATGTACTGTTTCATTCAAATCTTTGTGGGGTGGGAGGGGATCAGTGACCATTGGAGGGGAGAATAATTATGTAATCCCTCCAGTGGTCATCTAGTGAGTTTGGGTACCTTTCTGTCCCTAATATTCCCATAAGAAACGCAAGCTTTGAAGATCTCTTTAAAGTGGTTGCTCAGGGAGCTATAAATAAAGATGTGTTGTTTTACTATTAACCCCAATTATTAGTAACTAGGTCTCATTGAATAAAATGGGACCTATGCTAAAATAGCACGAGTTAATGGGAAAATAACACATCCAGGGCCGGATTTAGATGAAAAGAGGTCCTAGGCTATTCCACTTATGAGGCCCTTTCACCTCCCATTTTTAAGTTTGTAAATTACATGAGAGATAATAAAATACATCATTACTGTGATATATATCAATATGTTAAATGAAACATGTTGTTATTGGTACTAACCTTTATAAAAAATGTGACACGGATAATAAATAAAAAAAAGTCGAGAACACTTATTTGGACATTTATTCTCAGCACCATATATAGTACTTGTAACAATAACTAATCAAACATAACACACAACATTGCCCCTTCCTATGTCCATAGTGCCTCCAGTGCGTCCTTCCTCACCTTAACCCCCCTCCGATGCCCGCCTGCCTCCCATCCCCCTTCCATTAAACACTCCCCCCATGCTATCCTGCCTGCCTGCCTTCCATTAAACCCCCCCACCCCCCTCCGATGCCAGCCTGCCTGCCTCCCATCCCCCTTCCACTGAAACCCCCCACCCCACCCCACCCCTCCGATGCCAGTCTGGGCCGCCCTGTCCTGACGGATCCACGTTTTGCCTCTCTCCCCGCGGGGCTGGGCTTTGCCCAGCTGTTTCTGGACTGACGTCTTTCCCTCCCCGATCCTCCTCCCAGGGCGAGAAAAAGAAAGGGAGAAACCGAGTCGGCGCCCCGTTGCGGCCGGAGATGGTTCCGATCACGAAG
Source organism: Geotrypetes seraphini (assembly GCF_902459505.1). Taxonomy (NCBI): domain Eukaryota; kingdom Metazoa; phylum Chordata; class Amphibia; order Gymnophiona; family Dermophiidae; genus Geotrypetes; species Geotrypetes seraphini. Next base: position 138,740,704 of record NC_047092.1, on the reverse strand, counting down.
CATAAAATTTCTCCTTATTTTCGGTTCAGTGTTTTAGTGTTCACTGTTTTTAGAATAGTGTAATTTTAATTTTGCTAACAATTTGAATGTAGGCCCCTCTTGATCTTGAGGCCCTAGGCTGAAGCCTAGTTAGCCTATAGGAAAATCCGGCCCTGAACACATCTTAAGAATAGCCCACGTTGATATGCCCCTACAGCTGATAATGCATTTGCCTTCTACTTGTGTATGTGAGAGGTAGTAGTTAGACAGCACCTAATTATTTTTATTCCAATCCTGTGACCACAAAATTATAAAAAATATTCTATTTTCTTAAGATCCAAACAAGTAATATATTCATCAACTCAGATTATGATCTGAGAGACCTCTAGTCCCAGACATCAACAGTTAAGGCTCTATTTACATTTACTAATGCATATTAACTGGCTAATGTACATTAATGCATACCAGTATTCAAGCCATGATATTCCCAACACAGCCTATTTACTAACTGTACATTTAACTCGAATTAACACATTTTCGTAAACAGAGCCCTTAGCACTTTATATGAAAGTGATCATGCTCTTAGGAGCATTTGAAGAAGCTGGAACAAGAACCCTTAATTATATGGTAAATAAAAAGACTGTGAGCCCACCGGGACCGATAGGGAAAATGCTTGAAGTACCTGTATGTAAACCGCTTTGAGTGTGGTTGTAAAACTACAAAAAGGCGGTATACAAATCCCAGTCTCAATTCCAACCCAATTCTAATTTATAAAAAAGTGTGCTGTGCCAGGAACAGGCTAGGGATGCTTTGACTTTCTTTTCATGCATCTGTGGGCTGTATACTTGTAGCTTTCTGCCAGTATATTATGTCCGAAATATGAACATCAACCCGACAGTCATAATTGTATCTGTTTCTAATCTAATATTGGATCAATATTCAAATGCCACAATCAATGTTTGTTTTAAAATGTCAAATGCAGTGTTTCAATTTCTCATACACACTTGGCACCGCTTTCCACAGTGAACAGCATTAGCTATACAGACAGTTGCAGTTTAAGTTAGGACTGATAACTTTATCTGCACTGGGGCTGTGGTTCCTAAACCTGTCCTAGGGGATTCCAGCCAGGTGTTCCAGATATCTGCAATGAATGTTCTGGATAACTGCAATGAATATTCATGATAATTATTTGCACTCAGTGCTTCCACTGCATGCAGATTTCTCTCATGCACACTCAAGGGTCCTTTCACTAAGGCACGCTAGTGCGTCGTAGTGCGCGTTAAATGCGAATGCATGCTAACACGTCCATTATATCCTATGGACATGTTAGCATGCATTAGCATTTAGCACGCGCTAAGACGCACTAGCGCGCCTTAGTAAAAGGACCCCTCAGTGTGGCTATCCAGAAAACATGACTGGCTGGGGTTCCCCAGAACAGTTTCGGGAACCATTGGCAAATTCTACATTGGCAATTAAATGTGCAATTGCCATTAAAGAATTCTATAGCAAGTCTGCATTTATGTGCCTAATTTTATGTATGAGCACTTCTACAAATACTCACACCTAACAGTAGTCAGTTAGGAACTTAATTGCTAGCGTTTTATAAAATATGTGCATAAGTGCTAGGCATACTCCTGATGCACCAATGTCCCTTCAAGGTCTGTGCACCCTTTGTAGCTGTATGCTATTGGGGGCATAATCAAAACTTTAAAACATCCAAAAAACTGCCTAAATGGGCACTTGGATGTCCTAATGAGAGGTGCCCGGGGCGCCCTCCTCTGCCCTCATCTCCGTCCTCAATCCCACAGGCCACATGCACTCCCGCCTTCTCTTCCCTTCACTCCCGCTTTCTCTTCCCTTCCCCGTACCTCTAGTAAAAGTTGTTGCTCACGGCAGTCAAGAACATGCTCCTCACGACCCCTTCAGCTCTCCCTCTGTCACTTCCTATGTGCGGCAACCAGATGTAATGTCAGAGGGAGAGCCGACGGGGGTCGTGAAAAGCACGTTGGTGACGCTGGAAACAAAAATTTCAACTAGAGGTATGGGAGAAGGGAAGGGAGCACGTGCATCGAGGAGTGAGAAGAGGCGGGAATGAAGAGGAGGATAGGTGCCGGCACTACCTGGGGCGGACCACTCCCCTCCTTACTATGCCACTGGAGGGAATAGTACAGAAGAGAGACGCTGCAAATCACCAGGCTAGAAAATATGAATCAGACTGGAATAGAGGGAATAATTACGAGATAAATAAGTCTACTATACTGCTACAGTGCCCCTGAAAATCCATGAATAGAGCACAGATAGGGGCTTTTAAGACAGGGATAAAGTTCTTTGTATATTCTTTCATTAAAGCTTGTGTTCTTCCTGCTGAAACTGTAGTTAATCTATGACAGCTTTCATAAAAGTAAACTTCTGCTATCCATAAGTACCTTCGAGACTTCCAAGTGAACAGTTAACTGTGAAAAATATTACAGGCCAATTAAACTACTTCTCAAAACTGATGATTGCTCAAAAGTTATACAGTACCAAACAAGTGGGTGAAAATACACCGTATTTTACTAATGAATTTTGCTTAGAAAATATACGTCAACAAAGGTTGCAGGCGCTAGATTTTTAACTATTTTGATTCCTTTGGAAACTCTTGTTGTTGTTGGGTTTGTTTGTTTTTTTTACAACTTAGTCCTGAGTTTTTCATTGCTAAAGCCCTGATTCTATAAAAAGGAGCCTAACATATAGGAGCCAAGTGTCAAACCATAATTTAGGTGCCGTTTAAAGAGAGGGACCTTGGGGTTATAGTGTCCGAAGATCTAAAGGCAAAAAAACAGTGTGACAAGGCAGTGGCTGCTGCCAGAAGGATGCTGGGCTGTATAAAGAGAGGCGTAGTCAGTAGAAGGAAGAAGATGTTGACGCCCCTGTACAGGTCATTGGTGAGGCCCCACTTGGAGTATTGTGTTCAGTTTTGGAGACCGTATCTGGCGAAAAACGTAAGAAGACTTGAGGCGGTCCAGAGGAGGGCGACAAAAATGATAGGAGGCTTGCGCCAGAAGACGTATGAGGAGAGACTGGAAGCCCTGAATATGTATACCCTAGAGGAAAGGAGAGACAGGGGAGATATGATTCAGACGTTCAAATACTTGAAGGGTATTAACGTAGAACAAAATCTTTTCCAGAGAAAGGAAAATGGTAAAACCATAGGACATAATTTGAGGTTGAGGGGTGGTAGATTCAGGGGCAATGTTAGGAAATTCTACTTTACGGAGAGGGTAGTGGATGCCTGGAATGCGCTCACAAGAGAGGTGGTGGAGAGTAAAACTGTGACTGAGTTCAAAGAAGCGTGTGATGAACACAGAAGATTTAGAATCGGAAAATAATATTAAATATTGAACTAGGCTAGTTGCTGGGCAGACTTGCATGGTCTGAGTCTGTGTATGGCCGTTTGGTGGAGGATGGGCAGGGGAGGGCTTCAATGGCTGGGAGGGTGTAGATGGGCTGGAGTAAGTCTTAACAGAGATTTCGGCAGTTGGAACCCAAGCACAGTACCGGGTAAAGCTTTGGATTCTTGCCCAGAAATAGCTAAGAAGAAAAAAAAAAAAAAAAAATTAAATTGAATCAGGTTGGGCAGACTGGATGGACCATTCGGGTCTTTATCTGCCGTCATCTACTATGTTACTATGTTTTTATATGTTACACCCAGTGGCATCTAAAGTAGTCTTAGGTGCCGGTAGGCATTTAAACCTTAGGCGTACTCTATTTATGCCAGGATTTTCTTAGCCTGAGTACACCTAAGTCAAAACATACCCATGATCACACCTACTTTCTGGTCTTTGAGTTATTGTGACATATTCATCAATAAAGTGACTTTTTGAACTTCACACCATGGATGGATTTCTGACATCTTGCCCTCACGACTCCCTGTTATGTGTTCCTGTCTCGTTGTTGATGCCAGTCTTTGCCTTCTGATTCAGTGCCTATATCAAAGTGGTACATATCAAAATGGTAAGCACCTACCAAGTTAGGCGCCTATTATCTAGTAATTGCAATTTAATTGTAATTTTCAATTAACAGCAATGATTAAGGCCTAGATTCACTAAATGTACTGATCTGGATCGTTGTTGGGCGATTCTTGGCCGAGTTTTGCCGAGCGACTGATTCACTTCAGATTCTACATGCAAATGATCTGATCGGACGCACGCCCTATAGCGATCCCACTGATCGCTGTAAGAGCGATCGAAATGTATACGCAGAGTATCCATGTTTATTGATGCAATTTATGCATGCGCTAGCTCTTTATCCTTACTACGTAGTTAGTGGGCGGGGTTTATTCCTGCACGTCATTGGCGGCAAAGCACAAGTGAGCTCAAAAGAAAGGGGGAGGGATGGCTGCAGTTTACTTTTGCAGGTCCTACGAGTTGGACATTTTTAAAAAGGAATGATTGTGACCGACACAGTGAATTATTTTGTGTAGCCAGAACAAAACATGCTTTCAACCCGCGGGTTAAAACCATGAGCTTGCAATGCGCTCTTTACATAATATATAAAAAAGAAATTCTTACACATATGTAAAGGTATTTTACAGTTTTATTTTTAATTTTGATGGTTGTTTTATATGGGGTTGTAACCTCGATACTGATATTTCTGGGCGGAAGAGGGCAGGAGAGTCGGCAAGGATAGTAAGTGACTGGTCCTCAATAGTCGCTTCTTTTCGGATCGGCAAACCCAATCAGTGTTTCTTCTTCCTACTTTTTGCATGACATTTCCCCTCATTTGCATGAGTGGATTGGATCGGAGATTGATCGGGAAACTGTTTAGTGAATCGGGTCGAGGAACGATCGCAAAACCAGTTTTGCGATAGTAGGGACAGGATCGGTAAGTTTAGTGAATCTAACCCTAAGACTTTCTAAATAATTTAAGTTAAGCACCTAGATCGGCTAGATGCGCCAATCCAGGCACCTAACTTTAGGCCTCATTTATAGAATCAGGGCCTGCAACAATCATTCGGCATTTCAAATTCTCAAGCTCATAAATGGTTGCAGTTGAAACAGGCCATTCAGAAGGGGTTCCCTGACTGGCATAACTTAAAAGATCAGTATAGCTTGCCGGGCCTATGCTTCCAGACAGATTTGCTAGGGCATCAGGCCGCCAAGTGGTATAAATTAATATCTGAATTTTTGAATAAAAAGCCAAAAACTAGCTTGAAAAACATTTGGAGCATTGAGATAAAACAGCAGATGTCTGTAACTCAATGGCCACAGATTTGGACTTGGAGGATGAGATGTGCAGCATCAGCATCTATGAGACAAACTTGGTTCTTTTTGTTACATAGAATTTTTTGACCCCAGTTCGTCTGCAAAAGTTAGATAGTTCAAAGTCTAATAGATGCTGGCACTGTCATCTTGATGTAGGGACATTGGATCATTTGTTGTTCTATTGTCCCTTGATACTCAACTTCTGGAAATTGATATGGGCACAAGTTAATTTGATGCTGGGAACTAGGATTCTCTTGTCCTATGAGGTGGTTATTTGTGGGACATTATTGTATGCTAAACCTCCGCTGGACAGATATAAATGCAGACTTTTGCTTATTATGAGAGGGATTGCCATACAAATGATTACAAAAAATTGGAAAAATTGGGACCGCCTTAATTTTTCCTTTTGGTGGGAGTCCTTGTATCTATGCTATAAATTCGAAAAAATGTATTCAGAAAGAGTGGTACTAACAAAATTTTTAAATTAACATGGAGCCCATTAATTGAGTTTATGAGATCTGATTAAGTGGAAGAACCCTTAATTCCTATAAGATTCCAATACACATCCAGGGTGGGGGGGATATATATTTTATATTATCTCCTGTTTGGTTGTAAATGCTGTTTATTATGTTATTTGTTTAATAATTTTCTGCACTTTGTACGCATGTTGAAAATTAATAAAGTTAAAAAAAAAGAAAGAAATCAGGGCTTACATAAAAAAATTCCATACCAACAGGGAAGTAACAATGGAGCTAACATTAGCACAGTCTTTTACTTAATGATTTTTGTGCATCTCATGACTGTATTACATCTGAAATAAAACTGTACATAAAAATTAACAAAAATATACCTTGTAAAAAGAGAATGCAGATTTCTAATGCAATGTTATAACATCAGTCTATATGTTTATAAAAGAAAATGGAATTAACTGTGGGGTCCTTTTACTAAAGTACGTTAGACTATTAACATGCATTTTAACATAGTAACATAGTAGATGACGGCAGATAAAGACCCGAATGGTCCATCCAGTCTGCCCAACCTGATTCAATTTAAATTTTTTTTTTTTTTTTTTTTTTCTTCTTAGCTATTTCTGGGCGAGAATCCAAAGCTTTACCCGGTACTGTGCTTGAGTTCCAACTGCCAAAATCTCTGTTAAGACTTACTCCAGCCCATCTACACCCTCCCAGCCATTGAAGCCCTCCCCAGCCCATCCTCCACCAACGGCCATATACAGACACAGACCGTGCAAGTCTGCCCAGTAACTGGCCTAGTTCAATATTTAATATTATTTTCTGATTCTAAATCTTCTGTGTTCATCCCACGCTTCTTTTGAACTCAGTCACGTTTTACTCTCCACCACCTCTCTCGGGAGCGCATTCCCAGGCATCCACCACCCTCTCCGTAAAGTAGAATTTCCTAACATTGCCCCCTGAATCTACCACCCCCTCAACCTCAAATTATGTCCTCTGGTTTTACCATTTTTCCTTTCTCTGGAAAAGATTTTGTTCTACGTTAATACCCTTTAAGTATTTGAACGTCTGAATCATATCTCCCCTGTCTCTCCTTTCCTCTAGGGTATACATATTCAGGTCCTTCCAGTCTCTCCTCATACGTCTTCTGCGCAAGCCTCCTATCATTTTCGTCGCCCTCCTCTGGACCGCCTCAAGTCTTCTTATGTCTTTCGCCAGGATACGGTCTCCAAAACTGAACACAATACTCCAAGTGGGGCCTCACCAATGACCTGTACAGGGGCATCAACACCTTCTTCCTTCTACTGACTACGCCTCTCTTTATACAGCCCAGAATCCTTCTGGCAGCAGCCACTGCCTTATCACACTGTTTTTTTTCGCCTTTAGATCTTCGGACACTATCACCCCAAGGTCCCTCTCTCCGTCCGTGCATATCAGCTGCTCTCCTCCCAGCATACGATAAATGCTAACGCGCGCAAAAGCGTCCATAAAGGATATAATGGACGCGTTAGCGCACACTAAATCGGCTACCACACCATAGTAAAAAGACCCCTAAGTCATGCTTTAAAATAATTTTGTGTTGGGGCATTAGCAAAGAATTTATCAACGTGCAGCACTTACTACATGCTAACTAGCATGCGGTTAGTACAAGACCATTTACTGCTTCCTCAATAGGAGGCACTAACCCCTCAATTCTATAACCTTAGCGCCTAATGTAAATGCTATTTGTACACTAATATTAGAGAATACTAGCTCTTATGCATGTGAATGGAACATTCACGTGTGTATTAGGCTCATGCTCAGTGGTGTTCTATGAGCGTGCAAGTCACACGGTAGAGAATGACACGGTGACAAAATTCATCACTGTTCCCGTCCCCGCGGATAACCGCGGGAAATCATCTTTATGTCATTCTTTAAGGAGAGAGGGAAGAATCAGAGTATGAATGGCCACAACCACTGACCCGCAAGCTTTGCTTTGAAGAATGCTGGTGTAGAAGGATTGAAGTTGAGATAGACAATACAGAATGGCAGTCTCTGGTATCCAGAGCAGATATTGTGATGTCTTAATGCCTCATTCCACCAGTGCCTAAGAGCCAGTCACATCAGTGATGTCACAATGGCTTCATTATCCTTGGCTCACATAAGAATCAGAGTATGAATGGCCACGACCACTGACCCTCAAGCTTTGCTTTGAAGAATGCTGGTGTAGAAGGACTGAGGTTGAAATAGACACTAGAAAATGACATGGGATTATTTCCTGCGGTTATCCACGGGGACGGGAATGGTGATGAATTTTGTCACTATGTCATTCTCTATCACACGGCACAAATATAAGGGGTGTGATTAGGGAGAAGGGCATGAGTAAGAAATAGGAGTGTGTCAAACATTTGTGCACATAGGTTCTAGAACACTTGCATTTACATGTACATGCAAAAGTGTTACATTTAGGCATGCTATTGACATGGCGTGAATGGACGTACCTAAGTGTTATATATAAATGTTTTATTTGTGCTCAGGGCATTGCGTTTTGGCATCTAAATTGCGGCACATGTTATACAATTGACCCCTATTTGCCTCTATGCTAACTGCAGCCTGAGTACTGTGTATTAATCTAAATGTTAATGCACAATCTGCAATGAAAAATGCTGGGCTTGGCCCCAATAGCCTGCTGCAGTAGACTTGCAGGTACCATGCATTAGCTACAGTAATTGCAAAATCTAACGTACTTTAGGAAAAGGACTCCTATATTTGTTAACCTTTAATATTTTCTGTTCAAGTAGATCAGTGTCTCACAAACTTTTCTAAGCTGCAGCACACTGAACTTGGGGCAGCAGCTGGAGGGTCTCCAGACACTGCCCTGAGCTTGTTAACCCTAAAATGACTATGCAGGTGGAGAAGTGTGGGGATAAGGAGAGGCACCTACGAGGAAGAGAGGCGTTGGCTGACTCATCTACACGACATGCCTCTCACGGCACACCTGGATCTTCGATACCCTGAAGTAGAATGACAGTGCTCTAAAATAGTGTTCTTCAACCTTTTGACACCTATAGACTGGCGGAAATAAAATAATTATTTTGTGGACCAGCAGTTGAAGAACACTGGACTAAGTCGTGGGCCAGACCCCACCCATCTCCACCCAATCTCCGCCCCAGACTCCACCCCCATAATAGTATTAATTATAACACTATTTTTTCCATTCATTTTTCATATATACACACACACACACACACAATATAATAGTATTAACAACACATAATGGTTAACCACAAAATTAAACTACACAAAGCACACTTTATGCTTCTCAATATTCATTCCTACCAGAACACAGATAACCCCTTGCAAATACAGGACAAAAAACTAAAAGTACTAATATATACAAACAAACCCTAAGATGCAAGACTTCAGGAAGGGAAACTACGAAGCAATGAGGGAATTGGTAAGGAAGAAACTTAGGAACACTTCCAAAATATGGCTAACGGTAAATCATGCCTGGTCCTTCTTCAGGGACATGGTGAGCGAGGTGCAAAATCTGTATATCCCTAGATTCAGGAAGGGGTGCAAAAAGAATCGAACAAAAGACCCGGCGTGGATAACCAAAACAGTGAAGGAAGCGATAGGCAATAAGAAAAATTCATTCAAGAAATGGAAAAATGACAAAACTGAGGGGAACTGGAAAGAGCACAAGAAGCATAAAAAAGAATGTCACCGTGAGGTTCGGAAAGCCAAAAGAGAGTATGAAGAGAGGCTAGCCAGGGAAGCAAGAAATTTCAAACCATTCTTCAGATATGTTAAAGGGAAGCAGCCGGCTAGAGAGGAAGTGGGACCGCTGGATGACGGAGACAGGAAGGGAGTGGTGAAGGAGGAGAAGGTAGTGGCAGAAAGGCTTAACATGTTCTTCTCATCTGTATATTACAAACGAAAACACATCCAACATACGGATCCTAAGCAATTCTTCAACGGAGTCAAGCAGAAAATTAACATCCATAGAAGTGAGCCTTGAGGACGTTCGTAGGCAGATAGAAAAACTAAAAACTGACAAATCCCCCGGGTCCGGATGGCATACATCCTAGGGTTCTGAATGAATTAAAGGAGGAGATAGCAGAACCTACTGCAGCAAATTTGCAACTTATCCCTGAAAACAGGCGAGATCCCGGAAGATTGGAAGATAGCCAACGTTACGCCCATCTTTAAAAAAGGGATCAAGAGGTGACCCGGGAAACTACAGGCCGGTGAGCCTGACTTCGGTTCCAGGGAAAATGGCAGAAGCACTGATAAAAGAAAACATCGATCAACATTTTGAAAACATGAACTTCTGATAACCAGCCAGCATGGGTTTCTGCAAGGGAAGATCATTGCCTAACAAACTTATTGCACTTCTTCGAAGGAATCAACAAACGGATGGACAAAGGAGACCCCATAGACATCATATATCTAGATTTCCAAAAAGCCTTTGACAAGGTGCCCCATGAACGTCTACTCCGGAAATTGAAGAACCATCGAGTGGAAGGAGACGTACATAGATGGATCAGAAACAGGTTGGAGGGTAGAAAACAAAGGGTAGGAATGAAGGGTCACTACTCCGACTGGAGGAGGGTCACGAGTGGTGTCCCGCAGGGCTCGGTGCTCGGGCCACTGCTATTTAATATCTTCATAAATGATCTAGAAACAGGGACGAAGTGCGAGATAATAAAATTTGCGGACGACACCAAACTATTTAATGAAGCTCAGACTACAGAGGACTGCGAAGAATTGCAAAGGGACTTGAACAAACTAGAAGAATGGGCAGCGAAATGGCAGATGAAGTTCAACATTGAGAAATGTAAAGTATTACATGTGGGGAGCAGAAACTCGAGGTACAACTATACAATGGGAGGGATGTTATTGAATAAGAGTACCCAGGAAAGGGACTTGGGGGTAATGGTGGACATGACAATGAAGCCGTCGGCACAGTGTGCAGCGGCCGCTATGAGAGCGAATAGAATGCTTGGTATAATCAAAAAGGGTATTATAGCCAGAACGAAAGAAGTTATCCTGCCGTTGTATCGGGCGATGGTGCGCCCGCATTTGGAGTACTGCGTCCAATATTGGTCGCCGTACCTTAAGAAGGATATGGCGTTAGTCGAGAGGGTTCAGAGGAGAGCGACACGTCTGATAAAAGGTATGGAAAACCTGTCATATTCTGAGAGATTGGAGAAGCTGGGTCTCTTTTCCCTGGAGAAGAGGAGACTTAGAGGAGATATGATAGAGACTTATAAGATCATGAAGGGCATAGAGAGAGAAAAGAAGGACAGATTCTTCAAACTTTCTAATAACAAAAGAACAAGAGGGCATTCGGAAAAGCTGATAGGAGACAGATTCAAAACAAATGCTAGGAAGTTCTTCTTTACCCAACGTGTGGTGGACACCTGGAATGCGCTTCCAGAGGACGTAATAGGGCAGAGTAAGGTACTGGGGTTCAAGAAAGGACTGGATAAATTCCTACTGGAAATGGGGATAGAGGGGTATAGATAGAAGATTACTACACAGGTCCGGGACCTGTTGGGCCACCGCGTGAGCGGACTGCTGGGCATGATGGACCTCGGGTCTGACCCAGCAGAGGCATTTCTTATGTTCTTATGTTCTTATGACTCTGCAGACAGTACAACCCTAGAGGAAAATAAATAAATACATTTCTTCCTGAACAGACAGCAGATGTAAATCAATCACTAAATTAAAAAATAAAATCATTCCCCCTACCGTTGTTGCCTCCCTCCCTCCATGCTGTGCCTTGATTTCTGGCCTGCTCCCTGGTGTTATCTTTGGGCCGGCTCCCTCTTCCTCAGTGCTGCAGTGCACAAAGCCATGGGCAGCGGCTTCTCGAATGTCCTGCGCCTCATCTGGAAGCCTTCCCCCTGACGTTGCGACATCAGAGAGAAGGCTTCCGGTTCAGGCGCAGGACGTGCCTAGGAGCCTCTGCCCACAGCTTTGTGCACTGCAGCACTGAGGAAGAGGGAGCCAGCCCGAAGACAACGCCGCACCGATTACACCATGGACCGGCGGCTGAAGAGCACTGTCTGGGGCCCGATGCACATGCCGGCCCTGTGGACTGGCAGAAAATTTCTGTGGACCGGCACAGCGGTTAAAGAACATTGCTCTAAAACATTGTGAATGGGAACATTACATTTTCATTTTGATTACCCATGGTAATTTTTGATGGGGAAATAATGGGTAATTTCTCTCTCATAACTAATTTACCCCCTGCTTTACAAAATTGCGCTACCATTTTTAGCGCCGGCTGATGTGCTAACAGCTCCATCGCTCATAGAATTCCTATGTAAAGGAGAGTTAAATAGCAACAACAACAAAAATCACTTCAAGCAATATTAGATACAAGTGAAAACTTCAGCCGATGCCCATGACTTCTTTTTTTCTTTTTATCACTTACTTATGAGATTTTTTCCAGCTGGTTCCACTAGGTCCTGCTCCACAGTCATATGCCTGGATGATAAATGTGTACTCTTTCTGCATTTCACAGTCAATTGGGCGTTTTGCTTTAATACGACCTTCTCCAGATGTCTTGTTTAGAACCACAGCTTCAAAGGGCATTTCCTGGCCACGAATTTTGAAAGCACAGATCTCACCTGTAAGAACAAAACGTGAGGAACATACATTTTTTATAAAACACTAGGCAAGCAATCCCGAAATTCTGCTACAGTGAAATTGTTGGTTTCGGTTTAATGGTATATTTTTTTAGCTTCAAATAAAAATGTCAATACAAGGAACTGAAATATATCAGAAATTATCATTATATAGTGGTGTTTCTATACTTTCTGTTAAACTAGTTACATCAATGTGTTTACCGTATTTTCACGCATATAACGCGCGCGTTATACGCGTTTTTACCTACCGCGCATACCCCTCGCGCGTTATATGCGTGAGCGCGGTATACAAAAGTTTTAAAACATAGTTCCCACCCCGCCCGACGCCCGATTCACCCCCCCAGCAGGACCGCTCGCACCCCCACCCCGAACGACCGCTCGCCACGCGCTCCCACCCGCACCCGCATCCACGATCGGAGCAAGAGGGAGCCCAAGCCCTCTTGCCCGGCCGACTCCCCGACGTCCGATACATCCCCCCCCCCCCGGCAGGACCACTCGCACCCCCACCCCGAAGGACCGCCGACTTCCCGACAATATCGGGCCAGAAGGGAGCCCAAACCCTCCTGGCCACGGCGACCCCCTAACCCCACCCCGCACTACATTACGGGCAGGAGGGATCCCAGGCCCTCCTGCCCTGGACGCAAACCCCCCTCCCTCCAACGACCGTCCCCCCCCAAGAACCTCCGACCGCCCCCCCCAGCCGACCCACGACCCCCCTGGCGGCCCCCACGACCCCCCCACCCCCTTCCACGTACCTTTGGTAGTTGGGCCAGAAGGGAGCCCAAACCCTCCTGGCCACGGCGACCCCCTAACCCCACCCCGCACTACATTACGGGCAGGAGGGATCCCAGGCCCTCCTGCCCTCGACGCAAACCCCCCTCCCCCCCAACGACCGCCCCCCCCAAGAACCTCCGACCGCCCCCCAGCCGACCCGCAATCCCCCTGGCGACCCCCACGGCCCCCCCACCCCCCTTCCCCGTACCTTTGGTAGTTGGCCGGACAGACGGGAGCCAAACCCGCCTGTCCGGCAGGCAGCCAACGAAGGAATGAGGCCGGATTGGCCCATCCATCCTAAAGCTCCGCCTACTGGTGGGGCCTAAGGCACGTGGGCCAATCAGAATAGGCCCTGGAGCCTTAGTTCCCACCTGGGGGCGCGGCCTGAGGCACATGGGCCCAACCCGACCATGTGCCTCAGGCCGCGCCCCCAGGTGGGACCTAAGGCTCCAGGGCCTATTCTGATTGGCCCACGCGCCTTAGGCCCCACCAGTAGGCGGAGCTTTAGGATGGATGGGCCAATCCGGCCTCATTCCTTCGTTGGCTGCCTGCCGGACAGGCGGGTTTGGCTCCCGTCTGTCCGGCCAACTACCAAAGGTACGGGGAAGGGGGGTGGGGGGGTCGTGGGGGTCGCCAGGGGGGTCGCGGGTCGGCTGGTGGGGCGGTCGGAGGTTCTTGGGGGGGGCGGTCGTTGGGGGGAGGGGGGTTTGCGTCGAGGGCAGGAGGGCCTGGGATCCCTCCTGCCCGTAATGTAGTGCGGGGTGGGGTTAGGGGGTCGCCGTGGCAGGAGGATTTGGGCTCCCTCCTGGCCCGATATTGTTGGGGAGTCGGCGGTCCTTCGGGGGGAGGGATGTATCGGACGTCGGGGGGGCATCAGGCTTTCAGGATGGGGACAGACCTTCAAGGGGGGACAGTGCACGGAAGTCAGGGGGGGTGAACGGAGAGTCGGGACAGCGCACGGAAAGTCAGGGCGGGCGAAAGGAGCGTCGGGCAGCATGCGCGGTATACCCGTGAGCGCGGTATACCAAAGTTTTTGTGCATATCATCGTGATTTCTGCGCGCTATACCCGTGTGCGCTTTTTATACGGGTGCGCGTTATTTGCGTGAAAATACGGTAATCAATATCACTTCAACCTTTAGAACTTTGCCCTAAATATACTGAATTACAGTGCTCAACTTTCCAAACTTTTATTTTTTTATATAATCATGGCATGGAATAATATTCTGATTTTTAGGCATTTTATTTTGTTCTTTTCAAACATTTTAAATATTTCCTAATGCACATTAGAACTTTTTAGTATGTGTAAATCATGGTAACCTTCAAATTAATGTGCCTATAAATCTGCATTATACTGTATATCAATTTTCTGTATAGGTATTCTTTTTATAGACAAGAATTTAGTTGTAACAGCTATATGGGGCCAAAGCAGAAAGCTACCACAGGCTGCAACGTGCCCTTAGCAAGCAGTTTACCTGCTTGTTAATGGCTACTCCGTGCTAAAAATGTTTTTGCACTGAGATTTAGGGCTCCTTTTACGAAGCCGCGTTAGCGGTTTAACGCTCGTAATAGCGCGCGCTAATTTGCCTGCCGCTCTAGCCGCTACCGCCTCCTCTTGAACAGGCGGCAGTTTTTCGGCTAGCGCGGGGGTTAGCGCGCGCTAAAAATGGGCGTGCGATAAAGCTGCTAACGCGGCTTCGTAAAAGGAGCCCTTAATCCTGTGGCAGATATTACTACACAGAACATTAAAATGCATGCTAAAGCAGTGGTCCCCCACCCTGTCCTGGAGGACCACTAGCCAGTCGGGTTTTCGAGATAGCCCTAATGAATTTGCATGGGTCAGATCTGCATTCCTATCATCTTCATTACATACAAATCTCTTTCATGCATATTCATTAGGGCTAATCTGAAAACCTGATTGGCTGGTGGTCCTCCAGGACAGGGTTGGGAACCACTGTGCTAAAGAACTGATCAGAAGCCTCGCAGCAATGCAGGGGCTCAGTGCTAGAAACCTACCACCAGGTCTGAAGCTGGTGTACAGCCCCCCATATTCAGAATCTCTCTGTTTTGCCCCACTAAATGATGCCCCTCCTTCTCAACCCACAACATGACTGGCAACTCCTCCCCATAAAAAATATTGTCTCATCATAGGGGTAGGTGGATGCCACTAGATATGGTAAAGGGGAATGGGACTTGATAGACCACCTTTCTGTTATTACAATCAAAGTGGTTTACATATTATATTATATACTGGTATTTATTTTGTACCTGGGACAATGGAGGGTTAAGTGCCCAAAGTCACAAGGAGTTGTCGTAGGAATCAAACCCAGTCCCCCAGGTTCTCAAGCTGCTATATTAAGCACTAGACTTCTCTTTCACTTCAGAGCTGACTAAAGGTCGCCCAAAGTTGGACTGTGGGCACTTTTAAAGATATTTGAATCGCCGATAAAGCCTACTCTTTCCCCTTGAATTTCACAAGAAGGTAGATTTAATCCCTCAACTTCTCAGGACTGATAGACTTTGACCCTCAGGCCCTGATGCTCAAAAGCTGTCCATGCCAGTAAGACTTGTTAAAGCATGGAAGCTCTATTGCCGATGTTCAAAAGGGTTCTCGGGGGAGCTGCCACCGATCCCTGTAGCAGCTGCCAAGAGCCCTAAGCAAATGCATCACAAGGAGCTCATTTGTATTTCATGAGATCTTTTACTAAGGTGCACTAGCCGATTTAGCACGCGCTAAATATTAGCATGTGCTAAATGCTAACTCACCCATTAGATTCTATGGACGCGTTAGCATTTAGCGCACGCTAAATCGGCTAGCGCACCTTAGTAAAAGTCCCCCTAAACGAGCTCTCCTCGTGATGCACAAAAGGAAATGCCCGGTAGCCGTTGTGTGAGGCACAAAGAAATTCTATGGATGTCAGAGCATTTGCAGTACTTCGCCAGCCCACAGTAGAAACTTCTACCGCAGTTTTGTAAAAGACATATTGGTTAGATGTATGGTGGAGATTGAAAAAGATGAACAATTTCCTTCTGGAAAGATAAGCTTGTAACAGTGATTGTGCTGTATAAGCCAGTCATCTTGCCAGTGGAAAAAAGAAAAGACTTTGTTTACTGAGGTGTGCAGCCATCAGCACAAGGCATTCTAGAAAGAAAAAAAAAACAACCTAGTAATCTAAGAGGAACTGAAAGGTAGGACCTTGACTAAGTAGAGCTAAATAAGAAGAAACAAAGACAAAGGTGTCTTGGAATATTTGTCTATATATCCTTGACATTTGCAGTACAGATCTAACTTTACTCAATGGCGGTAAGAAAAATGAATGAGATAGAGGCATTCCTAACATTGCACTAAGAATAACAATGTGAAATCCTTGAGTTAAAATAAGGCTTCAATGCCCCATTGTCCTCTCTATTATTTTTTAATTATTATTTCTAAAGTACCTGGAATAGATGCTCCAGTTTCTGAATTGTGATGGGACAGGTTTTATGACACTGGCTCGGAGAAGAAAGAGGATTTTTTTTTTTCCTTCTAAGTTGAGAAGAATAGAGGACAGCAAAGACTAAAGGCTAATTCAGGCAATGCCAGATAGAGATGAAACCTAAATCCTTCAGGACTATGAAGAGATGCTGTGCTTCTGGTGCAATCTCATGCACCAGATGAGAACATCTGTATATGAGTGCACACAGGTAAGACTGGACCAATATTTTGTAAGGCTTAGAATTTAAAGCAAAAGAAAGCTGCTGAGGGGTAGCTATTGCTTAGGTTGAGTGGTTCTTCCTACATCTTTGGGCAACTAGCCAAAGAGCTGGTTGCAGCTATTCTTGGTAGCTAAAAACACTCCTATATTTATAAATGCTGATCAAGAGTGGTTGATGGAGTTATAGTAACAAAAAATAGTAGGATGAAATTCAGACAGAAAGCAAAGCAGATAAACCAAAATATTTAACCGTGTGCATTAGTGATTTTAGCTTCCTATACTGCATTTTTTAAGGCCAAGGGTGTGTCAGAAATTAGTGTTGACTAACTCATGCAAAACAGCTGTTCACACTCATGGAAGGCACATGGCTAGCTTAGTAGAGGTCAAAGTTACTGCTACTACTTATCATTTCTATATTGCTGCTAGATGTACACAGCACTGTACATCAAACATGTAAGAGACAATCCCTGCTCAAAAGAGCTTACAATCAAATTAAAACAGACAGTTAGGGAATGACCAGTGGTGAACAAGATCTGAGGGTTGTATAACCTGACCTGAGATGGAGTTAAAATTATCATTCTTTACTAGACTAGGAAAACAAGGGTGAATAAATGATGGGTAGCCTGAGTGAAATGTGCTCAGGTGCTGAACAGAACATAGTGAATGATCGCATGATTTGGAATATTGCCTCCAAAGAAATGTCAGGAAAATTCCTATAATTTATGATTATTACCTATCTTTTTTGTTTGTTAAAGAGATAACTGGAGTTTATTAATTCTAGAATTAATTGACCTTTATAGTTCTTGTCCAATATTCTGAAAAAAGATGAACAGCAAGTGGAGTCTAGCACATACAGAGGTTTTAGCGAGTGAGCGGCTAATGAACTGACAGCATGATGGCCGTTATGATCTAAAACAGTCAAGACACCAGAGAGTGTTATTTGTTGAAGCAGAGAAAGAGCATTTAAACCTCTTCTACATTTTTGGAGAGGAAATATTCTCATTCCTAGGAGAGAAGCTAGAAGAGGAGCTCTAAATGATGAATCAAAATCACCACCTCAGAAGGGAATGATCCAGAAAAATAAAACAGGACATTATAGATGACTATATTATTAAGGAGTTATAGAACGAAAGATAATGCAGGATAACTTTTATCTAGCTTATTGCAATACTGAAAAATTTTCAATTATGGAGGTAATAGAGCCTCACAAATACAGTACATAGCTGATGCAAAACTGAGAAGATTCAAGGAAAATTGTAGTGAAAAAGTAAGACAAAAAACAAAGTTAGTAATACACACACCAATCTCTGTAGCAGCTATGAGAAAAACAAAGCAAAACACTGAGTTAAAGGCCAATGTAACAAGGTTCATAGACAGTAACGCGGAAGACATAGGTGCGCGCCGACAACTGAGCGCAAGACGGAGGCACGCGCTGAAGATAAAGACTGTTTTTAGGGGCTGCGACGGGGGTTTTTGTTGGGGAGCCCCCCCCACATTACTTAATACAGATCGCGGCAGCGTTGTGGGGGGTTGTAACCCCCCACATTTTAGTGAAAACTTAACTTTTTCCCTAAAAACAGGGAAAAAGTTAAGTTTTCAGTAGAATGTGGGGGGTTACAACCCCCCAAACCCCCAACAATGCCCCCACAACATGGCACGATCTGTATAAAGTAAAGTGGGGGGGGGTTCCCCCCACAACCCCCATCGTAGCCCCTAAAAACAGTCTTTTTCTTCGGCGCGCGCCTCCGCGCTGCGCTCAGTTGTCTGCTCGCGCCTTTGTCCCGGCGCACTTTTGACCTGACACCATGTAACAATAGTCCCAAAATATGAAAGTAAGACCCTCCTTAACTGAGAAAACATAAGGGCAAATTCTATAAGAAGCACCCAAAAGTTAGGCGCCGACTTAGGCACTGTTCAGCGTGATTGAAGTAAAATTGGGTGCTGTTTAGTGAATCATGCTGAGCGGCACCTAAAAGTTAAGCGCCTAGCTGAGCGCTTAAGCACGCTCAAGAGCAGCGATTCTGCAACAAGGCGCCTACCACATAACAACGCCCACACCTAACGTGCATAGCGCCTATTTTTTTTTTAAGGCCGCCTAAATTTTTAGAGGCGCCTTATTGCAGAATCGCTCTTTCTCGCTAGGCCTAAGTTTCAATTATTGCTGATTAAAAAGCTTAATTGGGCTTTTTAATCAATTTAAATAGGTGCCTATCTAATTGGGCGCCTAACATTAGGCGCCGCTTACAGAATTTGGGCCATAGTGCCAAGGGAGATTTTTCAACTGCGAAGATGGAAAATATGTTCCAGAACAGTAGAAAGATCTCTCTCAATCACATGTCATGTATTATTTTTTTATTTTTTTTTATTGGGTCCTGATGATCACTTATCAGAGGTGAAATGAATGCATAAAGTCTAGTGTGTTATATAGCTGGAACTTTATCAAATAAGTGAAAAGAAAAATGAAGAAAAGAAGGTTCTGCGATGTGCAGAAATCAGGTACAATAATATAGCCTGCTTCTTTTGTCCAGCTTTATTTACATTTCTTTATCATGTGGATTCTATTGTATATCTATTCATAATATATCTACTTATTTATTTTTAAAAATCATGACCAACCAGGTTAGTGACAAGTCACTAAAGTGGAACAGCTTCGTGAATATGAATATTCTTTTAAAATAATTTTTTTTCATTTTTAACACTACAATTGTGCACAAGAAATGGTGCATTTACATAAAATATTAACATTACAGCACAATAAACGTAATAGAAATAATGACAAGACTTATTTTCCCCCCATCCATTTTCCAATTGACCAACAACTCATAAAAATACCTGTAAACAACCTATCTATACCTCTTAAACAGTGCCAAAACATACCCCCCTCCCCAGGATATGTATGTTTTCCTCATTTATATAAATAAATCATTCCTTACAATATTTAGTTAATGGCTCTCAAACTTCCATAAATTTTTTATAATATCCCTTCTAAATGGCCATAAACGTTTCATTTTAAAGACATAACATAGGGATTCCACCAGAATCAATAATTTAATCTATCCCAATTTTTCCAATTCTTTAAGTTAAGCTGCATGGCAACCCCCGTCATTATAAACAAAAGTTTGTTATTTTTTACCAAAATTTGACTTTTTGCACTCATATATGTTCCAAATAAAATGGTTATCATATGACAGTGCCACTGGATTCTCTAATAAATTATTAACTTGATCCCAAATAGATCGCCAGAATTTTAGTATTAAGGGACAATAGTATAGTAATGATCCAACGTCCCAACTTCCAGATGAGCACCTGGGCCAATCAGGCCTTAGGATTAGTGGGGATGGGCGGACCCGCTATGACTAAGGCCTGATTGGTCCAGGCTTCTAGAGGCTGGGCCAATCAGGCCTTAGATTTAGCGGGGATGGGCCGGGAAGGGGCGGGCCCGTCTCATTTCCACGAGGCGGGCCTGTCGGCTGGACGGCAGCAAGACCCGTCCAGCCGACCAACATTTAAAGGTTAGTTGGAGGAGGGAGGTTAGTTGGGGGGGGTTCCGGAAGGGGTCTGGCTTTCCGGCAGGAGGAGTTGTGCATCCTCCTGCTGGCGATTACGAGTTTGGGGGGGAGGGGGGTCAGAGAGGTTCTGGCAGGAGGAGTTGGGCATCCTCCTGCCGGCGATTATGAGTTTGGGGGGGGGGTTCCCAGGGTTCTGGGGTTCCGGCAGGAGGAGTTGGGCTTCCTCCTGCCAGTGATGGGACAGGCGGCCGTGGCTGCTATACTTATTGCAGCAGGGAGATCTCTTGCCGCGATAAGTATAGCGGCCGCGTCTACTTACAATATAGACCAGCATTTTGCTGGCCTACATTTTAAGCGTCTCTTCCTCTACTAGGGAGATGCGTAGGGCCGCCTAAGGCCCTTAGACGAGCTTAGGCGTCTTGAGGGCCTCCCTAGGCTCCCGGAGGCGCCTTCAATTTAGGCAGCCTGCCTAGTGAGCATTTTTTTTTTAGACGTGCATCCCGATTGGCTGATTAGACAGCTGTAGGACACCTACAGCTGCCTAAAATCGGGATGCACTTTGCAGAATCAGGGCCTAAATGTCAACAGGAACCTATATAACTTCCAGGTCTCAGAACCACTCCTCCTTCTATTCTTCTTCCCCCCTCCACCCAGGATTGCCGTGGACCTACTTGGTGGTCTAGAAGGAAATGGGCAGGAGTGATGCTCAGTCACTCCTGCCCATTGCTTCTGTATCTTTAAAATGGCTGCGACAACCTCTAGAGCAGCCTCAAGGCTGAACTTCAGCTGGAAAGCATATAAGACCTGGTGGCTAGCCACGGATATTCAAGGCCAGTGCCCAGGTAAGGCTCAAAATTGAATTTCTATAGCTAATTCTGCCCACAGAGGTCAGTGTTTAAAAATACACTGACCATCACAGGCTAAATATTGCCTGGAGTGATCATTTTCAGCCCTAATGATTGAAAGGCAGGTCTTCAGGGAAAGGAGAATAACAGCTGGGGAGGGAACTGCATGGTGAGCAAAGCATACCTCATGGGATTTTCAACTCATATATGTGTGTGTGTGTGTGTGTGTGTATGTATGTATATATATATATATATATATGCATATACATATGCATAGTTAGGGTATCTTGAGTGTTATGTTTGTGTTTTGTGTATGTGGGTCTGAACATGTGGTTGTAGGGTGCCATGTTTATATAACAAGAGAATAAATGAGAGGGAAAGATAGTCTGAAAAATATAATTTGCAAACTGCTATGTTTCAATGAAATAATGTCTCTATGCTGCAACACTTCTTGCACAGAAATGCTTTGGACCATTTTCTAGGTGTAGGGGTGGGGCTTTATTTCTCTAGAACACCCAGTTTGATCTGGACCAAATTCAATGTGACATTTCATTGGTTTTCCTCCATGCCAAATTTGCTCTCTTCCCATTAAATTTTCAGCGTTATTTTGCCCCAGACAGACATTTTTTTCAATTCATTTCTTATTAATATTCCATTAGGTTGGAAGGAATAACTGTATAAATGTGTGGAGAGACATAATCAAAATAAACATCTAAGTTTGATTTGGATATAGGGCATTAATCACCCAGTCAGCAACAGCAAAATGTCCATTCTCAAAAATTATGTCCAAATTTTTTTTTCTTGAAAAAAAGTCTATCTGTACGTCCATGCTTTTGATCGACCAGACCACCACTATGTCTATCTTTATACCATATTCTCGACCAAAAATTTGTCCAATTCCCAAACGCCTAGAACAAGACCATTTGGACATGGGAGGGGCCAGCTATGTGATAGACTAGCCACCTAGACATAGCAAGAGAGCAGTGGGGCACTTTAGAGGGCAGTGCTGTGAACTTCACATAAAGGGTGTCAGATAAATATCTCACCAGAACTCCCTTATAGGTCATGGTGAGACCCCCAAAACCCCCCTGTCTACAACCCCAATAGCCCTTATAGCTGCAGGTAGTAGAATGAAATTTTGAAGGGTTTTGGTGGGCTCACATTTTCCACCATGAATGTAGTGGTTAGAGTGGCTTATGGGGCTGGGCCCTCCTCTCTATGGTTCACTAGCCCAAACCCCAGACTACTTAAGCTATCTCTGTGCAGCTCTACTAGGCTTTCCTAAGCCAAGTGCTGATGTTCCAGAGACAGAATATGGGTGTGTGTGAAGAGGTCTTTACTTTGTCCTTACAATGGTTCTCTGGCCACTTTAGATACCTTTTGGTTACTTAAAAATGTCTTTACATCATCTAAATCACAACGTATAAGTTCCGTTTAAGCAGTCTCATCAAACTTTCGATTATCCCTGCAGGACGACTAAGTCTAGGTCGGCCCACATCCCGCCCTAACCACTCCTCCAAAAATGACCCTTTCTGCTCTTGGCACACAGCGGGATTCAAAGGCCTAAAAAGTCCCTGGATATGTCTAAAAAGCCTTTTCGATTATCGGCACTTGGATGACCTGTCTTTTAGATCGTCCAAATGCCAACTTGGGAGGGTTTTTAGACATATTTAACTTTCAATTATGAGCCCCATTATATCTATATTAGTAGACTTTACAACCCAGTATAATTTTGAGGCTTATTGACTTTCTTCTGCATGTCAGAACCAGAATCCTTCATAGCAAACACAATACACAGAACCCTCGAATCAGTAGCTATATGGATTACAGAGCGCAAATTAAAACTTAACCCTGACAAAACAAATTTCATTCTACTTGAAAATGACAAAACTCCAACGTTAACAAATCTTGTAATAAATTCATTTTCATATCCAATACAACCTACTTTAAAATTGCTTGGAATCACGATTGACAGAAGCTGTAACATGCAACCCCAAATTAACAAAATAAAGACATCATTCATGACCATGAGAAATTTGAGAAAAATCCGATCATTCTTCGAAAAGAAGCAATTCCTATTATTGGTACAATCTCTAATCCTTGGGATGCTGGACTACTGCAACATACTATACCTACCATGTCCCGCGACCATGATGAAGCAATTGCAGACGGTGCAGAATACAGCCCTGAGACTTGTCTATTCACTAAAAAAATATGACCATATCACAGAGGCATACCATGACTCGCATTGGCTTCCAATAGAAGCGAGAGTGAACTTCAAATTCTACTGCTTACTTTACAAGGCTATCAACGGAGAAAGCCCAACTTACTGGAATAACAGACTAAATCAATCCTCCTCAATCAGACATAGAAGAACACATTCACTATTCTATTACCCACCATCCAAAAATGTCAAACGAAAAAAACTTTATGACAACCTAATAGCCTCCAAAGCAGCTAAGTTGGACAAACAACTCACCACTCTGTTATCTTCATCCACAGATTACAAAACCTTCAAGAAAGAAATTAAAACCATACTCTTCAAAAAACACGTTAAACCTATCCAGCACAACAATCCTAACCCAACATCCAACACTCTATAAACCCTTAGTACTCTCTAATTTTCTAGTTACCAAACATTATCTAAAACCCATAATTCTCCCTTAAAATTTTATCTCATCGTTTATTCTATTACTTCAAAGTTGAAATGTAATTCTTGTTTTAGTTTGGATGTAATCCGCCTTGATCCGCAAGGTAATGGCGGAATAGAAATCACTAATGTAATGTAATGTAATGAATTTATCTGTATCTGCGTGCATCAATATGAAAGAAGTTAGTATGAGAACCTTAGGTGTGTCCATTCATTTTACAAGAGCATCTTTGGCTCACTTTATTGTCTCTGATTGTCTGCTTTCTATTTGCATATCAAAAATCTGCAGTACAGAATAAAGCAATTCATTCCAGCCAGTCATCCTTCAGTAGACACTAGCAAAACAGACACTATAAATGCTCTAATTCTATGTCTGTCTGAAAGATGGATCGTCCAGTGATTTCTCCTCTAGATTAGTAAGGTTCGCCATGATGAAAATAGAAGATAATTTGTTCTGCACTGTGATAACCCAGCTTAGTGTGTATATCCTTAGGAAAAAAAAGGTGACTACTATTATCATATAGACTAAGAGGGCTGAGTGTATCAGATTTCAAAGGGTATTGCAATCCATGCAGTAATTTGTAGTCATGTTAAGCACTGCTGAATGTTAAAGGACAAATGCTAATAAAATATATAAAGCTAGCTTATCATATTAAGAAGCTAATGATGTATGATGTGACTTGGATTGGAAACCATAATGAAGATCTAGGATTAAGATCTTAGTCAGTGGATACTTGGCATGCTTTCAGAATTATAAATGTTTTAAGCACTGGTTCTTGATATCTAAATCAAAACAGAATTAAAGAGCACAGTGTGATCTGTCAAACTGGTGAGGGGCATAGAAATGCAATAAAGCAGAACAGACTAACTATGCGATTTTTGCAGGAATAACATTTTTTTATTGCAGTCAGTTAGGAAATTATTCAAACAACCTGATCACGCACTACAGAGGTATGGTCCCATATTAGCGGTAAAGAAGAGGTAGTAGATGCAAATTTATCTCATGCATATTCATTGTGGATATCCAAAAAAACCTGACCGACTAGGTTTGTCCCAGAGACTGAGTTGAGAACCTCTGCCCTATATAAAATAACCTTTTATCCTCCCTGGATCCCTTTATCTATTCCCAATCTATCTAGGTAGAGGCAAAGATTTTTCTTTATATGTGGATGGTTCATGGCATATTAATCATAAGTACTGCAGCTCAATTATCTGGGAATGACTTACATCTTTGCAAGGACACATGGCTCACATGATCAATATGATTTATTTCTCAAATCTTGCTCTAAGGAATAGGCCTAAAAGGCTGCCAATGCAAGGAGAAAACTGGCTGTGCAAGAATTGTCATAACACTGTCCTGCAATCTCCTCTTTGATTGTCACGAAGAGTAACTTGTTCTTGAGTTGCCACTCCCATCCATGAAAGCTAACTCTTGCACGTAAGCCAACCTGTGATGGAGATGAGGCTCATCCTGAATGTAAAATCCACTACTTGCCCACCATTCTCCCATCATTTTCTTTTTCCATACGGGCCAAGAAGGCAATTTTTTTATTACACTCCACTCAGTGTGATTCAAAGTAGAGAATGACACGGTGACGGTTTACCCGCGGCCACCGCAATTAAGCCGCGGGTCACCGCCGAAAACGGGGAAGAAAACTAGCAGTCGCTGCGGTGACGGGGACAAGGCCATTCACCGACCGCGGAAACGGTGAACAGGTTTGTCCCCGCGGGCCAATGTACCCCCTTCTAGGAACCGCTATTTACCTGTGTTTCACCGCTCCTCGCTCGTCTGGCCAGCAGGCCTGCCTCCGTCCAAATGAGGCGGGCCCGCCCCTCCCCTCCCCTGCCTCCCAATGGCCTCCCCTAAGATCGCCGGCAGGAGGGTACCCAACCCCTCCTGCTGGACCCCCCCCCCAACGAACCCTCCCACCCCGGAACCCCCTTAGTCTTACTTTTCAAGTTGGACCAGACAGCTCCTCGCTCGTCTGGCCAGCAGGCCTGCCTCCGTCCAAATGAGGCGGGCCGCCCCTCCCCTCCCCTGCCTCCCAATGGCCTCCCCTAAGATCGCCGGCAGGAGGGTACCCAACCCCTCCTGCTGGACCCCCCCCCAACGAACCCTCCCCCCCCGGAACCCCCTTAGTCTTACTTTTCAAGTTGGACCGGACAGCTCCTCGCTCGTCTGGCCAGCAGGCCTGCCTCCGTCCAAATGAGGCGGGCCCGCCCCTCCCCTCCCCTGCCTCCCAATGGCCTCCCCTAAGATCGCCGGCAGGAGGGTACCCAACCCCTCCTGCTGGACCCCCCCCCAATGAACCTTCCCACCCCGGAACCCCCTTAGTCTTACTTTTCAAGTTGGACCGGACAGCTCCTCGCTCGTCTGGCCAGCAGGCCTGCCTCCGTCCAAATGAGGCGGGCCCGCCCCTCCCCTCCCCTGCCCTGCCTCCCAATGGCCTCCCCTAAGATCGCCGGCAGGAGGGTACCCAACCCCTCCTGCTGGACCCCCCCCCCAACGAACCCTCCCACCCCGGAACCCCCTTAGTCTTACTTTTCAAGTTGGACCGGACAGCTCCTCGCTCGTCTGGCCAGCAGGCCTGCCTCCGTCCAAATGAGGCGGGCCCGCCCCTCCCCTCCCCTGCCTAACCCACAGGATCCTAGGGCCTGATTGGCCCAAGCACCTAAGGCCCCTCCTATAGCGGGAGTGGCTTTAGGTGCCTAGACCAATCAGGCCCTAGGATCCTGTGGGTTGGGCAGGGTAGGGGCGGGCCCGCCTCATTTGGACGGAGGCAGGCCTGCTGGCCAGACGAGCGAGGAGCTGTCCGGTCCAACTTGAAAAGTAAGACTAAGGGGGTTCCGGGGTGGGAGGGTTCGTTGGGGGGGGGGTCCAGCAGGAGGGGTTGGGTACCCTCCTGCCGGCGATCTTAGGGGAGGCCATTGGGAGGCAGGGGGGGGGGAGGGTAGGGGCGGGCCCGCCTCATTTGGACGGAGGCAGGCCTGCTGGCCAGACGAGCGAGGAGCTGTCCGGTCCAACTTGAAAAGTAAGACTAAGGGGGTTCCGGGGTGGGAGGGTTCGTTGGGGGGGGTCCAGCAGGAGGGGTTGGGTACCCTCCTGCCGGCGATCTTAGGGGAGGCCATTGGGAGGACCGGCAGGAGGGGTTGGGTACCCTTCTGCTGCGATTGTCGGGAGGGCCGTTGGGGGGGTCTACATGAGGGGTTGGGTGCCCTCCTGCCGTGATCGCTGGGGGGAGGGGAGACTTGCAGCCGTAGCAGCATTTAAAGTACATGTCGTGTTTGTTTTTGCATTGCTAGCCCCAGGGGTGGTGGAAGATTAGTGATTGAAAAACTGTATGAAAAATAACTATTTTAAATTTAGTGATCAAAATGTGTCAGTTTTGAGAATTTTTATTAATTAATTTTTTCTCTGCGTGTTTTGTTTTTGTATAGTTATTAACTAATATTTAACTAAGTTTTAAAGAATGTTTCCTTTATACGTAAATAAAGAAAAGTGAATGGGATTGCAGTGGCGGTGACGGGGCGGTGAATGGGATGGCAGTGGCGGTGACGGGGCGGTGAAGAGGATGGTGAGACGGGGACGGGGCGGTGACGGGGTTGGTGAGACGGGGACGGGGCGGTGACGGGGATGGTGAGACGGGGACGGGGCGGTGACGGGGACCAATTTTTTCACCGTGTCATTCTCTAATTCAAAGGATAATTTCCTATGCACACCTAAAATAGGAGATCTTTTACTAAAGCTTAGCATGCATTAACAAATATTAATCCATACTAAGGACTCAATTCTGTAAATGGTGCCCAAATCTGGGCGCCAAAAAATGCATACTAAGCACTATTCAATAAATGGCGTTCCAGGTTCGGTGTTTACAGAATAGCTCTTAGTGCCAGGATCTGTGCCCAATTTTGGGCATGAGGATCTATACCACCTAAACCGTGGCATAAAAATGCTGATTCCCTGAATTCTATAACAGTGAATGCAAATTCTAAAAATAACCCTTACTTGCCCATGCACCCTTTTGTGTTTGCGTGGAAAAAATTTACACACACATCTTTATAGAACAGCGAATATAAAAATGGTTATGTAAATCCAATAATTGTTAGCACTCAATTGTGTTTATTGCCTTGTTAAGTAATTAAATTGTGTGTAAATTCTGTAAATAGGACTCATGCCCAAATTTGTGCAAATAATTTTGAGCACTACATATAAAATCAGGGGGTATTTGCTGTGCTTCCTATTTAATCCCTATAGGCTACATGACACTTAGCATACACTATGGAAGATTAGGTTTATACCTTTGGTAATCTTCTTTCTGTTAGTCCCTGGAGAATTCCATATGCTAGGTTTTCAATCCCAACCCGCAGTCCAGGTGTTGCAGAAATCCACATTGTTTCTGAACACATGCTCTATCCCCTTAGCCTGAGAGTTAATAAACAATCCCAGTAAAGTCCTAAAGCCAAGCACATACCTGCAAATCCAGGACAAGGGAGTACAGAAGAGAATCCCTATCAACAGTGTGTAGCGAGCACCCCAAGAAAGGCCTTCAGCAATGTGCATATTCATAGAAAGTCCACACAGGATCTGCCAACTGGATGGAAAAGCTTCAAACCTGTAATGAGAGTGACTGAGGCAGAAAGGAGCAGGCTACTCCAAACAATTGAGTGAAGATAGAGAGGGTGGGTCATATGGAATCCTTCAGGGACTAACAGAAAGAAGATTATTGAAGGTATAAACCTAATTTTTCATTCTGTTATGTCCCTTCCAGATTCCATAAGCTAGGTGATGTACCAAAGCCATGGTAGCTAGGGAGGGACAGAAAAGTAAAAAATGGCATCAGAACGCGCTGCCACAACAACTTGGTAAAACTGGGCAAAAGTATGAAGAGAGGACCAAGAAGTCGTCCCACAAAATTCATCAGGATGAATCATGCGAGATTCCCCCCACAACGTAGCCACCCGTCCCGTCAAATGGGATTTAAACAAAATTGGAAGCTGCTTGCTACGGGTGAAGAAAGTCGCCAAAATGGCCATTCTTTTTTTTTTTTTCAGTTCAATCATCTTCATTAGCATTTATGAATAGAAATAGTAACAATGGCCAAGTATAGTCCAAACAAATAGATATAACATTCCAGTCTTAGGCCATCATCAAAAAGAGTGCCAATACAAATCATGAGTAACAAGAAAACACTATGTAAACATAAAGTAAAGTAGTGGAGGTTATAATAGCAAGGTAGTGATCAAATAATGACCAAAACATGCATAACGCAGGCCACTACAGTTGAGAAGTCATCTGAGATATACAGAAATGCAGTACAATAGGTAAGGTAACCTTCATGAAATGTTCGGTAAAGTACAATACTGGAGTAAAGCATTCCATGTAGAAAGAAATCTAGCCTTATCTGAGCTCCCCCTGGGTGGTGTGGGACCGGGATCCTGGCGAGGCCTAGTAACTTCCCAGAATCCCAGTCTTGGCGCGAGTGTAACCGTGGTGGATCACAGCGGCCTGGTGCCTCCCATAAACTGCACACCACACTGGCCTGGGTTTTGGTCCAAATATATCACTTTTATTTATCCACAAGAAAAGTTTCCAACAAAAAAGGTCAAAATTTGGCATTCAAAGTAAAAACCCAAAACATTCCAATTTTCTCTTGTTCTGCTTTCTTTCTCTTATGTGCCAGTTCTTATCACTGCACCCTTTAGTGCTGGCCAATTTAAGTTCACAAATTGAGAACATAAAATACAGTTCCTGTTAGGTATTATTTCCACAAGCAGTGCTAGAACCTTACCTGCCTTGGCAATAGTTAGGCTACCTGGTTCTAGGCACTAATTAGGCTTCTGGTAGATTTGAGTGGCAGTTCCCTTTTCCTAGGAGCAGAGGGACTTGTACTCCCACAGGTGTGGCCACTGGTCCACTTATCTAACCCAACAGTAAATTCAGCAGCTTCCAGCCCAGGTTGAAACCAGGATACACAATCCTTCACAAAACATAAAACTCAAAAAGGAAGAAACAAAAACAAAAACCCTTTTACCAAGGAAAAAGGACCTTCAGGTTTTCCTAAACCTATTCCCATTCCATAGGGTGTTCTTCCCCAGACATAGCATTACTCTCTAACCAGTCCATGTCACAAACCTCAGATTGTGTTTCAGGGTTTTGCATTTCCCTATCCTGGTGAGAACTTCTGAAGGCTGGCCAAAAGTTAGCTGCTGTAGCTGGTTTCCTTCTCAGCTTCCTCTGAGCTTCCAGTCCCAGCTGTCCCTCCCCTCTCACTGACGAGGGACCTTCAGAAAAAGGGAGACTCGGCACATAACCACGCCCCCTCACAGCAGCTTTAGCTAATTCCTTAAAGAGCCCTGTCCTTCCCGTTCCAGCCTGAGCTCTGTGAGTTTTTAAAGGGACAGGCTCCCTCTTAACCCTGTGCTCAGGATTTTCCCTATACTCAGGATATTTCTTCTCCTTAGTCCCTGGCACATTATTAATGCTTCCCTGCTCTTTTCCCGGGGCTTTTCCCCGGGCTTTATTAGGACTAGCCAGATCCCTGTCACAGTGGACAACAGTATTGAAAATTGAATAAATAAATAAATAAATCAGGAAATTCAATGAGATTTGCACTAATGCTTTAATGTTCTTTAAAGAAAGATTTTCATTGTGTTTGCCATGAAATACAGTTATCTTTGTGGAAAGGTTAAGTATTTTTTTTCCATCACAGCTACTGGTACATTTTGGAGAAGATGCCCCAAATGATCAAATGGGGTAACATCAGAAACTGTTTGACAGAATGCTGTCCTCAGTGGGAGTCCTCAAGGTCCATCAGCAGGATCAATTTACTTCAAGCATTACACATTCAGATGCAAATTAGTCTCATGCACATGCAAATTGGATATCCTACAAAACTGACAAGTGGATCTTGAAGGCTGAACCTGTGAACTGTAATCATTAGCTGAAAATGAGCAAAGAGCTCAAGATTTCTGACTGAGTTATAATTAGAGCATAATAGAGAGAGAGAGAGTGTTAAAAGATTGGGTTAAATATCCACTCTTTATAAAACTTAGAACTTGGTGTATAAGAGCGGTTTGGGTTTATTGAACTTGCGTTACTTAGCCATTAGCTGTGACATGAGACACATCAATGATTGGTTTCAAGGTACTTCCACAGTTTCCAACATCCCCTTGGAACTTTCTTTTCTAAAGATCATTTTAGTGCCTATTTACATGGTGTCCCATCCTCAACATCTTCGGTTGTGCATCATTATATATTGTGTACTCCCTTACATTGAGTTTGGCGATGGGTCTGTACATTTCTGGGTATCCCCCCAAAGATATCACCTTTTTTACCTGTCCAATTTAATGGTCATTTTTTTTATACCGGGTATTGATAATTTGACCTTTTCCACTTGGAATTTACAGGGGATTACATTACATTCACAGATTGAGACAGAAGAGGGCCAAATTAGAGAGAAGTTTGGTCTTCTTCAGAGGGACCATTTTGCCTATTTACAGCTTAGACACTATGTTATGAGTTTAGCTCTTATTGATCTTAATAAAGACCAACAGGAGTTTATTTCCAAGACAATCACACTGGGTTCACAATTAAATGTGTCACTTAGGTTCTATCATAGATTTTTGAAGGACGAAACTCCCTATATTGATTATCAGAAACTACAGGTTTCTTGGTCTCAGAACTTACATTATGCTTTCTCAGATGACATAAAAACATGAAGGCAGTAACCATTATCACTTTCTCTCTCTGAGAGATCCCACATGCCTATTCCAGGCCCTCTTGAATTCAGACACATTCTCTGCTTCCACCACCTCTTCCAGGAGACTGTTCCACGCATCTACCACCCTTTCTGTAAAAAAGTATTTCCTCAGATTACTCCAGAGCCTATCACCTCTTAACTTCATCCTATGCCCTCTAATTGCAGAGTTTCCTTTCAAATGAAAGAGACTCGACTCATGCACATTTATATTACGTAGGTATTTAAACATCTCTATCTCTATCTTTCCTCCAAAGTATACAGATTGAGATCTTTAAGTCTGTCCCCATATGCCTTATGACGAAGACCATGCACCATTTTTGTAGCCTTCCTCTGGACCAACTGCATCCTTTTTATATCTTTTTAAAGTTGCAGCCTCCAGAATTGTGTACAATATTCTAAATGAGGTCTCACCAGAGTCTTATATAGAGGCATCAATACCTCCTTTTTCCTACTGACCATGCAACCTAGCATCCTTCTAGCTTTCGCCGTCACCTTTTCAACCTGTTTGGCCACCTTAAGATCATCACATACAATCACACACAAGTCCCGCTCTTCCATCATGCACATATATTATTCACCCCCTAAACTGTACCGTTCCCTTGGGTTTTTGCAGCCCAACTGCATGACCTTGCTTTTCTTAACATTTAATTTTAGCTGCCAAATTTCAGACCATTTTTTAAGCTTCGCTAGGTCTTTCTTCATGTTATTCACACCATCCGGTGTGTCTACTCTATTGCAGATTTTGGTATCATCCGCAAAGAAGCAAATCTTACTCGACAGCCCTTCAGCAATATCATTTATAAAAATGTTAAAAAGAACAGGCCAAGAACAGAACCTTGAGGCACACCACTGGTAACATCCCTTTCCTCAGAGAGATCTCCATTGATCACCACCCTCTGTTGCCTTCCACTCAACCAGTTCCTGACCCAACCTGAGGGCACTCAGTTTATTTATTAGACATCTGTGTGGAACACTGTCAAAAGCTTTGCTAAAATCTAAATACACCACATCTAGTGCACATCCTCCAACCAATTCTCTGTTCACCCAGTCAAATAAATTGATCAGATTTCTCTGACAAGACCTACTTCTAGTGAATCCATGTTGCCTCCAGTCCTGTAATTCACAGGAATCTAGAAACTTCACCATTCTCTGTTTTAAAAGTGTTTCCATTAATTTGCTTACCACAGTAGTCAGACTTACCAGTCTGTAATTCCCTACTCCTTCCTTATTTCCACTTTTGTGGAGAGGGACCTCATCCACCTTTATCCAGTCCTCCGCTACCACTCCCAACTCTACAGACTCGTTGAAAAGGTCAGTCAGCGGAGCTACTAGAACCTCCCTAAGTTCCTTCAGCACCCTCAGATATACACCATCTGGCCTCATCGCTTTGTCTACCTTTATTTTAGCTAGCCCCTCACAAACACAATCCTCTGAAAATCTATCAGGGTCTATTAATCCTCCATCCCTATTCACGTTTGACTTCTGTGGTCCCACTCCCGGCGCTTCAGCCATAAACACAGAACAGAAATATCTGTTAAGCAATTTGGCATTTTCTTTATCAGCTTCTACATATTCCTGCCCTTCACCTTTGAGTCTTACAATGCCATTTTTGCACTTCTTTCTATCACTAATTTATCTTAAAAAATGTCTTGTGTCCCCATTTTACCATGTCAGCTATTTTTTCTTCCATTTGCATCTTTGCTTTCCTGCCTACACAACCAGCCTCTCTTAACTTTTCCAGATATTTTTATAGTTTATGAAAGCTAACCTCTTATTCATTACCTTCTCAGCTACTACTTTTGAGAACCAAAGCATCCTTCTTTTCCTCTTAGCTGTCTAGAGAAAATGTGCTATGCTGGAGCTCAAAATCATATCATTGGCTGATATTACCAGAAAAAGGAGCACTTAAAAATATCTCAGAGTGCTCTCTAGACAGCTTGGGTTGTTGTCTATGCATGTTGAGTCTTTAAGGCTGGTTTGAGTAATATTTTCCTATCTATGTGGTGTTTCTGTAGCAGGAAAGGTAGTGCTTAGAGGAGACTTAGAGGGGATATGATTGAGACCTATAAGATCATGAAGGGCATAGAGAAAGTGGAGAGGGACAGATTCTTCAAACTTTCAAAAACTACAAGAACGAGAGGGCATTCAGAAAAGTTGAAAGGGGATAGATTCAAAACCAAAGCTAGGAAGTTCTTCTTCACTCAGTGGGTGGTGGACACCTGGAATGCGCTTCCAGAGGGCGTGATAGGACAGAGTATGGTATTGGGGGTCAAGAAGGGATTGGACAATTTTCTGAAGGAAAAGGGGATAAAGGGGTATAGATAAAGGATTGATACACAGGTCCTGGACCTGTTGGGCCGCCACGTGATCGGACTGCTGGGCATGATGGACCTCTGGTCTGACCCAGCAGAGGCACTGCTTATGTTCTTATGCTATAATATCTTTACTGTTTTCACACTAAAACTTTGATAATTGATTCTGTATAGGGAGTGTGATCTCCCTTTCTAAAGTGTTGAAAAAGTAACTTACATGTTTAAAATGTCAGCATTGAAAATCTATCTACAACTTTAAGGGGCCATTTTACTAAGCTGTGGTAAATGCTAACTTGTGATTACCTTAGTAAAAGGGGCTTAAATGTGGGGCACACTGAGGAATCCCACCCTAAATTAAAAATGTGTGCATTAATTTTTGGACAACAGGGCATGTCTGAAGGAGATCAAGCAGTTCTGCACTAATCAGCATGTGGCAATGCCCTTAGCGGGAAATTCTATAAACAACATCTTAACTTAGGCGCCCTAACAGTACCTAAGTTAAGAGGAAAGCGCCATTTCAAACCCTACTTAAATAAAATTTTATGGTGTTGGAATTGCACCTCTGGAGGCACCTACCAGTGCCTTCCACCACTGTAAGTGTGGCTAATGCCTGAAGTGACATTAGGTACTGGTAGGCGCCTCTGGAGGTGCGATTTACATCAAAGATTGGTGCCAGAAATGTAGGTCTTGAAAACCCTGGCCTACATTTCCAGCACCTACCTTTGCTAGAGGTGCAATTCTCTAAATGGCACCATCACGACTGTACACGATTGACAGCTACAAAATAGGCAACATTATTCCATGGCCATTAATTTGGAAATAAGAGCAAATAAATTGACCCTGGAAAATCCACAGAGAAAAAGTCCAAGAGAAACCCCCCAAAAACTGTGTAGAGACAATGTTCCTGAGTTGGACTTTATTAAAAACATAAGAATTGCCGCTGCTGAGTCAGACCAGCGGTCCATGGTGTCCAGCAGTCTGCTCCCCTGGCGGCCCTTTGGTAAAAGATCAGTGACCTATCTGAGTCTAGCTTTACCTGCATATGCTCTGGTTTAGCAGGAACTTGTCTAATTTTGCCTTGAATCCCTGGAGGGTGTTTTCCCCTATAACAGCCTCCAGAAGGGCATTCCAGTTTTATACCATTCTCTGGGTGAAGAAGAACTTCCTTACTTTTGTACAGAATCTATCTCCTTTTAACTTCAGAGAGTGCTCTCTCGTTCTCTCTATCTTGGAGAAGGTGAACAACCTGTCTTTATCTACTAGGTCTATTCCCTTCATTATCTTGAATGTTTCAATCATGTCCTCTATTCAAGGGAGAAGAGGCCCACTGTGCAACAACTCCTCCAGCCCTTTAATCATTTTAGTCGCTCTTCACTGGACCCTTTCGAGTAGTACCGTGTCCTTCTTCAAGTACGGCGACCAGTGTTGGATGCAGTATTCCAGGTGGGAGCGTACCATGGCCCGGTACAGCGGCATGATAACCTTCTGCAATCTGTTCGTCTTCCCCTTCTTAATAATTCCTAGCATTCTGTTTGCCCTTTTCACCGCTGCCGCCGCACATTATGCAGACGGCTTGACCAGTACTCCCAAGTCTCTTTCCTGGGGGGTCTCTCTGAGTACTGCACAAGACATCCTGTATTAGTGTATAAGATTTTTGCTACCGATATGCATCACCTTACATTTATTCACGTTACACCTCATTTGCCATGTCGCAGCACATTTCTCGAGTGTGTTTATGTCCCATTGTAGGTCTTCGCAATCCTTCTGTGTTTTTACTACTCTGAATAACTTCGTATCGTCTGTAAATTTTATCGCCTCGCTCGTCGTACCAATTTCCAGGTCATTTATAAATATGTTGAAGAACATGGGTCCGAGCACTGAACCCTGCAGCATTCTACTCAAGACGCTTTTCCAATCCGAATATTGTCCATTTACCCCCACTCTCTGTTTCCTATCCGCCAACCAGTTTTTAATCCATGTGAGTATTTCACCCTTGATTCCATGGCTCGCAATTTTTCAAAGTAGTGTTGTCGAACACCTTCTGAAAATCCAGGTATACAGTGTCGACCGCGTTGCCCTTGTATATCTCTGCCTGTTTACTCCCTCGAAGAAATGCAGCAAGTTCATCAAGCAAGATCTTCCCTTGCTGAAGCTGTGCTTGCTGGTCCTCATCAGATCGTGTCTGTCAAGGTGATCAATGATGCGGTCCTTTATCAGCGCCTCTACCATCTTTCCTGGTACCGAGGTCAGACTCACTGGTCTGTAGTTTCCAGGATCTCTCCTCGAACCATTCTTGAAGATCAGTGTAACATTCGCCACTTTCTAGTCTTCCATAAGTCTTCCCAATTTGATCGACAGATTGGCTATTAGTTGAAGCAGTTCAGCTATAGCCCCTTTCAGTTTCTTGATTACATATGACGTGCTCCATTGATTTGGTTTTTGGAGCGCATCATATGCGGAGCTTCTATGCATCTGTGCTTTTGGATTGTTTAGCCTTTCAACGTATTTTTCATCCTAGGACTAGCAAGGACCCCTGAGGAAGACTCTACTGTCGAAACACGGAACGTGTTAGGTCCAACATTCCCAGTGAACTAGCTCCTTATGGTTTTTATGTGGATTGCTATGTTAATTTTTTAATATATATTTTTTAATAAAGTCCACCTCAGGAACATCATCTCTGCACAGTTTATTTTGGTTTCTCATTAATTTGAAAAATCAGCCATTTTCCAGCTGCAGTAGAAATGGTCTTGGATCAAGGGACAGACCCAAGTAAGAGTAGGTTAAGACCACTTTTTGCTGAAGCTTAGGAAAAGGACTCCTAAGTGGATAGTGTGAAGTCCCATTTTGCATAGAGACTTTATATGCATCTACCTGTATTAGTACTACTTATTATTGTTAATTAATTGGATATAAGAAGTCTAAATAAGCCCTGGCAGAACTCAGAAACCAACAAGAAAGGGAATATGTAAAATAAATACAGGTACAAACTGTCACACAAAGCAACTTTCTCGGCAGAGGAAGGATCATACTTGAAGGCTCCTCAGACAATTAACCAGTACTTATAATCATTTACCTCTGAAACACAATGCCTGTATTTTCTTACATCAATGTCATCTCAGACATATAGGGCACAATTTGGAATGCCCTGACATGCCCTTGCCCCCCCCCCCCTTTTGAGTTGTGCACTATGGGATTTCAGTACCAAGTGTTATAAAATAGCTTAGAGTCAGATGTTTGTTTAAATCATAATTGGTGACAAAATAACTGGGGGAGAGGGATGTGGCCAATTATTGCCCATTAGCCAATTAAATACACATCTTGGGATCACGCCCAAATTTAGGCACCAAATCCAGGCGCTATATAAGATGGAGGGTAGTGCTGATGATGCAGTGGCAGTGTGTTTATTCAATTTTCTATACCGTTCTCCCAAATGAGCTCAGAACGGTTGACATGAATTTATTTCTGTACTCAAGCATTTTTCCCTGTCTGTCCGGTTGGGCTCATAATCTATCTAATGTACCTGGGCCAATGGGGGGGGGATTAAGTGTCTTGCCCAGGGTCACAAGGAGCGGTGTGGGTTTGAACCCACAACCCCAGGGTGCTGAGACTGTAACTTTAACCACTGTGCCACACACTCCCTCCCTGTATCATTGCTCAGAGAGATTTTTTATAAGCATCCTTGATGGATTTCAGTATCTTGATATATTGTTATATGAAGTTTGAGATTTTATTTTAAGTAGCATCAGCAGCAATTCAAGTCTGTAAAACTGGATGGCATATATATAAGAAGTGTTCTTGTAAAGAACTGATTCTTTTTCAAATGCATTGGTCTAGAAATATTCTAATATTCTTAAAATGAAGTTTCTGAGGAATGTAGATGTGATTTATCACATTATTGTATGAACAGTCAGGGAATTAATAATAACAACTTTATTTTTATAAACTGCAATACCACAAATAGTTCAGAGCAGTTTACAGAGGAAGAGACTGTATACAGACAATGATAATACAAAAACATTCGAAATTACATTAGCATGTTATTAATCAAGTTTATCTGGGAGTGTTTTAGGAATGCCTATAATCAAGAAATTTCAAGGATCTCATGTAAATAGTAATTTGCTTATGTGATTGTTTGTAAGTATCTGACAAATTGTAAATGTGTGATATATTACTATGTAATTAATATAACAATTTTGGTGGCAATATTAGAATTCAAACTCTACAAACTGGATGTTTCATGTATATAAAGTGAATACATACCCCATACTAGAATTACACTGATGTAATTATGGAACATCTAATATAATAAAACCTTTACCCACGCATGCGCAGTTGAAACAGCATGATCCCTGCTGCCGTGCTCCATTTGTAGTGCATGCGGCGGTTTCAGTGATGGCGAGAGCAACGGCAGGAGGGTGTCCTTCAGCCTGGATGAGGTCAACAGGGTGCGGGTGCTGCGAGGCATCCGGCTGCTACTGCTTCACAGGGAAGTGGAGGGGGAGAGGGAAAGGGGGCTGCTTTGGGGGGAGGGGTGTGCTGGGGGACAGGCAGCAATCTTGGTTTGCTTGGGGGAGGGGAGACAGAAGGGGGCCACGGAGAGACAGGCAGGGGGCCAGGGAGAGAGACAGAGAGACAGACAGAAAGAAAGACAGACAGACAATGGACCAGGGAGAGACACAGAAAGAAAGAATGACAAACAGACAGGGGGCCAGAGAGACATACAGAGAGACAGCCAGTGGCTAAAGAGAGAGAGACAAAGAAAAAAAGGCAGACAGACAGACAGCAGCCAAGAAGAGAGAGATAGAAAGAAAGAAAGAAAGACAGGGGGCCAGGGAGAGACACAGACAGAAAGAATGCCAGACAGACAGGGGACTAGAGAGACAGACAGACAGCGGCCAAAGAGAGAGAGAGACAAAGAAAAAAAGACAGACAGACAGACAGCGGCCAAGGAGAGAGATAGAAAGACAGACAGACAGAAAGCGGCCAAAGAGAGAGAGAAAGAAAGAAACAAACAAACAAAGATACACAGACAGTGGCCAAGGAGAGAGAGAGAGACAGAAAGAAAGACAG
Organism: Geotrypetes seraphini; assembly: GCF_902459505.1. NCBI lineage: Eukaryota > Metazoa > Chordata > Amphibia > Gymnophiona > Dermophiidae > Geotrypetes > Geotrypetes seraphini. The sequence goes on along the minus strand of NC_047092.1, from coordinate 138,701,761 downwards.
ACAGACACATCTATTCTAGCACCTGTTAATGTAATGGGCTTAAAGACTAGTTAATACATAATATTTAATGGCTTCTCTACCATGCTTTTAGTTGCATATTTCTTGAAAACTTCACCAATTCACTTGGGACGTTTGAAAGAAGATTAACAGATTTATCTGGTGTGATATAACATTAGCTGAGCTGAAGTTACCTGCTGGTAATATTTATTGGATGGTGAGGTGTGTGAAAAGGGAGGGGCAGATGGTGTGAGGGGAATATATTAGGTGAGGTCAAGGATAAAATAAGGATTAAGTGTAGAAGAGGAGGCAAGAAAGTGTTAATAGAAAAACCTGTTAAGAAAGAAAGGGACTGGGGAGGTTTTAAGGAGATGGGGGTGGAGCAGTCGCAAGATCAGTAAGATGTTTGTGGCGGGTTGGAGGGAGTTATGTAAGGAAAGGGGAAAAGTAAAGTAGTCTCTTCAGGGAAAAAATTATCCCTCCCTCCCTCCTGTGTGTGCTGGTGGTATGTTTTGTGTCAGGGTTGAGGGGTTGTTTTACAAGTTTTATGTAGATTTAGGTGGGTTTGATTGAGTTTTTGGGTTGGGGGAGGCAGTTGCAGCTTTGGGTGGGGCTGAAATTAGGTTATTGGCCCATTTGGAGCTGGGAGATCAGCAGTTAATAAATAAATAAATGTAACTCGTGGGTGACACCGCTATGAGGGGTAGCAAAATGGGTCATGCTTGGGGGGATGTTATAGAGTTTAAAGACTTAATGGGAGCTAGTTTCGACACCAAATGGCTCCTTGGGAATGTGTGAAATATGCATTGGGGGGTTTGTTGGTTTTGGACACTGATTGTATTGTGTAAGTGGAAATAATATTAGGATAGATAATAAAGCTGTGGCCAAATATTTATTCCATTAAAACTGAGTTGTGTAATTATTGGTTGATTGTGTGTAGCTTTCAGTTGCTGGTGACAGAGTGCAAATGCTAATGTTATGCCCATTTTAGACAGGTCATAGACAAAGGAATTAAAATGTCCAAGTCAGTTTGAATTTCATTAAAAAAAAAAAAACAATGAGCCCTTTTACTAAGTTGCATTACGCGCTAATGTACACTTAGGGGGTATTCATCAAGCAGCATTAAGGCCTTAACATGTGTTAAGAGAATTAATACATACTAAGGGGCTGATTCTGTATATGACACCGGTCTCGGTATTCGCCTAAGAAGTCGCTGAGAATCGTATACCGGTGTCTTAAACAGCTTAATCCCCTAATAGGAAATCCAGGCCCTTCTGGATCCAATTATTTCTGAACTCACATCTAGTAAGACTCTAATACAAAGTATTGCACAAAGCATTTCAGTGTTACATTCTGAAATGATGATCTTAATTATACAAATCAGTGCATGCAATGAGTGTACGTTTCAAGCTGAAAAATCACATCTCAAAGATAGAGAATGAAGCATTTAAGTGATGCACTGTTTGGAAACAACCACATAGAAACATGATGGCAGATAAAGGCCAAATAGCCCATCCAGTCTGCCTATCCACAACATCTGCTATCTCCTCCTCTCCCTTAGAAATCCCACATGCCTGGTCCATGCTATCTTGAATTCAGATACAGTTTTCATCTCCACTTCCATTGGGAAACTTTTAGATGCATTTACCACCCTTTCTTAAAATAATTATTTTCTTAGATTACTCCTGAGCCTATCAACTAAAGCAATATCTTTAGAAGGAATGTTGCTTGGGGTTTTGCCAGGTACCTTTGACCTGGATTGGCCACTGTGGAAACAGAATACTGGGCTAGATGGCTATTCTTATTTTCTTTTGTAAGCAATCTAAGAATTCTTAGTCTCCTCAAAGGGATTGAAGGTCAGAATCTGGTTCTTTAATAACTTTAACCAGATTCTGACCTTCAATTCCTTCAGGGAAACTAATTCTTTAATAATTTATCCCAAAACTTCTCTCTATTTCTTTTTTTCTAATCCCTTGGAGGTTGAAAGGGCACATCACATCAGCAGGATAATATGAGAGGCCCTAGGCCACGTTCCACAAGTAATGGAGATTCTTGCTAAAACTAGAAACAACAAGGATTTAAATTGGAACGGTACTTGACTTACCTTTGTACAAGATTTTGCTTGCCATATTGCCCAGCTTTGCAAACAAATCTGTGTACAATATAACCTTCTTTATCCTGCCATATTTAGAATGATGCACTAGAATAAGACAACTAAGAACTATGACAATCCTGAAATGCTGAAAAAATACCTTAAAGCTGATTTTAAAAGGCCAATATGATTGTATATTCTTCTGAAAATGTGTCTACATAATTAATAATTGTCAGTACTCAATTATTAGAATAGATACCATACATTTTGCTCAGACTATGTTAATCGGTATTTCACTGGTTAACATTTTTCTATTCATAACTCATATTACTTTTGAATTTACAGTATATTTACTAATTTTACTGGATATTTATTTATTTACGAAGGGGATGATGAAAAGTTCTCAGCTCAACCAAGAAGAGAATGACGTGGATATGGTTCAGTCAATGATATGAAACAAGATAACACTCTTTTCAACTACAGTGGCAAAATAACACTCAGAATTTAGAAAGTTGGTTGGTTTGGCTGAGAACTTTTCAGCCTTCCCATTTACTTTTTACACTTATATACTGCACAGTTCAAAGTTCTTGGCAGTTTACATTTTCATCTTTTTCTTATAGATTCAGGCTTCCTTTTATGAAACTGCAATAGCAGTTCTAGCGTGGGGAGCCGCGCTGAATGGGCCGTGCTGCTCTCGACGCTCATTGAGTTCCTATGAGCGTCGTGAGCAGCGTGGGCCATTCAGTGTGGCTCTCCGCACTAGAAACTGCTATCGCAGTTTTGTAAAAGAGGGAGGGGGGTCAGTGATGGGGGTGAGAGCTTTGATTTTGAGCCCCTGGAAACACAATGCTGGGCACACCAGTGGTATTTTTATCTGTGGTTAAAGCTAGTAAGGATTTTGGTTTTATCCTATTTCATTACTTGTGCCTAGCATATATATATGATAGGCACAAGTAATGAAATAGGATTATATAGATAGATAGATAGATAGTAAAACCTTGGTTTGCGAGCATAATTCGTTCCAGAAGCATGATTGTAATCCAAAGCACTTGTATATCAAAGCAAATTTCCCCATAAGAAATAATAGAAACTCAGACGATTCGGTCCACAACCCAAAAATTTTAATACTAAATACTATGCGTACTCGTATTGCAAGACCTTGCTCATTTAGAACTACACTCCTGCAGCGTCAGAGAGAGAAGAACCATCGGCTCAGTTGTGATGTGTTTATACTGTATGCACTGTTTTGCAAGACATTGATTGTATATCAAGTTCAAATTTAATAAAATGTTTTGCTTGTCTTGCAAAATACTTGCAATCCAAGGTTTTACTGTGTGTGTGTATGTATATATATATATATATATATATATATATAATTTTTAGTAAGGAGTCAACAGAGAACAGAAACAACAATATCAAAATATGTGAGTGCACAAATGGTTACATAAAAACTAATCAAATAATGCATAATACAAACTGAAAGACCAAAACAACAACAACAACAAAAAAACAACTGCAGATATGATGTATAAGTTGTAAAACTGAAAGATTCAATGTAGCATTCAAAAAAATAAAATATAAATAAAAACAAATATAAAAAAATGCTACATTGAATCTTTCTTAATAAAGATTAGTTTTACACCTTGTTCTTCATATCTGCAGTTTTTTTCTTTTGACTTTTTGCTGCAGTTAGTTTGGATATCACCTCTTTGTTTTTAATACAAGCTGAAAGACAACAAATGTGTCTATACTGTCACAGGGCTGCCCCTGTCCCTACTGAGGAAGTCTTGCCAAAAGAGGAAGGTAAAGTTAAAAACATTAAATGTATTCCTAAACCTGCTAATTTAACTCCCAAAGCAGCCCCTAAGATTATTCAAAAGCCAAGCCTTCCCATAGTTAAACCTCCTCAAGCCATGCCTAAAGCATTGAGCACTGGTTTAGCTTTCCTTAAGCCAGCTGTAAGGAAACAGCCAGGAAGACAACATGCTTCAGCAGCCACATGGCCAGGGAAGGGGAAAAGCAGGGATGGAATACAAGCCACACCCAATCAGGCTGATACTGGTTCAGGCCATATTAGAAGGCTTCAGAGGGCAGACTACTCTACCCCACCTGCAGTGAGAGCTAATCAGCACACTGCAGTGAAAGAAAAGGGAGTAACTTTCACACAGAAGCAACTCCAGCAACCCAAAGCCACATAGCAGAAAAAAGGCAGTCTACAGCCCATGAGAGCCAGGTCCTCACCATGGCAGCAAACTAAGGTAGAAGTTTGTGAGGAAGAGAGCAATGCTAATGATATTGCTGTTTTTGTGCCAGATTTCAAAATGGCTGATAGTGAAAGTTCCTCTGACAGGGAACATAGAAACACAGAAAATGACGGCAGAAAAGGGCCATGGCCCATCAAGTCTGCCCACTCTAATGACCTACCCCCTAACTTCCTCTATGAATAACGTGATCATTTAATTTTTTCATCAAAAGGGGACATCTATTAATTGTCAGTCCCGCCCCCAATCCCACCCTAGCCCCGCCCTAATCCCACCCTAGCCCCACCCCAACCCCACCCTAGCCCACACCTAATCCCGCCCCCAATTTCTTCCATTCATTTTTCATTTACACATATCTTATTAATTCATAATGGTAACCATAAAATTTTAAAAAACTACAAAGCACACTATACACAGAGAAAATGTTAATTATCATTTATATTTGGGGGGGTTTTCAAAGATGTCAAGGCAAATGACTTTCAAATATGCAATGTCACCTCAGTAACTAAAGAAAACTAGACAAATATAGTGCAAAATATAGACAGCAGATATAAATTTTCAAAACTGACACGTTTTGATCATTAAATTAAAAATAAAATCATTTTTCCTACCTTTGTTGTCTTGTGATTTCATGAGTCTCTGGTTGTGTTTCCTTCTGTCTGTGTATCCTTTCTTTTGTTTCTTTCTTTCTGCACTCAGGCCCAACAATTGTCCCTTTCTATTCCTTCCCTCCTTCCTTCCCATGTCCTTAGTGCCCCCAGAGCCTCCTTCTCATGACCTTGGTGCCCCCAGTACCTCTGTCCTGTGTCCTAAGTGCCCCCAGTGCCTCCATCCTGTGTCATTAGTGCCCCCAGTGCCTCCGACCTGTGTCCTTAGTGCCCCTTCCTGTCTTTAGTGCCCCCAGTGCCTCCTTCCCATGTCTATAGTGCCCCCAGTGCCTCCTTCCCAAGTCCTTAGTGCCCCTTCCCATGTCTTTAGTGCCCCCAGTGCCCCCTTCCCATGTCTTTAGTGCCCCAGTGCCTCCTTCCTATGTCCCTCTCACTGCCTTCCACACTTTGTCCCACCCCCACCCCCCAAGCCAGCCTGTCTGCCTGTCTACCTCTCTCCCTCCCTCCCTGGCCAAAGCCAGCCTGCTTGCCTGCCTACCTATCTCCTTCCCTCCCTGCCGCAAAAAAACAAAACCTCCCCATCTTCCCCCTGTCTGCTGCTCTTACTGCCCTGACGCTTTAAACCCGACAGGAAGTCTTCTTTCCGACGTCAATTCTGACGTCAGAGAGGACGTTCTAGGCCAGCCAGACAGCAATTGGCTGGCCCAGAACGTCCTCTCTGACGTCAGAATTGACGTCGGAAAGAAGACTTCCTGTTGGGTTTAGCAGCTGTAGCGGCTGGGCGGTAAGAGCAACAGACAGGGGGAAAGATGGGGAGGCTTTTCTTTTTTTTTTTGCGGCAGGGAGGGACAGGAAGTGATCGCCTGTCCCATTGTCCCCGAGCACAGCTTTGGGACACTGTCCCTGAAAACGGGACATTTCAGCATCCCGAAGCTGTCTGTGGGGACAACGAGACAGGAGGTCTGAAAACGGGACTGTCCCATTCAAAACGGCACGTATGGTCACCTTATCTATGAAGAGATCCCATATGTCTATCCCATTTTTTCTTAAAATCTGGCATGCTGCTGGCCTCAATTACCTGTAGTGGAAGATCATTCCAGTGATCAACCACCCTTCCTGGTGTTGCCATGGAATTTCCCACCCCTGATTTTCAACAGATGCCCTCTTGTTGCCGTGGGTCCTATAAGAGAAAAGATATCTTCTTCCACCTCAATACGGCCCGTGGCATATTTGAATGTCTCAATCATGTCTCCCCTCTCTCTGCATTCCTCGAGTGAGTATAGCTGCAACTTACCCAGTCGTTCCTCATACGGAAGATCCTTGAGTCCTGAGACCATCCTGGTGGCCATTCGCTGAACAGACTCAACTCTCAGCACATCTTTTTGGTAATGTGGCCTCCAGAATTGTGCACAATATTCCAGATGAGGTCTCACCAAGGATCTGTACAACGGCATTATGACTTTGGACTTTTGGCTGACGAAACTTCTACAGATACAACCCATGATTTGTCTAGCCTTGGATGAAGCTTTCTCCATCTGATTGGCAGCCTTCATGTCTTCACTAATGATCACTCTTAAGTCTCGTTCTGCTGCAGTCCTTGCTAAGGTCTCACCATTTAGGGTTTAAGTTCTGCATGGATTTCTGCTGCCAAGGTGCATGACCTTACATTTTTTGGCATTGAAACTTAGTTGCCAAGTTTTTGACCAATGTTCCAGTAAGAGTAAGTCCTGTGTCATACTGTCGGGCACTGTGCTTTTGCCTACTATGTTGTATAGTTTGGCGTCATCGGCAATTTTTTTTTTTTACCTCGAAGCCCCTCAGCCCAGTCTCTTACGAAGATGTTAAATAGGATCAGGCCCATGACCGAGCCCTGCGGCACTCCATTGATCACCTCCGACGTTTTGGAGAGGGTACCATTCACCACCACCCTCTGAAGTCTGATTTACCTAGCCTAGAAGGTATGGAAGTAAGCTGAAAGCCATTGATAAAAGGGGTTGCATGAAAGGAAGTTGGCTTACGATTATTGAGAAATTGAAGATTTATATTTTGATCTTTAAAAGACAAGCCATGGGCAGCCATTTTGTTGGGATCTTGGAAGCTTTCCAAGCTGCTCCATAGAGGGAAAATTATTTGGAGAGGATCCCACCCTTGGGGCATTAAGTCTAACCACAAGAGAGTTTTACCTAGCAGAAGAAAAGCTTTCATTTTGTTTATGTTTTAGCATATTTTTGACTTAAACTGCAATTGTTTTAGTTGGTTTGTGAATGCAGGACTTAAAACCTGAGAATTATTTTTGAAGTCTGTTCATGAAGATACAAACTTGAGAAGCCACTTAGTGAAGTTATGTTTGTGGTGTATGAACAATAAACTGTACAAAGAAATTTCACCATTAGTTTTGAACTCTTTAATTATTAAAGCAGTACCAAGCTACCAAACAACCCCACAAACCGCTCGGACGAGGTTTGTATGCACTGGGTTAGGTCACTTGCTGAGCCCAGCTTGGTCACGTCCGGTCACAATATGAAAGCCCTTCAGTGAATATAAGACAACTTATTGTTGAGATGCTTACTGTCTCCTTTCTCTGTTAATATACCTGATACTATGCTATGTCCTTTGATTATCTCTTAATTTTGTGCTCATACACTTGTTCAAGTACAACCACACAAACATACATTTTCATTTCATATTAAATGCTGATATGTGACCTCCCTAAAATCATTTTCCTTAAATGTTAATGGATTTGATCATCCTATTAAAAAGAAAAAAAGTTTTAAAATTACCTTAAAAAAAAATCTAACTCTGATATATATTTTCTTCAAGAAACTCATCTAAATGACAAATAATTTGATAATTTGAAAGGTGGCTGGATTAAATACTGGTATCCTCTCAGCATGGGTTTAAAAATTCACACAGTACAGAGACATGTTTGATTGACCTGGTGTGTAGGGTAAAATCAGCTTTAGCTATGAGTGGGCAAATGCTGTTACTGCAATTTGATATCTCTGCATCATTTGACACGGTAAATCATACTTTGTTACTAAATAGATCTGAACTAGGAATCTCAGGACTGGTTCTATAATGGTTTCAAGGTTTTCTGGTAATAGACAATAGAGTATTACAATAGAGGATTTTACTCTGATTATTGGACTGCGCCATTTGGTATACTGCAAGGATCTCATTATTATACAACATCTTTATGACCACTCTAAATTCAATTATTCCAAGCCACCTGAGATTACAAGTGAGCTGTGAGACGCCAGAGAGGAGGATAGGATGTCCAACTGCTGACTTAAACAGGGGTTTTTTGGTTGTTTTTTGTTGTTGTTTTTTGACCTACTAATTTTTTGATTATGCTTCTGACTGTGAACACCAAATGCAAAAGATTGAGGAATTGAAACTATACATGCTAAATAATACCCTTACTGACCCTTGGTTGTATAAGCTCCTGAGTTTTAATTTTCCACCCTGCATAGATAGAACACTTTTTGGTTTCTGTAATTTCAAAACTTAGAGGGGATATTTTTAGGGCCATAATGTACCTGTTATTCACAGTAAATCACAATCTGGAATTTACATAGAAGTGAGTTGTTTTACATGCATTTACATATTTTTATCTTATTACTATGTAACTCTTGATGACTTAAATATCATATAAATAGTATAAGACATGCTATTAGTGCTCTTTAAGTTACCTTAAGAGGTAAATGACATGATTTAAAGCTCTAATGCAACTTGATAGCTCCCCCATAACGTAGTACAACAGGGGCAGTCCAACGCCTTTTTAGTTGGAGGGGTAAACAACCAATCTCTAGCTCCCCCCCCCCCCCTCCCAACTCTTTAGCTGTTGATACAGTGTTGAGCAATATATTGGTGGTGTCATGGCCCCTGTGTTCCACCCCATTCCATTGCAGGATTCATGAAACTAGCTATTAGAGATGCTCATTGTTTCACCAGGTGTGTGCAAGTTTTCCTATACAACTGTCAATATATCTTACTCAAAGGTGTGTTACCTTTGTTACTCTAATCCAGAATCAAATCTCAGTAGACACAACTAATTGTGCCAAGTTAAGTGGCAGCTTTGTGATGCAACAAATAATAAGAGCAACTAGGCAGAATCTACCAAAGAGAACCTGTGATTGGACAATGGGTAACCAGAGAATATATATTGTGTGCTTTTTAGCCCTTTATCTTAAACCTGAAATGCAAAACTGTACTGCTGGCATTGAATAACTTTGGATTCAATTCAAGTAAGGCAAAAGGAATGAAAAGTCCTGAGGCAAGAACTGCACACATTTTCTCTGTTTGCATAGCATGCATTTATTAATGGAGCGCTTATGTCCAAGAAATCATTCCCTAGTGCAAATAAGTACAGATGGCTTAAAGTTGGATTTTACTATCATGAAGGAGCATGCAGTAAATCTGCACTATTCCTTAATGGTTCATTTAATACTACTTATGGCCATCTGTGGGGGGAAAAAAAGATTTAAGTAATGTAACATGTTAAGCATCCTTGCAAGTCATTTTCATGTTAAAGCAAAATAAAGATGACAAGGCACGTGCCATCAGAAAGAAGGATACGAGAATTCCCAGTTTGTCCTCTTTGGCCAAATGAAAAATGGGCACCAATTATAGGGAAAACTGTTCCTCAGATTCAAGGCTGAAATCACCCTCATAAATGCCGGATCAGTAAATAACAAAGGCATCAAATTAAATGATCTCACATATAAAATCTGGGACCTATTCCTGATTACTAAAACCTGGCTTAAAGACAATGATGGAGTATATATATACACTAAGTATATGTTCCTTATGGAACAAAGAAATTATATAATGGTAGAGACAAGAGGATACATCACAGTTGTTGATTCTTATTTAATCCATGATATGCTGCCAGTTGGTTCTCTCTCACCTGTTCCATTCCATTTAGTGAGACACTCGATATTTTCAGAAAATTATTACTCTACCACATCTCTTCACAACATAAATAATATATTGTTCAGATTACATATAGGCCACTTTTATAAAACTGTACAGGCATGTTTCTGACTGCATATCCTGCTCTCTTCCCCAAATCTCCTGCTTCATGCCCCCAACTCAAGCTGCGATTCTCCTCCCACCCTGCTCTGCCCCGAATCTCCTGCTCTCTGCCCCGAAGTTGCGATTCTCCTGCCGCCCTGCTCTGCCCGAATCTCCTGCCCAATTCTCCCCGACTCTCCTGCCCTTCTCTGCTTGCAAGCCCGTGGTTTTAACCCACCAGTTTAAAGCAGGTTAAAACCACAGGCTCACGAAAAAGTTTTTAAAAAGTTTTTAAAAAGTTAAAATTAGCTCTGCCGGGCACGGAGGGCCAGCGTTGGGATCGCTACACAGCGATCCGGGCAGGCAGTTGGGGGCCTGATTTGTGAATCATCCCCCGGGACACGGATCGGATCCGATCCATGCCCTTAGTGAATCTAGCCTTTAATCCCTCCATTATCCTAGGTACCACAATTAGATTGTGGGCCTGCTGAAACAGAGAGGGAAAATACTTAAGAGTACCTGATTACTATTCAATGCATTTTAAACAATTTTTGGTAAATCTCTTCATGAAAAAAGCGGTTAATAAATCCAAATAAATAAGAAAAAATACATATAGCATATACAAAACTACATAGGGCTCCTTTTACGAAGGTGCGCTAAGCGTTTTAGCGCATGCACCGGATTAGCACGCACTATAGCGGTAGCAGCTAGCGCGCGCTATTCCATGCATTAAGGCTCTAACGCGCCTTGGTAAAAGGAGCCCATAGTAAAAGAACACTACAGTATATCTAGAATTAGAACTGCTCATTTTGCTTAATCAGGAGGAAAAGCATGAAGAAATAAGTATATCTTCAAAATTCCTCAAACTACTCCAAAATTCTCACAGACGTAAATACCCTGGCTAATGATTCCAATCACTGGATTCTTGGCAGATTCTGATATTTTATTGGATCAGTATACGAATAATCTAAAAATACTGTGCACGTATTTTGGATGTTCACATCTTTCTTCTACTTTGTACAAGAATACTTAATCCTCAGCCTCATCTGTGATGAAAGTGTTGCTCATCTGTATGCAAGAGCTAATCAAGAACATTTACCTTCAGTGCAAAAGCCGTAGTTACTCAGTTTATAACTACTAAGCTGTTTTTAATAAGGGAGACATTTTCAAACCAATTTCATGCACCTTAGGTAATGTGACAACAGTTAGCCAAATGTTTTTATGTATGAATTTGGGCATCTTCAATCCAAAGATATTTCTTTACTTCTGGGAAACTATTGGGATTTCATCTTAGAAATGTAGGCATAGACATGTAAGTATGTGCTTTAGAAGCTATTATAACTGGACTTCAGCTGTAATGTTTAATTTAAAATTAATGAAATAAAGGATGTAACCACTGAGAATCAAAAAGTTAAATAAGAAATACAATTAATTCAACAAAATAATAAAGCACCTCAGTGGTTCTCAATGATAAAATACATTCCTGAAATTTTAAATGAATGCCTCACTGTGGTAAGAAGGGAATGACATTTGGTGCATTTTTAAGCTCTTTACACTTAAATTTTCAAGTGACCTAGAGCTAATTATACACAACACCCTTTGTCATGCAGGCCAAACATTTGCTTCCACTCATAGGCATAACATTAAAAAGGTCTATTATAGATTAAATTTTTGAAGATACCACTTAAAAAACTATTTAGTATTACATCAGGGATGATTAGAGAAAGATAAACCCACTGACTGCTGCTGCTTATGCTCTTCCTCACTCCACTTCCTGCCTCACCCCCCAAATTATTGCAAACATGACCGCATGCTTCTACAGGCCATGCGGAGGTAGCAGGGTTACCAGATGTCCAGGAAAACCTGGACATGTCCTATTTTTAGAGGAGTCTGGGGTCCCGGACAGACTTTCCAAAATCCGGCAGTTCGGGTTTTGGAAAGCTCTGACAAGCTCCGGAGGGCACCTGAGCATGTGCAAATGATGTCACGCACATCTGCGTATGCTCCAGGCCCTCCAGACACAGCCGGAGCTTTTTGGGGAAGAAGAGAATAGGTTTGAGGGGGTGGGGCTGGAGGCTGAGCTGGGAGGGACTGGGGCAGAACAGAGCGGGGCCAGAGATGGAACAGGGCAGGGCAATGTGTCCAGGTTTTTGCAGCCCGTAAAATGGTAACTAAGAGGTAGGGGGCCACAAATGTTGCACTGTTCAATCATAGACCACTTCTTAGTCCTCCAAAACACAAATGATTCATCCCCCCTGATCCCCCTATATATTTGCTCTTTAAAAAGCTGTGTTTTTTCCAATACAGTGCATACACACACACACTCTATAGTGTACAATGTGTGCACAGAACCAACATCCACACCCTTCCCCCCTCAACCCTTAAAGACTGCCAACATGCCTGAACAGGCTGATTCATTTCTAGTTTTGTCACACGGATTTGTAGCTCTGATTAAGCGAAGTTAATAGGACAATTAGAACAACTCTGTGGCCCCTTTTAATCAAATGTACTACAATTTGTAGTTAATGTGTTTTAATGTGGGATTTTACTGCAAGATAACTGCAGATTTTACCTGCCACTTTTAGAGGTCTTTCCCACTTAATTTTTCTTTTACTGGTTGTGTGTTAATATAACCATTAGCATATGGTACGTGAAGAAAGTTAACACAAGAATACTTATTGGCTCGTATTTAGGAGGTGCTAAATTCTCCCACATTAACTTTGCATTCATAACGAGTTAGCTTACTAACATTTCCAACCTACTTTCTGCCTATGTTACAACCCTAATCAAAAAAAATTCTAAAAAGTTATATACTAGCCTGTAAGTCCCTGCTAGCTGTGCATTAGCCGTCTAATTCTATAACTTGCATGCACAATTTTATGCTTAGCATGCAAAGTTGCACATGACAATTATAGAATACTATCAGTTTCACATGCAAATTAATAGAATAATATCTGACATCCTGACTTGCCTGAATAATGAATTAGTATCCTTCTATGAAGTGTGTGCAACAAAGGCTTTACCATCCTTCTGCCTGGCTGCTAGAATCCAAGTGGTGAACTAGAGAGCTAGAGCCACAATTTGAGAGAAAGGAGTGTGGAAAGCACTAACAAAGGACAGAACTGCAGAGGGCATTGTGTAATTATTTCTGAGAAAGAGTCCATGTGGAAAAGCATAAATATAAATATAATTTCAAACTCCAACCCACTGCTAAGCACTATGTATAGATGTATCTTCTTTTTTTTAAATGCATTTTCAAAACAAATCCACAAGCATCCATTTGTTACAGAAATGCAGAGTTAAGAAAATATAAATTTAAATAATCAAATATTAATGAAATATTGTAGAACTCTTCCGTAGATCATAAATCGAAGTGTGGCGAAACAAGAGAAGAAACAGATAAAGAGATCTCAATACAAATGTTATATCAATGTAAAGAAAAAGACTTCACGTGCTTCATATATCATCCATGAAATTATAAAATGCCCTATACATTATGGATTAAAGTCTTAGGGCTCCTTTTACAAAGGCGCGCTAGCATTTTAACTCGTGTAATACCGCGCGCTAAACCGCCGGCCGCGCTAGCTGCTACCGCCTCCGCTTGAGCAGGCAGTAGGTTTTAGGCCAGCGTGGGGGTTAGCATGGGGGTTAGCGCGGGATGAAAAGTCGCAAATGTTAACCCCACTAGCGCGGCTTAATAAAAAGAGCCCTTAGTGTCCAAAAAACTACAAAGTTGTTCCAGAGCAAAAAAGACATATTTTATCCCAGTGTATCTGATCAAACATTTACAGCTCCCAAGTTTTTCACTTCTTGTCTCATATTTAGGAATAATTTTCTCTATTTTTGAGTTGTTTTTGTAACATCAGGAAAGATCCATACTCTTTGATCGTAGACTAAAGATTGTGAAAAACAAAAAAACATTCTCATTACTGCATTTAAATCCCACTCAAAGACGAAGGATATTAGCATAGTACATCGAGAGTCAATTTGGACTGAGGAATTTTTCAAAATTTCCATTATGTTATTTAAATCCATTAATTGAGGCTTATCACCTTAGTTTACTTCATTAGGAGCTTCTGGTTTTTTAGGTAAATAATATACCCGGTTTAATGGAGGAATTGTATCTGGGGTAAATTTTCATATTTTCCATCATATATTTTTTAAGCACATCCCCAGGCATTACCCCAACTGATTTAGGAAAATTAAGTATTCTCTAATTAAGTTTTCTGTTGAAATTCTCGATTTGTTCAAATTTCCTCTGAAAAGTAATGTTGTCCTTAACATAGTTCCCAGACAGATTTTGTAGTGTAGCTATCTCTTTGTTAATCTGATCAAACTTAGAGTTTGTTTTGGTTTTTATAGCTTGAACTGATAATAGATTGTCCAATTTACTCACTATTGTAGAAACATCAGCTGAAGATTTATAACAGGTACTTCGAGTTTTTGGAGGGTGTTGCATATAGTTTCCAATGTCACCGTTAAGGAGCTGGGTTCCCCAGCTCACAAGTTTCTTGTAGTCTCGGCATCCTGGTCCGCTTGAGCTACCCTACTATGCGGTTGCATCAAACACTTCTGGGCTTCGGCAGTCGCGTTCTCAATGCTTTCTAGCACCGGCTGAGGTGGCAGTCCGGCAACTGGAGGAGAAAGCAATATTTCCAGCCCTGAAACCTTAGAGACTCCTTCCTCTGAGGTAAATGTGGGCAATTAACTGCAGGAACAGATGGAGAACTAGCCAGGAAGCAGTCCATCGTTGCCTTTCTGGACGTAGAGGGGTCCATCTGGAGCAAGCCCTTGCATTTACTATGGGGCATAGTGTTGATTTCCCGAAGGAACAGCAAATGTTAAAGCTGAAACAATGCAAGGTAAGACGGAGCGCTAAACACTGGCTGTTAACAAGCCACTGCCATATTGTTTCTCCCTATTTTCCTAGATGCATCTTCTTGTCCAATGTGTCTGTCTTGACTAGATTGTACGCTCTTTTGAGCAGCAATTGTCTCCTCTGTTTTGATGTTTGTGCAGTGCTGCGTATGTCTAGTAGCGCTATAAAAATAATTAGCAAAAGCTGACCATTTTTTAAGGGATCACAGATGCTTGAGAAGGAGTTAAGCAATGTACAATAAGACTTTGCAGCATTCACTTAATGATGTACAACCCTCGGGAAACAAACTACCTCAAAGAGACTTTTATTTTGCAATAAATCTTAGTTAAATCAATTTGTTTATTTTATTTATTAGGATTTATTTACCAGCTTTTTGAATGCACTCAAGGCAGTGTACAGCAAGAATAAGTCAAATAAAGCCAATAGGTACTTACAGTGGTAAAATATTCAAATAAAAATACAAAGTATGGCATATAGATATATATTTATTTATTTATTTTGATGTCCCATTCGAAAATGGCCATTTCGCCACCTCCGACTTTGGACATTTTGTAGGAAACATTCAAAGTTGGACTTAGATGTCCTATCAAAAATAAAGTTAGACATCCTGGTGGCCTAGACGCTTTGGTGGCCAAGACAGCCAAGTGGGGGATTAAAAAAAAAAATAAAAAATAAAAAAATATATATATATATATATATTTTAAATCCCCCACTTGGCTGTCTTGGCCACCAAAGCGTCTAGGCCACCAGGATGTCTAACTTTATTCACCATTTTTTCAACCAGAAAAACCATAGAAACATGACATCAGATAAAGGCCAAATGGCCCATCTAGTCTGCCCATCTGCATTAATCATTATCTCTTTCTCTCTCTGAGAGATTCTACGTGCCTATCCCAGGTTAGAAATGACTAAATCAGCACCATTTAGATGTAGGAGAGGCCAACATTGTAATGGACTGGATACATAGATAGCCCAATAGAGGAGTGGGGCACCTTAGAAGGCACTGCTGTGAACTTCACATAAAGGGTACCAGATGTACATCTCACCATAATCTCCATTATTATTTATGATGATCCCTGCAAAGGTTCCCCAAAACCTACTACCACCTGTCTCCCACCCCAACAGCCTTTATGGTTGCAGCGCAGTGTTCCCGCTAAGCTGCGCTGGCCTGCGCTCGCGCACAAAATATTACATCGCAGCGCAAAGTTTCTCTTCACAGCGCACACACGCGTCGGTAAGGTAAGGGGACGCATTGGGGGGATTGCACTTCCCCACAATTGCCATGCTTCGGTTCCTCTTCTTCCTTCCTTCCTCCCCCCCCCCCCCCGCGGGACCCTGCGGCACCATCAACTCTTACTCCCTCTAATGTCGGCCCTGCAGCTCCAGACTTCCTCGCACCTTCTCCCCTCCCCCTTTGGATCGCTATTATTTTAAATGTTATAGCCGCGGAGCTGTATCCATCAGTGGAGATGTCTAACCTCGGCCTGCCCCGGAACTCTTACTGCAACAGTGACTTCCTGTTCCTGCCTAGACGGGCGTCTGCTGCAGTAAGAGTTCCGGGGCAGGCCGAGGTTAGACATCTCCACTGATGGATACAGCTCCGCGGCTATAACATTTAAAATAATAGCGATCCAAAGGGGGAGGGGAGAAGGTGCGAGGAAGTCTGGAGCTGCAGGGCCGACATTAGAGGGAGTAAGAGTTGATGGTGCCGCAGGGTCCCGCGGGGGGGGGGGGGGAGGAAGGAAGGAAGAAGAGGAACCGAAGCATGGCAATTGTGGGGAAGTGCAGAGCTGCAGGGAAGAGTGTTGCGGTACCCAGCTGGAGGGAGAAGGAAGATGAGGGAGGGAATTAAAGGAGATGCCAGGGCTTGGAGCGTAGGAGGAAGGTATGCCAGTCTAAGGGAAAAGGAAGGGGGAGATGTGAGAGCATGGAGGGGGAGCGAAAGATGGAAGAAAAGGAAAGGAGAGAGAGGCCAGAGAATCAGGGAAGGGGAGATACCAGACTATGAGGAGAGGTGTGGGAGAGGGAAGGCGAGGAGAGAGATGCCAGACCAATGGGGTGAAAGGAGAGATGGAAGGGGGAGGCATACAGTTTCTGGAAGGGGCATAGAAGGAGAGAAGATGCCATATAGGGGAAGAGAGACGGCAGACAGTGGATGGAAGGAAGAGAGTTACAAGAAGATGAGGAAAGGAGAAACCACAGAAGACAAAGGTAGAAAAAAATTTCTATTTATTTATTGCTTTAGGAGACATGTGTCACTGTTTCTGTGAAGCATTGTATGCAGAGTCCAGCTTCTTGCTGGTTCAATTTAACCTTTGTCTATGTATTTTTATTTTATCCCCCCTTTTACAAAACTGTGAAGCGTTTTTAGCACCAGCCTTGGTGGTAGCAGCTCTGATGCTCAGAATTTTATGAGCATCAGAGCTGTTACCTCCGTAGCTAAAATCCACACTACAGTTTTGTAAAAGAGGGAGGGGTTAGTTTGTGATTACATATTCCTTACTAGGCGAAGGTGTTTTCTGTGTTCTGTGTGTTCGAAAGACATGGTTTTCTGTTAGGATTGACGGTGTAGGATTGATCTGTGCTGGTCTGGCTTGTTTAGTTTTACAATGGGTGTATTGATGTACTGCTCACTGCAATATGTAAGATGCTGCCTTTTCCTAGGTACTCATGTGTGACGTGTGGTTTGTTACTAAAAATCATGTTTTTCTTACAGATGGGGGGGGGGTGCCAAAAAATGATGGGCCCCGGATGTTACATATGCTAGGTACGCCACTGTATGTAAAGATACCAGAAAGCTGGCGTAGCAAAAACTTCTAAGTTTTGAGTATTTAACCCTCCCACAATCTCACGGGCACTCGTTTCAAGTTTATTGAGATTTTGATTTAAACGCAATATCAAATATTTTCAATGCGTATAACAAAAATAAATTTGGGGAAATAAATAAAACCATTTGAACCAGTGTTCCCGCTAAGCTGCGCTGGCGTGCGCTGGCGCACAAAATATTACATCGCAGCGCACACGTTTCTCGTCACAGCGCACGATCGGAAGAGGCGTACGGCAGATGGCAGGGCGGCGAGAGGAGAATCGGGCGAGTTGGCTCATAACTTGCTGGCGCCCGATATTTTTGGCTCACGGTGAAAAAAGTTTGCTCACAACACCCGCCCGCTTAGAGGGAACACTGGTTGCAGGTAGCACTTATGGCAGTATAGGTTTTGACGGACTCACCCCCCCCCCAAAAAAAAATATGAATGAAATACTACATACCTGTCTGTAAAACATTAACATGTGGTATGGAAAAGGTTAGTAAAGCATCACACAGGTGTCTTAAGTAGTTTGGTGGATGGGCTAATTAACCATAGAGAGGAGAAACTAGGCCCATAAGACACTCTAACTACTACATTTATGGTGTGTAACACACGCACATCTGTGCCAATTTAACAACAACAACAAAAAAAAGCTGCTCCTCTTGCCCCAAACAGCTGAGCTGCAGGGGAAGCCTCAAAGATGCCGGCGGCTTCAGGGAATCTTGCAGCTCAATTGATCGGGGCAGGGGGAGCAGCTTGACAGGAGGGAGTTGCTGTGCCTAGCGATTGCTCCCCTGAGCAAGCACCAAGCACAATTCCCTCCACCCTTTTACTAGTGATTCTCTGCACAAATAGCATGCATATACGAGTAATTTGCATGGTATTGTGATGAGCATCGCTAGTAAAAGAAAAATTATTTCCATCACGGTCGGAGCTTTGTGCATCTGGGCTTAAGATTGCCTTTCTGGGAAACACTAAGGTAGACTAGTATTATAGCTGGCATTGATATAATAAGAAGCTGATGAAAACAAAAACTGTGGATACAGATGTTCTGGAGACAATTTATTAAACACTGACATATAAAACCATGAAAATTCAATTAAAAAAGTACAATGATAAAAAATACAGTGATAAAAATTCAACCGGACCCTAAGGAGCATTTTTTTTTGCTACTTCAGCTTGTCTGCGGTGTTCTTTGCTCACATGTTTAAAGACAATAGACTGTTTTCAGTCCAATTCTTTATATGTGATGTTGCAAACCATTGGACCCCTGAGGAAGGCGTGTTCGCCGAAACAAGGACTGTGTAGGGTCTGGTTGGATTTTTATCACAGTATTTTTTATCGTTGTACTTTTTTAATTGAATTTTCATGTCAGTGTTTAATAAATTATCTCCAGAACATCTGTATCCACAGTTTTTGTTTTCATTGGTGGATTGTTTTCACTGTGGATCATTGGGTCTCCCTATTTTTCTTTGTTGTACTGATATAATAAGAGCAACATACTACACTTATTTATTTTCTCTGAATATGTCTCAAAATCTAACAACTAAAGCTGCAAATATGGGTCAAGATGTAATCACAAGATTAATGAATAAATTTTAAAATCAGTTTCCTACTGGCTAAAAGGGGGGAATACAAAGAAATGGTAATTAAGATCAGTAATTCACAAGTTCTACTACCTTTTGTATCAATTTCAATACAACAGTAGATTTGTGCTTCGCTGGATCAATTTACGGGAGAAACTGAACCTGTGGGTAAGTTATTAATATAAGCATTTGCTGACATGCACCATTTTGTGGCAAAATGACCAACCAATCGGCACTAAATAACTTTTCAATTTATTTTCCATGTTCAATTTCTGCTTGCAACACAAAATTAGTGAAAATGTAAAAAGGTTACTTCTGCATATTGCTCAAAGAAAATAACTTCATGTGGTTGTAAATAATCACAGTGGCACTGCAGATCAGAAGCTAATGAAATTTAAATGCAAAATTATGTTTCTGCTGGACTAGAAATGTACAGCAGTGTGACAGGTTTTGTTTGTGTATTTTTTCCCTCCAGTAATTGCTTTATATTTTTCATTTCTATTGTTTTTTGTGGCATTTGGCATATATACACTAGATTCTGTTCCCACTATCCAATCTACTTCTGTTAGGGTATATGTTAAGAAGCCATGTTACTGGTTAATATGGATAGAATGAAGAAATGTAACTAGATTGTGTTTGAGAGTTACAAAGGGGCCTGTTAACTAAAGTGTATTAAGCAGTTACCAAGTGAATGAGCAAGGCCACAGTTATCAGTTGTCACAGCTGTGACACCTAGACATTAAGCAGTGGTGTATGGTCAGGGCCTTCAGGGGATTCACCCCACCCCCTAAAGGCCCTGAAGGCACTTTTCTGAATTTGATTGGTTGAGCAGGCAACACGCAGATGCTGCTCAGCCAATCAAATTCATATCAGTACTGTCAGGGCCTTCAGGGGTTCAAAAAATCCCCAGCATAATAGCCCTGCTTTTGTTTTTTGCATGTTTATTTGCTTACTTTTTGTTTGATGCAGTTTGACTGGTTGAGCAGGCTGCCTACTCAACAAATCAAACTGCATAAGTAGAGCTGTAGAGCTGGGGATTCACCGAGTTTTCTGAAAGACCTCATCACAACTGACATTAAGTCACACACTGTAGGAGTGTGTGTGTATGTGTATGAGAGAGAAAGGAATATATATAGAGAGAGCTCTGCCCATGTGAATACCCCTTGTATTTATCAAGTTTCAAGTTTATTAAAATTTGTTAACCTGCTTATCACATTTCTAACCTGTGTACATTGTAAAAAAAAAAAAAACCCATAAAATCTGGGATTACAATTATACTTCAAAAGACTGTTAGATGACATGACAATATTATACAAACAAGGTGAGACATAAGAATGAAGGGTAGAAATACAACATTGGAGAGTAAAACGTAAAAGGATAAGAGAGGGGGGTCCTGGATGTGCTAGTCTAAATTGCCAATAAAGAGAAATCACAAGTCAAACGTATTTCCAAAAAAGGAAAGTTTTTTTGATTGGATTTGAAGTGATCAAGTGAAGATTCTTGTCTTAGGTGAATTGGCAATGTCCTCAAATGTCACCCTCAACTGAGCCTGCAGGAGCTTCCGCACAGATGCAGGTGGCATTTGAGGACATTGCTCTCTCTTTCTCTCAGGAGGAGTGGGAGTATTTAGAACAAGGACAGAAAGAGCTTTACACGGAGGTGATGAAGGAGAATTATGAGACCCTGATCTCACTGGAAACAGGCTCTCCAAACCTCACCCCTGAGATTATATTCCATATTGAATGAGGGGAGGAGATGTACATCAGGGGAGAGCCTGGATCAGAGGAACGAGAGACTGGGAAAAAGCAGCTGCTCAGCTATTTTGTTTTTATTGTATCTTCGAATAAGCAATCAAGTCATATGGACTTCTGAGGAAGGCATACCACCGAAACACGGATGGTATTGGGTCTTCTTCCAATGTTTTATCCCTTGTGTTTCATATAATTTTATTAAAGTATTTTTAAAGTTTTTTTGTGTGTGTGAGCATTTTCATCTTGCGTCCTTCCTGCAGTCATCCCGGTACTTTTTGTTTTAACCCACTCTTTCTGTTTGTGGACTTATTTTGTAGATTTTACATACCCCCTTTTTTGCACCTCCTGAAACACTTCATAAAATATCATCTCCTGTTGCCGCTAGTCTCACAGCCAAATAAACTGGTAAGGGGGACCATAAAATTGGTATACTATACTATATCAGTGATTAAAGAGAATATGGCAAATCTGGTACAAAATCACTCTTCAATGTTCAGATGTTACTTTTTGAAAATCATATCAACTTATAATGGAACATATGCTCAGAGACATAGAAGCAAAAACAAGGGGCAATTCCCAAGAGGGTGGTGAGGCGACATACTTGGGGTACATAAGAACATAAGAATTGCCGCTGCTGGGTCAGACCAATAGTCCATCATGCCCAGCAGTCCGCTCACGCGGCAGCCCCCAGGTCAAAGACCAGTGCTCTAAATTAGTCCAGCCTCACCTGCATACATTCCAGTTTAGCAGGAACTTGTCCAACTTTGTCTTGAATCCCTGAAGGGTGTTTTCCCCTATAACAGACTCCAGTAGAGCGTTCCAATTTTCTACCCCTCTCTGGGTGAAGAAGAACTTCCTTATATTTGTACGGAATCTATCTCCTTTAAACTTTAGAGAGTGCCCTCTCGTTCTCCCTACCTTGGAGAGGGTGAACAATCTGTCTTTATCTGCTAAGTCTATTCCCTTCAGTATTTTGAATGTTTCGATCATGTCCCCTCTCAGTCTCCTCTTTTCAAGGGAGAAGAGGCCTAGTTTCTCCAATCTCTCACTATACAGCAACTCCTCCAGTCCCTTAACCATTTTAGTCGCTCTTCTCTGGACCCTTTCGAGTAGTACCATGTCCTTCTTCATGTATGGCGATCAGTGCTGGACGCAGAACTCCAGGTGAGGGCGCACCATGGCCCGGTACAGCAGCATGATAACCTTTTCCGATCTGTTCGTGATCCCCTTCTTAATCATTCCTAGTATTCTGTTCGCCCTTTTCGCTGCCACCATGCATTGTGCGGACAGCTTCATCGACTTGTCGATCAGAACTCCCAAGTCTCTTTCCTGGGAGGTCTCTCCAAGTACCGCCCTGGACATCCTGTATTCGTGCATGAGATTTTTGTTACCGACATGCATCACTTTACACTTATCCACATTGAACCTCATTTGCCATGTCGATGCCCATTTCTCGAGCTTGATTATGTCACGTTGCAGATCTTCGCAATCTCCCTGTGTCTTCACTACTCTGAATAACTTTGTATCGTCCGCAAATTTAATCACCTCACTCGTCCTACCAATGTCCAGATGGTTTATAAAGATGTTGAAGAGCACGGGTCCAAGCACCGAGCCCTGCGGCATCCCACTGGTGATGCTCTTCCAGTCCGATTATTGTCCATTTATCCCCACTCTCTGTTTCCTATGCTCCAGCCAGTTTTTAATCCACGTGAGTATTTCACCCTCGATTCCATGGCTCACAATTTTCCGAAGTAGTCATTCATGTGGAACCTTGTTGAATGCCTTCTGAAAATCCAGATATACAATGTCGACCGGGTCGCCCTTGTCTATCTGCCTGTTTACTCCCTCGAAGAAGTGCAGCAAGTTCCTCAAACAAGATCTGTCTTTGCTGAAACCGCGCTGGCTGGTCCTCATCAGAGCTTATGTTCCATTATAAGTTGATATGATTTTGAAAAAGTAACATCTGAACATTGAAGAGTGATTTTGTACCAGATTTGCTAATCTCACAGCAGCAGGAGATGTTTTATGAAGCATTTCCTGATGTCACTGGACAGGGAAGTCACTCTGCTTGCCTCTGGCTGCCAATCAGCTATGTCATAAGCAGAGCAATGGAGGGGAGAGGGGGGCAGGAGGAGCAATGGGTGAGGATGGATGGAGCATTGGGCAGAGTGGGGTAGGCTGGGGGTGGATCATACAGCTCCCACTGAGCGGATTGGCCCCCTTGGCAGCTCCGAATGTATGTTTTGTGATGCAAGCTGACTACTTATCCAGCTGGCTTGTCTTGAGTCAGCTGACTGCCGCCTGCCTTAGATACACACATGCACGCAGTAGTTTAGCAGAGTGTTAAAGCAGTCTAAGGCATGAATGTAAAAAAAAATAATACCTATAAACATTTTCAGCCTACTGAAGTATTACACTAGGGAAATAGAGAAAAATGAAGACAGATGAAAACCATCCAGTCTGCCCATCCGTACCATCTACTATCCCTTCTTCCTTAAAGATCCTATGTACTTGCTCTAAGCCTTCTTTTATTCAGATACAATCTTCCTTTCTACTACTTCCATCAGGAGGCTGTTTCATGTATTAACTACCCTTTCTGTGAAGAAGTATTTCCTTAGATTACTCTTGAATCTGTCCCCTTTCACCTTCTTCCTATGTTCCCTCATTCTAGAGCTTCTTATCAGTTAAAAGAGAATTGCCTCATATGCATTTATGCCATGGATGTATTTAGACATCTCTATCATATCCCCCTATAACTCGTTCAAGGTGTGGTCTCCAAAGCTATATACAATAATCTAAATGAGGTCTCACCAGAGACATATAGAGAGGTATTGTTACCTCTTTTCAACTGCTGGTCATCATTCATTTCCCTATCCCCGCCCCTCCCCCAAGCATCCTTCCAGCTTTTGCCATCATATTTTCTACCTGATTGGTCACCTTAAGGCCATCACATAGGATCACACCCAAGCCCCTCACAGTACTTCAACCACCCCTTCCAAACTGTACTACACCCTAGGTAGTCCAAATGCACAACCCTACATTTTTTAGCATTAAATCTCAGCTGCCAACTTCTGGATCATTCTTCAAGCATTACTATTATGAGCCTCATATTCATATTATCTATGCCATCAAAAGAATCTACCCTACTGCATATAATTGCCTTCCAATCAAACAGTTCCTAGCCCAGTAAGTCATTTTAGAGCCAATGCCAATGATACTCAGTTTATTTTTAAGTTGTTCATGCAGAACTATATCAAAGGCTTTGATATAATCTAAGTATACTACATCTAGCATTCTCCTTCTATCCAAAATTCTGATCATCCAGTGAAAAAAATTATCAGATTTTTCTGACTAGACCTGCCTCTAGTAAAACCTCAGTCCTGCCTCAGTCTGTAATCCATTGGATTCTAGAAACCTCACTACTCTCTGTTTTAAAAGTATTTCTATTAAGTTACTGCAGAGGTCAGACTAATTGGCCTGTAGTTTCCAATCTCCTCCTTACTCCAGCTTGACCCTACTGGTAGAACCACAAGACTTGGTGTCACAAATGCAATTTTGAAGCTGTACCTGGCAGGGTCAGAATGAAAGGGGATTGCCTCTGCTCCAAACCCACAAGGGAATGAGGGCTGCGATCCAGTTAGGTTTCAGGATTTCCTCAAGAAATATGCATGAGATCTATTTGCTTGTACTGCCTCCATTGTATGCAAATAGAACTCATGCATATTCATTGGGGAAATCTTGATAATCTGATAGGATTGCTACCCTCATTCCCCACCCCTGCACTAAACACTGAAAGCACAGGGAACCCACAGGGGGTGAGAGAGGGGAAGCTCTTAAAGGAGGTATACTCACAAGGGAGGGAAGCTCTTCAGGAAGAGGATTTAATTGGGGCTGGGAAGCTATTTGGGAGGGATTGTTCAGGAGTAGCTCTTCAGCAGGAGATTGTTTGACAGACTATGGTGGGGTCTTGGTTGGAATGGGGAACCAGGGATCTGCTAAAGCCCCTTTTAGATGCTTCACAGGAGCAAAATTTCATAGCTTAGCCATTTCTTGCTTCTTCGAAGCATGAAGAAAGCAGCTAATACATTCTTCATGTAGAATGAGAGTCAATAACCTGATGTACTAAAGTATTACCAGTTGGCAAATCCCATGGTGAATTGAAGTGTGATAAAAGCCTGACTTTCTGCACTTTAATAATTAGCCATCTGAATAGGGATTTAAGTTCAAAAACAGAATTGGCCGAAAGCAGAGGCATAGAAAGTGGGGTGCAGGAGGAGGGGGTCAGTCCATCCTGGGTGCGGTCTTCCTAGGGGCATAACACCCTTCCTTCTCTCTTCCCTGCCCCCCACTCCTCTCCTTGCCTTCCCCCATACCTTTTTTATTTCCCCAGCATAAGGTTGCTGACTGCGTCGGCTTCAGTGCTCTCTCTGACATCACTTCTGGGACCCGCGCCTAGGAAATGGTGTCAAAGGGTGAGCCAACACCGACATGGGCATGCTGGAGAAGTTAAAAAGGTGTGGTGAAAGGGAAGGGGGAACGCACAAGGCAGGTGATGGCGGGGGAGGGGGCTCAACTCATCATTACTATGCTACTGGCTAAAAGGTCTCCGCTCAAACTGAGAAGCTTGGGTACTCTAGAGTAGTGGGTGAGAATCAAGGAAAATGAGCAAGTCATTTTCACCCTGCTCTGCCTCTGATACAAACTACAGATCTCAAGGGTACACTGTCCCAGAGTGTGACATTTACAGTCAATGTGAATTATTTATTTAAAATATTCATTTCCCATATATCCCAAAATCTATGTGGGTTACAATATAACACACATAATAATTAGAACATCATACAGTTATTATGCACCCTTATATATAACTCACCCACTGCTCAAAACTCTGAGGCAATTGGCTTTCCAAGATCAATTTGTGTAAAAATGTTATGCATTAAGATTTTGGGTCGTTCTGACTGCTAGCAGCTTTCAGTAGGGCTGAGAAATGTTACTTAGAACATCTTTGTGACCTTGAGCAGAAGAGAAAATCTAGCTCCATGGGGAAATCTCTCATTATTAGCAGTTATCTTAATTTCATTTTCATCCCCATAATTTTCTCTTGTGTTGGAGTGTATGTACCAGAATTGCTTCATTTTAACCTCAAAGGTGATTCTGCCATCAGCTCCTGTAATCTTATTCCCAAAGGACGCACACATAATACAAATAATTTCTTGTTGAGAATGGAATTATCTCTGTAAAGTACCTTAGGGATGTAGTTTTGACTAAGGTATGCTATATTATATAAAAATAAATTTCTTTGTTGCCTTTCCAAAGGGTGATTTATTTTATACAACTTTCAGTTGGGTAATCATGTAAGTCTGTAGTAGCATCTCATCTGGAAGAGCTTAAACCTCAGTAAGTCTGTTACCTTTCCTTACAAAGGAATCACATAAATACAAATTATTCTCTTTTCATCAAAAGCCAGTATAATGCACAGCTCATAAATGAGCAAATTAATGACAACTAAAGTAAGGCATGTCAAGTATTATGAAAATTAATTAATCCATTAATATCTACAGTGATTAAATCATACTTTAAGGCATGTTAGTAGGATAAATTAATTTCACTCACTGTGCATTAATTGAATAATGAACTCTATAAAACACTCTTGGTTTCTCTTTCATATATGGTTCTGGGTCAGTAACCGCCCAGAGAATTCCCACCAGACAGTTCCCACCCACCAATTACCACCTGGAAAATTACCATCTAGGTCAATTGTTCTCTATTCAGTTCCCAGTCTCTTCCCCCCCACCCCCCATGACCATGAAGGACAATTCTCTCCATGACATTTTGCCAAACATACTTTCAACACAGCACATTATTACCACTAAACTAGGCATATAACCAGTAACAACAGGAAAAAAAAAATCCAATTATTAGAAATTGAAGAATTTTCTAACAGAAATAACAAATGCTAAAATGTAGCATGGAAAAGTCCTTATCCACTGTCTCGAGACTGCAACTTGACCTTCTGAACCTTCAGCAATTCCTTCAGGAACTCTAGAGAGAAAGAAGTGTTACACACCAGACTCCCCAGGACAGCACACAGTCAGATTCTATTGGAGAAATTTTCTTGCAAAAGGACCTCACACTGTACAGCTCCTGTGAGCAGAGAACTGAAGATGTATGATCCCCACTTCACTGCCAGCATCAATGGAGGCTTGTTTTGGCACTGGTCATCACCCACAGTAGTACACAGCTCCCATCATTTTGGCAGGCCCTAGGTGCTGAAGTTGGGCTTCTTCTCCATCCTGGCACTCAGGTGCCTTGCTGTGGTAATCTTTGGTGGTCTGCTGCTCTTCCCAAGAGCTCCAGGCAGCGATTTGGCTTAGCTGCTTGTTCAGGGTACCCATTTCATTATTTCCCCCATCACTGCTCTCCAGCGGTGGTAGGGTGGAGTGCAATTCAGCATAATGGATACCCAGAAGCAGGGCACTCCATTGTTTGGCCTGTCTCATTAGTACCAATCATTTCCCCGTGCCATCACTGATTGAACATGGGCTCAGCATCCTTGGGATTTCCTGTAGCCAGTTCTGAATAAGAGGATGCTCTTCAGATCGGACTCTAGCTCCTTCCAATATGTATACCCTGACTTAAGAGCCTGGAAAATCTAGGCACTGTCTTTTCACCTCATATGGAAAGTCTGGTGGCATAGTGTGGTCATGACCCGGCAGCATGTGTGACACTGAACAATACAGGTCAGTGATAACATCTGCAAGGAGTTTTCGTAAAGGTAATACAGCAGTGGGAACTAACCGGGGTGAGGGAAATAATATCAGTGGAAACAGACCCCATGGGGTGGAAATTGTTTTGGAAGGAATAGTCATTTTCTGGGGTGGATAGTAACGGTCTGGGAGAGTTGTCCAGGTGGTTACTCGTTGGATACTTCAAATCTATCTAGTTATCTATCTATGGCTTAATTTGTAGAAAACAAAATAAGTGAAACTGTGCTGATGGAGAAGAGTCAGGCAGGTCAGGAGTAGGAGTACCATAACAGGAGGAGAAGAAGTGGAGTGATTTCTCTTTGTTGCTCCAGGATCACCCCTAAGTCCTTGAAGAAAGGGGCTGAAGCAGTGCATTTCTGCTGCCTTGGAGTTAGAGAATAAGTGATGGAACTGCATTCCAGGCTATTTCCACAGAAATAAGGCCTGTATATATATGGTTGAGTCACATTATTATGACCACCACCTACTCTGATATTATGGATGCACAGCAAATGAACGAATGTACATGTTGCATGCAGATTTCATGGGTATATAAGGTGGAATGTCTGCAAATTGCCAATATAACAACTGTGGCTGTCATGGAGAAAAAGTGTGATTTATGAGACATTGAAAAAAAGGCATGATCATCAGCTACTAGGCCAAAGGCAGCAGCATTTCAGAAACAGCTGATTTTGTGAACTGTTTGCAGGCTGCTGTTGTTAAAGTGTACCATGAGTGGATGAATGGGACCTTTTAGACGACTCAACATGGTAACTGTGGGGCAACATGAGCTATCAATGCAAAAAGTGAACTTCAGCTGTGCAGGTTGGTATAGGTTGATTGGCAAACTACTGTGGAGCAACTCACTGTTCAAATGAATAATGGGGCTTCCAGATGTGTGTCCAAAATGACTGTGCTGCGAACCCTGTTGCAAATGGAGCTTTGAAGCAGATGGCTGATGACTGCACTCATGCTCATGAGGGTTCATTGCAAAAAACAGCTGCCATTTGCACAGGAGTACCAACATTGGATTTGCACCGACTGGCAGAGGGTTGTCTTCTCCGATGAGTCATTTTTTGAGTTCCATCAAGCTCAAAACTGCCAAGAATAAACAACCAGCAACCACTGTTGGACGGACACAAGCTGGTAGCATTATGGTCTGGGGAATGTTTTCTTGGTATGGCCTGAGTCCCCTGATACCTCTGGAAGACAGGCTCAACTGATATAGGTATCTCTCCATCCTTGCCGATCAAGTGCACCCGTACATGTTGACAGTCTTCCCTATGGCTGATGGGATCTCTCATACCACCAGAATTGTTTGCGAGTGGTTCGCAGAACATGACCAAGACTTCCAGATACTTCCCTGGCCTCTGAATTCCCCAGACCTTAACCCAGTCAAGCACAATTGGGACCACCTCAATTGATATGTTCAATGACTGGATCCACCACCATGCACCCATCAACAACTGTCGGACGCATTGATTCTACACGGCTCCAGATACCTCTAGCAACCATCCAGCATCTTATTGAGTCATTCCCATGGTGTCTAGCTTCTGTCTGTGCTGCCAGAAGCAGTTATTCTGGATATTAGCAGGTGGTCATAATAATCTGACAACCATGTAGTTATAGCTTTAAACACACATACAAGTAGAGGATCATCCTTATGGTTAGAGCAGTGGGCTGAGAACCAGGGAAGTTCAATTCCAATCCCACTTCAGCTTCTTGTAATTTTGTCCAAGACACTTAACCCTCCATTGCCTCAAGTACAAACTTAGAGGCATGCTTACTAAAAAGTGTTAAGCCCATACTTGTGCAAACAGGGTACTGCATGCCCGTGTTAAGGCGTTCTGTGAAAAAATAGCTGTTAGTTGACACTTAGGGAGATTTTCTGGAAGGTATAGCATGGGCATGGAAACATTATCCTGTTGGAAGGTTCTAGGTAATGCACCATAAGAACTAAATTCTATATGATTTCTAAAAAACTTAGTACTAAAAAAAAAAACAACAACCCTGCTCCATGCTATTCTATAAATGACTCTTAAGGTTAGGAAGGTTTGTAAAATACCACTTATTTCCAAGACCCATGCCTAACTTTGGGCATAGCCACTTGCACCAACTGAAATGTGATGGAAATCCTTGTACTTAAATTAGATGCAAACCCCCTTATTTTATAACTACACGCGTAAATCCAACTAATGCTCCAAATCCATCCATGATACTCCTATTTCCGCGCACATTTTTTTGATTTGTTCCTAAATTTATGAATGTAAATTTTAATTAAAACTAATTAGCTCTAATAATTGCTCATTAAGATTCCACTTATTGACACCAATTGGCTTATTATTCAACTACTATATATATATATATATATATATATATACTCGAATATAAGCCATTCCAAATATAAACCGAGGTAACTTTTTCCCCCAAAAGAGGAGCTAAAAAGGTTTAACTCAAATATAAACTGTGAGGTTAATATTCAAGTGTCCTTGCCCTGCCAGGCTCTGCACTCAGCCCACTCACTACCTGCCAGGTTCTGCACCCATCCTCCCCCTTCCCTGTCAGGTTCTGTACTCTGTCCCCCTCCCTCCCTCCCAATGTCTTGCAGGCCTCCACTGGGCCTGCCATAAGACCTGGTGGTCCAGTAGTGGGCCAAGATAGGAGGGATTTCTCCGGCCTCCTATTCTGGCTGACTGTTACAACTTTTACCTCCCCCTGCATAGCTTTAAAATTCCCAGTGGTCCAGTGGTGAACCAGAGCAGGAGCGGTCTTCCCGTGTTCTTGCCCATGCAGAACTACTAGTGCAAGTTCTGACAGGACTTGCTAGAATTCGCTGTAGCCTACTGGCACCTAAAAAACTGACACCGGTTAGAGAATCTGGGCCTTAGTGCCTCCTACATAAGAATAGCTAAATGCTCCCACATTAAAACCTAGCAATCACAGCAAAGTAATAACTACATCAACATACAACCTGAACAAAACATGCCTTCAAAAAGAACACAAGAATAGCCTTACTGGGTCAGACCAATGGTCCATCAAGTCCAGTAGCACGTTCTCATAGTGGCCAATTCAGGTCACTAGTACCTGGCCAAAACCCAAGGAGTAGTAATATTCCATGCTACCAATACGGGGCATGCAGTGGCTTCTCCCTTATCTTTTTTAATAACAGACTATGGACTTTTCCTTCAGGAACTTGTCCAAACCTTTCTTAAAACCAGCTACGCTATCCACTCTTACCACATCTCTGAGTGGAAAAAAAAATTCTTCCTATTGGTTTTAAAAGTATTTCCGTGTAACTTCATCGAGTGTCCCCCCTGTCTTTGTAATTTTTGATAGAGCGAAAAGTATTAGATTTGCAGTTACTACATAATGAAGTTTGTGTTAAATCCAAATACTAATGCCATTTAATAAACATGCCCCTTAGAATGCAAGCACTCCAAAGACAAGAAAATACTTACTGTACCTGTACCTTTGCTTTTCAATTAGGAAAATTGAACTCTTAGTTGACTCCTTTGATCTTTCAAATGTTTTTGTATACTGCTTCTATGCTGGTACTGTCACCTAGACATAGGAACACTTACTGTTTTATTGTCCTATGATACTGAGCTTTTGGAAGTCGATTTGGGGACATATTAATAATATTTTAGAGTATGCGATCCGTTTGACCTATGAGGTAGTAATTTGTGGAACTCTGTTGCATGTAAAGGATCCCTTAGATAAAAATAAAAGGCGACTATTCTTAATTATGACGGGTACAGCTATACAATTGATCAAGCGCAACTGGAAAAATTGGGACCGTCTTAGCTTTACGTTCTGGTGGGCAAATCTATGTTTATTGTATAAATATGAAAAAGCAAATGCTGATTTGTCAGGGAACACAAAAATTTTTAAATTAATTTGGGGCCCATTGATCTCTTTTGTAGAATTATTATAGTTTAACTTTGTTTGATGTAATAATGGCACATCCGGGGGGGGAGGAGGGAGGGAGGTATATGTTTAAATGATCTTCTGATTTATGAGTTTTCTGGAGGGAAGGGAAGAAAGGGGGTTTTATTTGTTAAGGGTTGATGAACTGTTTCTGGTAGCTTATAAGTGCTTAATTCTCCCTGCCTCGATCAGTTTAATGACTGCAGCAGGCAACCCGTCCTCCCGCGAAATCAGCCAGCAGGAGGGATGCTGTTCTTCATGCTGGAATCCCCAAAGCACCCCTGAATGTCTGCAGCAGGAGTGCTCAATTCCTCCTGCTGCCATCCCACGAAGATCACTGACAGGAGGGAAGCCCACTCCCTCCTGCCGGACCCCTCCTTAAAACTTTTTACTACCCTAACACCCCCCAAGCCCACCCAGATCCCCCTCCTGTAACTTTTTCTTGTAGGCCATGGAGGATGGCCTAAGGGATCTGGCCAGAGTCTTAGATCCTCCCAGTGCATCCCAGAATGCACTGGGAGGGAAGCCTAAGATGCCGGTTGGTCCAGGCACCTAAGGCCCCTCCAGGATACACCAGGAAGGGGAAGGCCCACAATTCTGTGGAGGCGGGCTTGCTGGCCAGAAGGAGTAACCATCCCTCCATCCTGCCTACAATAAAAAGGTATGGGGATCCAGGTGGGCTTGAGCGGTGTCGGGATGGTAGCAAGTTTTCAAGGGGGGGTTCCAGCAGGAGGGACTGAGCATCCCTCCTACCATTGATCTTTGGGGTGTGGGGGGTTTCCAGCAGAAGGAACTTGGCATCCCTCCTGCCGGTGATCTTTGGGGGGATGGCAGCAGGAGGAATTGGGCACTCCTCCTGCCACAGACACTCGGGGGAGGGGGCTTCGGGGGTTCCCACAGGAGGGACTGGACATCCCTCCTGCTGGCTGACTTCATGGCTGAGGGGTATCCTGCCGCAATCAGCTCAGCAGCAACACAATTTTCTAACCGGCGCCTGTGACATGGACACGAGTTAGAGAATTGGGGTGGTTAGGCAGGATTAGGTGTCTGTCTATCAGAACAGACTCAATTTTATATAGGATGCTGGTGTGCGATTCTCAAAAGCCGCTTAGGCGGCTGCTGAGACTGGGCGTCCTATACAGAATCCGGCCCATAGGGTCATTTTAACTGATGATTAACTTCTATGCTCCTATAAGCTCACAAAAAATACCGACTCGACTTTCAAACAAAATTCAACTACACCTATTGCTAATACTGGGATCAAAAATTGTTGATATTTTTTAGAACTTGTTGCTTACATTAAAAAAAAATAAAAAAATCTGCATGCACCAGGCTACTCCTTAGAGGGAATAATGGTTACCATCTTAATTTAAGGTCTGGACATGATATTTAAGTAATACATACTATATATTCAGCATCCCTATGTGATTAGTGTGCTGACTGTCACCACTGTTATCTGTTTAATACAGGCTTGCTATGCAGTAGATTTCTATTGAACATGTACACAGTTTATCCATATAACTGCTGAATTTTGCTGCCATATGAATAATTTGAGATTGTCTTCCTTACTTCTCCCCTCCACTATAGGCATTGTGCCAGGCCAGTTAGGATTTTTGGCCCGGCACTATCTGCAGATAGCAGACTTACATATTCACCAGCAGCCTGTGAACATTTGTCTGACTGAACACAAAACTTTTTTTTTTTTTTTTTTTTAAAGGGTTTTAATACCTTGTAGCTTTCAGCAATCTTTTCACTTCTCAGCACTAAGTTTTCGGAGAATCTCAGTCTCAACAGACTAGCTTCCACAGAAAACTTTATGGCTGTAGAACGCTTAGGGGTCCTTTTACTAAGGCGCACTAACTGATTTAGCGTGCGCTAATTGATTTAGCTTGCATAAACAAATTTAGCGCGCGCTAAATTAGTTTGTGCACGCTAAATCTGTTAGTGCACCTTAGTAAAAAAGCGGGTTTGAGATCTATAAAAAATATTGTAATCTTTGACCAAGATTTTCATGTTTTAACTTATCCGCCCCCTTTTATAAAACCATAGCATGGTTTTTAGCGCCGGCCACAGCGGTAACAGCTCTATTTTGAAAAAGAGGTTGGGGGCTGGGGCAAATTAATAGGTGCTATGGTCTGTTAATGCATATCAAGCTGCAGTAAAAAAAAAACAAAAACCTTAATGTACTACAATTTCCAGGTTACTGTCCAAAGCAGAATGGGGCGGAGAAAGAGCAAGGACTGCACCTTACCACATGTGACCTGTTAATGTGGTAGGTAGCAGTTAGCTGAAGAAGTGTAGTTAACCACATTGCTTTATTTGGAATGCATTTAACAAGTCTTTAAAAAATCTCTCGTGTGTCATCTGAATGGGAAAATGCTGGGAAAACTGTCAATATAGTAATTAACACAGAGTATTTGCGGTACATCGCTTAGTAAATCGAATAAGCGATTCATCAAATATTATTAATAAACTTGAAAAACTTGAGAAAGCGCGCGGGACAATCACGCGTGGACAAAGGAGCTCAGAAAAATGCGCACAGGACATCAACGTGCCGGATTAAAAGTTAAGATTAACGCGCTCCAAGGGGTGGTGTGGGGGGGAACACCCCCAGTTTACTTAGAAGTGTTGGCATTGCCGTTGATGGGTTTGGGGGGGAACCCCCCATTACACAGGAAAGTGTAATTTTTCCCTGTTTTAGGGAAAAATTACAGTTTCCTCTGTTAGTGGGGGGTTCCCCCCTAAAGGCAGTGCTAACACTTCTAAGTAAAGTCGGGGGGGGGGGGGGGGGTTCCCTCCCACACCCTCCCTTGGAGGGCTTTAAACTTAACTTTTAATCCGGTATGCTGATGTCATGCGCACATCTGTCTGAGCTCCTTTGCTTATGTACGATTGTCTGGCACGCTTTAGTCCTGTCACCGGACTTGCAGTTGCTGCATGTTAATTCTTGCAATTAATATGTGTCAACTGCTCAATCTTACCACCCTTTCCCAGAAAGATAGATGTGTTCCATGAACCCAGATCCAGAGCAGGACAGGTGCAGAGCAGAAAACAGAAATTACCTGTGGGAGTCTTGAAAAAGGGCACTGTATCCTTTGAGGAGAAGAAACAGTTGTGAAAAGATCTGACAGCAGCAAGAGAAACTAGAGGCTACGCAGAAAACGAGTTCAATCTGTTCACAAGCAGACCTAAAGAAGCTTCCTCTTGATATGAGCTCTTGACTTGCAGTAGAGAGCTCTCCTTCCTTGAGTACAAGACCCCCCCTCCCCCCATGACCACAATCACCACCTCTGCCTGCTGTCCTGAAGAACGTTCCAGTCAGGTCACTTTCCCGCAAAATAAACATCCAACTGAGAAAGCCAGTGTCTGCTGGCCCCATGGTCAGCTCTCAAAGAACCAAAAGAGGGCTTATCTCAAAGGACATGTCTGTATAATTTCCTTTCTATTGCTTTATTGGTCATCCCCACTGTATTCATTTTGCACTATCTCATTAGAATTTACTAGAATCAAACTGGGGACAGTGTTCAAGCTTTGTAAAACAATAGTGTTCCTGAGGTGCCTTAAACCATATGCAGGGGAATGATTCAATTAGACCTATAAGTACCATTTAGTATGCCTCTCTGGGGCCAAAAGCGTGTTGCATGCAACTTGTACAGATGACTAATCCTGGAGTCTTCATCACCATTGCCAGCTTGCTCTTTCTAACTGTCAACTCTGGACCACTAAACTCAGAGAGACAGTTTGTCCTGGACAAGTAACCGCCTTTGGTTAGAATCCCAGACTGTCTGCCTCCTCATGTGCACCATCTGTCCACATTTCAGCACTATATAGCACACACAATGCAAACCACATTAATTACAGATTGCAACTTTCAGATCCTGAAGGGTATCATACTTGAGAAACTTCATGTGCTGTGTTTTCTAATTTTTCTAGCTCGTTTGGCATTTTGATTCAAAGTGACGATTCAATAGAAGGGAAGCCAGGGCATGAGGCAGACCGCGGCGGTTTCTGCCTTTTGTTCTTTTTGCTTTTTTTCTTTTTATTGCAGGGCCGGAGAGGGCAGGAGAGGCCGAGAGGGAGGAAGCCAGAGCAGGCAGGAGGACCGGCGAGAGATAGCTCTGCCCCCTCACCGCGTCATAGGTCGCATCGGCGCCCGGGCTCCCCTTTAAGAAGAAGGGAAGCCAGGGCACGAGGCAGACCTCGGCGGTTTCTGCCTTTTGTTCTTTTTGCTTTTTTTCTTTTTATTGCAGGGCCGAAGAGGGCAGGAGAGGCCGAGAGGGAGGAATCCAGAGCAGGCAGGAGGACCGGCGAGAGATAGCTCCGCCCCCTCACCGCGTCATAGGTCGCATCGGCGCCCGGGCTCCCCTTTAAGAAGAAGGGAAACCAGGGCACGAGGCAGACCTCGGCGGTTTCTGCCTTTTGTTCTTTTTGCTTTTTTTTCTTTTTATTGCAGGGCCGGAGAGGGCAGGAGAGGCCGAGAGGGAGGAAGCCAGAGCAGGCAGGAGGACCGGCGAGAGATAGCTCCGCCCCCTCACCGCGTCATAGGTCGCATCGGCGCCCGGGCTCCCCTTTAAGAAGAAGGGAAGCCAGGGCACGAGGCAGACCTCGGCGGTTTCTGCCTTTTGTTCTTTTTTCTTTTTTTCTTTTTATTGCAGGGCCGGAGAGGGCAGGAGAGGCCGAGAGGGAGGAAGCCAGAGCAGGCAGGAGGACCGGCGAGAGATAGCTCCGCCCCCTCACCGCATCATAGGTCGCATCGGCGCCCGGGCTCCCCTTTAAGAAGAAGGGAGCCAACGGCGCGCGGCGAAGGCGAGCGGCAAAGGCGCTCGCCTTAGCGAGAGCGCCTTTGCGAAGGAGCCTTGCGAGGGAACCAGAAACGCCAAGTAATTCACTTTCTTTTCTCTTTCTCTTTTCTCTCTCTCTTACCCACAGCAGGAGCACACCAGCACTTCACGAGAGCGATGGAGGACCCAGGATCCCAGAGGTACTTTCCGGTATACTGCACAGAGTGTAATATGTACGACTACCTCCCCTTGGGAAGGCGGGAGTACATATGCAGTCGGTGTCAGGAACTGGAAAGCCTGAGGATGGAGGTCGGCAGATTGAGGGTCAGGGTCCAGGAACTGGAGGGACTGGAGGGACTGCGCAACACAGAGGAGACGAGCTGGTCAACCAAGGACACAGACGGAGCAGGCCCCATTGTAGACCAGGTGAGGGACCTCGAGAGATTCATCGAGGAGGCCTATAGGAGGAAGGTGGAGGAACAGGACCAGCAGCTGCACAGAAGGATGTTGGCAGACGAGACCCAGGATCCACAAGGCGACACCGGGGAAGGACCTAGCGGAGGAACCACGCAAGAGGAGGAGACCGTGACTCACCGGGACCCCGAGGGAGAGACACCGCACTACACCGAGGACACGGACCTGAGACAGAGGAGGTTGCTGAGGAAAGGGAAGTCTGCTATTGTGGTGGGAGACTCGATCTTGAGAGAGGTTGATAGTCACGTAGCTGGAGGAAGGGAGGACCGGCTGGTGACTTGTCTCCCAGGGGCCAAGACACGAGACGTCACTGATAGGATCGAGAGGATCCTGGACGGAGCAGAGACAGAGGAGACTGTGGTGATAATCCACGTCGGAACGAATGATGTGAGCCGGAGGAACTTCAGCATGGCCACACTGACTGACCAGTTCAGGGTCCTGGGACGAAAGCTGAAGCGGAGTACCCGGAGGATAGCATTCTCAGAGATCCTGCCTGTACCGAGAGCAGATGCAAAGAGGCAGGCAGACCTCCAGGCTGTGAATGCATGGTTGAGGAGATGGTGCCAGGAGGAGGGCTTCCACTTTGTGAGGAACTGGACGTCCTTCTGGGGAAAAAGTAAGCTCTACCGGCGGGACGGCCTGCACCTGAGCACAGCGGGAACTAGACTACTGGCAGCCAATGTGAGGAAGGAGATCGAGAGGGCTTTAAACTGAGGAGAGGGGGAAAGCCGACAGCTGATCTGATGTTGACGCTTCGGACAACAGTATCCAGAACAGATGCTGAACGGGCTGACTGCAAGGAGGAAGTAGAGAGACCGGTGGATCTTATGATCAGACAGCGAGGGAAACATCAGGTAAAGGGAGCTTGCTGGGAGGAGACTAAGGGGCATGGAGACACTAGGGGACTGGGTGGCATGAGGGTGAAAGCTGAGGGCAATATAGGGGTGCCACAAGGCGAGGGTGATCAAACGGAGGCTCAAGGGATGATAGCCCAGGAGGGGGCCGGTAGGGCTAGAAAACCCAGAGGATAAGCGGGGAAATGGGGTGGCGGGAATGTGGGGAAACCGAAAGATACGAGGGTAAAGGCTGAGGGCAAAGCAGAAGCACAGGGAACAGGAGAACTGCCCGAAGTTCAAGGGGAGGCGGCCCAGGTAAATAAAGAGGTGGAGGAAAAACGACGGGACCTGCGATGCTTGTACGCAAATGCAAGAAGCCTCATGGCCAAGATGGGTTGAACTAGAGGTCGTGGCCAAGGGGGAAGACCTGGATATAATTGGAATTACAGAAACATGGTGGACAGAGGAGAATCAATGGGATGTGGTGCTGCCGGGGTACAAGCTCTACAGGAGGGACAGGACCCACAAGAAGGGGGGAGGCATAGCACTATATATAAAGGACTCTATCTACTCTGTCGGGATGGATATGGCAAAGAAGGCAGAAGGGCTGGAATCGCTATGGGTCAAATTGCCGGGAAACAAGGGTGCAGGCATAAAACTGGGGCTGTACTATCGCCCGCCTAGTACGCCGGAAGGAGTCGGACAAGACTTGGAAGCTGAACTGAGACAAGAATGCAGGACTGGAAGTGTAACAGTGATGGGGGACTTCAACTACCCGGGGATTGACTGGAGTATGGGTCACTCCAACTGCACTAGGGAAACAGGATTTGTAGAAGCTGTGAGGACTGCTTCATGGAGCAACTAGTCAGGGAACCGACGCGAGGGAGTGCTACTCTTGACCTCATCCTAAACGGATTAGGGGGGCCTGCAAGAGGGGTGGAAGTGGGAGGACCACTAGGCAACAGTGACCACAACGCGATCAGATTCACATTAGAAAGGGGGACACCCACAGTAAGGAGGACCGCAACAACTGCGCTCAACTTCAGGAAAGGGAACTATGTTGCTATGAGGGAAATGGTGGGGAGGAAACTCAGAAACATCCTTAGGATGGAGACTGTAGGAAGCGCCTGGACCCTATTCAGGGACACCCTGCAGGAAGCACAAAGAATGTACGTCCCCAGTTTCAGGAAAGGCGGCAAGAACAAGTGGTCAAAGGACCCGGTTTGGATCTCAACAGAAGTAAAGAGGGCAATAAATGACAAAAAATATCCTTCCGGAGATGGAAAAAGGACCCAACGGAGGAAAATCACCAGGCGCACAGGAAATGCCAAAAGGAATGCCACCGAGAGGTTAGAAAAGCAAAAGGGAAATACGAAGAGGGGCTGGCCAGGGAGGCGAAAAACTTCAAGGCATTCTTCAGTTACGTAAAGGGGAAGCGACCAGCGAGAGAGGAGGTGGGGTCGTTGGACGATGGGGATAGGAAGGGAGTGATTAAGGAGGATAAAGAGGTAGCTGAGAGATTGAACACGTTCTTCTCGTCAATTTTCACGAGAGAAGACACATCTAATATACCGGACTCAGAGGAGCTCATGAGTGGGGAACAGGCTGAAAAATTGGAGCACATAGAGGTAAGTAAGGAGGATGTCCTCAAACAGATAGACAGGTTAAAATGTGGCAAATCGCCGGGCCCAGACGGGATCCACCCAAGGGTTCTAAAGGAACTAAGACAAGAAATAGCGGGCACAATCCAGCATGTTTGCAACCTATCCTTGAAAACTGGAGAGGTACCAGTTGGATAGGCTGGGGCTCTTCTCTCTGGAAAAAAGGAGGCTCAGGGGAGATATGATAGAGACCTTCAAGATCATGAAGGGCATAGAGAGGGTGGATAGGGACAGATTCTTCAGGCTGAAGGGGACAACAGGTACGAGGGGGCATTCGGAGAAACTGAAGGGAGATAGCTTCAAAACAAATGCAAGGAAGTTTTTTTTCACACAAAGGGTCGTGGACACTTGGAATGCGCTACCGGAGGAAGTGATCAGGCAGAGTACGGTACAGGGATTCAAACAGGGATTGGACAGATTCCTGAGGGATAAAGGGATCGTGGGATACTGAGGGAGGAGCTGGGATGTAACACAAGTATAGAAACCTAACCAGGTAATAAGTATAGAAACCCAACCAGGTCGTGCATGTGCAAGACCGGAGGATTAGGACTTCGATGGGAAGATAGGACTTCAATGTGAAACCAAGGTGGCAAGGGAGCCCCTTCTGGTGATACAGACAGGTCGTGACCTGTTTGGGCCGCCGCGGGAGCGGACTGCCGGGCAGGATGGACCTATGGTCTGACCCGGCGGAGGCACTGCTTATGTTCTAATAGAAAGACTACGTTTCAATGATACAGTTTATTTCATAACTGAAATAAATGACCTTACAGCAATATGCTGTAGGTGTTCAAGGAAGGCTCAGATTTCTGTCTACTCCTGAGGATGACATGGGATTAAAAAAAAAAAAAAAAAAGACATGTTGACTTATTTAGAATATTTGCCTAACCTCTCAGTTGGGAAACATTTCCCTTTTTTTAAATGAAAAAGATTACAATGATATTCTGTTCTTTCAAACAGCATTCTTTGACATGTTCAGTTTTGATAATTACTGCTTTAAAGCACACACCTTACTTTACACATTAAAAGGCTTATTTACTAAAGTACACTAGCAGGGCAATTATAATGCATAAATGGTCTCTTAATTGGCACTTACGGACAGAAATGCACTGTGCTCTATTTTATAAGGGTGCACATGAATGCACAGCTCATAACTGCAAGGGGGCTTAAATGTGGGTGGAGCATGA
Source organism: Geotrypetes seraphini (assembly GCF_902459505.1). NCBI lineage: Eukaryota > Metazoa > Chordata > Amphibia > Gymnophiona > Dermophiidae > Geotrypetes > Geotrypetes seraphini. The sequence goes on along the minus strand of NC_047092.1, from coordinate 138,661,155 downwards.
GAGGGATGCGAGCATTCACTCTGCAGCTCCTCAATATCTCTCCTCTCTTATCCTTCCCTATACTCCTCCCCGGGAACCCCATTCATCGAGCAAGTCTTTCTTATCTGTACCCTTCTCTACTGCCAACTCCAGACTATGTTCCTTCTCTCTTGCTGCACCATATGCCTGGAACAGACTGAGTTGGTACATCAAGATCCATTCCTGGCAGTATTCAAATCCAGGCTAAAAGCCCACTTTTTTTTTTTTAGGTTGCTTTTAGCTTATAACCCCTATCCGCTTGTAAAGTACCCATGTCTGAGAAACAGGTTCAAAGTCAGTTGCGCGTGAGACACCAGTGTGCCGACAATTGAGCGCTGACAATTCGGCGCAAGAAAGAAGCGCGCCATGGGAAAACTTAGTTTTAAAGAGCTCTGAAGCGGGGTGTGAGTGGCAAACACCCCCCCACACACTTTACTGTATAGTGTTTGCACTGCTGTTGGGGGGGGGGGGTTGGGGGATTGAAACTGAACTTTTTCCAATTTTTTTTCAGGAAAAGTTCCGTTTTCTCTATAATGTGGGTGGATGCACCCCCCCACACTCCTCCCAACGGCAGCACAAACACTATGCAGTAAAGTGGTTCCCCCCCCCCCACACCTCCCGTCGGAGCTTTTTAAAACTAAGTTTTCTTGTAGCGCGCTTATTTCTTGCACCAAATTGTCAGTGCTCAATTGTCAGCACGCTGGTGTCTGGCGCGCGATTATCCCATCACCGAGAAACTCCCTGCCCCCCTACTTGTTCTGGAGCCACTAGGAATAGAAACGCCTTCACGCGACTGGCTCTGCTCTTTGTATTTTCATTGTATACATATTGTCTCCTGAGGTAGGCGACATCAGTTGCTGAAACCCGGATCCTGGTTGGGACTGTTCTAGGATTCCTTATTTGGATTAGATATGGTCTTTTTTTAGACCTAGAACTTTATTCATGTTTTTATCTATGCTTTTATCCAGGCTTTTATTTGTATTTCAATAAATGTAACTGTTTGGCTGTGTTCGACATCTCTCTAGCCTCTTATTTGTGCATTGCTCAGCTGACTATGCCATCACACTGAAGACTTCATGTTTCAAAAATATTAAAATAATTGAAATATTTATTATTTTATTTATTTAAAATATTTCTTAACCACCTATAACTAGGCAGTTTTAAAAAAACAAAAAAACAGTCATATAAAAAAACATGCAACACATGTTAGAAAAAAAATAAAAAAAAAAGCTATTGCTGAGCATAACTTGGATCTCCTTCTGGAGAGACAGTGCCAGTACTGGGAGAGACATTGGCATGGAATCAGTCTGCTGTACCAGATGTTGGAGCAACGGAGACTTCACTGTCAATGCATGCTTATGAGGAAACATCAGGTGAATAGAAGGAAAGTAGTCCTCTATACGTTGAAGCTTACTATGTGTCGAGGAAGTTGACAATTGGGAGGATGCAGTGTCATGCCTACAAGGGGAAGAATGTTTGTGCTTCTTATCTTTCTTGCATGCTGTGTCCCTTGATGCACAAGGCATGGATGAAGAGGAAATATAGTCCTGTCTCTGTAAAGAGCCCAAAGTCTGACGCTCTGGATGTGACGTTGATATACTCGGTGCTGGTATTGATGCCTGAGTCATAGGAGGCTGGGTGTTCTCAATGCCAATGTCCTGGGTTTGCCATTGTTGTAAATGGAATACTGAGTTTGATGGACCTTTGGTCTGTCATAGTATAGAAACACTTATGTTCTTATGGTCTGATTTCATTGATAACATTTCTTAAAGTCACTCGATACCCTCTTTGATATGGAGGGGAAAATGGCCACATCTAAGTCAAAGGGCTCAATGGTACGGGGAGTTTGAGTAACTACAATGTTATAAATGGCTGACGCTCCCAGGAGGGTAGAAGGGCTCTCAGTATGGCCCAGAGGCAAAAAGTGAAACATTGACAAAAATGAACCAAAGCCAGGTAAAATAATGGAACACAATAAAAACGAGGATATATGAGTAAAATACTGAAAAATAAATATGGGAACGCACAAAAAAGAAAGCAAAAGTTTGACATAGTTTTGCAACTCCGTGGAAAACGATGAACTGATGATCCAGTGAGCCGACATCGGGTGGGAAGTACTAGTATACATGTGGTATGGACACCACATAAAGATTTAAAGTGACCGTGCACTTGGTAGTGTCCATACTGAGTTTTGTGGATGATGTCACCCACCTGTGAGAATATTATACCTGTCTATACTAGGAAAATGCATGCTAAGCTAGAATTCTGGCAAGGACCCTCTGTGCAGGGCACCCTTAACCGAATACTAGCTTAGCATGCATCATCCCAGTGCCTAAGCTCGGGCACTATTTACAAAATCTAGCTCTTTGGGCCTCTTCTATCAAACTGTACTAGCAGTTTGTAGCGCAGAGAGCCACGATTAATGGCCTGCGCTGCTCCTGACGCTCATAGGAAATCTATGAGTGTCGGGAGCAGTGCGGCTCACCGCATTACAAACTGCTAACACAGTTTGATAGAAGAAGCCCTCAGTGTATGTTTACAATTAAAGTTAAGTACAGTCAAACCTCGGTTTGCGAGTGTTTTGCAAGACGAGCAAAACACTCGAGCAAATTGTAACTCACAAAACGAGTGTTGACTTGATAAGCAAGCATGGCCAACCCCCAAACCCTTACCTCCAGTGACATCACCAACCCACGCTGGCACTACCACCTTGCCCATGCCGCATTCAGCTCTGCTGGAAACAGGAAATGCAATCAAAAGGGGGTGGAGCTTGGATGATGGCATGGACGCAGTGGCGTACTGGGCTCTCGACGAGGCCTGCTCAAGAAGGACAAGTACTTGTTGGCTGGTGGGCTGTAGGCAGCTGGCGCCAGCAGAGGCCCCAGGATCAGCATGGGAGTCAGGGTGAGTCCAGCAGGGATGGGTCAGCGCCTGGAGAGTCCCGGCGGAGGGCGGCATCTGGGGGCGGCTAGGCACATGAACAACAGGGCCAACGGTGCCTATCTAGACTTGGTAGTGGTGGCGGTTTGACTACAACCAGCACCCTGGAGTCGTGGCGCACCATTACCACACTCACAACACTTACAACCCGCAGTGACATGAATGCCTTGCAGTACAGCCCCCTCTCCAGTTCCGAGAGCTACGTGAGAGGCAGCAAACAGCGGCAGACTCCTCCCCCGGGAGAACTGGATGAGCTGCACAAATAGGTCCGTGGCCAAGGCAGCGGTGGAGGCGTTGCTAATGGTAATTAAGTTTTGGGATGTGGAAGGAATTGTCCAAGTTTCCATTAATTATTATGGGGAAAGTTGCTTTGATATACAAGCGCTTTGGATTACGAGCATGCTTCTGGAATGAATTATGCTCGTAAAACACAGTACCACTGTATATACTATTAATAAATTGTAAAATCCCCTGTTAAACATCTAACATGAGTTTCTAGGTTAATGGTAGGAAGGTGGTAGGAAAGACAAAGGGTTAGCAGCACAGATACTAATGTACATTTCCATAATACATGCTAACAGCAAATCAGGCTGTTACCGAGGAAAGTTAAAGAACAAGCTCCGAACCACATAGGGAGGAGCAAGGACAAATCGGCCGAAGCCTTGGGGGCCAATCGGCTAGGTGCAGGGGGGGGGAAAGGGGGGTAGGATAGATTAGGGTGAGCGGAGGGGAGGTCGCCCCTTTCGATCCGGCTTCACACGAGGCGGACGCGGCTTCCCCTTCCGCTCACCCACTACAGCAACAAATTTCTGCCTCTCAGCTTACGAGCTCTCCCGCGGAGCTGGAGCCTGGCAGGGCGTCTTTGTGAGCGACTGGGGCTGGAACGTGAGGGCCGCGGCACACGCGGCCAGGGGCAGTCCCCGACCCATGGGGAGCGGAGGGTGGATCGCGGCATGCCTCCTACTTAGCGGGGTCACTCCCCAGGTGATTCGCCGACTCACACTGCTCCGGCGTGCACTCCCACCCGCTCTGCGTGGTCCATCGCTGTCTCCCTGCCGCCCGGCCGAAAATATTGCAGACACAGTGCAGGACAGTGGGGAGAAGTACTGATTGTAGTTTTGATAGTGCGGCTGGTGAGGAGTCGCGGCGTCGGCCGCGCCGGCTTTCGGGGCCGCCGACTCCCTCCTCCCTGACCGCAGGTCGCGTTGGCGTTCGGGGACGGCACAGAGGGGGCGGCCCGCCCTGAACGTGCGTGCGGGTCTGAGCGCCGCGCCTTCCTGCCGCTCGGCTTCCTGGTGCCGGCTCTCCCCGCGTGTGGCTGGTGCAGTAGAGGGAGGGGTGCGGCTTGTGAGGAGTCACGGCGTCGGCCGCGCCGCCTTTCGGGGCCGCCGACTCCCTCCTCCCTGGCAGCAGGTCGCGTTGGCGTTCGAGGACGGCTAATCCCTCTGCCCAGGCCGCGGGCCGCGTTGGAGCTAGTGGCTCGCGGCACCGAACGACTCCCTTCACGTTGGGGGGGTGCAAAAAAAAAAAAAAGGCCAACGACGGGCCGCATTGGGGCTAGCGGCTCGCGGCACTGACCGCCTCCGACCGGCGCTCAAGGCCAACGACTCCCCTCCTCCTAGGCCGCGGGCCGCGTTGGGGCTAGCGGCTCGCGGCACCGACTAAATTAAGGGTTACACAGTGCCAGCAAGAGAGAACATCAGCAGTGTTCCCAATAAGGTAATCCTAATCACTTTAAAAAAAAATATTAGCCTGGAGGATTTTGCTACTAACATTCTGTCATTAACACATTGATGGCACAGCCTTACCACAGTACAGAATTAGGATTTTAAAATTATATCAATAATGTAGTTTCCTTCATATTTTTTGGTAGCCATTCATACTTTTTTCCTTTTCTTGTAAAAATCTTACCTAGGAAAAATCTCCTATCTCCATGGCCAAATCTCCCATTATTAGCAGTAATCTTAATTTCATTTTCACCCTCATTTCTTTCTCTTGTTATAGAGTATGTGCACTATTAGAAGTGTTTCATTTTAACCTCAAAAACTGGCTCTGCCATCAGCTCCTATAATTTTATTCCCTCCGGATGCACATACAATATAAATAACTTCTTGTTGTGAATGGAATTATCTTTGTAAAGCACCTTGGGGATGTAGTTTTGACTAAAGTATGATACAATATATACAAAGAAATTTATTTGCTGCCTTTCCAAAAGGGTAATTCATTTTATACAACTTTCAGATAGGTAATCATGTAAGTCTACAGTAGCATCTCATCCTCAAAAGCTTAAACCTGAATAAAACTATATTTTTCTTACAAAGAAATCATAAATAAAAGTTATTCTCTTTTCATTAAAGGCCAGGTTAATGTACAGCTTATAATTGAGCAAATTAATAACTATCAAGTTTACTATGGCTAGCAATTACCAAAAAGCCTGCTATGCTCAAAGCAATGGTTATAATTTAGATTTGCACTTGACCATAGCAGGTTCAACAAAAGTACTGCCTCTCCGAGACTAAACAAACTCAGGCAACAACCAAATATGTTCCATCTGTACCCAACCTGTCATGACCATTTTCCTATTAAATCAACAGAAAGTTGGCTCCTCACCCTTTGCACCTTAGGGCACAGCAAGAAGAAACATCTGGAGTAGACATGTGGAGGGGCATAATCAAAAGAAACATCTATGTCCCCTTTTGGCCTTTTTTGGCCTAAGTCCCTAGATGCAGAATGTAGGCAGCAGGGAAATGTCCATTCTCAAAAAAACGTCCAAAATTGTTTTTTTTTTTGTTTTTTTTTTAAAGAATGGCCTACCTCTACGCTGAGCAGTTTAATCACCCAGACCACCACTACGTCTATAATTACCATACATTCCTGATCCCAAAATTACCCAAGTCCCAAACGTCCAAAACAAGCCCTTTTCAGCGAAGGAGGGGCCAGTCCTTCGCCTAAAAACAGGATTCTGTAACCGGCGACAATGGGGAAGTGTTGAGATCTGAAAGTTTTAAAATAATTGAGAAACATATAATTTGAAGTATAAATTGATTCAGGCTGCATTTAAGGGTTGCTAGTTTTTCATTTAATTTTTATGATTTAATTTTATGATATGATTGTACTTTTTGCATGTTTATTGTTTTGTCTTATAAATGCTATGGGGCTCATAATCGAAAGAGAAAAACGTCCAAAAACTGGCCAAAGTCAGCACTTGGATGAACATTTCTCATAAACGTCCAAGTGCCGATAATAAAAACGGGTTTTGGACTTATTTCTAAACGACCTAGGCCTTCATAGTGCTGCTGAATGGCCAAAGCTAAACGGGGCATTTCGGGAGGTGTGATGAGGGCGGGAGTTGGGCGGGACATGGGCTGGCTTAGACTTAGTTGAACAGCATGTATAACCAAAAGTTATACAGCTGACGATCGACGGAACTTGGACGTTGTGACTTAGATCATGTAAAACATGGTCTAAGTCACAAAAAACCACCTAAAGTCACCAGATAGGCACTGCAAACACATACCTAAAGAAAGATATGGCGATACTCGAGAGGGTCCAGAGAAGAGCAACAAAAATGATAAAGGGCATGGAAAACCTCTCATATGCTGAGAGGCTGGAGAAGCTCTTTTCCCTGGAAAAGCGGAGACTTAGAGGGGATATGATAGAAACTTATAAGATCATGAAGGGTATGGTGAAGGTAGAGAGAGACAGATTCTTCAGACTGGCGGGGGCAGCAAAAACTAGAGGGCACTCAAAAAAATTGAGGGGAGATAGATTTAGAACAAATGCTAGGAAGTTCTTCTTCACCCAGAGGGTGGTGGACACCTGGAATGCGCTTCCAGAGGAGGTGGTTGAGCAGAGTACGATTTTGGGTTTCAAAAAGGGATTGGACGAGTTCCTGAAGGGAAAGAGGATTCAGGGGTATAATTAGAGGGATACTATACAATACAAAACACCCTTGAGTAATAGATCACTACTGTTCCCTGACCTGGGGGGCCGCCGCGGGAGCGGACTGCTGGGCGTGATGGACCTATGGTCTGACTCGGCAGAGGCAATGCTTATGTTCTTATGTTCTTATAAAACAGACCCCTACACACTACCCCAGTGATCACCAACCCTCCCCCATAAAAATTTTAATCATAACTTTAAAATTCTGCCTCCAGACCATCATCACCTGGCTGCATGGCATAGGAAAGCCTAGTCGTGCTACACAGAGGCGTCTTAAACCGTTTTGGGGTGGGTTAGGGACCCATGGAGAGGAGGAACCATACCCATAAGCCCCTGTAATCACTGCATTGATATTGAAACATGTGCACTCCTTATACACCCCCAAAACCCTTTTGTACTGGCATATAAGTGGCTCCTGCAGCCATAAGGGCTATTGGGGTGGTAGATAAGTGGGTATAGGGGATTCAGGAGGTGGTTTGGGGGTCTCACCTTGACCTATAAGGGAGCTGTAGTGAGGAGAAGACATGGCACCCTTTTTGTAAAGTTCACAGCAGTGCCCTGTAAGGTACCCCACTGTTTAGGTGGAATGTCTGGGTGTGCAGTCCATCACTTTGCAGACCCTCCCACGTCCAACAGGGCTTGTTCTAGGCATTTTGGACTTGGACGGAAAGTTGGACAAAATGTGGTATAAAGATGGACGATTTAGTGGCTTGGACGATCAGATCGGCAGGACGTATAATTAGACAATTTTCGAAATGAAAAAAAAGTTGGACGTATCTTTCGAAAATGTGTCTTAAGCTCTTTTTAACTTTGGACGATTTGTGAGATGGATGTAAACAGACTTAGACGTCCCTGTCGATTATGCCCCTCTGTAAGTTTGCTGGTCAAATTATGAAGATTGTTTAGTCTTATTTGAGTGTTTTTATTGATTTTTATGGTTTGTTTGTTTATTTGTTTTTTTACTCTTCCCACAGTTGTAGATGGAGCATATGATAAATGTTTTAAATCAGGACTGCCCAAGTCCGGTCCTTGAGATCTACTGGCAGGCCAGGTTTTCAGGATTTGCCTGCACTGCCTTCTTGGTTTGTAAATCTCTCTCATGCATGTTCATTGTGGATATCCTGAAAACCTGGCCTGCCAGTAGATCTCGAGCACCGGACTTGGGCAGCCCTGTTTTAAATAAATAAATGGGTCTGATATTGTAAACCACAGAGAGTTTTAAGATCTAAGTCCATTTTGGGGCTAGGGCGTTAGTCATCCAAAGTCAGCAGCGTCTAAAGTCCATTCTCAAAAAATACGTCAAAAATATATATTTTTTTTGAGAATTGTCTACTTTTACGTCTAGCCGTATGTCTAGTATGTCTATCTTTACACTACATTCTTGTCCAAAAAATTGTCCAAGTCTTCAAAACCTAGAACAAGACCTTTTGGACATGGGAGGGGCCAGTAAAGTGATGGATTGGCCACCTGGACATGGCAAAAGAATAGTGAGGCACCTTACAGGGTACTGCTGTGAACTTCACAAAAAGGGTGCCACATAAACATCTCACCACAACTCCCTTATAGTCATGGTGAGCTCCCCCAAACCTACTATACCCACCTGTTTTAACCCCCCCCCCTCCCCCAATAGTCCTTATGGCTGCAGGTAGCACCTAAATAGCAGTAGAGTTGGGGGTGGGTTGGTGGACTTACATTTTTTGCTATGAATGCAGTGGTTATAGTGGCCTACCCCCAGACTACTTAAGCCACCTCTGTGCAGCTCTAGTAAACTTTCCTATGCCTGATTTTTATGGCAGTGTGGGAGGGTCAGTGATCACTGGGGGAGTGTTTGTGAGTCTGTACTTTGTCTCTGCAGTTGTTATCTGGTCACTTTGGATAACTTGTGGCCACTTATACCTGTTTTTAGATTGCCTAAGTCACAAGGTATAAGTTCCGTCTAGGCAGTTTCGTTAAACTTTTGATTATCGCTGCAGGACCACACAGTGATACATTCCCCCCTTAGTGACAAAAGCAGAATGGAATAGGGAATTTGTGTTACTATAACATACAGTATGGTATCACATGTTAAGTTAATACAGCAGATAATGTAGAACATTTAAAGCACCCAATAGGTGTAGTTTGGGGGAATGGCAGCTGCACTACCCACACCTAAATGTTCCAGGTGCTGGTGCAAAATGAGTTCCCTTCACTCCATTGCCAACATAACCTGCCTACTCCTTGCCTCTCCAAACTAATGGGACCTTTTACAAAGGTTCACTTGTTAAATGCTGAGCCATCCATTCTACTTAAGAATAGCCTTACTGGGTCAGACCAATGGTCCATCAAGTCCAGTAGCTCGTCTTCACAGTGGCCAATCCAGGTCACTAGTACCAAAAAATATCATCATTCCATGCTACCGATCTATTCCTATAGGTGCTTGCCAGCATACCTTTTTAAAAGCCTGTTCAAGTAACTACAGTGATGTCCACTGAAGGGCCCTTTAACTAAAACATAGCAAAGTTTTGTATTCACCAAATTACCTTGTCACACAAAATTTCATAAATATATAAAAAGCTGTTAAAATATAAAATGAAGGGGCATTTTCAGAAGACCTGCTCACAATGTTCAAAAGCAGCGCCCATCTCACAGCCATTTTCAAAAAGGAAATAAATCAGGATTTCCTGTTCGAAAATATGTGGGAACATCCAAAATGAACAGCTATTTTACAAACGTCCAGATTAGGAATGTCAAATATTCAGAGACAAGGACATTTGTCTGGCAGGATTTTTACAGAAATGGCCACACAGATGTCCTTGCAGAGCAAAGTGGCAGCCTAGTGATCAGTACAGCGGACTATAAACCAAGACACTTATGTTTATACCCCTCCCCCCCTACAGCTCTTATTTTAAATGTGGAGCCTTCCAGGAACAGAGAAATACTTACCATACTTGACTATTCAACCACCTTAATAGTCTTCAGGCTTGCAAATGTCAAACATTTATGAAACCACCATGGGAGTGGATTTTTGACAGAACTTAGAAAGAAGTATTTGTGAATAATGGGTTTGAAACTGCAGTTATCTGTTTGTGTTACAACTGACAAATATTTTCTGCCATTTATCTGACTGCAGGAGGATTGTATTCAATTTATGAAAGTTACATGGCTGAGTGTGCAGAGGGGGTGGGTAACTCCATTTGCAGATCATGTACTGAGGGATGAACACTCAAACACTTGGGTGAAATATTATACATTTTAAGAGGCTATCTAATGAATGGGAATAAAGCTTGTGAGCTCAAATGAATGTGGGGATGTGAGCTGAGCAAAGCTGAGTCAAAATAACAGAAGTGGATATCTACTCTCCACAGGTTCAGATGGGAGAAGACATGGTGGAGATAACAGAGCTAGCAAGTTGAAAGAAAGTCTAGAATAAATAGAAATATGTCTAAAATCCCTCCCAAACCTGTCTTTAAGGTCGTCCAAGTGCCGATAATCGAAACGGGTTTTAGACATAAGAACATAAGATTTGCTGCTGCTTGGTCAGACCAGTGGTCCATTGTGCCCAGCAGTTCGCTCACGCAGCAGCCCTTAGGTCAAAGACCAGTGCCCTATTTGAGTCTAGCCTTACTTGCATATGTTCTGTTCCAGTAGAACTTATCCAACCTTATCTTGAATCCCTGAAGCCTGAAGGGTGCTTTCCACTATAACAGCCTCTGGGAGAGCCGTTCCGCACCTCCACCACTCTCTGGGTGAAGAAGAACTTTCTTACGTTTGTACAGAATCTTTTCCCTTCTAACTTTAGCGAGTGCCCTCTCATTCTCTTTACCTTGGAGAGGGTGAACAATCTCTCTGTCTCTACTAAGTCAATTTCCTTCAATATCTTGAATGTTTCGATCATGTCCCCTCTCAGTCTTATCTTTTCAAGGGAGAAGAGGCCCAGTTTCTCTAGCCTCTCATTGTACGGCAACTCCCCTAACCCCTTAACCATTTTTGTCGCTTAGGCCTTTTCAGTGCCGCTGTATGCCCAGAGCTGAAAGGGGCATTTTAGGAGGCGTGGTGAGGGCGGGATTTGGGTGGGGCAAGAGCTGACCTAGACTTAGTTGTACTACAAGTATAACCAAATGTTAGGAACAGGGCTTTTACCCATTGAGCCACAGCAGCTTCCACTAATATCTTTTTTCCTCACATCTGATATGATAGCTTAGGGATCTGCTAAGCTATGATCTCAGGTATTTTCATATGGCTAGGATCACTTAGCTCTCATGGTAGGAACCCCCACAACCAAAAGGAAGTAGCTGTGGCTCATCAGGTAAAAGCTGGCCATGGGTTCAAATCCCAGCACATATTTTAATTGTGGCATTCTACCTTGCAGGTACACCTTGATGATCTCACAATGAGGTCAGCATTGTGCAGCTGCACACCTCCATTTGCAATAAAGTAGAAGCCATGCTAAGGTCTGTATCTGTTTTTTTCTGTTTTTAAGCTTTTGCAAATGAAGTTATATATGCAATCTATATATTTTTTCCATGTGCTTTCTTTGCTTTCAAGAATGAGCTTATTGGAGCACTATTTAGTCAGAATAAACGGGTAGCTTTTTAGCAAGAAACTTAAAGCTGTGTTTTTCATGTGCTGTGCTTCAGTTAATGGATGTTTTCTTCTAATTAGCAAATAGCATTGCTGTTTGTCCACAAAAATAGAAAGTTTTGCATGCAGTACATCTGTTTTGATGTGCCCTGTTTATGTGGTGCCTTATTAAATGTATTTTGAGCTTAAGAAAGCAAAAATAAAAACCCAGAGAACTATTTAACAGATCGCATTAAGGACGTCCAAACTGTGCCTAAGTTCCATCCATAGAACTCAGGTCTATCTGAAGCCCAAACTATGCTCAAAAGTATACCTCCTTTACAATGCCTATAGGACCTAGTTTTACAATTGCTATGCAACTTGCTAGCTCACTGTATAGCACACTGGTTGAACCTACAGCCTTCTACCCTTATGCTGCTGATTCAAATCCCAGTCACTCTCTCTGATGGAAGAGAAATAAATAAAAGCATTAAACAGATCCAACTCCCAGTATCACAATTATAATGAAAAACATCATAAAATCGCCATTTTAATAACATCATAATAATAAAATATTATAACACTAGTATTTAAGCCCGTTACATTAATGGGTGCTAGAATAGATGTGTGTCTGTCTTTCTTTCTCTTTCTCTCTGCTTGGCCACTGTCTGTCTGTCTTTCTGTCTCTCTCTTTCATTGGCTATCCACCACCACCCCTTGCCTGCTCCCCCTGTTCAGCAGTAGCCCTTCTCCCTTCCTTTTACCTCCCCCGTGTCCAGCAGCACCCCTTTCCTTTCTCCCCCTGTCCAGCAGCTGCCCTTTTCCCTTCCTTTTCCCTCCCCCCCTGTCTAGCAGCACCTATTCCCTGCTCCCCCTGTCCAGCAGTAGGCCTTCTCCCTTCCTTTTACCTCCCCCCCTGTCTAACAGCACCTCTTCCCTGCTCCCCCTGTCCAGCAGTAGGCCTCCCTTCCTGTTATTTACACCCCCTGTCCAGCAGCACTTCTTACCTTCCCCCCCCTGTCCAGCATTTGGCTTCCTGGTCGTTCGTGTCTTCCCTCTTCAAAAAAGCCTACTGAGGATAGCGGCTTGCAGTAGCGAACCTCGCAGGCGTTATGCACCTCGGTAGCATGTTCCCTCTGACGTGATCTGATGCGTCAGAGGGAACGGGTTACTGAGGTGCAGAGTGGTCTGTGAGGTTCACTACTGCCGGCCGCTATCCTCAGTAGGCTTTTTTGAAGAGGAGGGCAGACAGAAGAGCCGCTTCGGTGGACTGGATGGAGGACTGCCGCTCGATGCCTGGAGGAGCTGGAGAGCAGGGAGGTTCACACTTTACAATTTCTTTGCCAGTAGCACGCATGTGCACTCCTGCCTGCCACGGACATAAGGATCACGCAGGTAGGAGTGTGCATGCGCGCTTAGCGTTTTATTATTATAGATTAAGGACATTGTTTGGATGTCTAACACTCACCTAAAACCTGATTCTCCAAAGGATGTCTAAAAATTTAGATGTCTAAACAGTGCTGAGTGTGATTCTACAAAGGACGCCTATCTTAAGACGTCTAAATGGCGCCTAACTTTAGACGTGTTTTGCAGAATCAGGGCCTTAGTGCCAGATTCTGTAAACGGCTCCTAAATCAGCAGCCGCCTATAAATATGGCGCCGGCCACACATCGATCACATTTAAAGAATCATGGCTAACGGTGCCCACCTAGGAAATAAGAACATAAGAACATAAGCAGTGCCTCCGCCGGGTCAGACCATAGGTCCATCCTGCCCAGCAGTCCGCTCCCGCGGCGGCCCAAACAGGTCACGACCTGTCTGAATCACCAGAAGGGGCTCCCTTGCCACCTTGGTTTCTCATTGAAGTCCTATCTTCTCATCGAAGTCCTAACCCTCCGGTCTTGCACATGCACGACCTGATTGGGTTTCTATACTTATTACCTGGTTAGCTTTCTATACTTGTGTTACATCCCAGCACCTCTCTCAGTATCCCACGATCCCTTTATCCCTCAGAAATCCATCCAATCCCTGTTTGAATCCCTGTACCGTACTCTGCCTGTGGGTGCATTATATAGTAGCTGTTTGTGTTATAAGGGATCATCAGAATTGGGAGCAGTTTCAAAATGACTGAGGATGCTACACTTAACAGAAATTACCCCTCTCTGGACAGTAAAGTAATTTGCTCAATATTGGGGGTACTCAAGCACCCACAGATCTGGATCCTTTGCATTGAACTAGGGGTTATTGGGGGTATCCATGGAGGATTTTATTGTGGAATGATATGGGATGGGGGAGGGGAACAATTCCTTTACTTGTTTCTTAGATAGGAGGCCAAACTTTGGGCCTATCTGGGTTACTATATTTAGGAATCTGCAATTTTGGGGGGGTGCAACAATGCATAAATTGTGATATTAGGATGCTTGTTTGCTTGCTTATTTAAACAAAATTGCTGCTCTGGTTGGAAATTCTGAGAAATGGTCATGCACTCCTAACATCTTTCTATGTATTTTGCTTAAGGCTCTGGTCCCCCCTCTTCTATTAAGGCATGGTAGCCAATTTAGCGTGCGCTAAACGCTAACACGTCCATTATATTCTATGGACGCGTTATCGTTTAGTGTGCGCTAATATTTAATGCATGCTAAATCGGCTAGCATGCCTTAGTAAAAGGACCCATGTGTTTTACAGTGTCTTTCAGACCTAAATGTCTCAAAAGTAGGATTCACACTGCGTCCAGTTCTGCCCCTCTCGCCACCCCATTGTTTGGAGAAAGATCATAACTTTTCCGATTTATCATGGTTTGTGCTTGACCAACTCCTGAGCGATTTTAGGGGTGATAAGATGGCTCATATTAATCTCAGGGAGCAGTTCTGGATCTTCCAGTTACAGTGCGTATCCCCATACGGACTAAATGACAGTATCGAATGGAACACTATTGTTTAGTCTCCGTGCTGTATTTCCTTGTCTGTGATTAGCCCTCTTGATGTGTGACGTCACTGACGCCGGTTTTTAAGCGCGGCTCGTGCCCCGCTACATTAGCTCCTCCCTCCTTCCAGCTGACTTGGATTATGCCATTGTTTTTTTTGAATCATGGGTTCCTGGGGAAGGGACATGTTCCCGAAACTAGACTGGTTGGGCCTGGTATTCTGTGGCGTTTCATCTGCCTTGCCTTCTGTACCCCTGGACGACAGATGAAGATTTTTCATTCTAGGACTGGGAGTTGGCTGGGGGGGTTCCCAGAGTGGTAGCTGTGATTGAATTCACTTGTGTTCACTGTTCACTGCGTTTATGGTGGTTGTGTTATTTTGATTTAAAGCACACTCAGGTACCCGATGATGGTGTGCAGGTGGGGGCTTGGTTGCCCCCACCCTGTTGTGTGAAGCGCTGGAGGATTGCTCCCGTCGCTGACCCCTCACAGTGAGGGTACCTTACTTCACTAAATTTATAAAGTAATTCATTGATGTTATTATCACAGAGTTGTCTTCGTTACTGCTGAACCACTCTGGGAACCTTTGGACCATTTTTGCCTTATTGTTGGTCTCTTTTGAAGTTCAATTCTCATCTTAACATTCTATATAAAATGAAGCTTCATGTATCTTTATAAAAAAGCTAAATCTTGGTGCTTTCCTGCCCAGTTATTTTTGGTTCCCTGCTATAAAATGACCCTCCAAGAATATTTGGCCTGACTATAACATCACAATGGTTCTTCTCAAGCCTTTCTTGAAGCCTCAACTCTGTTCCACCAATATTTATTATAATAATCACAAAATTTCAACCGACTATGTTTATTAGCATTGTCTTTAGAAAATGTTAACAGAGTAGGATGTTCTTCGTGTAGTACATGAGTTCTCACCCCAGTTCTCAAATGCACCCTACCACCCTAGTTTACATGATTTCTATAACAAATATGCATGAGATAGATTTGTATGAAGGGTCTCCAATAGGTTCAAATCTCTTGCATGCATTTTTGTTGTGGATATCCTGAAGACCCAAAACGCTGGCTGTGTCCAGATATCTGAATTGAAAATTACATGTGTAGTAGAACAGTGGGCTATGGAGGGACTGGTGGAGTCCGGTTGACAGTGGCTGCTGGAGTTAGAGGTGAAAATTTGTGTATTAAGAAACATAACAGGTAGAGGAAATCAATATCAGGTTTGAAGAAAGTAGCTGAAAATTTAAAGGCAAAAAATTAGCACTGAAAATGTACAAGTAAAGGAGAGAAAATAATATTATGGAGAACCTGAGAAAAGCAAAGTGCAAAAATAGCAAATTTAAAAATAGCTGTGTGTTAAGGTATTAATTATTAATACTGTTTATCATTTTGCATTATTTTTATGAAATGTATTTATCAAATGCATTTTTATGAGCTGTATTTTTCAAATTGCTTTAAGTCACTTAGGGTGATCCATAGGGACTGACAAGGTGGTTTATAAATGTAAAAGAACTCAGAACACAAGAAATGAATGCTAAGGCTGTAGATCAAGCCTTTTTTCACGTATGGTATGAAAGGAGGATGTGTGGAGGTAGGCTGTAAGAAAGATCAGAAAAGGCAGCAGGTGAAGGAAGAAAACCACAATAAAGCAGAAATGGTAAACAACTTTTTGTCCTGTGTCCACAGAAGAAGAAATTGAAGAAGGGCCACAAATAGTAGGAAAGGATAATTTTGATAGTGGAGTAGATGCCCCACTGCTTGGGTAAATCACTTTATAAAGGCAGTTAATAAATCCCCCTAACACAGAAAATGCTTTTAGGCCCTGATTCTATAAATGACACCTAAAGTTAGGTGCCTAGATTGGCATAATTAGCCAATCAATGCGCCTAACTTAAATTATTTAAAAGGTGTAATCATTTCCGTTCATTATAAATTAGCACCACATAAATGATGTAAATTGCACTAATTGGATAACAGGCAACTATTTGATAGGCACCTAGTCCAAGATACCTACCAAAAAGCAGGTGTGATTAGGGGGATGAAGCTTGGGCGTGTTTTACATGTAGGTGCCTGTTTTGGACAGGCACTGTTAGACACCTCACGTAGGTGCACTCATTTAGGCCATGAAAACTCTGGTATAAATATGCTGTGCCTAAGGGCTCCTTTTATCAAGGTGCGCTAGCGGGGTTAGCGCGTCGGACATTTCATCACGCGCTAACCTCCGCGGCAAGCCAAAAAACTAACGCCTCGTCAATGGAGGCGTTAGCGACTAGCGTGGCAGGAGGTTTAATTTGCGGTATTCCACATGTTAAACCCCTACTGCAGCTTAATAAAAGGAGCCCTAAGTTTAGGATCTTGGGCTTGTCGTAAAAGAACAGGGGAAATAAAACCACAAAAATCAAAAGCACAAAAACAAAGTGGAATTGTCCCAATCAGAATGGTGCACAAAAAAAGTGTCTTTCAACTCATCTGATAAATCCAAATGCCTTTATTCATCCAAAGTTCCGTAATTCCATACAATGACTCAATGACCCGACATGCACATGTTTCAGCCTATCCGGCCTGCATCAGGAGTTTTGTGAGTCTTCGGGTGTGCAATGAAACGAACAAGAAATTGCACAGCCCAAACTAAACGCTGCTTCTACACAAACTTTTTAGAGCACTGCAAAACGCCACGCCACTGATGCAGGCCGGGTAGGCCGAAATATGTGCATGTCGGGTCATTGAGTCATTGTATGGAATTACAGAACTTTGGATGAATAAGGCATTTGGATCTATCAGATGAGTTGAAAGACACTTTTTTTGTGCACCATTCTGATTGGGACAATTCCACTTTGTTTTTGTGACATGGGCTTATCGTGCCACTGGGGCTTGCGCACATATTAGAACAGCGTTCTGAATTTGTTTATGCAGGGTAAAAGGCAACCTCTTGTGTAGTAAGATCGCCACACCTCTCTATTGTGCGGGTCTCACTGCCTTTGTTGCAATTTCTCTGTATATGGCTGTTTTTGTACTTTATTGCATTTTGTACAATGTTCAGTTGTGATCTTTTTCACTGTCAATAAACATAAGTTAAAAAAAAAAAAAGAACAGCGTTTCTCAACTCGGTCCTGAACAATGTACCCTCTAAGGATTGATGAGGTGTGTGCAAAAAAAAATATGCATGAGCGACAAGTTACATACTCCACAAATTTATGAGCAGGCATGGAGGACGCATTTTTAAACAAATGTAGTTTATCCTTGTACTCCTTATGTATTTTTAATCATCTATGGATATGTTTGTATGTTTATTGTTCAAATGGTTTTATTTATTTCCCCAAATTTATTTTTATTATACGCATTGAAAATATTTGATATTGCATTTAAATCAAAATCTCAATAAACTTGAAACTTGAAACGAGTGCCCATGAGATTGTGGGAGGGTTAAATACTCAAAACTTAGAAAAATAACAATTTACTTAAAGTTTTTGCTTCGCCAGCTTTCTGGTATCTTTACATACAGTGGCGTATCTAGCATATGTAACACCCGGGGCCCATCATTTTTTGGCACCCCCTCCCCCCCATCTGTACGAAAAACATGATTTTTAGTAACAAGCCACACGTCATACATGAGTACCTAGGAAAAGGCAGCATCTTACATATTGCAGTGAGCAGTACATCAATACACCCATTGTAAAACTAAACAAGCCAGACCAGCACAGATCAATCCTACTACGTCAATCCTAACAGAAAACCATGTCTTTCGAACACACAGAATACAGAAAACACCTTCGCCTAGTATGGAATATGTCATCACAAACTAACCCCTCCCCCTTTTACAAAACTGTAGTGTGGATTTTAGCCACGGTGGTAACAGCTCTGATGCTCATAAAATTCTGAGCATCAGCGCTGCTACCACCACGGCTGGTGCTATAAAATGCTCCACAGTTTTGTAAAAGGGGGGATAAAATAGAAATACACAGCTTCAACGCTCTAGCTCAGGGGTGCCCAAATGTTTTAGGCTTGCGAGCTACTTTAAAATGACCAAGTCAAAATGATCTACCAACAATAAAATTAAAAAACACAAAGCACACTATACGCTGAGAAAATGTTAATTATCATTCCTATTCTGGGTTTTTTTCCAAGAGGTCAAGGCAGATGACTCTATGCATTGTCATCTCAGTAGCAACCATACAAAAATAGACAAATATACCCCCCTCCCTTTTTATTAAACCGCAATAGCAGTTTTTAGCACAGGGAACTGCGCTAAATGCCCAGCGCTGCTCTCGACGCTCATAGGCTCCCTGCGCTAAAAAACACTATTGCGGTTTAGTAAAAGGGGGCCATAGTGCAAAATATAGACAGCATATATAAATTCAGACACATTTTGATCACTAAATTTAAAATAAAATCATTTTTCCTACTTTGTCTGGTGATTTCATGAGTCTCTGGTTGCACTTTCATCTTCTGACTGTGTATCCAATCTTTCTTCCCTTCTTTCAGCCTGTATGCTTCCTTTCCTCCAGACCTCATTCCCTCCCCCAACTTTTTCTTCCTCTCTCCCTGCCCTTTCTTTTTTTTTTCTCTCTTGATGCCCCCTTTCTTTTTTTCTGTTTCCCTTCTGTCTCCCTGCCTGCCCCCTTTCTTTCTCCCTACCCTCCACAAAGCTACTGCTGCCACCATCGGGGGAAACAGGCCCCAAAGCCACCACCGCAACCATCGGGGGAAACAGGCCCCAAAGCCACCGTTGCAACCATCGGGGGAAACAGGCTCCAAAGCCACCGCTGCAACCATCGGGGGAAACAGGCCCCAAAGCCACTGCCGCGGCTGCCCCAAGCTCTCTTTGCTTCCCCCGACGTCAATTCTGCCATCGGAGAGGAAGTTCTGCCCAGCCAGGCAGCGATTGGCTGGCCCAAACTTCCTCTCCGACTGCAGCCTTAGGGTGGGTGCACAGCCAGGGCGGACCACCCCCCACCCCCCCCGTATGACACTGAAGACATGGCAGCGGCTCCTCTCACGAATCCCCACCTGCGTCGGAAGTCCGATGTAGTCAGGGATCTTGAGAGGAGCCGCCGCTGCATATTTCTTTAAAATTCAGGCCGCCGCCGCTTCCTCTCACCTCGCCCTCGAGTGAGCAACAGGAGAAAGCGCATGAGCGACGTCATTGAAAATAGTGAGCAATCGCTCATGCGCTCACCTTAGAGGGAACACTGGTCCTGGAGTACCTCTTTGCCAGTTAGGTTTTCAAGATATCCACAATGAATATACATAAACATGATTTGAATAAACTGCCTCCATTATATGCAAATTTCTTTCATGCATATTCATTGTGGATATCCTGAAAACCTGACTGGGAAAAGGGTACTCCAGGACCGAGTTGAGAAACACTGTATTAGATAGAAGCTGAAAGCTATGTCGTCAGCAGTTTCACTACCAGCAGGGCCTATCAAAGCAGACAGGTTTCAGGGAAGATGTCAGACTAACGATGCACCACCCATCTGGGCAGCAGCAGATGGGCAGTGTTGGAGGCGGAAGATCATGTTTGATGCGACAACAGTAATAACAATGAATTTATACTGTACAGAAGAAAGGCCCGGCAATCTACTTCTGTATTTTGCCACAAAAACTTGATGATATTCATCAAGTTGCTAGGACTCAAAACATGAGTTGATGGCACCTAACAACAAGTATAGGATGCCTATCAATACCTAAGTCTACTTTAGATGCCACTAGGCGCAATTCTAAAAAGTGCGCCAAACTTTTATAGAATTGTGTCTAAGCACTATTCAGTGCCCATGTTTAAGGTGCCATTTTTGAATTGGGCCCTTAGGTCCTGGTTCTGTATAGGATGTCTGGTCTCAACAGTCGCCTAAGCGGCTTTTGAGAATCACATCACACACGGGCATCCTATATAGAATCACGTCTGACACCTTACCCCACTTAACCATCCTGATTCTGTAACCAGCGTCCATGTCACAGATGCCGTTTAGAGAATTTTGTTGCCGCTGAGCTGATTGCGGCAAGGGAATCTCCCTGCCGCAACCAGTTGAGAGGCAGTGGCAGGGAACCCCTGAACCCCACTGCAAGTCTGCCAGCAGGAGGGATGCCCACTCCCTCCCACCGCCATCCCTGAACCCCATCACACATACAGTCCGCGGTGGGAGGTATGCCCATTCCTTCCTGCTGCAAACCGCAAAACAATCCCCAGCAGGAGGGATGCTCATTCCCTCCTACTGGCACACTCCCTCCTGCCGGGGATTGTTTTGTGGCTTTAGCAGGAGGGATTAAGCATCCCTCCTGCCACAGACAGTGTGGAGGAGGTTCGGGGGTGGCAGCCAGAGGGAGTGTTTATAGAATATGGCCCTTAGAGCTTGCAAACGGGTAACATGTTTCTGATGTTATAATGGTGATCATCTGGCATCTAGTGATCACCACATTTTGTGGCCTAATATTGAAATAGGTTTAAAGAGGGCTCATTTGAAATTGAAGATTCTAGACCTTTAAAAGAACTTTGTTCAGATGAGGGATTATGTCAAGGAGCTGTCTAAATGGTAACATTTGGAAGAAGTAGGAAAGCAGTGGGCAAAACTGAAAGGAGCTATTGTAAGGGCAACAAATCACTAGGTAAGGAAATTAAAGGAAAATAAGACCACTTTGGTTCTCAAAAGTAGTAGCTGGGAAAGTAAGGAAAAAGAGGTTAACTTCCATAAACTACATAAGATCACAGAAAGAGGAAGATAGACAAAAATATCTGATCAATTAGTCGGAAAAGCAAAGATGCAAATGGAATTAAAAATAGCCGATACGGTAAATCAGAAGGATAAGACTTGTATAGATATGTTAGTGATAGGAGGAAGTGCAAAAGTAACATTTTGAGACTCAAAGGGGAAGAATATGTAAAAACTGATAAAGATAAGGTTGAATTTGTTCTCACTGCTGAAGCACCGGGAGTGGGTCTGCAAAAGACAAACCTGATCGATTTTTAGAGGATTGTGTTTATGAGGAACTAGCTAAACTAAAGGTATACAAAGTGATGTGCTCAGATGGTATACATCTAAGGTTACTGAAGGAACCTAGGGAAGTTCTGGTGGTTCTGCTGGCTGAACTTTGCAATGCTTCTCTAAAGTCAGGAGTTGTACCGGAGGACTGCAGAAGTGCGGATGTGGTCCCTCTCCACAAAAGTGGAAGTAAAGAAGAAGTAGGGAGCTACAGGCCATTAAGATTGACTTTTGTGGTAAATAAATTAATGGAAATGCTTTTAAAACAGAGGATAGTGATGTTTCTGGAATCCAGTGGATTACAGGACCCAAAGCAACATGGATTCACTAGTTGCAGGTCTTGTCAGTCTAATCTGATCAATTTCTTTGACTGGGTGCATTTAGATTTTAGCACAGCGATGGAGCTAAATGGGGTATATCTGAGGGTATTGAAGGAACTTAGGGAAGTTCTGGCAGCTCCACTGGCTGACCTTTTCAATGCTTCTCTAGAATTGGGAGTGGTACCGAAGGACTGGAGATGGGTGGATGTGATCCCTCTCCATAAAAGTGGAAGTAAGGAAGAGGTAGGCTTACAGGGATAGACTTAAAGATCTTAATACATGTACTTTGGAGGAAAAGTGGGAGAAGGCAGATATTATACAGTAGAGATGTTTAAATACCCACGTAGCATAAATGCTCATGAGGCAAGTCTCTATCAATTGAAAGGAAACTCTAGAATGAGGATATAGGGGAAAGGGGAAAGATTCAGAACTAATCTAAAAAAATATATTTTCTTGGAAAGGGTAGTGAATTCTTAGAATGGCCTCCTAGAGGAGGTAGTAGAGACAAAGGCCCTGATTCTATAAAAGATACCTACAGTTAGATGCCTAGATTGGCACAACTAGCCAATCTAAGCTCCTATCATTTTTAAAAAACATTGGTGCTTGTCACAAGGTGTATATCCTGTCATTTGCCAGCAGGGGGAAGCCTCAGCAGTAGAGGAAAGGAGCTAATTTGCATATAAGACCCTGCAAAGGCACCTGGGAGCTGTACACTCACCTTGAATGGAAAAAGGTGCTGAGAACAGCTGCTCAAAGACAGAACGCTGAGAAGGGCAAGAGCTCCTTTGGAAGCTTGGGTGACTCTTGGGAGGAGGAATGTTGGCTTTGACCTAACTCCCAGTAAGCCCTCAATACAAATACTGACATTGCTGATAGGTGCTCAGTGCAGTAAAGAATCTGACCGGTGCAGTAGAGAGAGAGATACCCTGCGTTTTACTAGCCTATCCAGTAGAGCTTGGAATTACTGGAGAGCACTCAAGCTTTACGACCAGCAGAGAGCCCAGTGGAGAGTGCCTGAGGGACCTGGAGAGTCCTCAGAGATAGTGCCTTGAGACATGAGAAGCCAGCAACCAGAGTGGCCAGTAGTGGCCCCAGAGTGAGAGAGCATTTGAGGGACAAGGAAAGAAATTAGTGAGAGTGCCTGAAGGACCATGAAGTCCTCAGAAAGTGACCATGACCAGAAGGTCTATGGAGGGACCAGCATATTGGTGGAGTCTGGTTGACAGTGGCTGCTGGAGAGACTACTGAGGAAGACTGGTGGTGACTACCAGAGGAATTAGAGTAACCAACTGTAGAGAAGAGGCTGGCAACCAGAGGGACCAGTAATGTCAAGGACTGGTGGGGGATCCAAGAGGCCAGCATCCAGTGGGTAGATTCCAGTGAGTGACCCGTGGGGACCAGAGGGACTAGCTACTAGAATATTCAGAGATGACTGGTAGTGAACAGAATGAGGGACCAATGGTGACCAGAGGGAATGGAAGTGTTAGAGAAACCTGGTTGTGTATTTTAAGAATTGTGTTACTGAAGTTGTGTCCAGAAGAACTTGACAATACAAGTAAATTAATTTCCATTAATTGACTTACTACAGAAGTCAGACTTAACAGCCTATAGTTCCCTACTTTTTCCTTACTTCCACTATTGTGGAGAGGGACCACATCTTCCCTTCTCCAGTCCTCTGCTAACACTCCTTAGAGTCAGGAGTGTTGAAAAGGTCAGCAAGAGAAACCTTTAGAACTTCCTTAGGATCCTTCATTATCCCCAAATGTACACAATCTGAGCCCATCGCTTTGTCCACTTTTAGTTTAGCTAATTAAAAAAATTAAGTGCCTGGAGGTGATGGAGTGCAGGTGATGACCGTTCGGCCCGTTCACATTGGAGGTGATGGCATGACAGGTGATGACCGCTTAGCCCGTTCTTAGCGCTGATAATTGAAAGTGTCATTAAAAACCAATTGGAAAAAAATTAATTTGCCAGTAGATGTCTACTACTTTATTTATTTATCTATCTATTTAGTCATTTATTTAGCTTGTCTTCCCATAAGGAGCCCAGAAATGTAGGTGCCTATACTGAGGCAACTGCTGGCACCTAGGTGTGGTTAGGGCCAGATTTGAGGCAGAGTTTGGGCATGGACTGAGTTTGGTGCTGGTATTTTAGGCCAAGAAAACTTAATATACCTGCACCCAAGGTATACACGCCTACTGGTATTGTGACCAGTCAGGCTCCGTGCCTGCCTTGGTCCATGTGATTTACTTGGCGTCCACTGGGGGAGCCAGAGAGAGAAGCACAGGTGAGATCAGGCTCAGGTAGAGCAGGGTGTGGCTCCTTCTCATGATAAGCCAGTAGTTTGCTCTTGGAGAGGGAGATGTGTGGGAAGTCATGGGCTTCTTCCCAAGAAAGCAGTGCTGGTTCAAGGGAGGGTAATGCTGTAGACCCAGGTATGGTAGAGGCTGGATCCATACCACCTTTAGCAGCCCCACAAGCCTGTGTGGGTGTTGAAGCTGCAAGAAAAGCAAGAGGCTTTACAACCATTTTCAAGGACTGAACTGCAAGCTGTGAGGTTTTTTTTTCTGTTAGCTATTTTTGGGCTGAGTGTTTTGTTTTAGTCAGCCCGTTACAGTGACTGTTTTGAACTGTGAGGTTTTTGATACTGCACTGTTCTGATTCTCAGCACAGTTGGTTTAAGAAGCTGGGGGAGTGTTTTGTGGGGAGAGGTTTGCAAACACCCGGGAGGGATTTTTGAATGCTGTTGTGAGCTTTTGTCAGGCAAACCTAAGGCACTCTCCCATTCCCAGTAGTGCTCTAAAGTCTGCTGGAGGCTTTGCTATTTAGAAACTGTTTGTGAGTTTTGTGCAGCAAAGCAGAGAACTGTACTCTCTTGTACAACCTGCTAAGGAGCAGGCTGTGCAGGCCCTGTGAGAAAGAAGCTCTGAGGAGAGCAAAATCACAGAGCAGATTATGACTTTGGTGAGGAGAAAATCCTGAATTTTTTTCAGAGTTTTCCTTTTGAGTATTGTTTTCATTGGATTTTTGCAAGTTACATTATTTGATTTGGAATTTTGCCATTGGTCATTCTGACATTAAATTTTCTTTTGAGAAACCAAACTGAAGCTGTGTACATTGGTTCTGTTTTATGTTTCTGTTTTGTTTGTTTCAATTATTATCCCAGGACAAGCAGGCAGCTATTCTTGACTGATGGGTGACGGCACCGACGGAGCCCCGGTACGGACAATTTTAGAGTGATTGCACTCTAAGAACTTTTTAGAAAGTTCTAGCTCGGCCGCACCGCGCACGCGCGAGTGCCTTCCCGCCCGACAGAGGCGCGCGGTCCCTCAGTTTCTTAGTTTCCGCGGAGCTAAGAAGACGCGTTTTCAACGGCTGTTGAAATTTTTTCTTAACTTGCCTTCCCGCTCGCGTAAACGTTTGGCTTAATTTGCCTTTTTTCTTTCTTTTATTTTGTTAAAAAAAAAAAAAAAAAAAATCTTTTATTTTTTTCTTCAAATTTCGGTTTTCCCCGGCGGGGCCTTCTGTCACCATCGAAGCCTCGGCCTTCGATTTGGCGGAAGCCGTTTTTCCTTTCATGCCCCCTCAACCGGGTTTTAAAAAGTGCCAGCGGTGTGCTAGGCCTATATCTCTCACGGACCCACACAACTGGTGTTTACAGTGTTTGGGTCCTGAGCATCAGGCCTCTTCTTGCACCCGCTGTGCTACTTTGAAAAAACGAACTTTAAAAAATCGCTTAATTCAACAGCGATTGTTGTTCGGTGCCGAGATGTCCGACCCCGTTCCTTCGACTCCGGCTTCGGCACCGATTCAGTCGGCACCCTCGTCTTCGACGCCGCGTGATTCCACGCCGGCATCCCAACAGTCAGGTAAGCCGGCTAAGAAGCCTTCCCCGCTGGAACGTCTTCCGGCCTCGAGTGCAGTGAGCCCAATCCTGCCGCCGGTTCGACGCCAGCGGAAGCGCTCCGCCCCTATAGAGGTGAGTCCCTCGACATCGGGCTCCTCATCTCCGGGGCGTCGAGCGGCACCACAGGTACCGCAGAAGAAAAAAGCGGTACCGGTGCCATCCCTCGATGACCGCATTACGGCCATCCTTCAGGTGCAGCTGAAGGAGCAATTAGAACGACTCCTTCCTGCTATCATGACACCGAACCTTCCGGTGCCAGTTCGCACCGAGCCATCGGTACCGGTTGTTGTACAACCTGTATCGGTACCGATTGTGGAACCCGTATTAACCGCTTCCACTGTTTCGGTACCGCTTCACCTAACCTCATCGGTATCGATGCCAGTCCTTGCACCGGAGCCGAGAGCTCACCATCAATCGGTGCAGACTTCGGCACCGATGCGTCCGATAACTTCTCCGGACACGGTATCGATGAGGTCGGGCAAATCGATGCGCAAAACCCGACACATGCAAACGTCGACACCTGAGTCTCGGGACCATTCTTCCCATGTAAGGGACCCTGATCTGTGGGGAGACTCAGAGGAACCCTTTCTTTCTGAAGGAGAATGTTCCTCAGAGGAGGAGGATTCGGCTGTCCCTGACCCATCCTCCAAACAGGCCACTTCCTCTTTCTCTAGTTTTTTGAAAGAGATGTGTGAGTCCTTGTCCATTCCTTTGGAGGCTGAATCCAAAAAGTCTAAAGCTTTTTTGGATGCCCTTGATTTTGATCAGCCTCCAAAGGAATTTTTGAAACTTCCCCTTCATGACATCTTGAGGGAAACTTTCTATAAGAATTTAGAGACTCCTTTAACTGTCCCAGGGGCCCCACGTAAACTGGATTCTCTATATAAGGTAATTCCCATTCCTGGGTTCGACAAACCTCAACTACCACATGAATCCTTATTTGTCGAATCCACCCTTAAAAAGACTTCAGGAGCCAGTGTATATGCATCTGTCCCTCCTGGCAGAGAAGGAAGGGCCATGGATAAATTTGGTAAGAGGCTCTACCAAAATGCTATGTTAGCTAATAGGGCTAGTAATTATGCTTTTCATTTTTCTTTTTATTTAAAGCATCTCCTTACCACCATGGCTTCTTTCGAGAAATATCTTCCTTCACGTAAGCATTCCGCTTTTCACACATGCTTGTCGTCTCTTTTCCAATTGCGTAAGTTTATGGTGAGATCCATATATGACACTTTTGAACTTACATCCAGAGCGACAGCAATGTCGGTAGCTATGCGTCGTTTGGCCTGGCTTCGGGTATCCGAGCTTGATGTTAACCATCAAGATCGGTTAGCCAATGCCCCATGTCTAGGGGATGAGCTCTTTGGGGATTCCATGGACTCAACCACACAAAAGCTCTCTGCTCATGAGACGCGCTGGGATACCCTGCTCAAGAATAAAAAGAAGCCTCCTCCGCCAAGACCATACAGGCAGCAATCGGCCTATCAACGCCGTTTCACAGCCCGTCCATTGCCTACCACTGCTCAACAACCTAGGCGTCAGAGGCAACAGCAACGTCAGCCTCCCAGACAACAGCAGCAGCAACAAGCTGTAAAACAACCCCCTCAGCAAAAGTCACAACCCTTTTGACTTCATTCTCCGCAGTATAGCCAGTATTCCTATTCCTGCTCTCCTGCCTCAACCAATAGGAGGTCGACTTTCTCTGTTCCTCAGCCGGTGGGAAGAAATTACTTCGGACCAATGGGTCCTCAACATCATCCACCACGGCTACTCTCTCAACTTTCAGACTCTCCCACCTCAAAGCCTGCCAAAAGAGTCTGCTTTGAACAGTCCTCAATCAGCCCTCCTTATTCAGGAGGTCCAATCCCTCCTCCTTCTGAACGCTATAGAGGAAGTTCCTCTAGATCAAAAGGGGCAGGGATTCTACTCCCGCTACTTTCTAGTTCCCAAAAAGACAGGAGATCTCAGACCCATCCTGGATCTTCGCGATCTCAACATTCATCTAGTAAAAGAAAAATTCAAGATGCTTTCTTTAGCCATCCTTTATCCCCTTCTAAATCAAAACGACTGGCTATGCTCCCTCGATCTCAAAGAGGCTTACACTCACATACCGATCAATGTAACCTCAAGACCATATCTCCGATTCATGATCAATCATTGTCATTACCAGTACAAGGTGCTGCCCTTCGGTCTTGCCTCATCTCCAAGGGTATTCACCAAATGTCTCATTGTGGTGGCGGCTTTTCTACGCTCTCACCACCTGCATGTATTTCCTTACCTGGACGATTGGTTGATCAAAGACACTTCTGCCCAAGCGGTCCTTCTGGCCACCAACCAAACCATCCAGTTTCTACAACTTCTGGGATTCGAGATCAATCTACCCAAATCCCATATCATTCCCACTCAGAGACTTCAATTCATTGGAGCGATCCTAGACACACTCCTCATGAGAGCTTTCCTGCCATCCAATCGTCTTCAGACCCTTCAGTCTCTATGTCACCAGGTACTTCCTCTGCCGTCCATCTCAGCAAGGCAAATGATGGTGCTCTTGGGACACATGGCATCCACAGTTCATGTCACACCTCATGCCCGTCTTCACCTGCGCACTCCTCAATGGACCCTTGCGACCCAGTGGTCCCAAGCGTCAGACCCTTGCTCACGACACATATCTGTGACATCATCTCTTCGTCAGTCTCTGCAATGGTGGTTGGTATCCTCAAATCTATCCAGAGGTCTTCTGTTCCATCAGCCTCCTCATCAACTAGTCATCACCACCGACGCCTCTCTGTATGCATGGGGAGCTCACTTGAACGAGTTCCAGACTCAAGGTCTTTGGTCAGCCCAGGAGAGGAAACATCAAATCAATTTCCTGGAACTCAGAGCGATGTTTTACGCCCTCAAGGCCTTCCAACACCTTCTCTTTCCTCAGGTCCTTCTGTTGTGCACAGACAATCAGGTTGCGATGTACTACATCAACAAACAGGGTGGGACAGGCTCTCGCCTTTTATGCCAGGAAGCCCAGAAGATCTGGACTTGGGCCATAGATCATCATCTCTTCCTGAAAGCTATATACATTCAAGGGAAACAGAATTCCAAAGCAGACAAACTCAGCAGAATTCTCCAACCTCACGAGTGGACACTCGATCCCGTAACTCTGCACTCTATCTTCAATCAATGGGGCACTCCTCAGATAGACCTCTTTGCAGCTCCTCACAATCATCAGCTGCCCCTATTCTGTTCCAGACTTTACTCTCCACACCGTCTGACAGCAGATGCTTTTCTCCTCGACTGGTCGAATCTGTTCCTGTACGCCTTCCCTCCTCTGCCTCTCATGTTGAGAACCTTGTTCAAGCTCAAGAGGGAACGAGCCACCATGATTCTGATTGCTCCGAGGTGGCCCAGGCAACATTGGTTCTCCCTTCTACTTCAACTCAGTTCCAGGGAACCTTTTCTTCTTCCTCTGTTTCCTTCTCTGCTTACGCAACAGCAGGGAACCCTTCTGCATCCCAACCTCCAGTCTCTACACCTGATGGCTTGGTATCTCTCGGGCTGAACTCGACTGATACTCTTTTATCTCAGCCCGTTCGTTCCATTCTGGATGCCTCCAGGAAACCAGCCACTCTACAATGTTACCATCAAAAGTGGACGAGGTTTGCTTCCTGGTGTCTTCTTCATCATCTTGATCCCACTTCCCTAGCGGTGGAGACGTTGTTGGATTATCTTCTTTCTTTGTCTGATTCTGGCCTGAAGTCCTCTTCCATCAGGGTCCACCTCAGTGCCATTGCAGCTTTTCATGAGCCAGTCCATGGAAAACTTCTTTCAGCTCATCCCCTGGTATCCAGGTTCATGCGTGGGCTTTTCAATGTGAAACCACCTCTTAAAGCCCCTCCGGTTATCTGGGATCTCAATGTGGTTCTTTCAGCTTTAATGAAGCCTCCATTTGAACCTTTAGCTACTTCTCCTTTCAAATTTCTCACTTGGAAGGTACTTTTCCTTATTGCTCTTACCTCTGCCAGAAGAGTCAGTGAGCTTCATGCACTGGTTGCAGATCCACCTTTTACGGTCTTTCATCATGACAAGGTGGTTCTGCGTACACATCCAAAGTTTCTCCCCAAGGTTGTCTCGGAATTTCATCTCAACCAATCCATTGTTCTACCGGTTTTCTTTCCAAAACCTCATTCTCATTCTGGGGAACAAGCTCTGCATACTTTGGATTGTAAAAGGGCTCTTGCTTACTATCTGCAGCGTACGAAACCCCACAGATCAGTTCCCCAACTTTTTCTGTCCTTTGATCCGAACAAATTGGGACGTCCTGTTTCTAAACGCACGTTGTCTAATTGGCTAGCAGCGTGCATTTCTTTCTGTTATGCTCAGACCGGACTGACACTGGAAGGTTCTGTCACGGCCCATCGAGTCAGAGCAATGGCAGCATCTGTAGCTTTCCTCCGTTCCACTCCTATTGAGGAAATCTGCAAAGCTGCTACTTGGTCCTCAGTTCACACTTTTACATCTCATTATTGTCTGGATGCATTCTCCAGAAGGGATGGTCACTTCGGCCAGTCTGTTTTACAAAATTTATTTTCCTAATGGCCAACCTTCCCTCCATCCCTCTTTTTGTTAGCTTGGAGGTCACCCATCAGTCAAGAATAGCTGCCTGCTTGTCCTGGGATAAAGCACAGTTACTTACCGTAACAGGTGTTATCCAGGGACAGCAGGCAGATATTCTTGCGTCCCACCCACCTCCCCGGGTTGGCTTCTTAGCTGGCTTATACTAACTGAGGGACCGCGCGCCTCTGTCGGGCGGGAAGGCACTCGCGCGTGCGCGGTGCGGCCGAGCTAGAACTTTCTAAAAAGTTCTTAGAGTGCAATCACTCTAAAATTGTCCGTACCGGGGCTCCGTCGGTGCCGTCACCCATCAGTCAAGAATATCTGCCTGCTGTCCCTGGATAACACCTGTTACGGTAAGTAACTGTGCTTTACAGCAGT
Organism: Geotrypetes seraphini; assembly: GCF_902459505.1. Classification (NCBI taxonomy): domain Eukaryota; kingdom Metazoa; phylum Chordata; class Amphibia; order Gymnophiona; family Dermophiidae; genus Geotrypetes; species Geotrypetes seraphini. The sequence goes on along the minus strand of NC_047092.1, from coordinate 138,630,597 downwards.
GTCTGCAGGGTGACTCCCCATTGGATCACACGCCGGTGCAGTTCTTCAACTGTAACACTAGGGACACTGAGGAACCTCGGGACTAAGCTCTAGTGCCGGTTACAGTATTTAAGTCAATTTAGGCACTGCTAAGTGTGATTCTTCAAATGTCACCTAACTTTGATTAACATGCAGAAGGTGCTGCTTTTCTAAGTATCTACTGAGTTAGGTGCCGTTTATAGAATCTGGCCCAAAAAATGTATCTGAATTCAAAAAAAGCTTTGGACAAGTATTTGGATCTCTAAGGGAGAGGAGGGGACAGTAGATGGCATGGTTAGGCAGTCTTTATCTACCTCCATTTTTCTATGTTTCTAGAATGGTCATACACTAAATTCAAATCTGCCCTTAAAACATTTATTTTTAAAAACACATTTAACTGCTAAAGTCTATCACTGTAGATACTTTGGAGCCTGGGAAAGCAGCAGGGGGACACTGCGCTTTCCCTTTTTTTTCTTTCTGATTGTACTTTTACTTTAACTGTCATAGGGACATCTCCTTATGGTCCTCCTCTTCCATATCCATTCATTGAGGTCACTCATGACCCCTGGCTCCTTCCACCAGTACTCTGTGTAATGAGAGTGAGAGGCACCCAGGGCGATGGCATGAACACACAGCAGGAGGGGGGAGGGGTACGGTGATGGAGCAGGAGGGGCGGAGAGCAGGATGGGTGCCTGCACCCTCACCAAGATGGTGCTGGGGGCAGACTGCCTTCTCCTGTCCCCCCCCCCCCCCCCCACTTACTATGCCATTGTGTATAACCCACCAACAGAACTCTATCAACCCTTAGTTTGCCCTCCACTCATCCACAGACCCAGGGACACACACACAAAGCCACAGACCAGGCAGGAGGGCACATCGAGATAGGTACATCCTGGGACAGAGAAAACATATAGGCGGATGTTGAGGGGAGCACAGATGGGGAATGTGTGTTGTGAAATGATGTGCACAGGGGATTTGTAAGGGGGTGGGGTAGAAGTATATGAAAGAGAGAAAACAATGCAGGGAAAGAAAGGGTAACCCAAGGAATATCTACATGGGCAGAGATAACAATCAGGCCAAAGAATCACAAATCAGCTCTCCTGCACCAACAGAAGCAGTCCCCAAAGACAAGTAAGGATGGTGATTTATGTGATTCATAGCAGCTGTAAAGACAAATGTTGAAATGTCCTGCCCTGCTTCTCTTGGTGAATGAGATCCGATTGTGAGTCTTGCACCTTTAGCTACCTTTTGTTCCCCTCCACAGTTCTATCCCTCATATACTTCTCAACCCTCTCCTATAAATCTTTGTACTTACCCATACCCTCAACACATCTCTTTTCTGTATGAGGATATCTAAACATAATTGGTGCACCTACACATAAATTACAGTCTTTCCAAAACTGAATTTTATAAATGGATGCAAATCACATATAAGCTTTCTAAAATAATTACCATATTCATTCACAATACCAGTAACATCCATGCATATGAAAAAAATGAAAGAAATTACATCAAGAATACAAATCAGCATTTTGCTTACGTTAATACTTTTTAAAACACAGTAACCTCAGAAAACTTGTTAGAATAACCTTGGTATAGCTCTTTTTAGTCTGATACATTCAGTAATAAAATTAATAATGAACTGCAGGTCTCTGTCAGCATCCCTTCTCCTGAAGTGTAGAGCTGGAAATGCGTCAAATTAACTTTTTTTTTTTGCTTATATAACTGACAAATTGCCTAACCTTTCATTAAGTGCAAAATGAATGATGCAAAGTTGTCTGCATCAGAATTGAGCTCATTAAAATTGTTATTCATTTAAGATTAAAAAATACTCATTTTTAATTTAACAGAGATCATTTAATATTTACTGAAAATTCAGCAAAAAGAGCAAACAAACAGAATTCAAGTCCTGCATAATTTTTAATCAGTAACTCATTTACTCGAAGCTTAAATTTCTAGCAAGGGACCAAAATAGTAAAATAAATTAAATGAATGCATTTTTCCACTGCAAAAGGTTTGGACAATATTTAAATCTGGCCCACAGTACTGGAAATTGTTCAATTATTAAAGACTTATGCCCCCTTTTCCTGCCAGAGGAAATGCTCCAATGCTCAATCAATTCCTATGAACGTCGGAGCACTTACTGCGCTGGTCAACATTAAAACGCTTGATAAAAGGGGACCTTAATATTTACACAATTGATGACACTTTTGTCTTCTGGTTATAATATATATGGATATTCAAATATATAGGAAAAAACACAGGGAAACAAATCAAATCTACATTAGCAGTGTTTTACCATTTTACCATATTACCATATTGCAGAAACAGGACTGTATATTAAACATTGGTTCAGCATATTCATTCATCTTTCATGTATACAATGTGCTGATTTTTCCCTATTACTGAAAATGTCACTTTATTGATCTTTTGAAACTTCAAACATGCTTTGAATATTCATTCTGAAGCCAATTATTAGTGGGATAAAGCCAGTTCATTAAGGCCTTTGATGGTTAAATCCTGGAATTGGGCAAAGAAAGGGTGAAAATATAACCCTAAAGAATGGTTGAATTTAATTATCAGGCCATGGCCTGATTCACTAACCCCCTTTTCTATGAAACCACGCTAGCATTTTTTAGCGCAGAGAGCTGTGCTGAATGACCCGTGCTGCTCCTGACGCTAATTGAGTTCCTATGAGCATAGAGAGCAGCACGGGCCATTCAGCGCGGCTCTCTGCACTAAAAAACGCTAGCGTGGTTTCGTAGAAGAGTGGGTAAGTTGTTTGTTGTTGGGTTTTTTTTTCATTTTAGACAAAAGTAAAGTAATTTCTTAACAGACCACTTAGCTGAGAAGAACAATTAAGCATTTATTTTTGGACTATTTCATTTTGCTGTTACTCAATCCAAAATATTTGGTCATCCAGTCAAAGAAATTATCGGATTCACCAAAGAACAAGAACACATGAATTGCCCCTGCCGGGCTGGACCAGATGTCCATCGTGCCCAGCAGTCCGCTCCCGAGGCGGCCCCCAGGTCAGGAGACCAGTGCCCCAACTGAGACCAGCCCTATCAGTGTATGCTCTGGTTCAGTAGGAACTTGTCTAACTTTGTCTTGAATCCCTGGAGGGTGTTTTCCCCTATAACAGCCTCCAGAAGAGCGTTCCAGTTTTCTACCACTCTTTGGGTGAAAAAGAATTTCCTTACGTTTGTACGGAATCTATCCCCTTTTAACTTTAGAGAGTGCCCTCTCATTCTCCCTACCTCGGAGAGGGTGAACAACCTGCCTTTATCTACTAAGTCTATTCTCTTCAGTATCTTGAATGTTTCTACCATGTCCCCTCTCAGTCTCCTCTTTTCAAGGGAAAAGAGGCCCAGTTTCTCTAATCTCTTACTGTACGGCAACTCCTCCAGCCCCTTAACCATTTTAGTCACTCTTCTCTGGACCCTTTCGAGCAGTACCGTGTCCTTCTTCATGTACGGCGACCAGTGCTGGACGCAGTATTCCAGGTGAGGGTGTACCATAGTCCAGTAGAGTGGCATGATAACCTTCTCCGATCTGTTCATGATCCCCTTCTTAAATCATTCCTAGCATTCTGTTTGCCCTTTCGCTGCCACTGCGCATTGCGCAGACGGCTTCATCGACTTGTCAACCAGTACTCCCAAGTCTCTTTCCTGGGGGGTCGCTCCAAGTACTGCCCCGGACATCCTGTATTCGTGTATAAGATTTTTATTACCGACATGCATCACCTTACACTTATCCACGTTGATCCTCATTTGCCATGTCACGGCCCATTTTGCGAGGGTGCTGATTTGTTGAAGAAACTTTATTGGAGAGGAGTGTGATGTGCATTTTTAATTATTTCATACTACTGTATATGCTAATATAAAGATGTGGTGCACACATAAAATTTTTAAGGCATGAAAATGGTAACAAGTGTAAAGAGAGAAGAAAGAGAGTTAGATTGCTATGTTATATGTGATCTTGTTTCTCCAGAGACAAGCAGGGGAAATGTAGGCACATTCATTGGTGAAGTCCTCTGACTGAGCCTATGTGCTTGCATTCCACTGCTGTCTATGGAGAACACCACAGGTAAGCAACTTTGCTTTCTCTGGAGCCAAGCAGGGGAAATGCAGGCACCCTTGTTGGTGCCGCTGAAAATGTCCAGTTAGCACTCAGTGTGAGACTGGTTATTTTGGGGATGTTGTGTGAATGGTCACCACTTGGCTGGTTAAGTGCTGATATTCAGCACTTAACCAGCCAATGTAACCACATAAAAGCCAGTCTATCTTTATACAGTTTGCCATAGTCAATAAAATCACTTAACTGACTATGTATTTTTTTAGGTGTCATCGACTCATGTTCGAGTCCTAGCGACTTGATCATGATATCAAGTTTTCATGGCAAAATAGAGAAGTAGATAGTCAGGCCTTCCTTTTGCGCAGTATAAATTTGATATCACCATTGCCACATCAAACGCGATCCTCCAACACTGTCCATCTGCTGTTGCCCAGTTAGGTGGTACATCATTAGTCCGACATGTCTGCCTCGGGAGACCCTGCTGTTAGTGAAACTACCGGTGGCATAGCTTTCAGCTTCACAGATGCCCCAGTGGCACAAGAAGCCCATATACCTTGACTGGAGGATTATGTTTTAGCTGGCTCCATTCTTCTGGAAATTCAATGCTGGAACCAGCATTGATTTTCTGAGGATAACACTATAAAATGTTGATTGCCACCAGCTGAATATCAGGCTCTATGTTAAATGCTTAACTTAAGCCAGTGACTGCACTGGGCTGGATACTGAGCTGAATAGTTTTACAGATTAACAATTACTCATCTGTGAAGACAAAATTTAATTATAACATGCATTTCTAGGACAGTTCTTTGACAAAATTATGCAGTGCTTTCAAATAATGTCTTAAATTCTCACAGTACGCTGTAAGCTATCTAAAACATAATGGCACCTAATTAAAACAAATATGAGAAGGTTTTGCAGCTAAGAAGAAGTAATTGTTAGGTGCTCTGAAACAGGTTATACCAATATTCTACTATATAATGGAACCTACTGTATAAACTTGAGTTCCATTATAGCAATGTTTCTCAAGTCAGTCTTGGAGTACCTCCTTACCAGTAAGGTTTTGAGGATATCCACAATGAATGTACATGAAATTGATATTGTCACAATCCTATCCCTGAAATGCAGCTTTCGCCAGGGCAGGCTAATGTTATACCTGGCCCTGTGATTCGGAGGGCAAATCATGGGGATAGGATTGTGACCAAGCCTAAGGAAAAACCTAGCTTGCCCTTTAATTCAGTCAGGGCTGAGCTCCAGGGAGGAGAAGAGGAGAGTTGGGACAACCCACAACAGCCCCAGAGAGAGCTCCCTTCCCCTGGCTTCTCCCAGCTGAAGGGAATGATTAGGCTCCCAAAGACAGCTAGGGGAAATCGGCAGAAAGCTCCTCCCCCTCCAAGGGCAGGTCAGATTCCCCTGGGTACTTTAGAGGCTGCTCTGAGAAGGAGGAGGGCAGTCTACTCAGGGCCAGACCTGGAAAGGATCTCTCCTGTTGAAGGTGTTCCTGACTGGGAAATGCAGGAGCCTGACACAGACCCTTTGGCCAGCCAGCTACTCAGTGAGGAACCCATGGAGTTTGGAGAAACTTTCAGTCTGCCTGAAGAGGTGCCAATGGAAATGAGTTAAGTGGCAGGGCTGAGAGTTGTAAGATTTATAAACCTCCTGGGTTGGGTTTACACTGTGTGAGAAAGGAATGTTTGATTCTTGTATTCCTTTAAATGACTTGTGCTGGCTGTGACTGCCCTGCTTGAGGGAAGCAGGAGAAAAAAAGGAAAAAAAAAAACGTTTTTCTTTTTGTACTAAACTTTGAATACCGGAAGACCAGAAGTTTAATTATTTTTCTTTCTGGCTGTGGTAATTACCTGAGGGAAGTGAGGAGATAGTTGGGGAGAATCCACTTTCCATACAAGGAGGGTTAGTGGGGCCATTCGTGGCATTCTGTTTTTCAGAAAAGTTTTATAGTGGATTCACTTACTCCCCTCCCCCACATCAGTTCAGTTAAGCTGAGTGGGAAGAAGCCAGCTGAACTTCAGGGCTTGATTACAGCACTACCAGCAGTGCTTGCTATATTGTTGAAAGACTATTGAAGTTTAATGAACCAGCATTTTGGATGTTTGTTTGGACTAGATGATAACTTTACTTACCTGCATTAAGGTGATAGCTGAGCCTTGTGGTTTGGATTCAGCTACATTTTTTGTTTATGGATTTTCTCTATAATTGTGGAGTCAGGACTGTGTGTGAAAACAGACTCCCTCAATCCAATTCACAATAAAGCAATTGATTTTGCTCCATGAACTCATTTTTTGTATCATTTATATTTCTTGAGTTATAAAGAGTGGTCCAGCGGGACTTCCTACCTAAAGGAAGCACGTCGAGGTGGCGTTCAGGTGAGCGGAGACCGGCAACACTGAAGGCACAGGTACCGGCTCCGTTACAATATACATGCACTGCCTGCATTATATGAAAATCTATTTTGTGTTTATTCATTGCAGATATCCTGAAAACTTGACTTGCAAAGGGTATTTCAAGACCAACTCAGGAACACTTTGTTATAGAATAGGCTTCTACCACATTTCAGGATAGCTTCCAGTTATTGAAACAGCTTCATGTCTTTTCAGGCATCGTGTTACTTTATTGTCCATAGTCACATACTATTCCACAATTTTTCGAATCCCTTTAGAGTTCTGCCAGCTTTAAACTCACTCAGAATTGCAGATTCCAACTCTCATTCTAGAATTCGCTGAGATCCCAGCATTCACCTAAGGGCTCATTTTACTAAACCATAGTTGAGCTTTTTACTACGGGCCGGCAAGGTAAATGCTCCAGCACTCATTCAATTCCTATGAACATCAGAGCATTAGTAAAAGCCAGCATAAATTGGCATACTCATTCACGCAGTCCATCCAGTGTGCTAGGGTATGGTTCACAGCTGTTTTTCAACTACTGCTTCATCATCATGATTTTATTTTTCAGAAGGGCATATAAAAGTAATAATCAAACAGATCAGAAGCAAAAAGTGCAAGATTTGCTTAATCATAATTGTTCAATTAAGGAAAAAGCTCAGTTTGAAGCTCATGTAGAAAGACTCCCTAAGTGCTCCTCAGCAAATTGTAAAAATGTACAAAATAATTAGAAGTAATTAGCTGTCCAAGTAATATAATAAAATCTCTCTTTAAAATTCTCAATAGACAATAACATTAGCAGCAAACTGTACCAGTGAATGGAATTTTTGATCTATTAGCAAGATAATCCAAGGGAAGAGAGGTTCTCTTTTATTGCCATTGAAGCCTTTAGTACAGTATATATTGAATCAATGAAAAGTCTTCTCATACCAAAAATGGCACGTGAACTAGAGGTGACTAGATAGCTCAATATAATTCACCTTTGCATTTTCTTTAGGACAAAATATATCAAGTTTGTGATAATATGTTCAAATGGGTATATTTTTCACTTTTATTTCAACACGCGCTAGTACATCAAGGTGCACTTATTAGAATAAAAAATAGAAGTTATAATTTATGGGCTGATACATTAATGCACATTAGCACATAACCAAGAATTAACTCAATTCACTAAATAAGTCTCTATTTTTTGTAAGGTAAGCCATGTTGAAATTGCCATTAATGTATATTATGATTGCCAATTTTTAGCATAACCGTTAGTCTGACATTTTGATTGGCCAATATAAGGATAGTTAAGTTGATCCTTGGTGACTAGGTTGAGGACTGAAAATTAATTTAATCTAGTCATCAACAAAAATGGCCAAGCCAATATAGATCTCTTTAAAAGTCAACTAAAATTAGCTAAAATTCTTTGGGTTTTGGCCAGGTACTAGTGACCTGGATTGGCCACCGTGAGAACGGGCTACTGGGCTTGATGGACCATTGGTCTGACCCAGTAAGGCTATTCATATGTTCTTAACTAAAACCTAACCAGCTAAGTTCTATCTCACCTACTTGATACAAGCTCAAGAGAGTGATTCTATAACTTGGTTCCTGGAAAAAGAAGCACTTACTTTCTTTTATAAAATACTAGCTTAACTGGAAAATATGGGCCAACAGCTAAGGTGTGAGAATTTACATCAGCCATGGAGTTGTGTATGCCTACCTGTGTGAATTTACAGAATAGTGCTTACCATATAAACCATATTTTTGGGACCATAAGAAGCTCCCATTTGTAGAGGAGGAAAACCCATGAAAAAAAAATGTGGCTCAGAATTTTTTTCTTCTTAGTTTTTCCTGCTCTACATGTAGGTACGTATGGTGGTCTGGTGCTGGGAAGCCCAAAGCCACCCGAAGCTGCCAGCATCCACAAGCCACCCACAGCTGTTCAAAGCCTGAAGCTGCCTACAGCCCTCCCCCCCCCAAGTATCTTTTTTAGTGGCGGTGGTCCAGCGCAGTCTCCTGGACGGCTGCCTTTGTCTCAGAAGCGCAACACACAACGCAGGAGCGTGACCTTTGCACTTCCTGTCTGGTTGTGCCGCTCTGTGATTGGCTGCAGTCAGTAACTGACTGCAGCTAATCACAGAGCAGCACAACCAGACAGGAAGCACAAAGGTCACGCTCCTGCGTTGTTCTTCTAAGACAAAGGCAGCCGTCCAGGAGGCTGCGCTGGATCACCGCCACAAAAAAGGTACAGGGGTGAGAGCACTCAGTGCATTCAGTCCATAAGACCAAAAAAGTGTGTCTTTTAAAAAAATATATATATATATATATGTATATATATATTTTTTTTTTTAATTTATAACTTCTTACTTTTACAATCAAGCATAATACAACTTGAAAAAGATAAAATACTTCACATTAGAAACAAAATCATAATAAGGAAACAATACTCCTGCTTCCCTCCCAGCCGGTTCTGCTCCAGCCTTAAGATCCTGACGAAGGGTTTCACCCGAAACCGGTTGATCCAATGACTATTCTGGTCTCCTGCAATTCTCATTGACTTCATTTGGCTCGCTTTAAAAGCTAAGTTGGCTGTGGTTTCATTTTGCATCTTGGGGATGAGGCTGGGGAGGACTCTATGAGTGGGTTTTCAGTTTGATTCACTCTCTCACTAGTTCACTGTTTGTGACTTATTTATTGTTATTAATTCTGCACAGTTGATTTTGCACACTAGGGACATCCGATGATGGTGTGCAGGCGGGGTGATTCACCTCCGTCTTTGTAAGTGGAAGCGCTGGAGTTCGTTCTCCCGTCGCTAATAACCTCACACTGAGAGCGTCCCTATCTCTAAATTGACATTTGGTATTTGTGTGGTTTGGTTAGTAGCAGTGATTTGCTGATAGACACACTCATAGAGTCCTTATTGACATTTTTTGCCTTCTTTTTTGTATCTTTTTAAGCACCTTTTGGCAAACGTAGAGGAGATTATAGTATTAGAAAATATAATCGTAGCATATATTCCCTATCACTTTCCAAAGCTGAGGTAACTAACAGGGTTCTCCTTTCTGTTACAACCTCCAGCGAGCTCTCCAAAAAAGTTGTTAAGTCCATATCCACCCCTTTATCTCCTTGATTCTCATTAGCAGTAGAAACTCCTACAGGATTTTTTTTTTTTTTCTATTCTTTATTCATTTTTGAAACTTCAATTGTGCACAACAAATGATGCAGTTACATAAATTATTATCATTACAGCACAATATACTTAATAAAAGAAAGATAAGACTTATTTTCCCCCATCCCCTTCCAATTTAAAAATATCTCATAAAAATACTTATAATCAATCCTTTTGCTATTGAGATACACATGGGGAAAGCCACTGCTTGCCCTGGGATCATTGGCATGGAATATTGCTACTATTTGAGTTTCTGCCTAGTATTTGTGGCCTGGATCGGTCACCGTTGGAAATAGAATATTGGGCCATTTGTTTGACCAGTATGGCTATTCATATGTTCTTATGACATATCCACAACGGTCAACATAGAACTCAGACACGCCATGCATACTCTGTCAGAATCACTCCTACTAACACCACATAAACCCATAGCATTACACACAGCCCACAACCCCTAAAAACCATAAGCCCACTACCCACAAAATACCTCCATAGCACACACACACATTACCTACCGTATGCACTTCTCCTACACTCCCACATTATCTCACACTTTCCATTTCCCAAAATATAATATCCACTACAATTCCCCTCTACAAGTCTATGTTGAAAAGCATTCTATAGCTGTATCTCTGCATGCTTTCTCTACTTGCTTTTTTTTTTTTTTAAATTCTTTATTCATTTTCAATAAGTGTGACAATATGTCCAAACAAATTAACAATAAATATATCACTTAATAATCATCAGTGGTACAAATGATATGCTCTTATCTCCCACCCTTCCCACCCTTTCCTATCATATAATCAATACCTTATACAATAAGTAACAATAAAATTACCCCCTCCTCCCTCTCACAATTGAACTTGTAAATTTAAGGGAAAAATTGCCATCTAATCAGTACAATACTTTGTTAATGTCTCCCACACATCTTGAAATTTCCTGAAACATTCTCGTTGTACTGCAATAAGTCTCTCCATTTTATAAACATGACATAAGGAACTCCACCAAAAATTATAATTTAATCTACTCCAATTTTTCCAATTATACATAATTTGTTGAATGGCAACCCCAGTCATTATAAGTAATAATTTGTTATTATTTGTAGAAATCTGACTTTTTGATCTCATTGCCATACCAAACAGCACAGTATCATATGATAATGCCACTGGGTTGTCTAATAAACAATTAATTTGGTCCCAAATTGATTTCCAAAAATTCATAATAAATGGACAATAGAATAATAAATGATCTAAAGTCCCTGCTTCGAGATGACAGTGCCAACATTTATTAGACTACAGGATTTTTTTTATCTGAAGGTAATTAACTCTGACAAGGTAAATTTTCTGGTGGAATACATAGTACTCGTTTGAGGTATTTCCTAAGATCACAGGGGATTTAGGAAAATTTAAAAGTCTCAGGTTATTTTTTTCTCAATTGGTTTCAAAACTCTCCATTTTCCTTGAAATATAAGATCTTTCCTTCACCAATTCAAACTCTGTCTGTTTCATTTCAGAGTTTTGTCTCCTGCTTCTCTACTTTTTCTTTTAATTGAGTAATAGTCAGTCCTTGTTGTTCCACTTTGGAAAAGATAGTTCCATAGTCAGTTGATAATGTAGAAAAAGATAACTTTAGATTAGCATCCATAACTGATATGGCTTGCCATAGTGCCTCCAAATCTATCTTTGCGGGCTTTTCCAACACCCCAAATTGTAAGATGGACCCTCCCGAAGCACCTCTCACCTCTACACTGGTTCCTGGTCTTTGTTGGACTTCTCCCTGCACTCCTTCTCCTGATGAGGCAAATGCTGGGCTCCCTCCTAAGGCGGGATCAGAAGATTCCATCCTGGAAATCATCAGCCCCGGTTCTCCTTCCACCAGCGTGCTTCTGGGTTGGGGTGGTCTTTCCTGCTTGCATGGGTTCACCCGAAAAAATTAGGCTCTCCCCCGAATTAGGTATAGCTGAGTCATCTGAGCGAGAAAAAGCCTCCACGATCGTTGTTTGAACCAAACGCTGCTGGGCTACTGCCACTGGAGGGTTAGGATGGAGGGCTCCCTTTCTCTTCCCCATGTCTCCCGACTGAGAAAGATTATCAAGCAGTGTCGACCATACAAGATAATGGAGCTTCCCTCTCAGGCGTCCGCTTCCGATGCCATCTTGATTTTCTATCTGAACTGTCCTTCAGAAAAAGTTTGTCTTATGGTCCGAAAAATACGGTACTTATCAATAAGTTGATTAGTCAATAAGTTTGGGGAGTCAAAATGGCTAAAAATGCTATATCCCATGTATAAGTCATTGCTGAATCCCATATTACTCCCTCTATCCCCATCCCCTCCACTTCCAAGTCCAACATTGCTCCCTCTCTTCCTGCCCCCAGCATCTCCCTGCCTTTTCCAAATCCAGCCTTCTTCCCATAGCCCACAGCTTCACAGATTTCAACAGGTTCAGAAGAAAACAGCTAAATAGCCAGGTTTCAGTACATTAGGATTATATATTTATCCCTCACTGATAAGTATCTCAATCTAAACTTTGGCAAGTTCACTGAAGCAAAATGTATTTTCACATATCTCTCATCCTACCTATCCAAAGAGAATGTTTTATTCAGGAATCAATATTTCTAAGCACACACACATACCACTGTAGGGACAGTAGTGTAACCTTACCTGTAAATTCCTTCCCTTCGCACATGGAATTTCTATCCATATGAATTCCACACTGCTATCTACAGTATATCATGCAGAATGTTTATTTTGTTTGATTCCATACCCTCTTTAACATATACTGTAGTGCAATCCCCCCACCCAATACCAATTTGATCTACTCTACCCTTGTGATATAAATGTGTATATTTTGTTGGATCATCAATTCTCTTGCCAGTTTTCTTGCACTAGCCACCTTAACATTCGTCAATGGCCTCTAGTGATGATTTCTCCAGGTTTGTTATGTCCATTTCTCAGATAGCACGTACTATCAGTGATCTACATCATAAGTCTAAAGGGGACAGACTTAAAGATCTCAATATATATACTTTGGAGGAAAGGAGGGAGAGGGGAGATATGAGAGACGTTTAAATACCTACGTGGCATAAATACGCATGAGGTAAGTCTCTCAATTGAAAGGAAACTCCAGAGTGAGAGGGCATGGGATGAAGTTAAGCGGTGATAGGCTCAGGAGTAATCTAAGGAAATACTTTTTTTTATAGAAAGGGTGGTAGATGCGTGGAATTGCTACCCGGTAGAGGTGGTGGACACATAGACTATGTCTGAATTCAAGAAAGCATGGGATATCTGATCATTAGAATAAATAGTCAATGGTCCCCATAATTTTTTAAAATTAAGAATATTCCCTTGTTGTAACACTATCATCTTTTCCATCCTATATATGTGACAAACTGAATTCTACCAAAATATATAGTTTAATTTAGTATAATCTTTCCAATTTTGAGTAATTTGTTGCATGGCGACCCCTGTCAATATTAATAATAATTTGTTATTATTTGCAAAAATCGGGCTCTGAGTTCTCATTGCTGAACCAAATAATATAGTGTCATACAAGAGTCCTACATGATTTTCTAATAATGTATTAATTTGGGGCCAAATTAGTTTCCAAAAAGCATTTACACAAGGACAAAAAAAAATCAAATGATCTAACGTCCCAACTTCTAATCTACAATTCCAGCATCTATTGGATCTAGCGCTATCTAACTTTTGTAAACGTGTAGGGGTCCATAAAACTCGATGTAACAAAAACATCCACATTTGACTCATAGATGTTGACCTTGTAGACCTTAATCTCCAGGACCAAAATCGTGGCCATTGAGATGCAGAAATTGTCTGTCCAATCTCAATACTCCAAATATCCCTAAGTCCAGTTTTCTTTTTTTTTATTTAAAAATCCATATAATAATTTATACCATTTATAGCACATGGGTAGTATATATGTGGGGGTGGGTTGGGGAATGTATATCATTTGGAATAGGATTGATAATAAAAAGGGGGGTATTTAATTTATCATATAAGAACATTTGATTGTAAATACAAGTGATATGTGGAAATTGTTTATATTATGTTTAATTCACTTGTTGTAAGATGAAAAAATGAATAAAGAATTATAAAAAAAAAAAAAAAAGAAAGTATGGGATAGGCATATGGGATCTCTTAGGGAGAGGAACAAATAGTGGATGCTGCAGATGGGCAGACTGGATGACCCATTAGGCCTTTATCTGCCATCATGTTTCTATCCTAGCTTTAATAAATGTGTGTATCCTAGCTAACTAATGTGGGTAAGCTTTTTCATGTCTCTCTTCTTCATGCTTATATTTGTATGCCTAGCTGTTCCAATCAATAAATAGATAATCATTTATTTTCTAGCTGACCTTCCCAGACCATCTATTCACAAGTTTCTCACTTATTCTAGTTCTCCCTTTTATAATGTATGGTTGTGTATTGCATCAGATTGCAATACTTTAAACCATTCAGCACTGAACAGTAATCACCAGCAGGCACTTTAGATTTCTCAGTAGTTACGCCATGTCCCCAGACTGGGGCTATCACATTCCTGCATAAAAGCTTCAGCCACTCACACTTAGCTGCACATATGCCTGAGAGAAAAATTTCTAAGCACTCAGGAGAAAACCACTACTATAAGCATCCAGCCTGTCTTGAATATAGTTAATTTTAGTATTTTTTTTATAACTCTCTTCAGATTTTTCTCTCAATTAACTAAAACATTAAAAAAAAAAAAAAAAAAAAATACATTTCCCACAAGAACATTTTATGCAATGAATGCTTTGGAGTGGCCAAGCCTGCCAGTTCATTCAATTTCACTCAATACAAAATACACAATTATCTTTTTAAAGTTTCTGACAAGCCTCTCTAATCTTTACCTTTGCCAGCTCCCTCTGTCTCACACAACTCACCTAGGCCTAGATACACTAAACTCACCAATCCGGGTCGTTGCCGGGCGATCTGTGGTCGAGTCTTGCCAGGCGACCGATTCACAACAGACTCTGCATGCAAATGTTGTGATCGGACGCACTCTTTACTGCGATCCCATGGATCGCTATAGAGCAATTGAGATGCATGCGCAGACCATCTGTCTGCAGAAACAGGAGGTTGCCAAGTGGAATGCACTTCATTATATGCTAGCAGTATTGTGTTGTTGCTTTTATGTTTTAATCTTATCGTAGCTGCACATCTGAATTATTATAATTTATTGGAGACTTATATTTGAGGGTGTTAGGCTATTTGAGGAGGGTAGGAAGGAAGTACAATGAGGAAAATATCATTTGCCATTTCAATAATTTAAGAGCTCGACTTGGAAAGTGTTTTCCCCAAGATTGTGCTTGCACGGTGGAGCGGGAGCTCCGTGACCCTCCCCATGCATCACCTCCGTGCAAATGATTTGAATGCAAACCTGATAGTGCATCAGATTACTGTTGGAGAATCGGCCAGAGAATTGGCCAACAGCGAACGAGTCGCTATCTTTTGTGCATCTAGCCCTTAGACTCTTACTGCCTGCAGGAAACAGCATAATGTGGCCAATACTCCCTTCACTCCTTCCAGCCCAAACACTGCCCCAGTCTCTAATGAATAAACCCCCTCCCACAGTTCTCCCCCCAAAAAGCATGAACTTTATTCTCCCAGCTGAGTCATTTCTTTGTTATGGTCCTCCCTTGCAATTATCCTCTGCATGTATCTGTACTCACTGAGCCGCTTCAGCTCTATTCTGACCTTCCCAAGCACTCAATCTAGTGCATGCACTTTCAGATTGGGGAATCCTTGGCAAAGTCTCACTCACTGTTCCCCACAGGGGCTTCCCAGCCTTTGCCTCGCCAACTAAATGTGCATGTGTACCATGCACACAACTTTACTTCCAGGTTGTGGAAGGGAATCAGCGACCTTGCTTCTCTCCAGTCCACCACTGGCACCACACCTGCCCCAAGCATGGCTGGACTACCACTGAACCCAGAATGCTCCATACGCTGGAACTGTGTCACTTCTAGGTCTTGCAGTTCCTCTGCCCTGATTCTCTTGCAGCATGTCTCTTTCTTTTTTATTTACTTTTTTATTTTTTTAACTCTGGCTACAGTAAAGAAGCTCAGGATAGCTCAGCACAGTTTCCTACATACTTCCCGGGGCCTCCTGCTGTCTAAACAGTGTCATATTGAGGCAGTCTACCTGGTAATGTTTAAAGAATAGCACAGCTCCATAACTCAGTTTCACATTGTATCCCAATCCTCTAAACAGGTTTTCAGTAGTCCATAAGCTTCTGAAACAATCTCAGCGCTGGCAGCTCCCAAATGCTCAAAATATAAATAATAATTTTTAAAAAAGCTGTCAGCACAATTCTCAGCACAGCCCCTCCATGCCAGTTTCAACTTCAGGGAACAGAGATGTAAGAGCAGCTCAATCCATACAGCAATAATAAAATAAAAAGAAAAAAAAACACCTCTCTTTCATACTGCTTAAAGGGGGGAAAAATAAATTTCCAAACAAAATAGGTTTGTATCTGCTCTTTGTAACAAATTCTGTACAGTTTGCTTTGTAGGACAAGGATATACTGTATCTTGTTCCACATATTCTATCTTACATTCCCTATAGCTTATGTTAAGCAAGGACTGACACATTGTATCTCCATGGGTTGTTCTGTTTCTTCTTATGTCTCTCTAGTTGGAGGATCCACCTCTCTTATATAAGGTTTCCCAGGGATACTGTATATTTTCTCTCCCTCTTCCTTGCCTTCCCAGGTGGAAAAAGGTTATCTGCTCTCCTTAACTGATGTCACCAAACTAGAGATAAATTGGTCCCTAAGGAGCTCTCCTAAATTCTTTACAGCATCTTAACTGAACCATTATTAGGTGTTCTGGCTTCTTTCAGAGTCTTTCTATCTTTATGACAATACCAGCGGCATAGTCTCAAGAGGGGCCTTAGGGCCTGGTCTCCCTCCCCACTTTGGGCTCAGGCCCTCTCCAAAACTGCAGATAAGTGCCAACATTGATTACTGGAAAGCACATCGCTGAAGTTCTCACTGCTGAGACAGCATCAAGGGTGGGGGTTAGTTCAGACAGCGGATTTGTTTGGCTTGCGGGACTTGGGCATCCCTACTAACAAAAGTATGAATTTTAATGGGGCAATGGCAGGAGAGTAGAAGAGCAGAGAGAAAATGCATGCCCCCCTCAGTTTACCACTGTTCCCCCCCCCCTTCCCATATACCCCAGCCTTCCCAAATAAATTGGACTGTTGGCTAAACTCCTGGAGAGTACATACGAGTATACAGAAATCTAATGGATACCCTGAAAACACAACTGGCTTCCAGCATTCAAGAGCCAGAGTTATCTGCCTCTAATTCTTTGATTGTAAAGTTCATAGGAAATCCATTTAGATGAAAGGAGTCATTACAAATCTGCTGTTTAAAGGTCAGTGAGGTATCCTGCTTCTTAGGAATCATTTTATCTCTTCTTCCAAAGGTTCTGCTTCGTTAGTGCATTATAGCATTTCCACTGGACATGAGGATTTGCAGTCATATGTCAGGTACAGGGATGCTGAATTTGGCAATGTTACTCGGCATGGTGATGATTATTTATTGCATTTCTATTCCTATTTGCTCATATTTGTCACTCAGATGAATAAACAACACTGTAGCCTTGGGCTACAAAGTACAGAAACGTCTACTTTTTTTCAGATGTAAGCTGCCTCAAGGCAATGTACAAGGTCTACATTGTTAGCTGACAACATAGTGGATAGAATGATTAAACAAAATACACAGTTTGTGAAATTTGACTTGTATGGCTCTTAAGCTTGATAACTTTATAAAATAGGCCTTTTAAAGAACACAAATTAGTGTGATAAATTGTTGCTCATAATTAAACAAAATAGTCATTAAGATTTCTCTGAGCTCTGAATAGCATCAACGAAGGCAATGAAATTCTGAACTGCTAAGATATTAAATATTATTCTTTTATTTACCTTATTTTGTTTAGCATCAGTGAGAGGGGGAGGGTGGGGATGGGTTGGGTTGGTAGGGTGGGTTTGATGGTTTTAGTATACAAATTTGAGCTACATTGTTGTTTTCTGCTTTTGATTTTGATTGTTGTGCTCAATAAAATATATTTAAAGATAAAAGAGATCTGAACGTTTAAGTTTAAAACTTTCAAATGTTCCAAAATATAACAAAGATGCACATGGAAACCCTTTGCTGTCTGCATTTGTTGACTTTATACACTGTGAAAGAACATTAACAGTGCAGCAATTGAACAATTGCTTATTTCTATTCTGAAGAAGGGTTACCTTAAAAAAAAAGTATCAACTTATTTCCTTTATGGTTTAGCTTTATTTCTATACTGCTTATTAGCAATTGAACAGTAATTGTATAAAGCTGTTTGTGTAAAGCCCTCTTTACACTTAAAATAGTGCTTTCATAAAAATTGCATGATGACAAGTCTGTGTATAACGTACACACATAAAAAGTGTGTACCCATTGTTAAGTGATCTGCACACGGGCATTCCTAGGAGTATAGTCACATTCATGGACACATTTACACCTTTGGAGCAAGTATAAGCTGTGAGAGAGAATTTGTGTGCTACTGGGGATTCATTGTAACATGTAGAAGCTGAACCATATTTTAAGTAGAATACTGAGAGGACATAAGAACATAAAAATAGCCTTACTGGGTCAGACCAATGATCCATCAAGCCCAGTAGCCCTTTCTCACGGTGGCCAATCCAGGTCACTAGTACCTGGCCAAAACCCAAAGAGTAGCAACATTCCATACCGAATCTCAAAGAATAGCAAGATTCCAGAACCTCAGCGAGTAACAAGATTCTAGAAACCCAAAGAGTAGCAACATTCCATACCGAATCTCAAAGAATAGCAAGATTCCAGAACCTCAGCGAGTAACAAGATTCTAGAACCCCAAACAGTAGCAACATTCCATGCTACGGATCCAGGGCAAGCAGTGGCTTCCCCCGTGTCTTTCTCAATAACAGACTATGGACTTTTCCTCCTGGAAATTCTCCAAACCCTTCTTAAAACCAGCTGCGCTATCTGCTCTTACCACAACCTCTGGCAATGTGTTCCAGAGCTTAACTATCCTCCGAGTGAAAAAAAAATGTTTCCTCCTATTGGTTTTAAAAGTATTTCCTTGTAACTTCATTGAGTGTCCCTTAGTCTCTGTAATTTTTGATGGAGTGAAAAATCAATCCACTTGTACACGTTCATAAGAAAGTCAGTGCAAATATATTTTTTCAAGTGACTGATAGAATGAACAACCTGGCAAGATACATATCCAAATCTATATACCTATCTGTTCAGGAATGAGAAACTTATTTTTTTTTTTTTGTTTAATGCAGGGGTCTCAAAGTCCCTCCTTGAGGGCCGCAATCCAGTTGGGTTTTCAGGATTTCCCCAATGAATATGCATGAGATCTATGTGCATGCAGTGCTTTCAATGCATATTCATTGGGGAAATCCTGAAAACCCAACTGGATTGCGGCCCTCAAGGAGGGACTTTGAGATCCCTGGTTTAATGCATATCATATGTGTCTCTCTTTCCTGCTCTTAAGGCTGGGGGATCTTTTCAAAGCTCTGTTCTAGGACCAAATGGGTATTCTTCCAGGGTGGAAGTAAGGATTATGTATATTAAGAATACCAGTTGAGCACTTTGTCCCAAGATAAAGAACTGAACTAGGTGAGGGATGGCATCTATCTACCTATTCCATTCAGAACAGGAGACACATCAAATCGGACTTTGTTTCCCTGCACTTTTCTTCTGCTCCTTTTCAGCTGCTGATTCAATAGGAAGCAGCCTCTATTATTCTATGGTATAATGAACCTCCATTCACAAATACCTAGGTTTTATCTCTAATTTTTACAGCCTCTTTCCCAGTGAGATGCAGTGACAACCTGGACGCGCTCACAATGCCTTATTCTCAGTTCTGATGAAACCACAACATGCAAGATCTCTTGTCATTTTGTTCATCCATCTTTGATTTCCTCTTTATTTAACTTGTACCAGTGGTCAACACTTTTAAATACCTAGGATATATAGTAGATCAGGGGTGCCCAGACTTTTTGGGCTTGCGAGCTACTTTTAAAATGACCAAGTCAAAATGATCTACCAACAATAAAATTAAAAAAAAAACACAAAGCACACTGTACGCAGAGAAAATGTTAATTATCATTTATATTCTGGGTTTTTTTCAAAGAGGTCAAGGCAGATGATTTTATGCAATGTCACCTCAGTAACAGTTATACAAAAATAGATAAATATACCCCCTCCTTTTTTACTAAACAGCGATAGTGGTTTTTAGTGCAGGGAGCTGCGCTGAATGCCCCGCACTGCTCTTAACGCTCATAGGCTCCCTACGCTAAAAAACACTATTGCGGTTTAGTAAAAGGGGGCCATAATACAAAATATAGACAGCAGATATAAATTCTCAAAATGGACACATTTTGATCACTAAATTGAAAATAAAATCATTTTTCCTACCTTTGTTGTCTGATGATTTCATGAGTCTCTGGTTGCACTTTATTCTTCTGACTGTGCATCCAATATTTCTTCCCTTCTTTCAGCCTGCTGTAAACTTCCAGACCTCATTCCCTCCACCAACTTTTTCTTCCACTCTCCCTGCTCCCCTCCCCTTTCTTTCTTTCTGTCTTCCTGCCCCCCTTTCTTTCTGTCTATCTTTCTTTCTCCATGCCCCCTTTCTTTCTGTCTTCCTGTTCATTTCTTTCTGTCTTTCTTTCTTTGTCTCCCTGCCTCTCTTTCTTTCTGTCTGTCTTTCTCTCTCCTTTCCACCTTTCTTTCTGTCTCCCTGCTCCCCCTTCTTTCTGTCTCCCTGCCTGCTCCCAAACCACTGCCGCCGCCATCGGGGAACAGGCCTCCAAACCGCCGCCACCATCGGGGCACAGGCCTCCAAACCACCACTTCCCCTCCTCCCCCTAGGAGCCACAAACACTACCTGTCACAAACCGCTTTTGTCCTTGGAAACACATGCAGAAAACTCCCGTTCCGTGCAGCAAAGAGGCGTTCGATCGGTTCTCTCCCCACTCCCCCCCAAATCCTTCCTTCCTCCTGCTTCTACCCTCCGCACCGCCGTCTCCGAGGGTGCTCACGCTCTCTGCCGCTTCCTACCCCCAGTCCCCCCCCCACTTGACACAACTTCCTACTTCCGGTGGGGTGGCCCGTGGCAGAGAGGAAAGCTCCAGGGCTGGCCTGGGAACCCCTGAGAGAAGGTAGGACGGTGGGGGGAGGGGGAGGGAGGCTGACTGACTGACTGGCGCTGAGTGGAGTTGTAGTGAGTGGTAGTGAGTAGTAGTGAGTGGAGCTGCCCCGGTCGATCCCGATCGACCTTTTGGGCACCCCTGTAGTAGATGATCAATTTTCCATCAGTAACCACATTTCCTCAGTGGTCAAAAACAGGTTATTCATTTTACAATGGTTTCACTCCATTAGATGTCATTTTATAGACAGAATTCTCTATAGTTTGATTCAGGTCCTACTTATTTCAAGACTTAATTATCACAATGTAATTTATCCAAAGTGAAATGACTTCAGATACTAAAAAACACTTTTTGTGCCATGCATGCTTTGATTCCATAAAGCCTTTACTCATGTGTTATTACTCACTGTCTGTCCTATATAGAAAATTTTTGTTTCATGTTGTTTTGGGAAATTTCCATCTTGTCTGGGTTTTCCCTTAAGTCATTACAAGAGAATTTAGAAATTGAAAATGTACTGGTCTCCTTCCCATGCTACCCCAACATGATCCATGACCCTCCCCTTCTGGCCCCTTCTTCCTGCAGCCAACCCTTCTGCCCATTCTGCCCACAGAACCCCACCCCACTCATCATAGGACCCTTCCCCACAGGTCTCATGGGTTTACCTCAATCCCTAATGGCCCAGCAGGCGATTGTTAGGGGCAGAAACAATGACCATTCACTCCTGCCCATAGTGGCCATAAACCTTCACCTATCTTGCAGTACATGTTAGTTTTGGCTGAAAAGTACTTCACAAAGAAATTCTATTGTCTATTTTCATTGATTATCCTATATGTACCAGCCACATTGCTTCAGTTTTTGATTGAATATCACCTCCCTCTTCCCCTTCCTTCAATAGCTAGATTTGAATCAACTAGAACTTGTGCTTTCTTTTTTGTTTCTCCATCACTTTGGAATAGATTTCCTGAAACACTTCAAGTCGAACCTTCACATAAAAGATTTAGGGCTACATTAAAGACTCATTTATATTCCCTAGAATAGAGATTGTGGTGACTGCAACTTGGTATGCTTTTATTTTGAGGGTATGACTGCATTTATTATTGACAATCTGGAGGGTCTATGTGGTTTGGAGATGTTATATTACTTTCCTATCTGGAATGGATGTCTTTAAAAAATAAATAAATAAATAATGTACAAATGATGTATGGCAAGCCTGCACAACTCAAAAATGATCCGGGGCCGAAACGAAATCAGAAAATGTAGTGAGTGCCAGAGGTAGTGGCCATGGCTTGAGGAACCCGGAAGTGCGCTGACGTTGCCGTGATGACATTAACATTTTTTGCAAGCAATTTTCAAATATTCCCCAAGGCAGTAATACCCCAACCCCCCCTTTTCCCTGGCCTACCTTAACAAAATTGCAGACACAAGTATGGTTTATGGTTTAATTTAATTTGTGTAGCACAGTGGTTAGAGCTACGCCTTAGCACCCTGAGGTTGTGGGTTCAAATCCCATGCTGCTCCTTGTGACCCTGAGCAAGTCACTTAATCCCCCATTGCCCTAGGTACATTAGATAAGAGTGTGAGCCTACCAGGATAGATAGGGAAAAATGCTTGAGTACCTGAATGTATACCACTTAGGTTATCAGTGGTATATAAATACTAAAAATAAAGAAATATAAATAATATTTTATAACTGCATGGTGTGCAGATAAATAGGTGGAGTATGGTAGGGACATGGACATGTTTCCAATTTACATTCTACTTATAGACTAATTTATACAAGTTGCATGGCAAACATTGGTACAGTGCTCCTCCGTGAATTTGCAGTCGGTAATTCATGGTCCTGTTCATTCGTGGTATTTTCTGACTGCGAACCACTGACCAGGAGAGGACAACTAGAGAGATAGGAGAGGGCAGCTGGAGCGCTGGTGAGTGAAAGAAATCACTCACTGTATGCTCCGACTGCCTCTTCCTGTACTAAAGTTAGGCCTCACCAATCAGGAGCTGCTTTGACACACAGCTCCTGATTGGTAAGGCCCGACTTTAATATAGGAAGAGGTGGTTGGAGCAAACAGCAAGTGATTTCCTTCACTCGCCGGCGCTCCGGCTGCTCTCTTCTGCCTCTCCTGCTGCCCTCTTCAGTTTCAACCCCGAAAAACCGTATTCACGGGGGTTCCTGGAACGGAATCTCCGCAAATATCAGAGGAATACTATTTATGACTGCCACTCGGATAAAAGGTTGTGCTTATATGTAGATACACCAATTTGGGTTTACACTAGTATTCTCAAATATCATCCTGGTGCACAGATGCCATTATCAAAGTGGTGTTCAGTGTGTGACTTCGGCACACTTAACTGGAGGCGCCAAGATATAGAATTTCTCCCTGTATGCTAGATAACAAAACTGTAAACTACTCAATTAATGCAATAAATAAATAAAAAATATGCCAACATTTATTTCTCTGAGAAAATAATTGTTTTATTTGTTGCCCGTGAGATCGTGAAAGCTGATGTATATCGCAAGATCTTTCAGATCGGTCCATCGGTTCATTTCTATTTGCAAAGTAATATATTTAACCTAGATTTTTGGCATTTATACAGTGAGTTGCAAAACTATAAAGAAAATCAATTACATAGTTGAGGACACTTCAATATCTATGAATAATCATTATTCTGTTATGAATATTGTGTTGCACAGTATTATAAATAATTGTGATTTATATGGAACTTTCCAGGACACCCAAACATTAATCCAAAGCACTACACATCCATAGCAATAACCATTCTATTATTTTCAACAAACTGCAGCTGAATAAACTCTAATACAGGGAGATAAATTGGACATGGCCAAGGTCGTGCAGAACATGAATGATAGACTTGTTTTTAGAGGTCAAAAGTTCACAGCTCTTCCAACCAAACTAATAATGGAGCAAAAATCTCTCTCTTTTGGACCTTGAACAAGAGGCTCTAGCAGCTAATTTTCCATTTCAATAATAGAAACAAAATCTACAAATCTGACACAAAGCCTCAACAGGGAAAAAGGAAGAAGAGGAGAGAGCTGGCCAGCAATATTTATTAACAGAAACACACTCAGTGTGCTCTGATGGTAACAGCCATCATGGGCCTTGCCTAGAGTTGGGAGGAGAAGGGGAGAATTGCTGTATGTTATTTTAGGCATGGTCATAAATTATGCACAAAATTATGCAAACACGGAGATGTACTTGATACAACAAGAAACAGTACAGGTTGGATCTTCTCTCTTGTCTTCCAATAAAGATGCTTTCTAGCATAAAGGTTATATCCCCAGAAAATTGATCACTATACTTACTATCTTAATTGTTGCCAATTTAGTGGACTAAAATTGATAACAGCTTTATTCATTTGATACCGACTTAACAGTGGGAACTGTATGAATGCATGCATTGATATATAAGCACACATATTCTTTCCCTGTGCAGACAACTTTCTCCAACCCAAATACATCCTAACTTTTATTATAACGCTCTGGAACAATACATACTATACTTGGAGTGTTAACTCATCTTGAGTTGCAACTGAAAAGGTACGAGATAAATAAATATAACATTGCTCCTCTTCAAATTCAGATAGGGAGAGAGGGGAATATTCTTTAGCTGAAATTCATTTCAAATGCAAAAGGGTAATGGAATCTTACACTGCAATATGAAAAAATGCTATTGATCAGACACCTGTTGCGAGTTCACAGTAAGTCTCAGACCATTTTCCAATTTCTATCTGACAAAAAAAAGGGGGGAGAAAAAAGAATACAGTGCATTGAAATACAGGCTAGAGTTGACAGAAGAGGGAAAATGGGGCGAAGTACAATGATTGAAAGGAAAGAAAAGGGAAGATATGGGGTGGGGAGAAAAATACAGTAGTAGCTGTAACATAAACCGAAAGGTTGAGATACAAAAATACATGTGTGAAGAAGCGTGAAACAAGGCTTTCAGAAATGTGTTAATTAGACAGGCAGATTCTCAACTCGGTTGATAAATGTGTGACTGAAACCCTCAGCAGACAGATTTCAGGAAGAAGAAAAAGGGAGAGCTTACAATTCAGCCTATTGAATCAATTTTTCGATTCGATTTTCCTGCCCAATTGGGTGCTTTTTTCAAACATCCTGGTGGGTTTATTTTATAGCCTCTTCACCCCTTTTATAGCCTCTTCACCCTCTTGCCTTCTCCTAACCACACTGGCGTCATGGTGTAAACAAAATAAACAAACAAAAAAAACTTTTCCGCTCTCTGTTAAATCCTAGCTCACGTTTGCAGTCTATCACCAGCTCTGGCAGGATACACGTTTCAAATCCGACATATTGTAATCACAAAACAGAAAATAAAATTAGTTTTTCTACCTTTTGTTGTCTGGTCAATATTCAAATCTTGTTGGTCCCAGGCTCTGGTATTCTTGCTTGCCAGGGTCTCCTTCTTTCTTCTTTCTCCATGCTAACCATCCATCTGCCATCTTTGTCCTCCCCTTCAGTTTTCCTTCCCTCTCCCGGAGGTCTGGCATCTTTCCTTTTTTTTGTCTCCATCCACAGATCCACCTTTTCTCAACTATGCTTTCATCCAGCATCTTGCCCTCCTTCCCCACCACCCCAGGGTCCATAATCTCTCCCTTTCTGTTCCTTTCATCCCTAAATCCCATTGTCCACCATCTCTCTCCCTTGCCTCTGTTTTTAGACCCATTAGTTCTTTCCCCAAAGTCCGGCATATGCACTTCTCTTTGAACCCCCCCTTCCCTTCTTTCATGGCCCTCTCCCCTGAACGTATGAACCCCCCTTAAGGCCTGCATGTACCTCCTGAAGGCCTACACCCCACCCTTGAAGGTCTGAATGTCCCCCCTTGAAGACCTACACCCCACCCTTGAAGGCCAGCCTGTCCCCCCCTGAAGGCCTGCACCCTCCCGAAGGCCTGCCTGTCCCTTCTGAAGGCCTGTACCCCCCCTGGAAGCTGCAACCCCCTGAAGGCATGTACCACCCCCCCCCCCGGAAGGCCTGCCTGTCCCTCCCCTGGAAGGCTGCAACCCCCCGAAAGCATGTACCACTCCCCTCCAGAAGGCCTGCATCCCCCTGAAGGCCTGTATCCCCCCTGGAAGGCTGCACCCCTGGAAGGCCTGCACCCCCCCATGAAGGATTACACCTCTTCCCCTCCCCTCCTGGAAGGCCTGCGCATTCAATTCACCTAAATTCAGCAGCCTGCATAATTTCACTGGCTCTAGCGATCTTTGCAAGCTGCCATACGTCGTCCGAGTTGTCTTCTCTGCCGCGGTCCCACCCCTTCTTTGATGGCAGAGAAGGGGCGGGACCGCGGCAGAAAGAAGACAACTTGGACAACGTATGGCAACTTACAAAGATCACTAGAGCCAGCGACCTTCTTCTGCAGGGCAGGCTGCTGAATTTAGGTAAATTGCTGCGGGGAAGCCACTTCCCGACTGACCCTCCCCACTCGCCCTCTAAAGCAGGAGCGGCAGGCCAGCAAGAGGCAGCGCTGCCGCTCCTGTTTTAGGGGCAAGGGGGGAGAGTCAGTCAATAAATTGGGAGGCCGATTTTTTGGTGGGGTAAATCGATTCGAATCGGTTTACCCAAAGTGAATCGATTTGAATCGTGAATCGGGCAGCACTACTACACACACACACTTTCTGTGTATACATGCTGGGTTTGCATTCTTATGGGGAAAGCAGAACAGCAAGCTAAAATTACTGAGAGGTTTAATCATTAAAAGCTAAAACCACAATCAGGATGTGATGTCAGAAGGGAGCCAAAGTCATCGCAAGTAGCAAATGGAAGACGCTGCTCACACCATGAACATTTCAACAGGTACATTGGGGGGGGGGGAGTGGAGAGGAGAGCCCCCCCTCCATTGAAGACATCACACGAAGTCTGCTCCCCGCCCCTCTCTTACAACACCATTGAATCTCACCCAGTCTAGCTTTTTGTTCAAATGGTCACAATGACATCTTAGTGGTAGATCAAGGTACTACTGCAAGGAGGCAGCCTTCCATATAAGTGGTGGTAGTGTGTGTGTGGGGGGGAGTGCCTTATTGTGTATTAGGAGAGAGGAGGAAGGGATTGGAATAGAGGACTGCCTTATTATATGTCAAGGATGGGGGAGGAGGGGATCAGAATGGAGATCTGCCTTATTGTGTCAGAGTAAGGTTGTTTATTGCGTGTTGGGGGAGGAGTACCTGTCATGATCTGTTTTCGAGACAGAAGTTCCTAGAAAGAAAAAGCAGCTAATATTCAGCTGGGACCCGAATAGACTTGACTGGGGAAAATTAGGACTTCTTTTTGTGCATCCTATTTGCTCAGTTTACCTTTCTGGGCCCTAGCTAAAAACCAGTTGGAAAACGGATAAGTGCCAGCTTTGCCCTGAGTTTTCCCCAGACTGCCCACACAATAGCCAGTTTGGGTTTAATTGATTAGAAGAGATATTCTTTTGGGGCTTGCTCAGCACCAGTAACTGGGCACAAGGCTCTCTTATCCAGTTTACTGGCTTTGAACATCAACCTCTATTTTTAGTCACCTAGGCAAATCAAACACGTGCAAACTGCATATGTACTATGCAATGAGGCAGAACAAGGATTTTACTTCAGTAATGGTCCGGAGCAAACTAGTACGGTTTTTCAGTCATTGCCCAAATAGAAATAAGCAAAGTGACAATGAAGCAGCTTGCAACTATTTAATAAGATCGAGTACAACATGATCCTGAGTACTGTGGATAAATAAAATCCACAATTGGATTATCTGGTCTCCTTTTATTTTACCTCAGCCATGTGTAAAATTACCGAGACATCACAACATTATTATATCAAATAAAATTAAGAAATTAATATGAAGCACCTCTAAGGTAGCAACATTAAGGCCCTCTAATTTATCTGTTACTATATCTGTATAACATTCCTTGGGGAACCAAGCAAGCTATCATCTTCAGTCTTATGTCTCAAAATGAACTGAAAGCATAATGTAGCAATAAGCTAAACATTCTCTCTGATGTTTTAATGTTCAGTGTTTTTAAGTACTATAAAGTCATGTGGAGTCCTAAAGCAAATAAAACAAAGATTCTTTGCTATTTGAGTGGTCATAGTCCAACACACCAGGAAATGGTCTGCACAATGAAGCTAATGACTGAATATAAAATTCAGTCATTGCTATTATTTGGTTAATTCTTGTTTGATGCATCAGGTTTCCTAATGAAACAGTCTGGAGAGAGAAAATGCACCCACTTAATGTGATAAGAGACGAGTGAGAAAAAAATTACTGTGATTACATTGCATGTTATATTGAACAAGCAAAACTAATTACTGGTTTTAAGAATGGGACTAATTACATTAAAAAGAAACGGCAAGATTGGATTAGGAAATGGAACAAAAGGTAATACAATGGGAGAAAAATGATGCTTCAGATTTTGAAAACAGGGTCGTTTCTATGCTTTACAGTGCACTTTGTGCTGTTGTATAAATTTGAAAACTTTTTGCAGGATGGCAAATGTTTATCATGCTATTTAGCTATAGATTTATTTATATTTATTGATGAGGTTTTATTACACTGTTCATAGGGCTAAAAGTGCAGTAAGACATTTCATAAAATATATAACAGGAAAAGGAAGTTGCATTTGGCAGAGACAAAGAATAAGTAGGGAATACATGTATAAAGAAGAGAAGTGAAAAGTGGGAGGTCAAGACGTGTCACTGTCCAGAACCAGAGATCAAGCCAGGAAATCAAAAGTGGGAGGTCAAGACCAATGTTCCCTCTAATTTTTCATAGGCTGTGTACGCAAAAAAATTTCATCTGCGTGCATTTTAAAGAAAAACTAAATTTGTGTGGGCTATAAAAATGATTGCCAGAGGGCCCGGAGTTCAGTTATGGGCATTTATGGGCAGGTCTTTGAGTTTAATCTGAATTAACGAAAACACAATGTAATTTTAGTTACACTTTATGTAACATAAAGTCTCATTTCAATAAACATAAATTATGTTTCATTGAAATGTTTCATTGAGCGCTGCCTATAAATATACTTAAAATTTAGAAAATAACAGCAATTTAGTTTTCAAAGTTTTTCCCTGCGATCTTTCATATTTATCCAGTCCGAATAAATTCTGTCACGATCTGTTGAGCCTCCATCTTGAAGGTGACTCTTAACATGCATCATCATTTCCAAATGCTCTAAATGTAAACGATTCCTTTGTTTAGTCTTCAAATTGTTCATTAGACTAAAACCACGCTCACAATCTGAACTAGATGCTAAGAATGTGGCACCAAAGTCCATCAATTTTGCTAAATCTGCAAATTGATCATTCTGAAATTTAAATTTCGTCATATCTGGAAAACTATTTATCAGATTGCTTTTGATTTTTTCTGCAACAAAGAATTTAAAGTCACTGTATTGCTGAATAATAACACTTTCCTCCTGAAGAAATTGTTTATACTTTAAACAAAGAGATCTGATATGTCCATTTCCAAAGTCAAAGTCGCATTGTGATATTGCTGTACAATCAAAAGCAGACCATTCCTCAACTTCATTTTCAGGAAATCTTTCACCCAGATGCAAACATAAGATGTTGATGAAGGTTAATATGGAATTAGTATCCACTGAAACTTTTTCTCCAGACCTCATCCTGTTGTCAAGAAGACTGTTGACTTTATCACTCCACTTAACCTTGTCGCCTAAGTATTGCATTTGAAGTTTGTTCAATTTATCCTGTGCAAGATGATAAGCTTCCAATGGTGTCAAACCACGTTTTTGAAATGCCATGGTTAAGGAAGCCAGTTCTGATAAGACATCATTAAAAACTTCAAGTGTAATATGAAATTGTTCATTGTTCATCTTCTTATAGCAGTACTTTGCTATAGGATCATTATCTTTGTCTTCTTCAAAATATTTTAACAGGGGATTATAATTTTGAATAATTGCTTTAAGTGCAAAGTGTCTAGATAACCAGCACACTTCATTCAGAGGTCTGAAAGCAATTGATTCACATTCAGATGCATCTGCTATTTCTTGAAATTTACATTGTTTAGTAGAAGACGGACAGAACTCCGTGTACACAGTTCTCATTACAGTTTAAAATTTATATTATAGCGCTTCAATAAATGTGATAAATAGGAAATCGGAACAGCTGGTCTTCTGCAACATTTCATTTTAGCAGTGAAAATCATTTTAGGCAAAAATTTATTTTTTTGTGTGCGCAGGTTCAAGTTTCAAGTTTTATTTAAATTTGATAATCGCTTATATATAATTTACTAAGCGAGTTACAATAAAACATAAAATAAACATACAATTTAACGTACAACTTAGAATGGGTTAGACGGACAGACATATAGACAAACTTGAGAACATAAGGAAAAAAGGGAGAAAGTTACAAAGTTAATGTTTTTCATTTTAAAAAGAAAAGAAGAAGCCATGAATGGAAGGTACATGAGGAAAGCTTAGAGGGAACAGTGGTCAAGACGTGTCACTGTTTAGAAGCAGAGATCAAGCCAGGAAGTCAAAAGTGGGAGGTCAAGACGTGTCACTGTTCAGAACCGGAGATCAAACCAGGAAGTCAAAAGTGGGAGGTCAAGACAAGTCACTGTTCAGAACCGGAGATCAAGCCAGGAAGTCAAAAGTGGGAGGTCAAGACGTGTCACTGTTCAGAACCGGAGATCAAGCCAGGAAGTCAAAAGTGGGAGGTCAAGACGTGTCACTGTTCAAAAGCAGAGATCAAGCCAGGAAGTCAAAAGTGGGAGGTCAAGACGTGTCACTGTTCAGAACCGGAGATCAAACCAGGAAGTCAAAAGTGGGAGGTCAAGACGTGTCACTGTTCAGAACCGGAGATCAAACCAGGAAGTAAAAAGTGGGAGGTCAAGACGTGTCACTGTTCAGAACCGGAGATCAAGCCAGGAAGTCAAAAGTGGGAGGTCAAGACGTGTCACTGTTCAGAAGCCGAGATCAAGCCAGGAAGTCAAAAGTGGGAGGTCAAGACGTGTCACTGTTCAGAAGCAGAGATCAAACCAGGAAGTCAAAAGTGGGAGGTCAAGACGTGTCACTGTTCAGAAGCAGAGATCAAACCAGGAAGTCAAAAGTGGGAGGTCAAGACGTGTCACTGTTCAGAAGCAGAGATCAAGCCAGGAAGTCAAAAGTGGGAGGTCAAGAGGTATCACTGTTTAGAAGCAGAGATCAAGCCAGGAAGTCAAAAGTAGGAGGTCAAGACATGTCACTGTTCAGAAGCAGAGATCAAGCCAGGAAGTGAAAAGTGGGTGGTCAAGACATGTCACTGATCAGAACCAGAGATCAAGCCAAAGGTATGCTCAAACAGCCAGGTTTTAATAGCCCTTTTAGATTCGAGGAGGACGTTCTTGAGTTTATTCAAGACAGCAGTGACTAGGAAGGAAAAGCAGCTTTACAATATAAGACCAGAGATGCAAAGGAAGAAGTAAGGAAAGGAGGGCATGAACAATGGCAAAAGGAGCATCAGCAGAAAACATGACACTTTCTCACTCACTACTCTTTATTCTCTCTGGAGTACAAACACAGGACTTGAACTTGACGTCAGAGACTGGAACGACATTTGGAAAATGTCCCACTCAGCACTTACCTCATCTGTTATTACTCAATCTCTTTTTTTCCTTATACATAAGGCATTTTGGACCCCAATGAAACTTGCCAAGAATGCACACCAAGACAGCTCAATGGATGGTAAATGCTGGTCTTGTCGCTCTTCACCTGAAACTTTAGATCATATGATCTTTCAATGTGACATCATAAGACATTATTGGTCTCAAATTTGGCGTACTATCAGTGCCGTACTACACATTTCGGCAGATCCTTTTTTAAAGGAAAGAGGAAAGAGATCACAATATCTCTCTGCTTCCAAAGCTACTGAAATACTTTGGGATGTGCACAGTGGAAGCTGATAAATGCAGCATTAAATCCATGCTAAAGAGCAGTTATTTTCTTAAATAACCCATCCCAGCCTTTAGGTAAACTGAGCTGCTCCTGCAGACCAGATCTTAAGAAGGTCCTGACTCATCTGTGTCAATAGCTAGGTATCTTAAAAATTGTGAAGCCCATTTTAAACACAACATAGAAACTGGAATTGATAGGTCCAGGTCAGGATGGGTACAATTTCAGTAGTATTTTAAAAAAGGATCTGCCGAAATGTGTAGTATGGCACTGATAGTACACCAAATTTGAGACCAATAATGTCTTATGATGTCACATTGAAAGATCATATGATCTAAAGTTCCAGGTGAAGAGCGACAAGACCAGCATTTACCATCCATTGAGCTGTCTTGGTGTGCAATCTTGGCAAGTTTCATTGGGGTCCAAAATGCCTTATGTATAAGGAAAAAAAGAGATTGAGTAATAGCAGATGAGGCAAGTGCTGAGTGGGACATTTTCCAAATGTCGTTCCAGTCTCTGACGTCAAGTTCAAGTCCTGTGTCTGTACTCCAGAGAGAATAAAGAGTAGTGAGTGAGAAAGTGTCATGTTTTCTCATAATTTTATACCATTGCGATGATTCGTGTCTGGCATGAGAGATCTGATCGCACAATATCAAAATGTTAGGGAGTTCATCTGTAACAGGTTGTTGCTTCAGGTGTGCCGTAATGGCAGATTTTAGTTGTATCCATTTGAAGAAATGTGATTTTGGCAAGTTGCAATTCTCCGCCAACCTCTGAAAAGGGGTCCAGGTAGAGTTTGAGTAGAGATGACACAATCGGTGTATTCCTTTAGTTTTCCATACAGAATTATAGGTCGGTGCATTTTGAATGCAAATTTTATTATTTCCCCAGATAGGTATTTGCGTAGTTTCTCTCCATTTTGGTGAGAGCACAGCATCCACGTGTCGAATAGCTGTACATGTGGATGCAAGAATTGGTTGCATTTGCAAGAGATCCAACTGTCCAATGAAAGGTAGATCCTCTAAAGGTATGGTTGTAGATAGAGGGCGTTCCAGCAGTAGCCAGCGAGGCGTAGAGCTATCATCAGTGGTATGGAGCCATCTAGAACCTTGTCGAAGCAAGAAGGCGATGTGGTAGATTTTAAAATTAGGAAAGTTCACACCACCTGATTCTTTGTCATTCCTCAACTTTTGTAGGCTTATACGTGGTGGGTTGTTATTCCAGAGGAAAGTAGTGAGAATTTTGTCCAATTTGGCATAGAATGAAGGTTTTATCAATACCGGTAACCAGCGTTCCCGCTAAGCTGCGCTGGGGTGCGCTGGCGCTCAAAATATTACCTCGCAGCGCACAAGTTTCTCGTCACAGCGCACACAGTGTAGAGCACAGTTCTTCAACCGCCGGTCCGCAAACAAAATCTTGCCGGTCCGCGAAGGATTCGGTCCCCGCCGCAACGAAAGGCCGGCGTCAGCTGACTTGCAACTTCCTGTTGTAGTCGCTGTGCCGGGACTCCTGCCTTCGCCGGGACTCCTGCCTTCCACCGCGTTTGCCTCCTGCCTTGTCTCCGCACCTCCAGACCAGCAGCGGCAGCTGTGTATGCTTTTAACTTCGGCACAGAGCTGCCCCTAATCAATAGTTTAGCGCGGTTTCATAAGGCAGCCTCGGGGCCTTTGCTAGGCCGGCCCACATCGCATCATCGAAGCGGGCCGGCTATCAAAGGCCCCGAGGCTGCCTCATGAAACCGCGCTAAACTATTGATTAGGGGCAGCTCTGTGCCGAAGTTAAAAGCATACAGAGCTGCCGCTGCTGGTCTGAACTCTTGGGCCGCTGAAGGAGGGCAAAAAGCAGCTGTCCTGGAGGTTTCCCTTCCTCTCGCCTTTACAGGTTCCTTTTTTCCACCTTTTTTTTTTTCCTTCAAACGGCAACGGGCCCCAGCATCGACATCAATCAAGTAAGTTCCACTGTCAATCAAGCGGTTCTGCTCGGCCAAAGCTTCCCCTGTGACATGAGCCACCCTCAGGGGAAAGAAAGTGACCCACAAAGGTGAGGGGAAGGGGGGCAGATGATGGAAGTTGGGGGGGGGAGAGAGAGAGAGAAGGGGCAGATGATGGAATGGAGGAGATGAGAGAGAGAGAGAAGGGGACAGATGATGGAAGTGAGAAGAAGGGAGAGAGAGCAGAAGGCAGATGGATGTCAGTTGAGAAGGGAGAGCAGATGCTGAATGGAAGTGGGGAAAGAACACATACTGGATGGAAGGAGGAGATAAATAAAGGGGGAAGAAAATAGTAAGATAATGGAGGGGTGAGGGAAAGGGGTGACAAGCTGTGTGTAGACACAGTGAAAAGAGGGAAATGGGACTAAATAGTAAGAAAGAATTTAATTTAGATGGAGGCAGAAAATAGAGAAGGAAGACCAGAGAAGAAAAGGGAAGAGAGAGCAGAGAATGATCAGATCTGAGTGGAGGAAATGAGAAGAGAGATATGCTAAAAACCACAGGGGGGAGGGAAGGATAGAGATGCCAGACCATGAGGGGAACAGAAGGAAGATGATGGATGCTAGACCAAATTGGGGGGGGGGGGGGGGGGGCAGGAGGAGAGATGGCAGGGAAAGACAGACAGTGAATGGAAGGGGCAGATGCTGGACTGAAGAGACAGAGAAGGTTATCATGCTGCTGTACCGGGCCATGGTACGCCCTCACCTGGAGTACTGCGTCCAGCACTGGTACTTTAAGAAGGACACGGTACTACTCGAAAGGATCCAGAGAAGAGCAACTAAAATGGTTAAGGGGCTGGAGGAGTTGCCGTACAGCGAAAGATTAGAGAAACTGGGCCTCTTCTCCCTTGAGCAGAGGAGATTGAGAGGGGACATGATAGAAACATTCAAGGTACTGAAGGGAATAGACTTAGTAGCTAAGGCAGGGAGAACGAGAGGGCACTCTCTAAAGTTGAAAGGGGATAGATTCCATACAAACGTAAGGAAGTTCTGTGGTAGAAAGCAACATATTTATTTGGCTCATAACTTGCTGGCGCCCGATATTTTTAGCTCACAGTGAAAAAAGTTTGCTCACAACACCCGCCCGCTTAGAGGGAACACTGCCGGTAACATACTGAGGGTATAATTGATGACAGGAGAGATCATCATTTTGACTGTATCCAGTCTGCCCCACCAGGATAATTTCAGTGGGGACCAAGATGACGTTAACTGTCGAACTGAATCAAGAACATGATCTGTATTATGTTCCGAGGTCTCATCTAAATCCGGTGCAAAGTAAAGTCCAAGGTACTTCAATTTATTGGGCGACCATAAAAGTCCAAGCTCTTTAATGGATTGGCAGACTTCCGGACAGTTCAAAGGCATCACCTCCGATTTAGAAAGGTTCAATTTGTATCCAGAGTGAATAGAGTATGTTGATAGTATTTGGAGCAATGGAGAAATGGAATCAGGAGTGAGGTACAGCAAGACGTCGTCTGCGTACGCTGAGAGTTTGATGTCCACACCAGCATATGAGAATCCCTGGATGTGGGGGTGACGTATAAATTGCAATCAGGAGGGGTTCCAATGCTAAGTTAAAGAGTAAGGGAGATAGAGTACACCCCTGACGTGTGCCTCTACTAGGTTTAAAAGGCAAGGAAAAATATTGATTAGCATAAATTTTGTTAGTCGGTGATGTGTACAGTACTTTTACCATATTTATAAATATAGGGGACATTCCAAACCAAGATAGGACAGTAAACAAATATGGCCATTCCACCTGATCGAATGCTTTTTCTGCATCCAATCCGACTGCAACTACAGGATAATCAATAAGTTTGGCAAGTGAAATTACATGAGCAAAAGTTATTGTGTTATCACTAGATAATCGATTGGCCATAAAGCCAGTTTGATCCGGATTAATCAATTTAGGTAAGATCAGTTGCAGCCGATTGGCCAAGATTTTAGCATATATTTTAGCATCTGAGTTAATCAGGGATAAAGGTCTGTAGTTGTTTACTTTAAGCGGATCTTTATTTGGTTTGGCCAATACAATAGTAGTGGCCTCAGTGAAAGAGCCCCTAATATCTCCAGTGTTTTGCAAATATCGGAAAAACTCCAATAGGTAGGGAGAGAGCCATTTTCGAAACACTTGATAAAATTCAGTTGGTAGCTTCATCGATTTCCTCTATAGTAAAATCAGCATCTAACCCAATATTATCTGTTTCATGCAATATATTGTGAGTGAGGCCCTCAAGAAAAGGGATAGATGTACTGTCTGGTTGAATTTCGGACATGTACAAGGTTGAGTAAAAGCAATGAAATTGTGTTAGGATCTCATCTGGCCCAGTAACTAAAGTGTCAGTATCAGTAAGAATGGCAGAAATTGTAGTCTTATTCCTCTTCCCTTTTAGATAGGAAGCAAGATGTTGGCCACATTTATTGCTATCAGAATAGTATTTAGCAGAGGTCATATATACTTGTGATGCAGCTGTTTTACTAAGGCAAGTGTTATATTGGAATCTAAGATGTTGAAGTTTCTTCAAAGTTTGCATGTCAGTAGGATTCGTTTGATGTAGTGTCTCTAAGTGTTTAAGTTTAGATTCATAAATGTCTAATTCCTGTTTGTTAACTTTCTTTAAGTGAGCATTATAAGAAATAATGGTTCCCCTTATGTACGCTTTAAACGCATCCCACACTGATATCCAGTTACTGTCTTGGGGTGAGTTGAAAGCGAAATATTCCTGTATTGCAGTCGTTACATGGGTGCGGAAATTCTGATCCTGTAGAAGGGAGGAATTTAATCTCCATGTGCTTTGTGGAGAAGTAGCAGGAAGGGTGTCCAGTGACAGTAGGATAGCCGCATGATCAGACACACTGATTGATTTGATTTCAGAGTGAATAACTGATTTGACTAAAGAAGGGTCTATCAAGAAATAGTCAATCCTAGTATACGAGGAATGAGGTGCAGAGAAAAATGTATAGTCTCTGTCTTCTAAGTGAGTTATGCGCCATGGATCAGATAGGCGAAATTGGGCAATGATATCTTGAAGACATAACCATGTTTTTGATTTTTTGTGTTTATATACGGATTTTCTATCCTTTGAGGGATCAATAATCAGGTTAAAGTCTCCTCCTAGCACGAAGGGGGTATCCTGATAGCCATTAAGCTGATCAGCTAAAACAGTGAAAAAAGAGCAGTCTTCTGTATTTGGACCATATAAGTTTAATAGATATAAATTGTGGGCGTTAATACATATTTTTGTGGACACCCATCTTCCCTGGTTGTCAGTAGTATGAGAGAGAAGTTTTATGTGATTTACATTTCTAATAAAGGTAAGAACACCATTCTTTTTGTCAATGGCAGGTGAGAATAAAGGCGGATGTGCCCAGGGGAGAGATAGTTTGGAAGAGGAAACAGCGTCTAAATGTGTTTCTTGGAGAAATATTACATCTGCGGACAGAGAGGAAATGTAGTTTAGAATTTTCCTGGATTTGATGGGATTATTTAATCCTTTTACATTTAGAGTAGCACATGTAATAGGCATATATTATAGAGATATATAGGATCAAGTAAGTCTGTAATATCACACATGTATAACCATAAGCATACAAACCATGTACTAGCAATGATATTATATAGAATAGCCAAGCAGTCAAAATAAAAAAGAAGGAAACAAAAAAGAAAAGTCATGTAAAGTGAGAAACTGGACAATTTACCACGGGTCAGTGAGCCAGGTGGAACTTCAAAGCAGCACTGCCCAGCAGAATCAAATATCCTTCAATATGTTGAACCCCTGCAATATAAAGGCACAATATTATAACAAAAGACCAACTGTTTGATATGCTGTAATTTTCCTGTTTAGTAGGAAAAAGCTGTTAGCATGTAGTAATGAAGACAGAGATTAAGCCATTAGTGAAAAAGTCAGGTACAATCAATTGTACTCGGGCTCAGAGTTTCCAAGTATTCAGCCAATTCTGTAGGATTGGTAAAGTCTTTTGTGTGATTGTTATATGTAACCCTCAGGCGAGCCGGGTACATCATGCCAAATCTCGCTCCCAGTTGTTTCAGCTTAGGGCGGTATTCCAAAAGCTGCTTTCTTAGTTTGGCTGTTTGCTTTGCTAGGTCTGGTACAAATAAGAGTGTGTTACCCTCAAATTTGATCGGCACCTTAGCATGTGC
Source organism: Geotrypetes seraphini (assembly GCF_902459505.1). Lineage (NCBI taxonomy): Eukaryota > Metazoa > Chordata > Amphibia > Gymnophiona > Dermophiidae > Geotrypetes > Geotrypetes seraphini. Next base: position 138,592,683 of record NC_047092.1, on the reverse strand, counting down.
TTGCTGCCTGATCTCCATAACTTGTGTATATCTCAAGAGGCGCACTACCGTCGGTCTGGGATATTGCCCTGCTCTATTAGGTAGCGAGTTAGAGGGGACCCGGTGTGCCCTATCAATTTCGAATGGGAGATCAAATTTAAGATCAAGCAGTTTGGGCAAATTGGTTTGTAGAAATTCAGTCATATTGCGCCCCTCACGGGATTCTGGGATCCCGAGTATTCTAAAATTATTCCTCCTGGAGCGGTTACTATAATCCTCAATCAGCGTTTCTAATTGCTCTACACGTTTTGTGTATCTGAGCAGCTCTTTTACATTATTTTCAGCTACAGACAGCCTAGTGTCTGTAGCCTGTACCTGGAGCTGTAGCTTTGCAAGTTCCTTTTTAAAGGTGGCAATCTCCTCTTTTATTTCATCGTTGTCGGCCTTAACTTCCGACCGCATGGCTCCGATTTCATCCAGGATGGTCTGGGTTGAGGCCTCCTCCGTTTTGGATGATGACGTTTTTTGCGGCGATACAAGGTCTGTGTTTCTTCTTTTTCCGGGCTTAGTAGAAGCCATCGCGCTTGAGACGCAATTTATCACCGCGTGTGCTGAATTTGGAGACTTATATCATGCAGGGGGATCGATACACAGAGTGATTCTGCAGGAGCTGTGTTGCTAAGCTTCCACCATAGATCGCGCTCACTAGCGCCCCCCCCCCCCCTCCTCCATCACACTGGCAATAGTGATGTATGGCCATCATGGACTTCAGACTCCTCTTGTTGAACCGCAAGCCAAATTGCTCAAAGCTTTACTGTCCATTGCTATTAAACAGATATTATCAAACTGGAAGTCTTCATCTACCTTATCCTATGCAGCATGGTGGAATCAAGCATGTCTCACAGCTAAGTTTGAATTAGTGGCAGCTGAAAGGAAGGGATCTTTGCATAACACAAACACTATCTGGCAACCGTTCCTGGACTATTGTATTGATTGATATGGATTTAATTCAATTTAAAGTATGCTTACGAATTAATGATGCACCATGCACATAATAGACAAGCAGTCCCCTTATTTCTTATTTTTATTATTTTTTTCCTTCATTTTCTTCTTTAGTTACATGTTATGTTGCTATTACTATTATTAGGTTGCACATTGCAATGTTTCATTTCAGAATACTTACTATGTATTAGTCTATACGGTTGCTTTGCCATTTTTGGATGATTGATCTTGTTGTTCACAATTTATTCTACTTTTGTGAAATTTCAATAAAACTATTTGAACTTAAAAAAGGATCTGCCAACATACATTTAAATCTTCTGCTCATGACAATGCAGATTTCACTGGAGTTTATGTAAATAAACATTTTAAAGACATTCAAATAGGCATATTCAGGGCCATGACAAAGGGTTAGCATCCACTTGGTGCCAAGTTGCCATTTTGAGTCAATCTGTTCTGCTAGCACACAAGCCCGACAGGGGAAGGAGAAGGGTGCTGAAAATGGAGTGGAGGAGTCGCCTAATGATTAGTGCAGTGAGCTGTGATCCTGGGAAACTGGGTCAATTCCCACTCCCGCTCCCTGTGGTCTTGGACAAGTTACTTAACCCTCCATTACCTAGGCAAAAAAAAAAAAAAAAAAAACCCACACATTAGTCTGTGAGTCCACTAGGGACACAGAAAACATCTGCATATAATGAGTAGTGCTCTCAAAACCCACTCAAAACTTAATGTACCCACCTGTACACCACCACAAATAATCCTTATGCCTGCAGGTGTCATCTTTATGTAGGTACAGTAGGTTTTGGATGGGTTTTGGAGGGCTACCTATACAATATAAGCAAGTTATAGTGGCATGTATAGCTGGGACTTTTAAATGTGAAATTCACTGCAGTACTCCCTAGAGTGCCCCTCAGCTCTGCTGGGCTCAGATATCTGTGTAGGCATCTGAAGCTGTAGGAGGGGGTGCTGAAAAGTTCTCAGCCCAACCATGAAAAGAATGACGTGGATATGGTTCAATCAATGATCTGAAACAATGTCAACACATAGAATTTAGTTTCTGCAAATTGTCACTTAGCAAAATAAGATAGCACTTTTTTCAGCTACAGTGGCAAAATAACGCTCAGAATTTGGGAAGTTGGTTGGTTGGTTGGGCTGAGAACTTTTCAGCACTCCCTCATAATATAGGCTAGAATGAACTGTTTGCTGTTTGGGGTTTTTTTTTTCATATCTTTGGGTGGTGGAAGGAAGTTGGTGATGACTGAGGAAGTAAAACGGGGGGAGGGGGGGTCATGCCTTAATCTCTCTTGGTTATCTGGTTAGTTTGGGCACCTTTTTGACCCTTATTTGTTTTTAAAGCAGGTCTAGCTCCAAACATCTAAAAAACCAGCCCTGGACATTTTGTTCAAAGTTTGATTTTCCCTACAGAACATCCAAATTTAAACAAACAATATCAATCATTCAGATCCGAGCAAAGGCCTCCTCAAATAATCAGGTCCTAACACCTCGTAAAAACATTTAGCTCAGCAGTCTTATGTGATTCCAGTAGTATAGCATTCCTCAGAGAAGGCGTACACAAGAACTAACACAAGAAACATGGTGCTGGCTGGCAGTCAGCATCCTCAGATATTGAATGGCAGGCCATGTTAGATATTTCCTTAAGAAATATCAGGGAAATATACTGAGAAAAACCAAGGTCAGAAAAAGCATTTCTAATCTATTTATGCAGTGACTTTTCGCATGATTGACATAAGAAGAAAGGAAAATATCATCATATTTTGAAATTGTGTAAAGTTCTTCAAATTTTATGAAGAAATCCTAGTCTATGAGCGTGATCAAAAAACGTATATAGTAGCAATGACTGGAAGGTGAACTCTTTACATAGGGAGGTTTTCCAGCCTTTCCTCCAGAGTTCCATATCTCTGAGCTTTTATAGAAGTTTTTTTGATCACCCTCTTCAGATAGAATACTCTTAGTGTTAGTTGTTTTGATTATATAACATGTTAGATATTTGGCACTTAAGCTCCCTCCAATTATTCCGCAAACAACTGAAAACTTGGCTTTTCACCAAATTGTAATTCTATCCTCTCCTCTTTTTCCTCCCTTCTACATATAAGTTCATGTAAACCTTCTCCTTCTCTACCTATTATTTAAGTTCTTGTAAACCGTGTCGAGCTTCATATTCGTGGAGATGATGCGGTATATAAACTTAAGGTTTAGATTAGATTAGATTAGATTAAAATGGATATAGACAGAACTGTGGTTTATGCAGTCCTATTTCTCTGGTATCTCTCATATAACCAGAGTACCGCCTCCGCCCCCAGAAAATAGATGTTTTCAGCTTAGGCACTAACACCTATAGTCTATAAACGCCATTTAAATGTGAACTTAAAAGAAAATTCAAGGTGCCTACCAGTGCCTAAAAAAAAATGACGCTGAAATTGCACTTTCAGAGTGCTACTGTAGGTTTGGCTAATGTTGGAAGTAGCATTAGGCACCGTAAAGCGCCTCTAGAGGTTTGATTTGTGCCAAAGGAAGGAAATGTAGGCCTTGAAAAACCTGGCCTACATTTCTGATGCCTACCTTTGCCAGAGGTGCAATTCTCTAAACGCGCCATCACGTGATTGACACACAAACGGAGGCTGTTGTCAACGGAGCCGTTTAGAGAATCCGGGCCTAACTGGATATATTAGAAATATAGAAACATAGAAGATGACGGCAGAAAAGGGCTACAGCCCATCAAGTCTGCCCACTCTGCTTACCCACCCCCTGTCTATGCCCTAATGACCCAATTTCCTTATGTTGACCCTCGTAGGAATCCCACATGGGTATCCCATTTATTCTTAAAGTCTGGCACGCTGTCTGCCTCGATCACCTGCACTGGAAGCTTGATCCAATGATCAACCACTCTCTCTGTGAAGAAATACTTTCTGGTGTCGCCATGAAATTTTCCGCCCCTGAGTTTGAGCGGGTGTCCTCTTGTGGCCGAGGGTCCCTTGAGAAAGAAAATATCATCTTCCACTTCGACACGTCCCGTGAGGTACTTAAATGTTTCGATCATGTCTCCCTTCTCCCTACGTTCCTCAAGAGTGTAGAGCTGCAATTTGTTCAGTCTCTCTTCGTACGAGACCCTTGAGCCCCGAGATCATCCTGGTGGCCGTTCGTTGAACCGATTCAATTCTGCGCACATCTTTACTGTAATGTGGCCTCCAGAATTACACACAGTACTCCAGATGAGGTCTCACCATGGCCCTGTACAACGGCATTATGACTTCAGGCTTTCGGCTGACAAAACTTCTATTGATACAACCCAATATCTGCCTTGCCTTAGATGAAGCCTTCTCCACTTGATTGGCAGTTTTCATGTCTGCACTGATGATTACTCCTAAATCTCATTCTGCTGAAGTCCTAGTTAAAGTTTCTCCGTTCAAGAAGTACGTCCTGCATGGATTTCCGCTTCCGAGATGCATGACCTTACATTTCTTAGCATTGAAGCCTAGCTGCCAGGTTGAGGACCAACTTTCCAATGTAAGCAGGTCCTGCGCCATATAATTCTGTAAACTGCATTCACTTACTATATTACATAGTTTGGCATCATCGGCGAATAGTGTTATTTTACCTTGAAGCCCTTGAGTCAGATCCCCTATGAATATGTTGAAAAGGAGTGGACCCAGGACCGAGCCCTGCGGCACTCCACTGGTCACCTCCGATGTTTTAGAGAGGGTACCATTAACCACCACCCTCTGAAGTCTGCCACTCAGCCAATCATTGACCCATGCAGTTAGTGTCTCTCCTAACCCCATCGATTCCATCTTGCTTAGCAGCCTGCGGTGTGGGACACTGTCAAAAGCTTTACTGAAGTCCAGGTACACGACGTCCAAAGACTCTCCCAAGTCCAACTTTCTTGTTACCCAGTCAAAGAAGCTGATGAGATTGGATTGGCAGGACCTACCCTTGGTGAATCCATGCTGACTGGGATCCCAAAGATTCCCTTCATTCAAGATCGTGTCCAATTTGCTTTTAATTAGTGTTTCCATGAGTTTGCACACTATTGATGTGAGACTCACCGGTCTATAATTCGCAGCCTCTGCCCTGCAACCCTTTTTATGCAGAGGAACGACATTAGCTAATTTCCAGTCCAGGGGAACTTTCCCCTTACTTAGGGAGAGATTGAATAGCTCAGCCAACGGTTTCACCAGGACATCGCTCAATTTTCTGAGCACTCTTGGGTGCAAATTGTCTGGTCCCATGGTTTTGTTCACCTTGAGTCTTGCCAGTTCACTGTAAACTTCACCTGGTGTGAACTCAAAATTCTGAAACGGGTCTTCTGTGCTTTGTGTTGCCTTCAACTGCGGACTGTGTCCCGGTGCCTCACAGGTGAAGACTGAGCAGAAGTATTCATTCAGTAGTTCGGCTTTATCGGAATCTGCTTCCACGTAACTTCCGTCCGGTCTTATAAGGCGTACTATCCCGCCTGTGTTCCTTTTTCTGTCACTAATATACCTGAAGAAGGATTTGTCCCCCTTTTTAATGTTTTTTGCCAGAATTTCTTCCACTCGAAGTTTTGCCTCCCTAACTGCCATTTTGACCGCTGTAGACCTGGTCCTATATTCTACTTTTGCCTCTCTTTTCTCTGTGCGCTTGTAGGAGAGAAACGCTTTTTTCTTCTCCTTAATGAGGTGCGAGATCTCCGCAGTGAATCATTGGGGTTTATTGTTTCTTTGTCGTTTATTTACTGATTTTATGAAGCGGCTAGTTGCTTCATGTATGGTTGATTTCAGTGTTAACCACTTAGCTTCTACATCATCGGTCTCCGCTTGGTCCTGCAGCGTCTGATGGACGAAATCTCCCATGCGTGCGAAGTCTGTGCCCCGGAAATTGAGTACCTTTGTTTTCGTGTTTGATCTAGGGAAGCCTTTCCTAAGGTTGAACCATACTATGTTGTGGTCGCTGGAGGCTAGCGTATTTCCTACTGAGACCTCTGAGACGCTTTCCCCGTTGGTGAGTACCAGGCCGAGGATCGCCTGGGCCCTAGTGGGCTCCGTTACCATTTGTTTGAGACGTGCTCCCTTTATGGAGGTTAAGAGTCTCCTGCTACCGCTGGTTGTCACTGAAAATGAGTTCCAGTCTGCATCAGGCATATTGAAGTCCCCTAGCAGTACAGCTTCTCCTCGTAGAGTGATATTCTCTATGTCTAAAATTAATTCTGCGTCCATATCTTCCAGTTGTCTTGGGGTCTGTATACCACACCTAGATACAGGCATTTTTCTCTGCCTCTTGCCAGGTTTACCTAGAGGGACTCCCCGGTGTACTTGACATCTGTGATCCTGGTGGTTTTGATGTCCTCTTTAATGTATAGAGCTACCCCCCCTCCTAACCTGCCCTCTATGTCCTGACGAAGTAGATTGTAGCCCGGTATAGCCATATCCCACCCATGTGAGTCCGTGAACCAAGTTTCAGATATTGTCACCACATCTAGGTCGGCATTCCTTATTTCAGCCTCCAATTCTAGAATTTTGTTACCTAAACTGTGTGCATTGACATACATGGCCCAGTTAAGTGCTGGTGAATATACCCTGTTAGCATCAGTGAAGCAATTTAAATAGCTAGAGGTCTCTCCTGACCATTTAAATCACTTGGAATAATCGACCCCTTACAAAATGCACTTCCTCATACTCAAACAACTCAGGCCCCCAATTGCACATTTTCACAGTCAATGATGCTCCCACAGTTTGAAGTAAATTAAGCAAATCTGATTGTGAAGAACTTTCTGTCTAGTGTATTTCAGTTTTTTAAAGAAATCAACAGCAATTTGGTTAATTGCCTGAATATCCTACTCAACAAATTAGGTATAACCAATTTAACACAATTCACATAACCAACTGAACACAATATGCATAAAAGAAATACAAGTCCAATTTTAGAAATTAGATTAGTTATGGGCTTTAATTGGAGATTGGACAGCAATAACGCCAAAGTCACAGTCTGCAACACTGACTGAAAATTCCCAGCAACACTAACTGTTGCAAATCAAATGAAAAGACCAAGATTGTTCAAGAACTCTGATTGTAATGCAAAAACTTACCAAATAGTTGATAAGACTGGAATCATCACCTGTGTTAATATGGTGTTACATAATATTAATGCTGTAGGGGGAGCCATTTCATACAGTGCAAACAACTGCTCATTAAAGCAACAAGAGCTATCCTTAAACCTACTTGTTTGGTTGATCTTTAGTTTAGCATTTCTTTTAGCAATGGTCAAATTAAAAGTTTCATTAATAATGCAACAAACCAACCCTCTACTTGGGAAGTGTTTGAGAAGTTTTAAGCAAGAAAAGGCTCATTTCCAAACTCACATCTCTAATAACCCTTGGTATGAGATATATTTAATTTTACTTAAAATTATGTTTACATCTCCAAGACAGAGATCTAAAATCATTATTATTACTGCTAGAGAAACCTAAAAATAGAGAGAAGCCAGTTTGATCTTGCTACTCATAACTTAGGACCTATTTGTTTTTTTAATCACTTTCTCTACATATTATGCTAAAAATTGTCTGTACCATCTTATGAAAGAAACTAAAGAGAAGTAGCTTGTCAGAGGGTTTCATTAACACATCTATCAATTGCAATAGTTTCTGGAAAAAAAGCAATCTAATAAGAATAATAAGCTGACTTCATGAACTTAATGGCCTCCAAATAACCATTAGTGCTAGTTTGACACAGCAATTTATTCAACATTAAATTGGACTTCTTCCAACACCAATCCGTGTTTTTCTTTGTTATAGATGTAAAGTTTTGTGGAAATCCAAGGTGATACTTTGGCCTTCTTGCATGCACATCTGCATTTTAATAGAGAACAGCACAGATGCCTCACAGTGAAGGTAAAGTTTGCATCCAGAAGGAAGAACATTGAAAAATTACAATAAACTGGTCAGAAAAAATGTACTGTGGGGATGCACAAAAATTTCACATAAATCAGACATGAACACACACACACACACAACAAAAACATTACAAATACAAAATTAATTTAACAAAGAAAAAGCTAAACAAAAAAGGCACAAAAACAAAACATCTCCTCAAATATAATAAACTTTAGGCAAAGATTATATTCTCTCTAAAATAATGATGGTCAATATTCAAAAGCATATGCAATATTTATTTGCTTTAAAAATGCATTTTCTGGCATTGTCAGATATCCCAATGAACTAGATTTTCAAAAGGCCACAAGTTATTCAAATATAGTTGGTAATCATTGGCACATACTGTATAGACACAAAAGGATCTAGAGTGTGGTTGAAACTGATCCATGTAAGTCAAATTTTCAGAATCACAGAGGCAGCCATAGGATGACAAGTATATGCTCAGTATCCCTATTTAAGTGGTCAATATTCAGCCAACAGCACTCAGGAGCAAATTCTATAAATGGTGTCCTGGTAGGCATCCTACCACTGCCTAACCAGCCAATTGGGATGCACCTTTTCTAAATTATAAAACCTGAGGCAGGCTGCCTACAATGTAGGCATCTGTCTTGGGTGCAAGGAGGTGCATAAAGATGCTTAGGCTCGCCCGAGGCTGGGCATGGGCATGATTTCACCCAGAAATGGCTTTAGGCAAGCATAAGTGGCCCTTGGCATTTTCCTAGGGCTGCAATAGGTGCTTGAAATGTAAGTCAGCAAAATGCTGGTCAACATTTCAAATAGACACGGTCACTAAACTGATCACAGCATGGAAATCTCCCTGCTGCAATTAGCTGAGCAGCAGGGAACCCCCGCACCCCACTTCAAGTCAGCCGGCAGGAGGGATGCCCACTCCCTCCCCATGCCACCAAACCTCCTCCACACTGTCTACAGCAGGAGGGATGGTCAATCCCTCCTGCTGCCACTCCCGAAACAATCCCCAGCAGGAGGGATGCACATTCCATTGTCGGCATCCCCCAACATCCCCAGCAGGAGGGATGCCCACTATCTCCTGCTGGAACCCCTCTGATCACATGACCCCCTGAGCCCCCCACCCCCAAAGCCCAACTGGAACCCCTCCACATACTTTTATCAGCAAGGCTAGTCGGAGGGATGCCTACTCCCTCTGGCTGGTAGGCTTGACTCTTCAGAATGGTGGACCTTCCCCTTTCCAGGAGCATCCTGGGATGCACTGGGGAGGAGCCTAAGGCCCTGACTGACCCAGATACCTAAGGCCCCTTCCATAGGAGGGGCTTTAGGCACCTTGGCCAACCAGTCTTAAGCCTCCTGCCAAGTTCATTCTGGAATGCATTGGGAGTGGTGTAAGACTCCCATGGGCCACTCCCACGGGATCATTAAGATAGGCTGTTTATGTCAAAACACGTCAAGCTGAGTCATTAAGAGCATTTTGAATAAAACATTTTGTGGACACCACCAGCATTGCTGTCTTCCATTATCCCCGCTGTTCCTTGTGCTTTGTTTGCAGTGGACTGACTTTTCCTGTTTTTTTTGCTAGGTATTATACTTAACATGTCCACCGTTGCCGCTACTGAAAACAAAATTCAAAATAAATAAATGGATGGAAAACTAAATTTCTCAGGCGTTCTTTATACTCTGAAAACAAAAAGCTTTAAAAGTTCAGGTTTGATTGCCTCTTCCTCCAACCCTATCCAGTATGCATGCATTACCACAGTGTTTAAGGTTTGAGAAGCTTTTCCCCCTGCAAAATATGGGGTGCTTTCATTAAACTGCGGTTAAAAGTGGCCTTAGAATGCTCTTGCACAGGTTTTTCTCAAACACTAAGGTCATTTTTACTGCAGCAGTACTATGGCAATGCACTGCTTCTTATCAATTCATCGCTGCCAAGCATACAATTCTAAATACATCTCTTGAGGTATTAGACTTTCAGAGGTCCATGTTGCCATTAGCATATAGCCATTAAAAGAAATTATAGTTTGAACTCTTACAGGCAAAGAGCCACCGAAGGTTAGTCACCAGCAGGCCTACCAGCAACTAATTTAAGGTTTTTAATTAGTTCTAAATAGTGCAATAATTGGTCATACCCATTAAAAAACAATTAAAACCTAATCAAAACAAAAAAGTAGGCAATGCTAGGCGGCCTCCCTGATTGGCGCCTAAGTCCATGGCACCTAGCATCGCCTAGTGATGTCGAAGCCCAGAAATGGATGTGTTTAGGGGCAGTGCCGGGCTTCGGCATTACTAGGCGATGCAAGCTGCAATTCAGAAAGGACCCTAGGCACCTTAAATGCAGGTGGTAGTACTTATCATAGCAGAAACAAAAGCACAATCCAGGTAGTCTGCACAATCGCAACAAACAAAGATAAAACTGCAGACCAGAGTACAAGATGCAGGCTAGGTTTATTTAAACAAATATGCATTGCGGCTAAGGTCACCACCTTTCTACAAACCAGGGGACCCAACACGGTCCATGTTTCGGTCAACACGCCTTCTGATTTGTAAAGGTCTCGAATCAAACCGCAACAAAATAAACGTGAGCCTGTGCGACACCAAATAAATCGCAAAGAAAGTCTCTATGTTTATTTGTGTTGCGGTTTGATTTGAGACCTTTACAAATCAGGGACCCCTGATGAAGGCGTGTTATCTGAAACACGGACCGTGTCGGGTCCCCTGGTTTGTATAAAGGTGGTAACATTAGCCGTAATACATATTTGTTTAAATAAACCTGGCCTGCATCTTGTACTCTGGTCTGCAGTATTTATCTTAGCTTCATAACATAAGAACATAAGAAGTTGCCTCCACTGGGTCAGACCAGAGGTCCATCGTGCCCAGCGGTCTGCTCCCACGGCGGCCCATAAGGTCCATGACCTGTGAAATGGTCTCTGACTATTCCTATATCTTACCTCTACTTCTATCTGTACCCCTCAATCCCCTTTTCTTTTAGGAACCTATCTAGACCCTCCTTGAACCCCTGTAGCGTGCTCTGGCCTATCACAGCCTCCGGGAGCGTGTTCCATGTGTCCACCACCCTCTGAGTGAAAAAGAACTTCCTAGCATTTGTTCTAAACCTGTCCTTTTTCAATTTCTCCGGGTGCCCCCTTGTACTTGTGGCTCCCCGCAACCTGAAGAATTTGTCCCTGTCTACCTTCTCTATGCCCTTCATGATTTTGAAGGTTTCTATCATGTCTCCTCTAAGTCTCCGCTTTTCCAGGGAGAATAGCCCCAGCATCTCCAATCTGTCAGCGTATGAGAAGTTTTCCATACCTTTTATCAGTTTTGTCGCTCTTCTCTGGACTCCCTCAAGTACCGCCATGTCCTTTTTGAGGTACGGCGACCAGTACTGGACACAGTACTCCAGATGTGGGCGCACCATTGCTATGATAAGCACTACCACCTGCTTACTGTAGCATAATGGGCCCCTATAGTTACTAGAAAGATTTTGCAGACAACCTGGACAAGTGCTCAGAAATCAAAATAATAAAGGGCCTGACAATTTAATAGGAAATTGTGTAAAAAAAAAAAAAAATTGCTTGAAGAATGATTTGATTACATTTACTCTCTTTCATCACAATTACCGCCAGAAACTTTCAGATCATTAGTTCTCAATTCACATATTTTCAGCAGTCTTTCTTAATTTAATCTAACTGAGTGGCTGAAAATCATTAGAGATATTAACGCCTGAAAATTTAAAATGAGCAGTATATTGGAAATACAAACCAGAAATGATTCAGAAGTCTTCTCTGCTTTTAGTCTTACACAACATTAACAGAGGTCTGCATAAATTAACAAAAAAAGCGAAGAAACTACTAAACTTAACAGTTTGCACCAGAGATAAAAAAAATAGTGGGAGCCAACATTCGAGAGAGAAAATTAGCCAGATCACTTACATGGTTAACTTTAAATAGATTTTCAGGCAGCTTATCTGGTTACCGTATATACTCAAATATAAACCGGGGTTTCTGGGCCAAAAAATTGGCCCAAAAATGGGGGTCCCGGTTTATAATCGAGCCAATATTCCCCAAATTTTTGCAGGCCACCGTTCATCCTACCGCCCTCCCTGTCCTAGACTCAGGCTCATACTTCTACTGATGATCGTTGATGGAGGTGCAGCGGGCAGGAGCAAACTTTCCAAGTTCCTGCCTCGCTGTTAACTGGCTGCCGTGTCTGATCGTCGGTGGAGGTGCAGCGGGCAGGTGCGAACTTTCCAAGTTCCTGCCCCACAGTTAACTAGCTGCCGTGTCTTCGGCCGCTGAGAAGAAGCACGAACAGGCGATTTTGCGCTGCTGCTCAGTGCTGAGTGGCTTCCTTAATGGTGCCTGCATTGCTGATGGCGGCCAGTGGAGGAGCAAGAGGGACTGAGCATCCCTCCTGCTCCAGACTTAAAGGTACAGGGAAGGGGGTGGTGACGGCGGGGTGGGGACGGGACCCGACCCGACCTGATGGTGGGGGAGCTCAACAGCAGGAGGGAGTGGGCATCCTTCCTGCCATATCAGGAGGGAGGAGGGAGGAGGGGGGAAGCGATGGCAGGAGAAAGTCCAGAGCTTGTACAGTGGCTGCTGGAAGAGTACCCAGAATATTTCCATAAATTTATAACAAAGGAAAACTACTTATAGTGTGTTGAGTGTATTGACAGCATGGATGCGCTTATCACCACCTATTTATAAGACGTTAAGCGTATTCATGCTATATGAAATAGTGTCTGCAAACAGGCACTCTTTTACTAAGCTATAATAATAGAGCTTTCTACCATGGCCTGGAGCGCTAAATGTTTTGGCGCTCATAGGAATTCTTTGAGCACCAGAGAAGCAGCAGAGCATTTAGTGCTCTGGGACACGGTAGAAATATCTCCCAAGGCTTGGTAAAAAGGGGGGAGGATAATAAATGACCATGTCCTAATAGCAATGAATAAGCCATACTAATTTCCCCCATCAAAAAAAAAAACCCACAAAACAACCCAGGGTATGTAGTAAGAGCAGGAATTAGAGTATGTTGTCAAGTTGGTATCATAACTATGCAGTCATGCATAGTTGCTAATTTATTTTAAAAATTTATATACCGCTTACAAATTTAAGCAGTTTACAGTCAACATAAATCCCAATTCATGTGTTATCTGCTCAGCGCATGTTAGTAAAAAGGGCCCCTATGTGCTAGAGAGAAAAAAACCCCAACTACTAAAAAGGATATTTAATAAACAATAATAAAAAAAAGGCCTAGTTATAATGCCATACTGAGAGGGAAAAATGTGGTTTTATACTCTGAAACTGATAGTGAAATCATTTAAATTCCTTTCATCTCAATTTCTAGCTGTAATTGGATGATAATAATAACTCAATAAATTTTTCCCCTTTGGAAGTGATTAAGAACTGAAACCAGTCATCTAGATTTCACTTGCTTCTATATACAGTATGTTGGTAAAATGCCAGATTTTAATGTATATAAAGATAATGTAGGATACAATTACAAATAAATTCATTCATACCATAGTGATGAGTATCAAAATGACATTCTAATTGAATTTAATGGGTATAATAAGGGTCTTTCTACCATAAAAACAATTGCCAGTCCTTAAAATCAAAAGAAGTATGAAATATACTACTATATTCATGTCAAAAGCTAATATCTCTTCACATGAGACATTGTCTCAAATATAACTACATGTGGGGATTATTTACTAATCAGTATTATGTCTTAACTCACATTGCAATACGCATTAACTTATCAGGGAGCATAGAAACAGTTACAATGTTGGAAAAAAGATTTAGAGGATAATTTTTAAAAGGCATTTGTTTGTGTGTATGGAATTATAGATCCCAGAAAACAGATAGGCAAGTGGTCTGCTAGTCCTAAAAGAACAGCAGGTGTCGGAGCAGACATGATGAAGATTTTTTACATATTCCATCATATATGCAATTACATACATGAGGTAGTGTGAATGGCTTGTGCAGGAGACTTAAGTCGGGGAAATCCTGCTCTGGATTCCCAGGAGCCCGATGCTCTTGGAAAGTGAAATAACCACAGCAAAAAGCTAGGATTACATTACTGTGATTGTTGGACCCTAATGCAACTACAAGCAGTCCCCGAGATACAGACAACTAACTTAAGTACGACTCGTACTGAAGAACGCAGTTGCAGCTTCATTTGATTTCAGTGAGCAGTATTTCCAATGGTATAGACTCCTACGCTTTTCCTGTAGCAGATTCAGAATTGATGCAAGGCCACATTAATAACGGTGTGTGGTTGTGCATGCCGTACCTTAGAAGTATATGTAGACTAGGCACTATATTTAAGTTGATTTAGAATGAAGAAATACAAAACACATATAGTTTCAGCAGGGAGATATGGTCTCACTGCCTTACCACCTTCATTCAAATAATTTTTTTCAGTATTTGTTCAATGTTCCTCAGCGGGCCACCACACACTCAAGCATTCTCATTGTGTATGGCTTTATGCTCCCCATCCTCATTGGAACAAAATACTATTTAAATATTATACTTATTTTACAATTTTCTATATAGATACTAAGGTTACTTAGCTTTTAGCTTTAGGCTTTAAGCAAGACGCTGTGCAGGGGAGTTAGTGTGAAAACACCGACATGTTTCGCCCGTGTTAGTACGTGGGGCTTTTTCAAGGCTCCAACTCCCTCTCACAAACATTCGACCGCCATTTCGTTTGGACGCTATGGCGGTCGAATGTTTGTGAGAGGGAGTTGGAGCCTTGAAAAAGCCCCACGTACTAACACGGGCGAAACATGTCGGTGTTTTCACACTAACTCCCCTGCACAGCGTCTTGCTTAAAGCCTAAAGCTAAAAGCTAAGTAACCTTAGTATCTATATAGAAAATTGTAAAATAAGTATAATATTTAAATAGTATTTTGTTCCAATGAGGATGGGGAGCATAAAGCCATACACAATGAGAATGCTTGAGTGTGTGGTGGCCCGCTGAGGAACATTGAACAAATACTGAAAAAAATTCTTTGAATGAAGGTGGTAAGGCAGTGAGACCATATCTCCCTGCTGAAACTATATGTACCTTAGAAGTATGCACACAGTATGTGGTAGATGTCAGTGGTGTGATCTATCCATACCTGGTGAATGTTGGGTGCATCTGGATACCGAGACCAAGTATTACACCTATGTGTCCACCAACTGTGATTCCACTTGTGTGGTTTATCTGATCCAAGGTCCTTGCAATAAAATCTACATTGGGCGGACTATGCGGTCCTTTAAGACTCGACTTAATGAACACAAATCCCGGGTTCTTACTGAACGGGATTGGCAATTGATGGGCCATAAATTGTCTGACGTTAAGGGCTCCTTTTACTAAGCTACGTTAGCAGTTTTAGTGCACGCTTTGCGCGTACTACATTGCCGCACACACTACATGCTAATGCCTCCATAGAGCTGGCATTAGTATTTTCCGCGTAGCATGGGGGTTAGCGCATGCTAATCTTCAGTGCACGCTAAAAACGCTAGCGCACCGTTCTAAAAGGAGCCCTAAGTGGAAAATTATTGATTCTGTAACAGTAGGGTGGGAGGGAGGCAACATCCAGAAAGCTTTAGCTGTTAAAGAACAAAAGTGAATATTTAGATTAAAATCATTAGCCTCAGCAGGATTAAATGAGGAAATAGAATGGTTATCCATTATATAAAAGTCCTCTTCAGTAGGATCCCATTGTTAGGTTTTCTCTGATGATTTGAATTCCGTATTGGTGTCACCTGACGTCAGACACTCTTTTTTTGCATCTGGTCAGCTGTATTTAATGGCACTAATTCCAAACCGCAGCCATGTTGTAAGTTCGACAAAGGATCCCTCAAATGGTAAGCAGCTTATTTTGTACTATAATAAGAGGCAAATAACCTGTTGTTAGTGAGTTCTAGCTATGTATTTGAAAACTCCAAGGAGTAGATATATAAGCAGTGTGTATTATCATTCTAGTTTTCCTTGACCCTGAAGAAAAGTTTCATCTGAAACATGCATGTCAGGAGAGGTGAATGAATGATGAAGGATAGTTCACTATAAAGTTAAGTGGCTATCTTCTGTTTTTACACTACAAATGAGGATAATGATTAAGAGTGAAAAATTGAAAAAATAATGATAAGGATAAAAAATAAAACAAAACAAAATATTAATGATACTCAATAAAAGTTGGACCGACGAAGAGGTTAGCAACTGGTAGCATTTGGTGCCCAGCTGCGGTCTGAAGGTCCATACAAATAAGTACAAGTTGATCACATGTGTCTCAGTTGGAGATACACTGGCCTCCAGTGACCATAATATGGTATGGCTTAACCTCAAGAAAGGTTTCTCAAGGTCCAACACAGCAACGAGGGTTCTCAACTTTAGAGGCACAGACTTCGACCGCATGGGAAGTTTTGTCCATCAGGAGTTACAAAAACAAGCACAACCTAACAATGTGGAAGATATGTGGTTGACTCTGAAGTCCACCCTACATGAAGCAACAAACCGCCACATAAGAACAGTAAGAAAGCGCAGGAGGAACAAAAGACCCCAATGGTTCAGTGCAGAAATTTTGGACCTCGTTAAAAAGAAAAAAGAAGCATTTATCACCTACAAACATTTAGGAAAACAAGAGGCGGAAAAAGACTATTTGGACAGGTCAAAAGCTGTCAAAATAGCAGTCAGGGAGGCCAAACTCAGAATGGAAGAAGATCTAGCACGGAACATAAAAAAAGGGGATAAATCCTTCTTCAGCTATATTAGTCACAGGAAAAGGAACAAAGATGGGATAGAACGCCTGAAGAAATCGGACGGTAATGTTGTAGAATCAGATTCTGCCAAGGCAGAATTACTAAACGAATACTTCTGCTCAGTCTTCACCCGTGAAGCGCCGGGAGCTGGGCCACAGATTCAGATGGGAGACAGCCAGAAGGACCCGTTTCATGACTTCGAGTTCACGCCCAGTAGCGTCTACTACGAACTATCAAGAATCAAAGTAAACAAAGCCATGGGACCGGACAACCTACATCCCAGAGTGCTCAGGGAATTGAGAGAAGTCCTGGCAGAGCCACTATCTGTTCTTTTCAATCTTTCCCTACGCACAGGAAGAGTCCCCTTGGACTGGAAAACCGCCAACGTTATCCCACTCCACAAAAAGGGCTGCAGGACAGAGACGGCAAACTACAGACCGGTGAGTCTCACGTCTTTAGTGTGCAAGCTCATGGAAACACTGATCAAACGAAATATTGACACAATCCTAGATGAGGAAAACCTACGTGATCCCCAACAACACGGATTCACCCACGGCAGATCCTGCCAATCTAACCTGATCAGCTTTTTTGACTGGGTTACTAGACAACTTGATGCCGGAGAGTCAATGGATGTGGTATATTTGGACTTCAGTAAGGCTTTTGATAGCGTCCCACACCGAAGGTTATTGAACAAGCTGAAGTCGATAGGATTAGGGGACACTCTAACTACATGGGTTGAGGATTGGCTGAGTGGTAGACTTCAGAGGGTGGTGGTAAACGGTACCCCATCCAAAACGTCAGGCGTGATCAGTGTAGTGCCGCAGGGGTCGGTCTTGGGCCCGATTCTATTCAACTTATTCATAAGAGATATGACCCAAGGACTTAGAGGAAGGGTATCACTGTTCGCCGACGACGCCAAACTTTGCAACATAGTAGGTAAAAACACCTTGCCTGATAATATGACGCAGGATCTACTGCTGCTAGAACGGTGGTCAGCAACATGGCAGCTATGCTTCAATGCTAAAAAGTGCAAGGTAATGCACCTGGGAAAGAGAAACCCGCACAGAACTTACATACTAAATGGTGAAACCTTGGCCAAGACCACGACAGAACGTGATCTAGGGGTGATCATCAGTAGTGACATGAAGGTTGCTAGTCAAGTGGAGAAGGCTTCCTCCAGGGCAAGGCAAGTGATGGGTTGTATCCGTAGAGGTTTTGTCAGCAGGAGACCTGAAGTAGTGATGCCGCTGTACAGGTCCATGGTGAGGCCTCATCTGGAATACTGTGTTCAATTCTGGAGACCACACTACCGGAAAGATGTGCTGAGAATCGAGTCGGTTCAACGTATGGCCACTAGGATGGTCTTGGGGCTCAGGGATCTCATGTATGAAGAAAGACTGAATAAACTACAGCTGTACTCACTTGAGGAACGAAGAGAGAGGGGAGACATGATTGAAACATTTAAGTATATCACGGGCCGTATCGAGTCGGAAGAAGATATCTTCTACCTCAAGGGATCCTCGACCACCAGGGGGCATCCGTTAAAAATCAGGGGAGGGAAGTTCCATAGCGACTACAGAAAATACTTCTTCACAGAAAGAGTAGTGGATCATTGGAACAAACTCCCACTACAGGTGATTGAGGCCAAGAGCGTGTCAGATTTTAAGAGACAATGGGATGTTCACGTGGGATCTCTAAGGGAGTAAAATCAAGGGGGCGGGAATTTGGAATGGGCAGACTTGGTGCGCTATAGCCCTTTTCTGCCGTCTTTTCTATGTTTCTATCTGGTTTCAGAGATATAAGCTAAGAGAAGTTGTTGGGTATTTTAGAGGGAACACTGGTAGGGACAGATGGCTCTTTTGTCAGCTGGGAGCAGAGGTAAGCAGCAAGAATCTTAAAATTTACAAGTTCTGAGTTACATACAAATCTGACTTAAGAACAGCTTTAAAAACTTAACTCGTTCTTAACCCAGGGACTGCCTGCAATGGTATATCACCGCAAGTCCTGTTAGCATATTTGCATGTTTTACATCTCATTATTACTTAACCCACAGTGACAATTATGGCTATCATAATTTTCGTCGTGTGGCATTAGGCTGTTTAAATCGCATTAAGAGTCAGATAATGCAACTTAAGGTCTTAAGCCTTCTTGATGAATTCTCCCTCGGTGACTAATTAGGTAGGCCTACAAAATTCTAGAATGTTTATTACATTTTTAATTGCTTTAAAGTAAAATTTGCACATTTCTAATTGTCTCATCAGCTTGTTCTATCACACTGAGTACCTATTTCTTTCATGAAATGTGTACAAGCAGACACCTGTTCATATACTGTAATTTCTTCCAATCTGATCTTCCATTCTCTGAGATAAATCATTTATTATGCTTTGAATCTGGATAGGGTTCTTAAACTCTTCCAATATGAAATTCCCTCATTGATCACTGCATCCTGTATTGCTAGTTCATGTCTTTTTTAATTTAATTTTTATTAATTTAACATTGTACAAGTATCCAATTGACACCTCTTGGGGAGGTGTATAAGGAGAGACAAAAGAGAAGAGATACTGAGGGGCTGCAGAATAACACACTTGCAGGTTAGTAATAGGAGTTTGAGCTGGATAGGCAGCCAGTGATTTGAGGAGAAGGATGAGGTGAGTGTATCAAGATTGGTAGAAGATTATTTATTTATTTATTTAGATTTCTATCCTGTCCTCCCGTGAGCTCAGAACGGGTTACAAAAGCACGTTCACAGTAGATTACAGTAGACACATAGTCAGTTATATTAGACATTCATGGTACATTACAGTTATACAGTTATATAGACATTCATGTGCATTACATAGGACATGACAGGAAGTAGAGAGATGTTCATAGCAGTCACAGGGGCAGTTTCCTGTTGATTGTATAAGAGTTTTCATCAGAAGAAGAGAGTATAGGGGAGCAGCTTGCTGGAGGTAGTTCAGATGAAAAGAAAGGTGTTTACTGCTCTTTGGAAGCTCATCAATGAGTTCAGTTTTCTGATCTGTGCAGGCAGCTGGTTCCATAGGCGTGGGACAAGATGGCTATAGGGATGCTTAAGAGCAGTTTCCATCTGGAGAGATTGCCTTGGGAGAGGGGGTGGGCATAGCCACCTTTCTGCTTCAGAGCGGAAGGGGTGGGTGGGGGTGTACTGCTGAAGTTTAGAGGTGATGTAGGCTGGTGTAGTGAGATAGAGTCATTTGTGAGCTATTACTAGGGCCTTGAATGTGCAGCGTTTGTTGATCGGAAGCCAGTGTTCTGCTTGTAGGGCTGGGGAGATGGGGGTTGCAATAATTGAGGTTGCACAGGAGGTGAATTGCTGAGTTTTGAACCCACTGGAGGTTGAGTTCCTAGGCGGTCACTCCATTAAATATGGAGTTACAATAGTCCATCATGGAGAGTACATAGGCACAGAGAAGTTGAGCAAGGTCAGGCTTGTAGATGTAGGGTTTGATCCTTTTCAGTTGGTGCAGGTAGAAGGAGGATGTGAAAACCACCTGCAAGATGTGGGTAAAGAGGGATAGATAGCCATCTAGTATTACCCCGAGGCTGTGCCCTGGTCTTTTCCTGTTAGGAGTGTGGACTCCCATGATAGCGTTGGATGGGCGAAGCTAGAGTTTTTTTCCTGATCCATAGGAGCTCTGTTTTGGAGGCATGCAGCAGAGTTTTGTACAGATTGCAGAGGGGAAAAGGCGGTTCAGTGGAAGACCTGTTAGAAGTAGATTGCAGTAGTCTAAGTGTGAGGTTATAAGAATGTGAACAAGGGTCCAGGTAGTGTGCTCAGAAAGGAAGGGGCAAATTTTGGTGATGATGTAGAGATAGATGATGTGCTACATTGAATCATCAGCATATAGGTGATACAGGAAGCCATGAGAAGAGATCAAGGCACTGAGGGAAGAGGTGTAGTCCTAAAATAGAGCACTGGAGTATGCCAACCGCTAGCAGGATAGCAGCAGAGGAGAACCTACCAGTGAATAAACTAAAGATGCAATGAGAGAGGTAGGAGGCAAACCAAATGTTTGTGCCATTAAGACCATCATGCCCAATTGTGGTAGGAGAGTGTGGCATAGTGGTTATAGCATAGTGGTTGTGGATTCAAACCCCACACTGCTCCCAGTGACCCTGGGACTTACAGGGAAATTCTATAACCAGCACCTTAACTTAGGCATCAGTAGGTGCCCAGCTGATGCCTACGTTAATTGAAAAACGTCATCAGAAACAGCAGCATTGAAGCACCTACCGATGCCTAAATAAAAGGTGGCTGGCATCGTGGCTAGATAGTGAGAGGGAAAAGAGGATGAGACGAAGAAGAAGAAGACCTGGTGTGATACAGGTGAAGCAGGACAAGTCCTTTGGATAAAGGTGAAGTAACCAGACCTCACAAGAGAAAAACCCCCTCCCCTCCCTCATGCTCTAATAAATCAGTATATTAACTGTAAAAGATATTTCATAACCCACTTGCCAGCTGGCCTATAGTGATTGAGAAATATTCTGTTTCTGAGTTAGCTATGGTAAGCAAAAACTTGTAAGAAACAAGACTTAAATTCCGATGCATGGCACCTGGCCGGATATTATGCAAAGAGGAACACAGCTCATGGTCAGAAAAACAGAGTACTCAGGAACATTATTTAGCAAGATATATCATGTGTTACCACAGCAGAGAAGGAATTTTAGACTCGGAATTGCATATATGGTAAAGGGAAAAGGGCATTTGCAGGAAAGGGTTAGGCCTTACGGCAAACTGAACAGACGTATAAGATGACACAAATAGATAAGCCAATAAATGAATCTACTTATGTATTGACGTATAAGAAAAATAACCAATAAAGATGTATCATGTGATTTAGGCTAACGTGGTATTGACCACCAAGAAATGTATAAAACCAGGCCTATAAGCAGAAGTAAGCAGAACAGACATCAGAGGACCCTCAGGCCTGAGGATCACATCTGTTACATTATATGCTGAATGATTTATTCTTGTAAGCTGTTACTGATTTGTTAATAAATATATACCTATTGAAACCAGTATATAGTGTGTGGAGTCTCCATTTCGAGGTAGGCCTAGACAGCGGCCTACTTCAATAGCCATTTTAGGTGGTGAAATGTCAAAGCAAGCATGGCCAATGCTGGAAGTAGCATTAGGTGGGCTAAAGCGGCTACCTAGCTGCGATTCACGGCAGCTGAAATTTAGGTCCAGAAAACCCTGGCCTACATTTCAGCCGCCTATCTATGCCATCACAGGATCCTAAAGTTAGGCCACAGGAGCCATAAGCTGATTGTGACAGGAGAAGTCATCCTCGATAAGCTGAGCCGGCAGTGCTCTCTGAAGTTGTGGCTTCGGGAAGTTCTGCTGGCTCAGCTGATTGGGGGGAGAATACCCCTGCCATGATCAGCTGAGCATCTGTGGCAGGGGATCCCAACTGTGCTAGGCAGAAGGGATGTCCACTCCCTCCTGCCTAAAGGTCCCCCTGAACCAATTACCCACCCCAACCACAGATATTCCCAACCCCCTGAACCTCTCTCTGACACACCCCAAACCCCAACCATCCACTGAACCCATGACCTCCCCAACCACCAATATTCCCGAACCCCCCCCCGTACCTTCTGTCGTATGGCCGGCTGGAGGGATGCCTACACCCTCCAGCCAGCAGGCCCACCTCTTCACAATGGCGGGCCTTCTCCTTCCCAGTGCATTTTGGGATGCACTGGAGAGGGGTCTAAGGCCTTGATTGGCCCAGACACCTAAGGCCCCTCTCATAGGAGAAGCCTTAAATACCCAGGCCAATCAGGGCCTTAGACCCCCCTTCCTGGTGTACCCTGGGATACACTGGGAGGGGCCAATGGGAGTCCTTGGCCCCTCCCAGTGTATCCCAGGATGCACCGGGAAGGAGTCTAAGGCCCTGATTGGCCCAGTTTTGGGGGTATCTGTGGTTGGGGTAGGTCATGGTTTTGCATCCCTCCTGCCTATCACAGTTGGGGGGGTGTACTTTAAGGGTTACAGCAGGAGGCAGTGGGCATCCCTCCTGCCTATCGTGGTTAGGAGGTCCTTGGCCACAGCCGCTCAGTTGATTGTGGCAAGAATATTCTCCCCCCTCCCCCTGATCAGCTGAGTCAGCAGGACTCAGCACTGCAGGCTTAGCTGATCGGGGTAACTTCCCCTGCTGTGATCAGCTTGTGGCTGTTGTGGCCTGACTTTAGGATCCGCAGCAGCATAGATAGGTGACTGAAATATAGGCCTGGATTTTCTGGACCTACATTTCAGCCGCCTATCTTGGCTAAATTTAGGTGCAATTCTGTAGCCGGCACTGTCAAGTGATTGATACACGATTGGCAGCCACTTTTAAGGTAGCCACCGACATAGGTGTCAGTTACATAATCCATCCCTTAATGTTCAACTGCCCCAGAGATTGTGAGCCCACTGGGACAGATGCTTGAAGTACCTGTATGTAAACCACTTTGAGTGTGGTTCTAGAACTACAAAAAAGGGTATATACATGTCCCAATTCCTTTACCCTTCCTTTATACAATATTGTGAAATAAAGAGAAATATTAACTTCAAAAATGGGGCTCAGATTTAGAACATGTATACCAGCTCCAAACCAAATGCCACCATCTTGACACTCCCAGCAAAGCTTTGATTCTAGATCATTCCATTTCAGCACCTTCCTTATTTGACCATTCATCATGTTGGATGAAAATATATTTCTGTGTTTACCTTTTTTTTTTATAACTAGATGGGTTTCAATAGCTGTTTTTTTATTATTTTTAAAATTGTTTTCTCTGAAGTCTTTATTTTACCTTTGCTATATATTTAATTATATTGCTATCATAATGTCTTTGCTATTTTGTAAATTGCTTTGAGCATTTGCAAAGATACTTTAATAAAAATTTACATGTAAATGAATTCAAATTATACACAGGAGCCTGTTAATTCTTTGGCTAATGACAATGCTTTATAGCTTATTCATAGATCTAATGAAATGAAGAAGAAAAAAAGGAACTGCATACAAGCTGTGTCTGTACAAAGAGTTATCGACATCTATTCCAAATACAAAGCATTAAGGAAACATAAGTGTCTAAAGTAAAATAGAAATAACTATGTTTATAATATTGGAAAGGGGAAGGGAAATTTTATATTAGAATACTTTGTCATAAATGCAGCCAAAAGATCTGAGAAAGCAAAAAAATATGAGTAATATCACCAGAAGTGAGGAATGAATGACACTCAAGAGTTGTGACAGTGGATTCTGTGTTGTGACGCGAGTGAAGTATTGAACGTTGATCAAAAACATTTTTTTTCCTTAAGTTTTGAAATGAAATATAGATTTGATAATGACTTAAAATTCTCAGGAAGAGAGGGATCAAGTGATGAAATGACAGCAGCTTTCTTCCAAGATGAGGGACAAATCCAGTAGAATGATTGGGCAGATTATATGAAGAGCTGTCTCTGGATCTGGATCTGTATGTCATTATCATGACCGCATAACTTTCACATTGTTTTGGGGCTCTTCTATTTTCTTCTTACAGTCCTGTCCTTTTCCCTATAGGCTCTCCAGTCACTCACAGTCATAATCATCACATTAAAGTTTTTTTTATTATTTTTCATTTAATTCATATACTTACCCTTTATATTTATCCTTTGTGCTCACTGGATCCTTACATTCTTTTCAGCTTTTTTTCAGTTTTTATCCATATGGTATCGTAGTATGTGATACTTTTTTAGGTATGTACAAATACACTCAAAACTTTTATTTTTTGCTAGTTTCTTGTGTTGCTTCAACACAATTTCAAGATTTTTAGGCCTACACGGCACTATTCCATACACTGGGTTGCATGTTTTATCATGTGGATCCATATTCTTCATCCGACTGATTAGTGTTTTACAATTACACCAATATCATCACAAAGGAGCTTCATGACCACACTTTAATCATATCATCAAGGTGTTTCCCCACCATTAAACATTGGATCATCATGCTGTCACCACTCATACTTCCTTCATTTACACATACATATCTGTTTACACTAGGACCCCTGAGAAAGGAGTGTTTCTTCAAAACATGGACCATGTCGGGTCCCGGTTCACCAATCTTCTTGGACCATATTTTGGGTACAAATTGTTTTATGTTCATATCTATGTTTATTGATTAAAGACTTGGCATCTTATACACCACTCCTATATGAATTAAGGAACTAGAGAATTACAGAACATTTTAACTTTAGTAATGAAGAGGCTGAGGTATCCATAGGAGGAAAAGATACAGATTGGGTTGAGGAATCATGATGTGAAAGTTGAGATATGATATTGATCAGTCTTTTACTAGGATTATTGGAGCTGTTAATGCATTTTAAAAAGAAAGTCCTTGTTGCTGCCTTAAGCCGATAGTTGTAAAATTTGATGCAAGACATGAAAGCTTGTTATAGTGCTGGAGAATGATATTTGTAGCAATTGCATTCTGCTGTTTTAAGACGCCTTGATGAAACCAGGGTTTGCATCTGATTGAAAGAGCTCCATGATCTCTTAACACCATATATTTAGCTTCTGTGTCACTATTTAGTGGGCCAATAACATTGGCTGAGCTTCTGTAAGGGCAGCGTAAGGGGGGGGGGGTGTTACATGGGGGAGAGTAGTGGATAAGGAATCTTGAGGTATTGTGACTTGTTGATAACAACAAATTGTTAGAGTAAGGTGTAGATATTGCTGGGGAGAGCTAGAAAAGGATTAGAGAGTTAGATTAGGCGGTCTGATTGGCTGGTGTGCTGAGCGGGAGTTGCGGGCTGTGAGAATGTTAGCAGTTGGGATAGGACAGGGGCAGAGAGTGGACGGAGGGTGAAAAGGGAAAAAGACTGGAAGTGAGAGAAGAAGGGAGGTACTGTGTATCAGAGCATGTGAGAGGATGTGTTAGAGAGAGCTCCTGTTGGGCCTACGTATTTGTTCATCATATTGATATAAATATTTGCACAGAAAATCATTGGATTCAACATTTCTATACAGTGATTGATCATGTCTAAAATGCAGTGTATTGAAATGTCATTTGCGGCAGTGCAGGAAGTGAGAGAAGAAAATTTGCCTGCCTGATTCTGCCCAGTTGTTTGGTGGGTTTGGATTTTTGGCAGGGTGGTGTGTCTGTGCAAGCTACTAACTCATCTGCAATTGTACTGGAGTTGCGTTTGTGTGTGTGTGTGTATGTGGAGGGGGGTGGGGGTTGTTCCACCTATTGGCGGAGATTGGCTTCTTCCAGACGGTCAATGATATGTCTGTGGTATTAATACAGTGATTGATGGATGGGAGCTACTTGTGTGAGATACCGCCACAGGTATTGGTGAGGTCGGGTGACACTGCAGGTATCATGGGGGAAGGGAGGGTCAAGGTTTGGATTAATTTTGAGAGAAAAACACAGTACAAATTTTGGGGGGACAAACAGCTAGGTCATTATCGTCTAGTTGACATGGGTATGGGGTTCAAAAATACCATTCTGGAAGAAGTAACATTTGTTAATTCATGGTTGTAAGGTTATATGATTGCTTGTTTAATAAAGCTGCAGTCACAATTCATTTATCCACAACAAAATTATTGAGTTGTTATTTTGTGGGTGATTAAGGTTGAATGAGTGATGGAAACAGTGTGAATATCAATGTTAGGACACATCCTTAACCTATCAGCAGGTTACAACAGCAATGTGTAATGAATACCTTCACTTCCAGTACACTTGCAGGCATATGTATGTATCTGATTCACAGGCTGAATCCATGCATTTAACAATACAGGGACATGGAGGGCAATTCAATAAAATGTGTCTCTATATTTAGGCACCCATTCTATAAAAGAAAGTATGTGCTGTCTCTCCTAGAAAACTAGGGTAACAGGAGGAATATGCGCCAATCATTTGGGTACAAACACTTATGCCAGTATTTCAAAGAGATTTCTGGGCAAAACTTTGACTTACCAGGCTGGTGTTTGGAATAAAACTATAAGCAGTTTATTTTTGAATTCAATCTCCTATCAAGTGTTTAGAACAGGGGTAGGGAACTCTGGTCCTCGAGAGCCGTATTCCAGTCGGGTTTTCAGGATTTCCCCAATGAATATGCATTGAAAGCAGTACATGCAAATAGATCTTATGCATATTCATTGGGGATATCCTGAAAACCCGACTGGAATACGGCTCTCGAGGACCGGAGTTCCCTACCCCTGGTTTAGAAGATCTGTGAAGACTTATTTATATGACAAATTTATTTAACAAACCTTAATTATTTGATGGATATATTCCTGTTTGTATTTCATCTGCATCTGGCAGATCTTCTTGATCTAAATCGCTTTGAACTCTCAAGGTATAGCGGGTTATAAATAAATTATTATTATTATTCACAGAACTAGTGTAAATTATTTGTGTGTGTAACTATGTGCATTCTACCCACTTACCACCAAAACACCAACCATGTGTATGTCCACTTTCCAACCATACATTGTGTCTATTTATAGAATAGTGTTGAGGCTGAAATTTGGCAGTTACATTTGTATGTGCACACAAGCCTACCTTTTCTGAGGCTGTATTTAACTCCTAACTACCCACTCACTGTAAAGTAACCATGCCTGAGAAACTCGCTAACCCACTACTTGTCCTGTTTGCTTGTTTAGATTGCTCTACTGAGAAGGGACTGTCTCTTAAATGTTTTAATATATAATGATGCCTTGGTTTACGAGCATAATTCGTTTCAGAAGCATGCTTGTAATCCAAAAGCACTCGTATATCAAGCAAATTTCACCACAGGAAATAATGGAAACTCAGACAATTCGTTCCATAACCCAAAAGGTGTGCTATAAGGAACTGGGAGGAAGTGGCGAGGGGTGGCCAAGGGGTGGGTACCTGCCTGGGTGCCGCAGCCCCTTCAGCAGGGTGACTTCTTTCAGACATTTGTAGGTGGCCAGGCACGGGCAAACCTCAGGGTCCCCGTACAGCTGCAGACAGCACCGCATATCACTGCCCTCCTGATGGATGTGCTTCAGGGCGATGCCTCTGTCATCTGCCAGCCTCCCTTTCTACACCACTTTGGAGAACCCCAAGCCCATGTTGCTAGTCCCGGACAGGGAGGCGAGTTCAGCGCAGCCCAGGTGGGCCAAAACCGGCTTTTGGCTGCCAGCCAACGAGTATAGGCTCAGGCTCAGGTTCCGCTGCCGGGCTCTCTGCTCCCGAAGTAAGCTGGCCAGTCCGGTCGTTTGAAGTGTGGGCTGCTATAATTTGAGACGAGCGCCATCCCGCTAAATGATCACATACGCGCGTGTTACGAATAAGCACACATGTTGATGAGCACAACAGAGTACTCATCAGCGTTGTGCGTGCTTATACGTAATGTGCGCATACACTCTTGTTTAAATTGAGACAAAGCTCGTTTTGTGAGTTAAAATTTGCTGCACTGTTTTGCTTGTCTTGCAAAACACTCACAAACTGCGTTACTCGCAAACCGAGGTTTGACTGTATAGTGTTGCGTAAGTCTAACAGCACTATAGAAATGATAAGTAGTAGAATATTCCATTATTCTACTAATTTAAGTATGTATTTACTACATAAGAACATAAGAACATAAGAACTGCCTTCTCCGGATCAGACCTTCGGTCCATCAAGTCCGGCAATCCGCACACGCGGAGGCCCTGCCAGGTGTACACCTGGCGTAATTTATAGTCCATCAAATCCTTATATGCCTCTCTTAAGGAGATATGCATCTAGTTTGCTCTTGAAGCCTAGGATGGTCGATTCTGTCATAATCTCCTCTGGGAGAGCATTCCAGGTGTCAACCACTCTCTGAGTAAAGCAGAACTTCCTGACATTAGTCCTGAACCTGTCCCCCCTCAGCTTCATTACATGTCCTCTAGTCCGTGTCAAATTGGACAATGTAAATAATCTTCTCTGCTCTATTTTGTCGATTCCTTTCAGTATTTTGAAGGTCTCGATCATATCCCCACGCAGTCTCCTTTTCTCAAGGGAGAACAATCCTAGTGTTATAAGTCTGTCCTCGTATTCCAGTTTCTCCATACCCTTCACCAGTTTTGTTGCTCGTCTCTGCACCCTCTCCAGCAGCTTTATATCCTTCTTTAGGTAGGGGGACCAATGTTGGACACAGTATTCCAAGTGTGGTCTGACCATTGCCCTATAAAGCGGCATTATAACTTTCTCTGATCTACTCGAGATTCCTTTCTTTATCATGCCCAACATTCTATTTGCCTTCTTTGCCGCTGCCGCGCATTGTGCCGACGGCTTCAGGGTCCTATCTATCAGTACACCCAGGTCCTTTTCTTGTTCACTCTTCCCCAGAGTTGCACCTGACATTGTATACTCGTATTCCTTATTTTTATTGCCTAAATGCATTACCTTGCATTTCTCCACATTGAACTTCATCTGCCATTTCTCCGCCCATGTTTCTAACCGACACAAGTCGCTCTGGAGTTTCTCTCGATCCTCCTGCGATCTGATTGCCCGGCATAGTTTTGTATCGTCTGCAAACTTGATGATCTCACTGGATGTTCCTTCCTCCAGGTCATTGATATAAATATTAAAAAGGATCGGCCCAAGTACCGAGCCCTGGGGTACACCACTAGTCACTTTCTCCCAGTCGGAGAACTTCCCATTTATGCCCACTCTCTGCTTTCGGTTTTCCAGCCATTTGCCTATCCATCTTTGTATATCCCCCTCTATGCCATGACTTTGTAGTTTCCTGAGAAGTCTTTCGTGTGGAACTTTGTCGAACGCTTTCTGGAAGTCCAAGTATATTATGTCCACCGGCTTCCCACTATCAATTTGCTCGTTCACGGTCTCGAAAAATTGGAGTAAATTAGTCAAACATGATTTCCCTTTCCTGAATCCATGTTGACTGGGTTTCATCAAGTCGTATGCGTCCAAGTGCCGGACTATGCTATCCTTGATCAGTGCTTCAACCATCTTGCCAGGGACAGACGTAAGACTAACAGGTCTATAGTTGCCCGGTTCCCCTCTCGATCCTTTTTTGAAAATTGGGGTGACGTTCGCTATCCTCCAGTCGTCCGGTATCTGTCCAGTTCTGATTGTCAGGTTTGCAAGTTTTTGCAATAACTCTCCGATTTCAAACTTCAATTCCTTTAAGACTCTCGGATGAATCCCATCCGGTCCAGGGGATTTGTCACTTTTAAGTTTGTCGATCTGATAGTATATCTGGTCTAAGTCCACTTCAACTGTGGTGAGGCTGTCTTCTATTTCTCCTGCAAACACTTTCTCCGCTTCAGGTATTGTTGAGGTGTCCTCCTTCGTAAAGACGGACGCAAAGAAGGAATTTAGTTTGTCTGCGATTTGTTTATCTTCCTTGATGTACCCTTTTCTTCCCTGGTCGTCCAGGGGTCCCACTGCCTCTTTTGCAGGTTTTTTCCCTTTCACGTATCTAAAGAAGGGCTTGAAGTTTTTGGCCTCCTGGGCTATTTTTTCCTCATATTCCTGTTTTGCATCCCTCACCGCCTTGTGACATTTCTTCTGATCATCTTTATGTTTGTTCCAGGCTTCGGTTGTCTTTATGCATTTCCATTTTTTGAAAGAGTCCTTCTTTTCTTTTATGGCTTCCTTCACCTGTATGGTAAGCCATGCCGGTTCTCTTTTGCTCTTTGTTCTCCGATCTTTGGAAATCCTCGGAATGTAGAGATCTTGTGCTTCTGTGATAGTATTTTTCAGTAGGGTCCATGCCTGATCAACCGTTTCAAGTTTGTCCACCATCTTCTCGAGTCGTTTTTCTACCATGGCTCTCATGCTATCGTATTTACCCTTTTTAAAGTTCAAGGTGGTGGTTAAGGTTTTGGCATGTTTCCCTTTCCCGATGTCAAGTTTAAAGTTGATTACATTGTGATCACTCGTTCCCAGTGGAACTATGACTTCCACTTCTGTTATCGGTCCCGTGAGGCCATTTAGGACCAAGTCCAAGGTGGCGTTGCCTCTTGTCGGCTCTTTTACCATTTGTTCCAGGAAGCAATCCCCTAGCACCTCCAGGAACTTGGCTTCCTTGCCGCAGTTGGAGGTTGCTAGTTTCCAGTCTATCCCTGGGAAATTGAAGTCTCCCAATATAATTACATTGCCTGTCTTGCATTCTTGTTTGATTTCCTCCATCATTTCTGAGTCAGTTTCCTCCGCCTGTCCTGGTGGACGATAGTAAAGGCCAATTTTCGTATCTGCGCCATATTGACCAGGAATTTTGATCCAGAGTGATTCAAGCTTCTCTTTCATTTCTGTTGTAACCATTTCAACAGAATCTATTCCCTCCTTAACATATAGAGCAATACCTCCACCTTTCTGCCCTACTCGATCTCTTCTATACAGTTTGTATCCCTGTAGTACTGTGTCCCATTTGTTTTCTTCATTCCACCATGTTTCTGTTATGCCAATGATATCCAATATGTCATGTCTTGCTATTGTCTCTAGTTCCCCCATTTTGTTACCCAGACTTCTAGCATTCGTATACATACATCTAAGTTCCCTTCGTGTTACCTTTTTGGACCTTCTACTCTTGGCCTTCCCTGTAGTTTCAATTACGGTATCCTTTACTGCTCCTGTGTTATCACCTTTGTTTGCTGTGTGGTCGTCCCCTCCTGTGTCTGAGTTGTCCCTTCCTGCTTTTTCTCCCTTATTGGCTGTGAGGTCGTCTTCTCTTGTGTAGGTGTAGTTGTCCTTGGCTTCTTCGTCGGGGCATCCTGCTATCCGTACCATCGACCGGTGGTCGACTGTCGGCTTTCCCCTGTCTTTCAGTTTAAAGCCTTCTCGATTGCCTTCTTCATGTTGCCTGCCAAAACTCTTGCTCCTTCCTTGTTGAGGTGTAGTCCGTCCCTTCTGTAGTACTTGCTTTTTCCCCAGAACGCCGTCCAGTTGCGCACGAAGTCGAAGCCTTCTTCTTCGCACCATCGTCTCATCCAGGCGTTGATTACTTGCAATTCCCCTTGTCTCTTTCCATCCGCTCTTGGTACTGGGAGGATCTCAGAGAAGGCCACCTTCACCTCCCTGATCTTCAGTTGTCTTCCGAGAGAGCGGAGCTGGCCCTTCAGCTCTTCCCTGTCATACTTCCGCCCGCTCACATCATTTGTTCCCACGTGGATAAGTACAGCGGTGTACTCTCCCCCTGCTCCATCTATGATCCTGGAGATCCTGTTGGTCACATCCTTCACTCTTGCTCCAGGCAGACAGGTAACGACTCTGTCCTCTCTTCCTCCTGCGGTGTAGCTGTCCACATGTCGTATGATGGAGTCGCCTACGATGATCCCCATCTTCTTTATTCGGGAGTTCCTTGGGGGGCGTTGGTCCACGTCCTTGGAGTAGGGCCAGTCTTCTTCCTCCAATGATACTCTTGAAATTTTTTCCTGTTCTTTGGGTGGGGCGATGTCTTCCTGTGCTCTCACTATTCCTCCTGGTGTGCGGTTGTCTCCTACCTCGTCTTCGGTTTCTTCTGTGTTTGCATGGGTGTCTTCTCTCCTCACATCGGTTTCCTGAGTACAGTTTTCCAGCCCTGGGATCTCTACGTGGTGCTGATGAGCTTCCTCTATGAACATTTCTAGTTCCTTGACCTCGTCGTTTGGACTGTACTCCACTAGAATCTTCTCCTGTGCTCGGATTCTGTCTTTGAGTTCCATCACTGTTCCTTCCAGTAGTCTTACCTGATATTTCAAGCTATCCATCTCCATGCATCGATTGCAAATGTATGCCTGGGTCCCCGAAGGGAGGTAGTCATACATATTGCAGCCGATACAGAAGACCGGAAAGCTCACCTTCTGACTTCCTTGGGCTTCCATTTCTTGCTTCCCTTGTGTGTGCTTGTGTCCCTTGCCTGCTGCTTCCTTATGTTGCTTGCCTTGCTGTCTCTTTTGTGTGTGCTGTCTCCGCTCTACTTCACCTTGATTGTATGTGTGGATTTGTTCCTTTGGCGTCTCTTCCTTACCTTCTGTGTTTGTCGCTTCCTTACCGTTCAGTCCTCCTCGGTGTTCTTGATAGTAGATACTCGTCCCTTGCAAGGCCCTTCGCAAAGGCGCTCTCGCTAAGGCGAGCGCCTTTGCCGCTCGCCTTCGCCGCGCGCCGAACGGCCTCGCGCCGTTGACTCCTCCCCTTTTAAGGGGGAGTCTGTCCGATGACGCTGAGGGGGGGCGGAGCTACCTCTCGCCGCTACCCCTAGGCTTGCTGGTCTCCCGGCTGCTAGTCTCCCTTCCGCAGCCCTTCTCCTCCGCTTCCTGCCGGTGCTGGTGTCTCACTCTCCTCTCCTTCCTCTTCCACGAGGCACGCCTGGCTGGTGAGTGATCTCTTGCCTCGCGCCGTTGACTCCTCCCCTTTTAAGGGGGAGTCTGTCCGATGACGCTGAGGGGGGGCGGAGCTACCTCTCGCCGCTACCCCTAGGCTTGCTGGTCTCCCGGCTGCTAGTCTCCCTTCCGCAGCCCTTCTCCTCCGCTTCCTGCCGGTGCTGGTGTCTCACTCTCCTCTCCTTCCTCTTCCACTAGGCACGCCTGGCTGGTGAGCGATCTCTTGCCTCGCGCCATTGACTCCTCCCCTTTTAAGGGGGAGTCTGTCCGATGACGCTGAGGGGGGGCGGAGCTACCTCTCGCCGCTACCCCCTAGGCTTGCTGGTCTCCCGGCTGCTAGTCTCCCTTCCGCAGCCCTTCTCCTCCGCTTCCTGCCGGTGCTGGTGTCTCACTCTCCTCTCCTTCCTCTTCCACCTTAATGGTAATGCCCACCCCACACACACTAAGCTGCATTAAGATTCTCATTTTACTGTAGTTTAATTTAGTGTGGGAGTCACTAACCTGTGTAGCTCAGTAAGCAATATACTTCCCCTTCCCCATTCGCGGTTTCTGCACTCGCGATTTCACATAATTGTGTTTTTTTTTGGGGGGGGAGGGGGAAGAAAACAAACCCATATTTTTACCTTCCCCCTGGCATCCCGGCCTTACCTGGTGGTCTAGCGGGCTTTCGGGGCAGGAGCGATCTGCCTATGCTCCTGTCCCTTGTAGATCGCCAATAGGAAATGGCTACCGTGAGCTCCCGCCATAGTCTTGAGAGACTACGGGAACTCACGGCAGCCATTTTCTACTGGAGGAGCGTGTGGCGCAGTGGTTGGAGCTACAGCCTCAGCACCCTGGGGTTGTGGGTTCAAACCCCGCGCTGCTCCTTGTGACCCTGGGCAAGTTACTTAGTCCTCCGTAGCCCCAGGTACGTTAGATAGATTGTGAGCCCACCGGGACAGATAGGGCAAATGCTTGAGTACCTGATTGTAAAAACCGCTTAGATAATCTTGATAGGCGGTATATAAAAACCTAATAAACTTGTAAACTTGTATTTCCCTATTCGCGGTCCGACTCTGCCCCTATCCCGCGCGAATAACGAGGGAGATGTGTATATGAATTACAGAACTTGCAATCAACATACACATGTATGTATGCACATATCATTGCCCAAAAGCAGACAAATTGTATGTGCACTTGATGAAAAACAGAAAATGAGAAATGAAGCTTAGGGCTCCTTTTACTAAGCTGCGATAGCGGTTTTTAGCAAGCCCTAAACCCGTGCTACGCGACTAGAACACCAGCCCTTAATGTGCTCATTATAAATCACCAACAATATGTCAAATTTTAAATTTAACAGAAGAGTAGTAAAGGATCGAAACAATGGTTAAGCATTCAAGTATAATTAAATATGTGCCTCTCTCATTTCACGCAAAACTTCACATACAACACTTTTTGCTTTCAGATGATTTGCATTGTTAATTTACCAATCCCTCTAAGGTGGTACCACTGGAGCACTAGACCACGTTAGTAACACAATGTTCCCAGCAAGGATAAATAATTATTATTTTACCCTCACTTTAGACCCATGAATTTGCTATTTAATGTGAGTAAGGAGATAAATATGTACTGTTCTCCTAGCACATATTAATAGTGAAATTCCCAGACACAAGACCTGGATTTTGAGAAATTATTTCAATCATTACATTATAAAATGCCAACTTTCAATGTCAGAATAATTAGTTCTAGAGGAAAAGGAAACAGACATAGGCAATGACAGAATACGACTTTTGGTTCAATAAAGCACCACAAATCTTTAGGTTTTAGCTCAATAATCAGTACTGTAAAACTTATAATTGAAACAAGGCATTTGTGAAAAAATAAAATATTTATTTTTCACAAATGCCTTGTATTGGTGGAAATATGACTACCAAGGTGTGTTGTTAATCATAGTTTTAAAAATATTCTGAAATACTCTATAAAGATTTTATAATTGCAAACAAACCTTACTAAAAAGTGTGTACATAGAAACCATATGACCTATCTAATGTGGTTACACTTTGGCTTTCCCTCTTAATGACCACATGATAATTTTAAAATTAGAGCAAGTCCTTACCATTGCCTATTTTGTAGGCGCAAGGGCTCCTGCGCTAATCATATACTAAACAGTCAGTGCATGCCAATGTCCATACACCGATTAGCACAGGGCATGCTTACTCTGTCCCCAAATACTCCCCTATTCTTAAAAAAAAAAAAAGGAAAAGCATTTTTTGGTGCATAGTTTGCGTACACCAAGCCTGTAGTTAGCATGTGGCTCCTGAACATGGCTTACTTCCATGAATTTTAAGCAGTGGTACGGGCTCACAATCTATCTAACGTATGTATGTTCCAGCATAACTCTGAAAAGCATGGAGAGATTTCAACCAAACTTGATATACATATCACTTACTATCTGGGGAAAAAACCTCTGAGGTGGGAAGGGGGTCACACACACAGATGCATCCAATTTTAAATATATAGATGGAGCTGCTTTGACCAATTTCTATTATGAGAGAAAGCTATTTTACAGTCAGTCATTCTGGGAAATTAAAAGCCTTTGGCCCACGGTGTAAACTAAGCAGAATTGTCAGGAATTAGACTATAAAATAGCTTTCTCCCGTAATAGAAATTTGAAAGATCTATTATGCCCTTCTGACGTGTGGTCCAGTAAAGTGGTGGGGAGGATGGAACTATTTCGCTGTAATCAATGTACAGCGTGATCTTTAATTTGTGAAGGAGATAAAGTTTGTATTCCCGGAAGAACTTGGAAGCAGTGGCGTACCTAGGGTATGTGGCACCCGGGGCCCATCATTTTTTGACACCCCCCCCCATGTAAAAAAATATTTTTTGTAATGACCATGAAACGGAATAAATGGTCAGAATAGAAACAGGCAGTGAAAATTTTCTTATATTCCAAACATAACATAACATAAATTATGTCTGAATTGTCATGACATCAGAAGTACATATGGAGTAGTTGCAAGTGATGCTTGGGACATTTCTGATTGTGTTAGTTCGGTTTTATGTGTTTTTTGAATAGAAGGGTTTTTATTTCTTTTTGAAGGTTTTGCAGTCTGTGGTCGATGTCAATTGGTTGTAGGGTTGGGGGTCAAGTGTTGCAGCTCGAATGGCTAGGAGGTTGTCGAACAGTTTTTTTCTTTTGACGTTTTTGGTTGGAGGGTGTGTGAATGGTGCGTGAGTTCTCCTATGTCTGTTTGAGGTGGATTGAATTATTTAGCTGAAGAAATTAGTTACCCCCTCATCCCACACACATTAATTCTCTTCCATTTTTGTTCCCATTATAAAAAACACTGATAAGTTCTCAGAAAAAAAAATGCATTAAAATAAGAAGTGAAAACAAAGGCCCCTACAGATGAGAACATAACATAAGAATAGCCTAACTGGGTCAGACCAATGGTCCATCATGCCCAGTAGCCCATTCTCATGGTAGCCAATCCAGGACACTAATACCTGGTCAAAACCCAAAGAGTAGCAACATTCCATGCTACCGATCCAGGGAAAGCAGACACTTCCCCCATGTCTTAATAACAGATTATGGACTTTTCCTCCAGGAATTTGTCCAAATCTTTCTTAAAACCAGCTACACTATCTGCTTTTACCATAACTTCTGGCCACTTCATTTTTAAGTTTAGATCTTTCCTTTCAAACAGAGACCTTGCTAGATGTCAAATACAGCACAAGGTAACTTCACATGGACTTAGCTGTGCAGGAAATGTGAATCTCCTCATACACCCACCATATAGTGCAAAAATGTGCAAAGGTCTGTTTTTTTCTTTCGATCACTACATAGCCTAATGCCACACAAGCAACGCTGTTACAAACATATTCTGTAGGTCAATGCTAAGATTAACAAAGTTTCCTTCCTTGGACCAGAAGGAGATACTGGATAAACCACTGGAAGAGATCCCAAAACAACACCCAAAGACCCACTCAGTGTGTGAACCAGTTGAGTGGAGTGGACTAACTGGGGGGTGGAAATGGGCCCGGAGTTTGCTCAGCAGAATTTCCCAGACCACCTCTTCCTCTCAACACATTGACACGCTGCCACCACCACCACTAGGAACACCTCACTGGGTAGGCCAGCTATGCTATAAACTTTATAAAACACATTATTATATTTTCTTATAAAGCACATATTTTAACTGAACTCTCTGACATCCTCAGCCTTTCCATTCACAAAAATAGAAGGAAGAAAAGTTCCCATTTCCTGCTGTCTCATGTCCCTGGCCTATACAATATTTTTTTTCTGCAGACCCTGCAAAAGTCTGACCAAATCCTCGTTTCACTTGCATTATAAAGTACTGAGGATGCCATCTCTCCCCAATCCCAGGTCCTAAAGTCTAAGACAGTAGCGCAAACTAATGCTGCCAGAATCAGGAAAAAAAAATTTGATTCGATTCAGCCTATTGAATTGGTTTTTCAATTCGATTTTCCTGCCCAGTTGGGTGATTTTTTTCAAATCAGTTGGGTGGGTTTTATAGGTTTTTCACCCCCTTTGGCTTCTCCTAACCACACTGGCGCTGTGGTGTAAATAAAATAAAGAAACACAAAGGACTTTTCCTGTCTCTGTTAAATCCTAGCTCACGTTTGCAGTCCAACACCAGCTCTGGCAGGATACACATTTCAAATCTGACATATTATAATCAGAAAACAGAAAGTAAAATTAATTTTTCTACCTTTTGTTGTCTGATTATATTTCAAATCTTGTTGGTCCAAGGTTCTGGTTTTCTTCTGATAACTTGCTTGCCAGGGTCTCCTTCTTTCTTCGTTCTGCATGCTAACCATCCATCTGCCAACTCTGTCCTCCCTTTCCATTTCCCTTCCCTCCCCAGGAAGTCTGGTATCTTTCCTTTTTTTCATCTCCCTCCACAGATCCACCTTTTCTTAACTACCCTTTTATCCGGCATCTCTCCCTCCTTCCCCACCACCCCAGAGTCCACCATCTCTCCCTTTTTTTTCCCAATTACCCTCCTATCCAGTATCTCTATCCCTCCTCCATACCATCCCTTGTGTCCAATTTATCTCCCTTTCTGTTCCTTCCCTCCCTAAATCCCATGGTCCATCATCTTTTTCCCTCTCCTTTATTTTCAGACCCATTATTTCTTCCCCCCCCCAAAGTTTGGCATATGCACGTCTCTTTGAACACCCCCTTCCCTCCGTGTACTTCTAAACCAGGGTCCCCCCAAAGGCCTGTCCCCCCTTAAAGGTCTGCCTGTCCCCCCTTGAAGGCCTGCACCCCCCTTGAAGACCTGTCCCACCCCCTTGTAGGCCTGTCCCCCCCCCTTGAAGACCTGCCTGTACCCCCCCTTGAAGGCCTGTCCCCCATTGAAGGCCTGCCTGCCTGTCACCCCCCTCCCCCTTGAAAGCCTGCCTGTCTGCCCGCCCGCCCCACCCTGAAGGCCTGATGCCCCGACCCACCCCCGAAGGACCGCTCGCCCCCCCTGGCCTCCCCGCACCACCTATGAAGCAGCTGCAGCAGGATCACGACACCAGCAATCCCTGCACCACTTAGGCGCTGCTTCCTGCGCCGTGGTCCCGCCCCTCCTCTGACATCAGAGGAGGGGCAGGACCGCGGCGCAGGAAGCAGCGCCCAAGCAGCTCAGGGATCCCTGACGTCACGATCCTGCTGCGGGCTGCTTCGTAGGTGGTGCAAGAAGGTCAGTGGGGCGAGCGGTCCTTTGGGGGTGGGGGGGACTGAACGGCAAGGCCGGGAGCACCCCCTTAGGGCTGGCACCCGGGGCGGACCGCCCCTCCCGCCCCCCCCCCCCTTGGTACGCCACTGCTTGGAAGATGACATGCAGTGCCACATGTGAAACAATTGGTGTGGTATGTTACTGAATGTCCGTGTGACTTGTGTTACATTGGCCACACAGCGCGGAGTCTGAAGACTAGATTATTTGAACATTGTTTTAATATAGCCCTTAAATGACAAGTGGATGTATTAACTCGTCACTGTGTGGATGAACAACATTCTTTTGAGGAGTTTACATGTTTTGAATTGGATCACATCCCAGTGACATCATGGAGGGGTGACGTGAAGACTAAACTGTACCAGAGTGAACAGAGATCAATCTTCTTTTTGGATATGATTTGGCCTAAGGGCCTTAATCAGAAAGTGGAATGCTGTGCATTCTATTGATTTTTGATTTTTGTTTTTGTGTTTTGAATGATTTCCGGCGGAAATGACGTCTTAAATCCAGGAGCCATTTTGATGCCAGTAGGTGGACGGAGTTGGAAAGAACGAGAGTTTGTCATGGTATTTCCCTAATGCAGCCACTGGTTGGCGAAACAAGAGCCTTGTTGGAAATATAGCCACTTATCTTCATTTTACTGCTGTAGGTGCATTAACTGGAACATGGTATTGGATGGAGTAAAGTGTCATCAGTGAAGATAAGTATATTTTTTTGGTCTCTTGTTTTGTTTCTTTTCCCTGTGCACAGTGGTGGGATGTTTTCCTGTTTTTGAAAATAACATTTTGAGGATAGTGGAGTTTTTTTGCCCATGATACAGAATAAGAACGGCTTAAAACTCATTGGGTTGCCGTCTGCATATTATTGATGGTTGAGGCTTTTTCTCCACTTTTGATTAAATGATTTTCAGTGGGTGCTTCCACCACTTGGCAAATAACATTTTTTCTTAGAGTTTTGATTTAAATATTTCTATCATATCTCCCCTCTCCCATCTTTCCTCCAAAGTACACATATTGAGATCTTTAAGTCTGTCCCCTTATGCCTTATGATGAAGACCATAACTATTAAAAAAAAAAAAAAGCTCAACTGAAACATAGAAACATGATGGCTAAATGACCCATCCAGTCTGCCCATCCATAGCATTACTATTCCCTCCTCTCCCTAAGAAAGTCCCCTCACTTTCTTGAATTCAGACAAAGTCTTTGTCTCCACAGCTTCTACTGAGAGACTATTCTATGCATCTACCACCCTTTCTGTAAAAATGTATTTCCTTAGATTACTCCTAAGCCTATCACCTCTTAACTTCATCCTGTGCCCTCTCATTCTGGATCTTCAACTTAAAAAGAGTTGTCTCATAGGTATTTACTATGTGTGATCTAGACTGATCTGTCTGGTCACTACAGCCTCTCTGCTTGGGTCATTGCAATCTGCTCCAGCCCCCTCTGGTCTCTCTAGTCTCTGGAACCACTTCTGGGTCTCTCCAATCTCTGTCTATGACTTACCGAGGATTAGGCTAAAGGCCTGCATTCCTCTCCTTGAGGGTTGCCTACAGGAGCCAGAACTCATAAGAAAGCTCAGAGATCTGTCTCAAAGAACAACACAAAAACAGTCAAAGGTCCTTCCTCCAGAGCCCTTTTCCCCTTAGGATGACAGAACTTCTAGTAACTCAAAATTGGAGTCTCTTTATTTCCCTTCTCAATTCCAAAGGTTTGCTCCAACTTTCATCAATTTCCCAGGTCCCAAAAACCCCCCAAGGCATTTTAAACATTTTAAACATTTTCTCCATTCAAAAAAAAAAATGTGCAAATCTATATGCAAATCAGGTCCTCTTCATTCAGAAGTAGAAATCATTTAGCCAACTCTAGGTCTTATGGAATTGATTCAAGTCAGCGTTGCGGGATGGAATGTTCCTTCCATCTACTGGCAGAGCGTTGAACCCAATACTAACAGGGACCTATCAAGACCTAATCTTAGACCCAAGTTGTCTTTGCTTGGGTTTTTTTATCTAGGGGAATTTCCCTGGGGATGCCTCTTTTCCCATGACGGGACATATACTCATTTACACTATGCCATGTAGGTATTTAAACATCTCTCATTATATTTCCTCTCTCCTGCTTTTCCTCAAAAGTATACATATTTGAGATCTTTGTCTTTTCCCATATGCTTTACGATGACCACTGATCATTTTAGTAGTCATCCTTTGGACCAACTCCATCCTGTTTATATTTTTTTTAAGACGCAGTCTCCAGAATTGTACACAATATTCTAAATGAGATCTCACTAGTCTTATACAGCGGTATCATTACCTTATTTTTTACTACTGGCCATCCCTCTTCTCTATGCACCTATGCATCCTAGCTTTACCCATCACCTTTTCTACCTATTTGTTCACCTTAAGATCATCATATACTATCACACCCAAGTCATGCTCCTCTTTCATGCTCAAATGTTCTTCACCTCCTATACTGTACCCTGGGAATACTGAATTATAGGGGGTTGAAGGGCAGGATTATGAGAAGGGTAGTCACATGAGAAAGGGTGGTCAAACAGCTAAAGGCATTGGATACTCTTGGGAATATATGCATATAATATTGAACTAAGGCCAGTACTGGGCAGACTTGCACGGTCTGTGTCTGTGTGTGGCCGTTTGGTAGGGGATGGGCTGGGGAGGGCTTCAGTGGCTTAGAGGGTATAGATGGGCTGGAGTAGGTTTTAACGGAGATTTTGGCAGTTGGAACCCAAGCACAGTACCAGGTAGAGCTTTGGATTCTTGACCAGAAATAGCTAAGAAAAAAAATTTAAAAATTTAAATTGAATCAGGTTGGGCAGACTGGATGGACCATTCGGGTCTTTATCTGCTGTCATCTACTATGTTACTATGTTTGTGAAACTGATAGAAACATGATGACAGATAAAGGCAAAATGGCCCACCTAGTCTGCCCATCTACACTAACCATTATTTATTTCTCTCTCCGAGAGATCCCACGTGCTTATCCCAGGCCCTTTTGAATTCAGACACAGTCTCTGTTTCCACCACCTCTTCCTGGAGACTGTTCTATGCATCTATCACCCTTTCTGTAAAAAAAGTATTTCCTTAGATTACTCCGGAACCTATCACCTCTTAACTTCATCCTATGCCCTCATGCAGAGTTTCCTTTCAAATGAAAGAGACACGACTCATGCACATTTACATTACATAGGTATTTAAATGTCTCTATCATATCTCCCCTCTCCCGCCTTTCCTCCAAAGTATATCATTGAGATTTTTAAGTCTGTCCCCATACATCTTATGATGAAGACCACATATCATTTTAGTAGCCTTCCTCTGGACCAACTCCATCTGTTTTATATCTTTTTGAAGGTGTGGCCTCCAGAATTGTACACAATATTCTAAATGAGGTCTGACCAAAGTTTTATACAGGGGCATCAATACCTCCTTTTTCCTACTGGCCAAACCTCTCCTTATGCAACCTAGCATCCTTCTAGCTTTCACCATCACCTTTTCAACCTGTTTTGCCACCTTAAGATCATCACATACAATCACACCCAAGTCCCGCTCTTCTGTCGTGCATATAAGTTCTTCACCCCCTAAACTATACTGTTCCATTGGGTTTTTGCAGCCCAAATGCATGACCTTGCATTTCTTAGAATTAAATTTTAGCTGCCAAATTTCAGACCATTCTTCAAGCTTTGCCAGGTCTTTCTTCATGTTATTCACACCATCTGTTTTGTCTACTCTATTGCAGATTTTGGTATCATCTGCAAAGAGGCAAATCGTACCCAATAACCCTTCAGTAATATCATTTATAAAAATGTTAAAAAGAACAGGCCCAAAAACAGAACCTTGAGGCACACCACTGGTAACATCCCTTTCCTCAGAGCGCTCTCCATTGATCACTATCCTCTGTCGCCTTCCACTCAACCAGTTCTTGACCCAGCCCATCACTTCGAGACCCATCCTGAGTACACTCAGTTTATTTATTAGATGTCTGTGTAGAACACTGCCACACACGTTAGCCTGTTAACCTTTCATGGAGTAATTTTCAAAGGGCTTCCTGTGCATCTAAAGGGGTGTGTGGCCCTCTAAGCTCCATGATAAGATTACCACTTGCCTTTCCCAAGCACATACTTTATAAGTATATAGCAAGTCTGCCATCACACTGTTAAGTAAAGCACATTTCAGTGGTACCTTAATTTCAAAATAGTTATATACCAGGGCTGCTCACTGCTATTGTCCATTTATAAGCTTCAGTGTGGACCCACAGAAGTTTCTGTGCATCATGCTTCCTTCTGCGTAGGCTGAGGTTGGTAACTTGTCAAAGAGCATTTTTCATGGCTTCTGCAAACAGACATTTGCTTCAGTCCTTCTGCATCATTGATTCAATAAGTATAAAATAATGAGCCATCATTTCATTCGGATAGTTAAAGTTGCAAACAGCTAAAAAATGGAGTGTTGCTTGACATGTGTGGGCAGCTGCAGATTGCCCCCTGAAATCACCAGCTTGCTGCCTATGCTGTATGCCACCTGTTTAATATCTGTAACAAACCAGGGAAGTTATTCTTTAGGCAAAGCATTGTTTTGGCCACTTAATTGCTTGTTATGCTACACAATGGAATGAGTAGATGTGAATCACTAGTTTACTCTTTAGAAAAATACTAGGACTAGGGGGCATGTGATAAAAACTATCAAGTAGTAGATTAAAAAAAAATGGAGAAAATATTTCTTCGATCAACATGTAAGTAAACTCTGGAATTCATTGTTGGAGAATGTGCTGAAAGCCGTTAGATTATCAGGGTTTAAAAAAGGTTTGGATAATTTCCTAAAATAAAAGTCCATAATCCATTATGAAGATGAACATAGGGAAATTCACTGTTTATTCTTAGGATAAGCAGAATACAATCTGTTTTATTCCTTGAAATCTTGCCAGGAACTTGTGACCTGGGTTGACCACTGTTGGAAACAGGATACTGGGATTGATGGACCTTCAATCTGTCCCAATATGGCAACTCTTATGTTCTTATTTTTCCTGTTTTCCTGACTCTTCTATATCTTTCTATGAACACCCTTCTGCTAATACACATTCACTTAGTATCTTCATTGGATAAATTTAAGCCACGCTTAAAACTCTCTACTTCACTAGGGCCTTTCCCCAATAATAACTTATTTTTACTCTGTGCCTGACCACAGGATGTGGCCAGTCTCAGCTATTATGTCTTTCTATCTATATTCCTCAGACCCCATCTGACTTAGGTGTCTCCCTTGTATGTTTAAATATATTGTTCTCTTGGTAATGACTATATTAATGGACCAATGTACTGCTTCCCTTCGTTTTAT
The DNA here is from genome assembly GCF_902459505.1 of Geotrypetes seraphini. NCBI lineage: Eukaryota > Metazoa > Chordata > Amphibia > Gymnophiona > Dermophiidae > Geotrypetes > Geotrypetes seraphini. Next base: position 138,548,693 of record NC_047092.1, on the reverse strand, counting down.
TTATTATTTCAATTTCTATCCCGTTCTCCCAGAAGTTCAGAACGGGTTACAAGTAGACATTCACAATCGTTTGAAAACAGACTAGTCATGACAACAAACAGGTTTTCCTTTCCCTTCTTTGTTTTGGCCCTTGTCCTCTTTTGTTTGTATGTTACATTTGTCCTTTTATTTTGACTCCTCTTTCCCCTGAATTTTTATTGTGAACCACTTAGATGTATTATGATACCCTTGTAGCTAGAGTGGTCATAGTAGATTGTAGGCTCCAAAACTCCAGGTCCCAGAAGGCTGTGTGGTTCACTTTGCAAGGGAAGAAGGCATGCTGGAAAGCCAGGAAGGGTAGGTCCAGATGGGACAGGATGGTAGCAACCTCTTGAACTCTATATAAATTACAACTCTGAGGATTACCTACTACTCACTCCTTGTAAGAAGCTTGGTACTACATGGGTGGGGGAGAATTTCAGTCTCTGGTGAGCTCAAGTTGTCCATTTATTTTTTAAAACTTTATTGGCAAAATAAAAAGGAGGATTAAAAAAAAGAATGCATTTTTTAATCCCTTGTTTAAAACTCAGGCTAGTACACACATTTTTCTGAAAACCAATGCATTCTTGGAGCTAGAATAAATGTTAGCAGATATATATATATATATATTATTTTTTTAATATGCATGTATTCCCATTGTAAAATGGGAAATGCATGTATACATTTTTGGCCTGACCAAACCCCACACAAGACATACCACCTTAAAACACTTGAGTCTTGTTGCATCTAAATGTAATTGCAACATTCTGAAATGAGAGTTTGCACATGTAGCAAGTCTACATGTATTAATGCTGTTAAATGCATACGTAGACACTTCTGAAATGAATTCAAAGTGTGTTGGGAACAGGTTTTTATTGAGCATTCTTTACCACAGACTTTCACCAAAAATTCTTCAGGTTTTTACTGTAAAGCAGGGACTCCTCAAAATGGCCAAGCACTGCTGAACTCACTGAGTTGGGTTGGCTTTTCCGTGAGGCTCCCGTTCAGTTAACCCTTACTTCTATAACCTTAGTGTTATCAGCCAGACTCTGCATATTTTTGAACAACTTTTTTTTTATAACTTGAAGAATAAACACTTACAATTTGATGATTTCAAGGCAGTCCAACTTTTGTTACAGAATCTTCTCACTCTGCCAGCACATTCTATCTAAACGGAAGCTGGGGGATTATGCACACACTTTGTGGAGAATAACACTGTGCTCCATACTTAGATACAGAACCTAAGATGTATTAGGCTAGCAGAAATAAAAGGTGAAAACCTGGTGAGAGGACAATTTTAGATCCAGGTTTTCATGCAGCCATGTGGTCTCACAAAAATGGCCACAGTTCTCTCCTAGAAGCTAAAGAAGGGTGGATAATTGCTCTCTGTTAGCAGCATGGCTCTCTGGGAGAATTGAGACTCTGGAAGAATTGAATCATGGCTCTCTGGGGATTTGAGTCTACAGAACACACACTGATTACACATCTTAGAACAAATACATATACTTGTTTTATACAAGAAATGGAGAAACTGCCCACACAAAATGGGGGCAGAACACAAGGTACTGCATCGGTCCTCTCTTAAAACAATGCTTTAGAAATTTCAAAGAACATATAAGAATATTAAAATTCACTCAGTTTATCATGAACTCAATTTTTGAAGATTAATAAGCTTTCATCTCAACCTTATATTGTTTACTGTATATTTGAAGTCATTTTTCATTACTTCAGTATCTTCTATGGGAAAACAATTTTTTAAGTAAAAAAGAAACAGTTGATATTCATCGATATTACAGAAATGCATTTTTCTCACACACCCAGAAAGGAAAGCAGACTGGTTTCTCCTTTGTGATCTTCTTGCCTTTTTTGTCTTTCTGTGCCATGGTCTTATTGCTCTTATAAATATCAACATTATTTACTTTAAATTATTATTACTGGATAGGTAGATTATATTCTAAAAACTACATAAAAAATGAGAGGTCTTGGTAGAAGAATGGAGATGCATGCATAATTTTTAGAGCTAGCACAGCTTTGTAAAGGAGGGGGTAAATTTTTTAACTGCATGATTAACCACAATTATGTGATTATCACATAAAGTGTCCCCTCACATTTCCTTCTGTATAGTGAAATAAATACATAGCAGATGTCAATTCTTTCTCTCTCCCCTCCCTCCCACCCTCCCTTCATGATTGGGTCTCTCTTTCCCCTCCCTCCCACCCTCCCTCTGTGGTTGTCTGCCTCCCTCTCTCTGTGGTTGAGCATCTCTCCTTCCTCCCTCCCTCCCTCTGTGGTCGCATTGTGTCCATTGCTCTCTTTCTTTCCTTCCCTCCAACTAACCTTTTATAGCCTACTGGCAGTGCTACCGATTAAAGTAGAGCACTGCCGGCGGGATCACAGGCTCCACAGCTTCTCGCAATCTCTTCAGTTCCTACTGCACTGGAACAGCAAATGTAATTTCCTGTTCCAATGTAGCAGGGACTGAAAAGACTGCAAGAGATTGGAGCTGGTGAGCCTGTCAGTAGTGCTCTGCTTTATTCGGTAGCATTGCCAGTAAGCTATAAAAGATTAGTTAGAGGGAAGGAAGGAAAGAGAGGGATGGGATATAGTGGACTGTTGTAGGTAGCGGGTGGTGCCAGCTGGCATAGTGGAGCTGAGGAGGTAAGGGGGCGCTAATGTGCATTAAAATTTTTAATACACATTAAACATTTAACATGTTAATCACGCTATTAATGTGTTAAATGTGCAACCCTAATAATTTTGCATCCATTGAAGATAGATGAAAGCAGAGATTTTGCCATGTTATATTAATGGTGAAATTGACAACCATGAGAGATGTGTGTTTGGATAACTTTGAAGAACATGACACTTATTCAGACTTATTTGCAATTGTGCTGAATTAGATTGGTGGGAAGAGGAAGCTGCATTGTATAATGTTATCAAATGGCAGCAGTATATGTTTTATTCCTGGATTATTTAGCAGGATAGCTATTTTAAAGGACTTGTTAAAAAAAAAATAATAAAAAAACAAAGTTTAAAAATGTTTAATATAAGTATATTTCAAATGTTTAGAGATGCTATCTTGCCACATAAAAATGTTGAAAATTAGAATTGTGATTACTTTGATTGTGATCTGTTCTGTATAATACTTTGAGCCAAAATTAACACTGAAGATGAAAGTTTATAAAGCATTTTCCACATGTAAAGTATGTTTTCTTTAACATGCAAAAAAAGGATGTTACAAAATCACGTATGGGTGTATTCACTTATAAAATCACATATGGGTGTATGTTTCTATAAAGAGATAATGTTTACTGCAGATGGGCAGACTAGGTGGGCCATCTGGCCTTTATCTGCCGTCATGTTTCTATGTTTCACATGTAAGATTCTTTCAAGAGCTACTATTTAGGTTATTGCCAAGTACTTGTGACCTGGATTGGCCACTGTGGAAACAGGATAATGGGCTAGATGGACCACTGATCGGACCCAGTATGACTGTTATTATGTTATTATGTACAGTTTACTCAGTCTGCGTGTAAGCATTTTCTGAGGGCGTTTTGTTTATAGTTAGGGTGAAGTTGTAATGTGTGCCCATAGTTTATTAGCATACACATAAATCTCTTAAAGCTGGGAAAAAAATCAAAAGGAGATAAGACTAGTGAATGTACCAGATTCTGGGACTCATAATCAAAACAAAAATACATCTAAAAATATACCCAAATTGGCACTTGGATGACCTAAAAGACAATTGAAATAGGTTTTTAGACATATCCAGAGACTTTTTAGGCCTCTGAATTCCGCTGGGCACCCAGAGCAGAAAGAGGTGTTTTTGAAGGAGTGGTTAGGGCGGGTGTGGGCCGACCTAGACATAGTTGTACTGCAGGGATAATCGAAAGTTTGACAAGGCTGCCTGGACGGAACTTATATGTTAAAAACAGGTCTAAGTGCCCAGGAAGTATCCAAAGTAATCAGAGAACTACTGCAGATACAAAAGTACAAACCCCCACACAGTCCCCCAGAGATCACTGACCCTCCCCCCATCATAAAAATCACAATAAAAACGTACATACCTGCCTCCAGAACATCAGTACCTGGCATAGGAAAGCCTAGTAGAGCTGCACAGAGGTGGCTTAAGTAGTCTGGGGGGTGGGCTAGTGAACCACAGAGGACCCAGGCCCATAACCCACTCTAACCATGGTGAAAAATGTGAGTCCACCAAAAATATCCAAAATCCTACTGTACTGCCATATAGGTGTCACCTGCAGCTATAAGGGCTACTGAGGTTGTAGACAGGTGGATATAGTAGGTTTTGGGGGGCTCACCATGACCTGCAAGGGAGTTGTAGTAAGAAGTTTATGTGGCACCCTTTTTGTTAAGTTCACAGCAGTGCCTTGTAAGGTGCCTCACTACTCTGCTGCCATGTCCGGGTGGCCAGTCCATCACTTTGCTGGCCCCTCCCATTTCCAAAAGGTCTTGTTCTAGGTGTTGAGGACTTGGACAATTTTTTGGACAAGAATGTAGTATAAAGATAGACATACTAGTGGTCTGGACGATCAAATTGCTGGATGTAAAGTGGACAATTTTCGAATAAAAAGAAAAAAATTTGGATGCATTTTTCGAAAATGGACTTTGGATGCTACTGGCTTTGGGCGAGTAGCACCCTAAACCCAAAATGGACTTAGATGTTTCTTTTGATTATGCCTTTCCATGGGACTAATTTACATATACTTTATGAATTATTTAAATTCTTGAATTATAGGTTCTTGAGGAAGGAGAACAAAGGGTTAAAGCATATCTGATGAACTTAGATAGTATAATTTTCATGAGCTGATGATGATGATGATTTTGATTGACAATATATGAAGCACTTGTTTATCCATCCCGAGTAATAAAACAACCCCAAAATCAAGACCTTGGGAATAGTTTGCTGGTGAAGGCAAGCATCTAGACAAGAGAATGACTCTCTTACCTTGGTGGGTCGGGGAGACTCTTTTAATGCTTTACTTGATAAAGCAGCAGAATCAGGTAAAACATTAGAAGAAACTGATTCCAAAAAGTCTATACAACTCCCATTCTGGATAATCTCATTCTTCAGTTACTCACTGCACAGTTTATCATTTTTATCATCTGTGATGAGAATCCTCATCCAGCTCCATCCAAAGAGTCTAAGAAACTGAATCATGCCATGGTAATGTGAATAATCATTTGAGAAGACCTCTGACACATGCGGGTATGCCACAACATGGCCCATGTCAGGTCCATCAATAAATCAGAACTTGACTGCCTGGAAGGCCCTTTGTGCTTCTTTTATTTATTTAATTAATTAATTTTTTAACCCGTTTTTCCCAATGAGCTCAGAACGGGTTACAGGTTAACACACATAATTTGTATAACTCCTAGCGTGTTAGGCATTGCCATGCACTATTTGATTAGCGCAGGAGCCCTTACCACCTATAAACTAGGTGGTGGTAGGGGCTCACATAGTATTTTTTTTTTAATTATTTATCGATTTTCAAATTTTTTACCAAGTACAACTTGTACAGAAAGCGTATTTAACCGATAACTTTTACAATATTAAAGTGTGAAACATCAACACTTAAAAAAAAAAAAAACAAAGAATATACCATAATGGTCAAATTAGCTCAAGTCCTCCATATAGATCCAAGAGGTTCTTACAAGCAAATCAAAAGGAAAAGTATAATTCTATACAATGTAGGATGTGCTATAGACTAGACCACTGGAACTGGAGTTGCAATTTTGTTCTATAGAGCTCAAGATTTATCTCCATCCAAACGAGATAAAGCCAGCACCTTGAAGACCCATGTCTACACCCCTGATGGATGGATCTCAAAAACATGACCAAAAACTCCAAATGGAATCTCACAAAAACTCGCATGCCACCGCAAATATAACCTGAATTACTACTACATTCTCCAACAACAAACATGCACCCAGTATTTTATGTCTGCATGTTATGTCTATATTTATCTATACTATAAATGCTATTGAGTCTGTATTTCTCACCTTGGGCTAAATAAATGAATAAATAAATAAATAAAGTTACTTGCTGAGGCTCGAAGAAAACATATTTAACAGAATGGTAGCAAATTATACATTTACAAGGATGCCTTAGGTAAAACGTAGCTCCTAATGAGATGACCCCTGGTATTAAAAGAAGAAACTCACGTCAGCGTTTTTGCATTTCTCTTGAAAGATCAGGGAACATTAAAATTTTACATCTAAGAAATTATTTATGTTTATTTTTAAAGAAAAGTCTTTGTGTCAATGTTTTAGATATGAAAAAATGAACTCAAAAATATTGGGACATAATAAAATATTTAAAACAACATGGGGCCCATTAGTAGAATTTATCAAATCAGATTAATTGTACAAGGTTTTAATTCCTAATTGTTTTTGCACACATCCAGGGAGGGTGGGGGAGGGAATACGTTTTGTATTGTATTATTTGTATGTATAATTTTTTACACTTTTATTCGAATTGAAAATCAATAAAGAATTACAAAAATAAAAAATAAAAATAAAGAAAAGTCTCAATATCCACTCTTTATCTATGGGAAGAGCTAGTGTTAGGATCAGTGTTGCAGGAGTTGCTACTTCTGCATCTGATGTCTCCAAAATTTCCAAAATGTTCATCACTTGTTCAGTGGATTTTACTTGTTGTTGAGGTGAAAATTTAGTAAGTAAGTAGTACACATGAGAAAATGGAGGCAATTTTCCTCTGAGACTTCCAAAATTTCCATCAAACATCTCCAAAGCATTGCTCTAGGGGGTCACCATTTTTACTCTTGGAAAATTTATTAGTCTCAGATTATTATTACGAGAATAGTTTTCAAGTGTCTCTATTTTCTTTCTAAGATTCAAATTGTCCTTAATTAAAGACTCCTGTAATTGTTTAGCGGACTTCATATCTTGTTCAACTTTTTGAACTGAGATTTTAGAGACAGTCAAATCGGATTTTATTATGCCCAACCCTTGTGAATGCTGGGACAATTTTTTTTCTATTCTCTGGAAATTGGGGCTAATTGCCTTGCTGTCACCTCAGGAGGCTTTTCCCAAAAGGAAGCTTGTATTTGAGGACAAAGGTGCTCACCATCTGTTGAAGTTTCTTGGCCTTGTTCCCTCTGGATTGAACCACCTTCTAAAGCTGGAACTTCCCCAGACTCCTCTACAGAGTTTCCATGAACAGGAAACTCACCTATCAAACTTCCCAATGTTAAACTGCTTGCCTCTAGAGAGAGGGCCGCTCCATCCTCTGGGGTTTCCTCATCCCTGGGAGAACTGGCTGTCTGGGGCTCTAACCCCAGGACTCAAGGAGGTGTCGGGCCCAAGAGGAATTGCTCCGGTTTTGCCAGTACCCGGCATCCTCAGCGGGCTAGTCTCAGGTAGTATCACTGCAGCTCCCTGCATCCGGCGAACCAGCTCCTCAATATTGCCAAAAATCGGCACTCCAGAGTGCCACAAGGCGCCAGCTGCGTTCCTGCCTCTCCTTTTCAGCATTGTAGCAAGAAGAAAAATTTTTCCCCGGCAGCACAGCTGCCCAGTGAAGGTAAATTTTTAGCTGAGTACAGCACGATCTAGATGCATGTTACCAAATGCGTCTAGTCAGCAGCCATCTTGGATCGCTGATCCAGTATTTTTTTTTATTTTTATGGCCGCATGCTAAAGGCAAAATTAGCATGGGGCAATTAATTTGGAAAATCAGCCATTTTCCGGCAATGGCAAAAGTGGCCTTAGCTCCTGGGAAAGACCCAAACAAGGGTCACACTAAGGCCACTTTTGCTGTATCTTTATTTAAAGGGCCCCATGGTGCAGCTTATAGACAAGAAATCAGACAAATCTACACTACCTCTCTTTTCTAAAATTCCATAGAAAAGTGAAACAGAGAAGCGACAGAATACTATTTTCACTGTAATAGCTGCTTCTCAAATTTACTTTGCTAAAGTAAGCAGTAAAAATAAAATACAGAAATCATCCACAGATCAAGAAACAGCTTTGAGAGTCAGGCAGCACTATATCTGTCCCAGAGGCCAGGAGAAGATGGTTTTAAATCTCTCTCATGCACTCTGGTTCCATAATCAAGAGACACCGCACGGTCATTAATGAAACACAAATAGAGACAGGGCTCTAAGAGAGAGACAGACAGACAGCCCTGTATCTAACTCAGAGGAATAAAGACGTGAGTTTAAAAAAAACATCTCTCAGGCTTTCAGGCTCTACAGTAAGAGAGACAACAAAGAGAAAATGAACCAAAATAGTAGAAAGAGGGCAGAAAGATACTGAATGCAGACAATCATTACATTAGAGACTTCTATTCCGCCTGTACCTTGCAGTTCTAAGCGGATTACAATTGAAGATGGCTGGACATTTCCAGGAAGTTACAAATTTTAAGGAAAGATATATAGAGAACTAGGATAAGAGATAGGATTAGATACATAGTGGAGGCTAAGCGGGTATTTCTAAAGCACTACCAAATGTACATAGTACTATGCAGACAACATATAAGAGATCTTAAAAAAAAAAATTATGACCGGGATAGCCATGCAAATGATCACTCGCAATTGGAAAAATTATGATTGCCTTTAATTTTTCTTTCTGGTGGGTAAATTTATGCTTATGCTATAGGCATGAAAAGATGATAGGGCATAATCATGCATTTAAATTGGTGTGGGGCCCCTTGAAGTCTTTTATCACTTCATCATAGTTGTCTTACTTTTAGTGAATTTCTATACACATCCAGGGTAGGGTGGGAGGTTGGATGGGGAGCGTTATTTCTTTGTTGTATTCTTTGTTTATATATACACACATAAGTAATAGTAGGGTTTATTCTTTATGTAATTTTATTGATTGAAAATAAGTGCTTACTGTTATGACTACTGGGTGTACAGTGTTCTGCACTTTTCACTGATTTGAAAATTAATAAAGATTAATTTAAAAAAACACAAAAATTATCTGCTGAAATCACAGGGCTTAGAGGTATAAGCATGAAAGTGGGATAGAAGCCAATCGATGCTCCCAAGAGATCTAGGGTCAGCAACTACACGAGTGCAGAAGAACAGAGAGGATAGTCTTCAATACCTGTAGTTAACCACCCAAGCGGAAGAGAAATTTATTTAAGAGGAGGGTATCAATTGCTCCAGCTACAATGGAAATCTGAAAGATCAGTTATCTGCTTCCATCTCTACAAAGAAGCAAAAGAAGTCAGAGACAGTGGCGTAATAAGGGGGTACGGGGGGGTCTGCCCCGGGCACCCCCTCCTGCTCTCCATCCCCCTTCCCATTCTTCCCCCTGCTGCACGTGCCCCCTTCCCCCATATCTTTTTAACTTTGGCGCGAGCAGCCATGAACTAGGTGCGTGCTCCGGCTTTGGCGCTTTCTCCGACATCACTTCTGGGACCCACGCCTAGGCAGTGACATCAGAGAGAGTGCCGAAGTAAGCAGCAAGTTTGTGGCTGCTCATGCCGAAGATAAAAAGGTATGGGGGAAGGGGAGTGGGGCGGGGGCGTGAGAGGGTCACCACCAACCCGGGCGCCACTTACCCCCGCTACGCCACTGGTCAGAGATAAGGATGTTGTGAGTGCATTGCCAACAGCGCATCTGTGCTACGACCATACAGGGTAACTCACCATGTACTAACTACAAGTCACTGTCCAAGCTCCCTGAAACTCACCTATGCTCCGCCCACTTCCCTGTCCCTTCTATTCCACAGCAAACAGTGCAAAAATTATCTCATGAACAGTGAGGCAACAATTTACTGTTACTGTGGCCATGTACAAAATGTTGCCATGTGCCACAGTAACTGCGTCCCCCCCCCCCATTACTAAATAAGCTTCTAAGTATCTTAACCAATTCTATATTATAGTGTTATTCAAAGTATTCATGAGACTTCTTGCTAAAAAAATATTTATCACAAGCTAACACCGTCATGTTCACTGAATCACAGGACTTTTTTTTTTATACTTTCAATTTTTATTGAAACAACAACATACATTTCTCAAAACAGAGAAAAAAAGGAATAGAATGCATACATTGTCACCGCGATACCTGTCAGAGGTGATCGCATATCAGACTTTGCTCCTAAAGTTACATTCTGCTGATAACGGTGATTTGGTTATACCATCTCGAAAGGAGTTGTGGTTGCAAACCATGAGGGCTGCAACATTTTCATGTGCAGGCCCAGCAGAGTAGAATAAACTCCCGGGTTACATACATCAGCAAGGGAATCTTAGCACGTTTAAAAGTTTGTTGAAACATCATCTGTTCTGTCAGATGGCGCTGAATGGTCCGCGCTGCTCCCGATGCTCATAGGAACTTTATGAGCGTCGGGAGCAGTGCGGGCCATTCAGCGCAGCTCTCTGCGCTAAAAACTGTTAGCACAGTTTAATAGAAGAGGCCCTATTTTATACATTAAACATAAATGAATCCATATTGCACTTCCGGTTTCTAAAATCTGTATCAACTTTTCATTTTGGTGGGCCAGTTTATGTTTAGGATTCAAATATGAAAAGATGAATGCGGATATGTTGGGGAATAGCAAAGTATTTAATTATGTTGATTTAACAAATGATGTCAACGGTCCCCATACCGTTGACATCATTTGTTAAATCAACATAATTGTTTTTATTTCATTTACTGTTTAATTTTACATATATCCAGTACAGGGTGGGGGGGATATCTTTTTGGTTTATTGCTTGATTAAATTGTTGGAAGAAAGGGGAGAGATATTTTTCTTCTGTAATATTATTTATGGATTTTAAGTGCTTATGTTGATTATTAATGTTTGTATGCTTCATGGCACTTTGTATTAGTCTTGAAAATGAATAAAGATTTATTAAAATAATAAATAAATAAAATCTATATTATCTCACAATACAGTGGAAGAAAACCTGGAGCTTGTACTCAGTCCATTCACAAGCCTTTTCTGATGAAAATAAAGCTGTTCCACATCATGGTCTGTGTGTATTATTTCATTTCTCCAGTATTCTCCAATGTTCCAACAAGCATATATTGATTCTTAGACAAAGCTGTTATAATGCCTTCTAACTCCAATCGCTGCCTGGCTGGCCCGGAACTTCCTCTCCGATGTCAAAATTGACATCGGGAAGAAGGCAAGAAGCAGCGGCGGCGGCCCAGGGTTTGAAATCGGCACGGCAGGGAGGGAAAGCGATCACCTGTCCTGGTGTCCCCGCACACAGCTTCGGGATGCTGTCCCTGAAAACGGGATATTTCGGTGTCCCGAAGCGGTGGGTCGGGACAACGGGACGGTCAGTCCAAAAATGGGACTGTCCCGTTGAAAATGGGACGTATGGTCACCTTATATATGCACTATTTTATAAACCATGGCTAACTCTAAGTGCCATTTATAGAATAGCACTCGATTGTTAGGGTGGGAGGGTTTTTCAGCACCAATTGTTGTAGGTATTATATACAGAATTCAATCCATAATCAAAACTTGAGCCAATGAAAGTTTTAGTAACAAATTGAACTGCAGGGTATAAAACATAAGATAACATAAAATTGTATTTATATACCGCAATACACCGTGATGTTCGATGCAGTTAACAGGAGTTAGATAGAGGATCATACATAAGAGGGGAGGCCACAATGACAAGTAACACAAAGGATCGTGGCAGGTCAGAGTCCAATACAATAAAGGTGAGGCGATAAATGAATAACTCAAGAAATAAACAGATTGGATCTCGGGACAAATAAAGATACGGTAAGGGAGGAATGAGTCCATACATAGAGCCTTCCATCGTCTTGAGGAGAATGAGAGACAGGGTTTAGTGCTTTACAAGGAATTTATTGAATAGATATGTTTTTAATTTTTGCCTGAAAAGCATGTAAGACGAGAACAGTTCCTGGCTGTAGTGAGCTGCTTGATATATGATTTAAAAAAACACTGAAATCCACCATCTTACATGCAATTGCCCAAATGTTAAATTATCTACAGGGGGCTTTTTCTCCTGCTTTTATAAAACAAGCTATAGACAGAAGCTTTATTTCTTTGCCAGCTATAGCTAAAGCCTACATTCTAATTTAATTTTGACTCTACAAAAGAGGGCTTAGACTGACCTATATCTATAGAACTGGCAACCTACTTAGACTGAGTCAGATTTTGGTTACCTGTGTTATGCATAATGAATGAGCTTTCTCATACCATGAGAGCTCTATTTTTCAGCCACAGAATGTTTAGAGTGCTTGAAAACAGAACAGAACAGCAGTTGTACAAGGTCATATAGTCTGTCAATGCCAACGAATATCACTTTCCTAAGTGTGCGCCAGTTTTCCAGATCAGAGCTCAGCTGTTAAGAGATACAGAAGGAAAAAAAAAGTAGATGCATGTATCAGAAATCCCCTTTGAGAAACAAGCCAGTTTTCCTACATATATATTTTTAGGCCAGGATAAACAGAAGATGGATGAGTTTACAAGTATAAAGGCAATGTTTATATATGCTTATTGTAAATCAATGTTTTTATTTGGTTTCTTGTCACTTTTCAACCAATAGAAGCAGATGAGCACTTATAGGAAAGAAAATGTTTGCACAAAAGAAAACTAAAATCTATTCCAAAGGTGTGAATATATAATTTATACATATATGTTATGAAATATGTACAAGAACGCCTCTGCTCCATCCAAACTATGCTCCTGGAAACACATGTACACAGAACACTGGATTCTAGTTATATGCCACCCATAATTGCAAGCTCAACTTTGAGTACACTTCCAAGATGCAGATGGAAATAAATTGGATATTGAACTCTGAAGCAAGTAATTATTAATGTTAATTAGCACTCATTAAAATGTATGCACACATCTGGATGCAAGCTATTCGATAAGGCCTGATGTCTAATTTCCATGACACGTATCTCAAATGGGGCGTGGCCATGGGCATCAGGTGTATTCTGAAAAATTGCATATGAAATTACAGAACACTTCCTCACTGAACCTAACTTGGGTGCTGGCATTTACACTGCATTTCAGCAGGTGCAAGTCTAGCCCCCTAAATTAGGCACAAGATCTGCACTAAGGGCTCCTTTTACTAAGCTGCGCTAGCGGTTTTAATGCCGCGTACGCTAGACGCTAATGCCTCTACAGAGCTGGTGTCAGTTTTGCCATGTAGCGCGGGGGTCAGTGCGCGCTAATCTTCAGCGTGCGCTAAAAACGCTACCGCAGCTTAGTAAAATGAGCCCTAAATGTTATTCTATATATGGCACAAGCCCTTTGTAGAATGCAGATTTTTTTTTTTTGGGGGGGGGCTGTTTTTTGAAGTCTCTCCAGATTATTTAAAAAACAGCACAATCTTTATGTGCACCTTTTTTAAAACTATTCGTGTATAATATCACCGTGCAACTTTATATGAGCTATTTTTTGGTGTATATCACATGCTTTACTTGAAGAAAAGGCTCTGTAAAAATTACCTTCAAATTGGTCAAAATCTTGTTTATATTATACAAAGACTTCCTGCTACACATGCTACGAATTCCAATACTGTTTTAGTGCTGGCTTTCAAGAGAATAGACAGTAGTTTATATAACTCAATTCAGATCAATAAGGCTTGAATAGTAATGACACTATAAAGATATAAAGGGCCTTCAGGGAAAAGCATTGCAGCTATAATGAACTTGTAATTCAGGCTTCATTTAAATAATATAATAGACAAAGTACTGAACTACAAGGAATTTTGGCAGAGGAGAAGACTATATGGCCTTCTTTAACTGAAAAATGTAGCATAGCTTGCCAGTTTAAAAATGCATATTGATCATTCTTTTGAAAACAAAAAATGTTTGACTAAGAATTATCACTTGTATACAAATTTATCTCCAATTTAAACGAAGCAGTTTCCTAACAGAGGAATGTCTTAATTTGCACTCTTGTTATTTACAATGGAGGAACTGAATAAAAAGGCATTAAAATCAATAATGATAAAGCTTTTTTCCAGTTTAATAATATCTCCCACACTTTCTGCTGCCATTACCATTTGATTTTTTATTAAGGAGCAGCATGTACTCCTTGAGTTTAGAACAAAAATAATAATTTAAAAATAAATCACTAATGCTGCTATTTAAATACTGTTCCCATCAAGATGTAGAAAACAATTAATAAAGTATATCTCCTTATTATTCGCTGACCTTGGAAATACTGCAGAAGTCTATACCCTGCTTTCACTTTGAAATTGTTTAAGGTCATTTTTCTTATAAACAAAAACAAAGGCAAACTCTACATGTGCATGGATATTCTACAAGGGAAAGGTACAGAATCCACAAAATTTTGCAAGATAGTTACGAGATATGATGGGAAAAAATTACCAAGTCTTGCTGACGGTTTCCTGTCTTTCTTCATAATGTAGACCAGAAGGCCTTGAGCTTGTGCAGATGCTCAAGGCCCAGCCCAGCCAAGAGGGAGGATCTTCGGGCACTGGCACCGGCATGTCCTGTGCGTTGGTGCTGGTGCCAGTGCCAAATCGGGGTAAGGGATGCTGTTTGGGTGCTCGGCAGGGGATGCCGGATCGCAGGGGAGGGGCGACACGAGCAGGGGGGATGTCGGATCGCAGGGGGGATGCCGGATTGCTGGGGGGGCGCTCGTAAATCGAGTCAAGCTCGGTTTCTGAGGCGCCGATTTTGCAAATGTTTTGCTCGTCTTACAAAACACTCGCACTCGTAAACCGAGGTTTGACTGTAGTTTTCACTTGTCTGATGTGATATTATAGAAGGCTGGACTCCTGAGGAAGGCACTGCATTCCGAAACATGGACCATGTTGGGTTCCTTTCCATATCAACTATCATTTTTGGTGTTTTCTTGCATATATTGATAGTTGTAATCAAGCTTTTTCACAATAAAGGTTATCTGTATACAGAGTTTTTCTTGTCCCACTTTTTTTTGTTGTTGTTTACTCAACAGACTTAAACATGACTATAGAATAAGAAGGGAATTTTCAGAAGTATTTCTGCAGATCATCTGTGCTTTACCTGAAAAAGAGATGTTAATAAAATTGCCCCCTATCCCCATCCAATAAGCATGTTCAACCTGTATGCAAATAAATTCAGCTGAGCTGAGTGGAGACAGTCACAGTACTTTGCAATTGTTTATCCTTGCGCAAAGTCAAAACTTCCTCCATTCCAGAAGCTTCTTAAATCCACAAGATCCCTGCCTAGATCATTTCAGGGACAATCATCTACACACATGAATAAGAGTGAATTTCAGACTAACGCATATAACAAAACACCCACAAGGGAGGTTCCTACAAAGAAACGTACACTTAGAGAATCAGATGATTTTACCTCTCCTCTTACTAGTCCAGCTGTGACAGTAACTGACACACCATTGGTAGGTCCTCCTAAAGTACACTCAAATACATTTTTAGAGGAAATTTGGCCTAGGGATGCCGAGCCAGTTCACAGCAGGGATATAGATGTCAGATACAAATATTATGGGGATTACAAACACAACAATCAATAGATCCAGAGAGATCAACAATACAGATTGAGGTATTATACCAGGGGCAGGGAGCAGGGCAAAGGCTGGAGACAGCCATTCAGAACTTACAATTAGAGGATGAAATTCCGGTATTCAACCTATCAGAAATCTTTTAACATATAAAATATCTGTTCTTAAGGACTAACATTTGTCCCTACTACTGTAAACAATCCTTTTCAAATATGGATTGGTTTGTTTAGGTTTTGTCGCAAGTTACAGATTGTACACTATTTTTCAGACAAAGAGAATGCTTCTTGTGATGCACAGTGGTTCAGAAAAAATCTAAATGGATAACTCCAAGTCCAGTAGATCCACTAATTTCTGCATTCAGTCAGTGCGTACTACATAACATCTGCAAAATACCTCACCAAAGAACAATTCAGACTCATGGTCCAAGCGCTAATACTGCGACTTCTGGACTACTGTAACATCCTATACCTGTCATGCCCCACCTACACTTTAAAACAATTACAAACAGTGCAAAACACAACTCTCAGACTGACATACTCGCTGAAAAAATACAGTCACATTACCTTTGCTTTCTGAGACTCACACTGGCTCACCATACAAGCACGCATACAATTCAAATTCTACTGCACCCTGTTCAGAGCCCTAAACGGAACTGGGCCTACCTACCTAAACAACCACATAATCAGAAAAAACACATCATTACCAAGGAGAACACAGGCTCTCTTTACCCATCTCACAGTAAAAGGGGAACACAGCAAAAAATTATATGATGAACTACTAGCCGCCAGAGCAGCAAAAATAGACCACCACATCTCCAAGCTACTGACCAAGATGGCCAACTACAAAACATTCAGGAAAGAACTGAAAACTATGATTTAAAAAAAAAAAAAAATTGTCAAATGATACTGGAAAGTCATCTCTTAGCCCCATTACGTCTTAACCATATTTTGAGTATCAAGCTTCCTCGAATATACAAGGACAATATTATTCTTCAATCTACCTGGAAGACATTAAAATTTATTAATAACTTAACTTTGGTTTCAGAACAACAATCTATGTGTCAGTACCAATGCTTAATCTCCAAGACAATAATCGGTGACTCTAAAATTCTCTGGAAACATTGGTTGCAGGCAGGCATACGTACTTTAGATGATGTAATTCAGAATGGGAAAATGGTAAATTTATTACAATTACAACAATCATTTGGCATCTCAAAATCTCAAGGTTATAAATGGTTGCAGTTGAAACAGGCCATTCAGAAGGGGGTTCCCTGATTGACATAACTTTAAAAATCAGTATAGCTTGCCGGGCCTATGTTTTCAGACAAATTTGCCAGGGCATCAGGCCGCCAAGTGGTACAAATTAATATTTGAATAAAAAACCTAAAACAAGCTTAAAAGATATTTGGAGCATTGAGATAAAGCAGCAGATTTCTGCTACTTAATGGCCACGGATTTGTACAAACTTGGTTTTTTCTGTTATATAGAATTTTTTAGACCCCAGTTTGTCTACAAAAGTTGGATAGTTCAAAGTCTGGCACTGTCATCTTGAAGTAGGGACACTGGATCATTTGTTGTTTTATTGTCCCTTGATACTCAATTTTGGAAATCAATATGGGGGAAAATTAATATGGTACTTGAGGTATTGATACCATTATCTTACGACGTGGTCCTATTTGGGACATTGATGGCTGCTAAGAATCCAATAAACATATACAAAAGCAGACTTCTTCTAATCATGACAGGGGTGGCCATACAGATGATAAACTGGGATATGCTAAACTGTTCTTTTTGGTGGGAAACACTCTGTTTGCATTACAGATACAAAAGAATATATGCAAAGCAAATGGAAAATAATATAATTTTTTTTTATTTTAAATATGGGGTCCATTAGAGACATTTGTTAACTTAAAGACTGACTAATTGATGAACCTTTAATTCCTTGATCTTTATACACTTCCCGGGAGGGGGGGGGGAGTAAAATAAGTGCTGTTTATATGTTATTCTTCTGATTGTATACTTTGTTTGCGCTTTGTATAAGTTTTGAAAATGAATAAAGATTTACAAAAAAAAAAAAATTGTCAAATGATCTGCTAAACCTTATAAACCCTCCCAAGATCCCATCGCTCATGCTATCCATTAATTCTGTAAGTTCACTCTTTCTGTTCAACTTTGTAAGCTCCCTGAGAATGCCCAGACCAATTATTATTGTAAATTGCTTAGAACTGAAAGGTATTGGTGGGATAGAAAACAGTAATGTAATGTAATAACATAGCATAAGTCTTTATTTGTATACTGCACAATGCCTTGCGGATCTAGGCAGTGTACAGAAAGAATACATCAAGGAATAGATTAACATTAAAGATAGATAAAAACATAATAAGGCTCAAAGATATTCCCTGTCTGTCCCAGACAGGATCACAATCAATGTTATGCAGCCTGAAAACGAGATAGCAACTGTGTACACATAAACAATATTATAAACTCAATAAGGCAAAATCCCCTTGAAGGAAGAAGAGATGGAATGGGAAAGAAAATAACAAAGTAAGAAAAAATTAAGCCAAAGTGAAATGTAAGTTTTCAATTAGGCTCATTTCAATGCAAAACAGCAGTAGATAAGACCTCGATGTTAGACTTAAAATTTCCCTATCTGTCCCTGGCATGAAGCATATATACTAGGAAAGAAAGATAAAGTTGGGAGGAAAACATAGCGGATCACAATCTGGGCTCCTTTTACAAAGCTGTTAGCAGCTTTATCGCATGCAACTTTTTAGTAAGCGCTAACCTCTGTGCTAGCCGATAAACTACCACCTGCTCAAGAGGAGGCCGTAGCGGCTAGCGCGGCTGGCAAATTAGCGCGTGCTGTTACACGCGTTAAACCGCTAACGTGGCTTCGTTAAAGGAGCTCATGTGCCAAAGACAGAAAAGCCATATAACTGAGTGACAAAGTAAAGTAATTTATACAGTTTAAATTAGAGAAAACAGATCAAATTTAAACATAAGAAAAAGTAATACAAGCATTCGGTATGAATTAACAAAATAATAAATAAAAAAACTCAGATAAAATAAAAATAAATTCCAGTTAGAAAAGTAAAGCGTTAGTTCAGACCAAATAACTGTGAAGCAAAGCAATCATTCTATGCAAGGCCACCGGCAGAAAAGTCAACCTCTGCCAAATGAAGAGACTGTGCCGAAGTTTGGAGGTAATCAAAGACAGCAGTTTGAGACAGAAATGTGAACCCATCGAGGCAGGAGGAGTCCAAACAATAGAAGAAAACAGGTCGAGGAAAGAAGTTAGGCTACCGGAGATCCTTCGAAGTGATGGAGTCTTGGTGACGTTGGGGCCCCACTGCACAAACCACCCTCACCAGATACTGAAAATCTGGAGCAGACCTCCGCACAGCAGGGGAACAAAGCCAAGAGGTCACCCCGATCGTTGCAGGGCCCTCTAGTCAAGCGGACTGGATGCTGAGTAGAACGGCTGCGCCCTTCTTGGCATACTGGATGAATCAGTGGCTTCCTCTATAATGCGCTGCTCTCACTCCAACAAGCCGCACAGAGGGAACATCGGTTTTCCCCGCCACCGCCAATGCACACCACCAAACACCGAAAGACTGATGAGAAAAACTGACCCGGCAAAAGCAGGTAGAAGCCTGATGTCATTTGAAATCGTTAGGCCATAGAACCAAATGGTCAGACAAGGGAAAATAAGATAAAAAATTAAGTTACAGTTAGGGAAAAAGTCAAATCAAGTTAGGTATAAATGAAAGCATTTAAAAATTTAAAAAAAAAATTGATGAAAAATATTGAAATAAAAATGAAAAGAAATTCAAAATAAAAGAAATAAAGGAGGGAGGCACCACCACCTGTGAAATAAACCAGCGACTGTATTAAAAAATTCTGAAATCTTGACCACACTTTCCCCAGTAACACCTCTACCTATGGCATGTAAAACTATGCATAACATAGCACCTGTGTACCTATTTTTATTTTCAGATAGGATGATCAGTTTCATTAAAAGACCATTTATGCGGGTAACATACTATTTTATCCAAAGAAAAGTACCTTTCCTAAGGGAATGGTCATGCGACTGTTGTTGTTAGGTGCCATTGACTCATGCTCGAGTTCTAGCAACATGATGAATTGCAGATCTAAAAAGAAATCAGTTTTGTACTAGTCCGGAAAGGTCCTCCAACTTCATCCCCATGATTTTTTCCAACACGTCCAGCCATCTGATTTCAGGTCGCCTCTTCATCTGGTTCCTTCGATCTTCCCTAACATGATGTTGTTCCAGTGATCTCTCTCTCTTCTGATGTTGAGACCAAAATAAGACAGTCGTAACTTCATCATTTGGGCTTTGAGTGACATTGCTCGTTTGATCTCTCACCTGACTGCGCAAGACAGTGGCGTAGTGAGGGAAGCTTGCACCTGGGTGGAGGTACCCAGCATAGATGTGCCATATGCTCCCTATGTATCCTTCCCCTTGCCCACCCTACACCACCCCCATATCTCTTCAAACCTTCGCTGGCTCTGAGCAGCATCTCTTACCCACTACTCACGCTGGTCTTATCCTTCACTCTGATGTCACTTCCTGGTACCCATAAAAAGGATGTTATGTCAGAGAGAGGGATGAGGCCAGCACAAGCAGTGGGTAAGAGATGCTGCTTGAGGCCGTCAAAGACTTGAGCAGGTATGGGTGGGGGAAGGGTGCATAGACAAAGAAAAGAGGTGCCAGTGCCCCCACACCCCCTTTCTATGCCAGTGATGCAAGAGATTGTATGCCCTATTTCACATCATTGCAGGATAACTATAGACTCTAGCAGTCAAAAGGATATTTATGGCTTAATTTAAACAGCAGTAAATCCTTTGATCTAGTTGTAAGTGGATCAGTCCCCAAGCTTGTAAAACTTGTTCTCCAGCCCCAGCAAAACAAATGCCAAACTCTTAGTATGCACCTGTCACCAGATTCAGCATTGTAAAAATAGGAACATAGAAACTGATGGCAGAAAAGGGTCACGGCCCATCCAGTCTGCCCACACCAATGACCCACCCCTACCTTCCCCTATGTAGAGATCCCACGCACCAATCCCATTTTGTCTTAAAATCTGGTACGCTGCTGGCCTCAATTATTATTATTATTATTATTATTATTAGGTTCTTATATCCCGCCATACCCAAAGAGTTCTAGGCGGTTTACATTCGTTACATTAGGATCCGGTCTGAGCCCGGATTTACAAAAATTTTATCGGAATTGCAGGTAGCGCGGAAGGAGGCACAGGTTTATCATAGTTGGGTTAGAAGATAAAATGGAGGGAGTGGGAAATCTTCCACTACAGGTAACTACAGGTAACTGCTTACAACCCATCACACTTTTTTTTTCTTTGCATTTAGATCACATCTTTTCACTGAGAGCTGAAGGCGAGTTACGTTCAGGTAAAATAGCTAGTTCCCGGTACTCACAGAGCTTTAAGCCTAAGGATCGCATTTAGCAACCAATTTAACATTTTTATGCATGATAATACCCAACAGCACATTATGGGCTCAGATAAACGGATTGTTTTTCCCTTCCCTATGGGTCAGATTGTACTTACCCCACTATGACATTAGACCCTTTAGTACCAGCAAGTTATTGTCCAATAGCTAATATCCCTATAATGACCAAAATATTGGAATCAATAGTTTCATAATAACTTTTTAGCCAAATTTTCAATATTACATTTTCAATATTACAATATTCAACATGGCTTTCGTTCATTTTATAGCACCGAGATGCTATTAATCTCTCAGATTCAAAAAATGTTAAGTAAAAAAGCATTTTGCAGTTCTTTTACAATGCGTTTGATGTAGTCAGTCACAAAGTTTTAACATTCTTCCTTTCACAAATAGGTGTAGGTTGTAACATTTTGAAATGGTTTGGGAGGTTTCTGTCATTAAGATCTTATGTGGTACAAGCTGGTGGAAAAACATTGGTTTCCTGGCTGTGATGTGCCCCAAGGATCTCTACTGTCCCCCATCCTTTTCAATATTTACATGACATTATTAAGTGTTCTTTCTTAAGGTCCAGGTAAATTTATTGTTACATATGCAGATGATATTTTTATACTACAAGAAGTTAGTAGTGGTTATAGCTATAGCCTCAGCATCCCAAGGTTGTGGATTCAAAGCCCATGTAACCTTGGGCAAGTCACTTAGGGCTCCTTTTATCAAGCTGCGGTAAGCGGTTAATGCACGGAATACCGTGCATTCAACCGCTTGCCGCGCTAGTCGCTAACGCCTCCTTTGACAAGGCGTTAGTTTTTTGGTGTGCCTTGGGGGTTAGCGCGTGATGAAATGTCTGACGCGCTAACCCCATAGTGCACCTTGATAAAAGGAGCCCTTAATCTTCTACTTCCCCACATACATTAGATAGATTGTGAGCCCATTGAGACAGATAGGAAAAATGTTTGAAGTACTTGTAAGTAAACCGCTTTGAGTGTGGTTGTACAAATACAAAATGGTAGTATACAAGTCCCAATCCCTTTCCCCCTAACATTTGTTCTAGCGTTACGGTGGTCAACTTTGACCATGATGAAGTTAAATCATGTGAAGACTAAATTGTATTTACTCAAAACTTTCTAATATTTTTAAAATTCTAGAGAAGCCTTATCAAGAATATTGGGTATTACACTAGAATCTAAGTTTTCTTTTCGGCAATAGATAAATAATCTAGCTAGAAAATTTTTCTAAGTATACATCACCTGAAGTCAGTAGGAGGCCTATTTTATCAACATTATTTTGCCATGAATGTTCAGTTGACTATATTAGCTCAGTTGGACTACTGTAATTCAGATTATTGTAGTATTAGTAAAGGTAATTTAAAAGTCTATAATTGACATAGAATTCTGCAGATCAGCTGATTTTTAAGAAAAATATATTTGAACATGCCACGCCCCTCTTGAGATCACTGTATTGCCTTCCTATTCAGTCAAGGGTCAAGCTCAAATGTGCCTTTCAGTACTATAGAAATGATAAAGTCTTTGGTTATAATTTTATTTTCACATCATATACTAGTTTTTAAAGAGTATAAGAACATAAGCAGTGCCATACTGGGTCGGTCTGAAGTTCTATCAAGCCTAATATCCTATTTCCAGTTGTAGCCAATCCCAAGTAACAAGTATCTGGGGTAAGATCCTAAGAGTAAAAACAATTTTTATGCGGCTTATCCCAGGAATAAGTAGTGGATTTTCCCAAGTCCATCTTAATGGCTTATAGTCTTTTCTTCTATTAACTTATCCAAATCTTTTTTAAAGACTGCTAAGCTAACTGCTTTTACCACTTTATCTGGCAACAAATTCCAAAGTTCAATGATACACAGAGAAAATAAATATTTTCTTCAATTTGTTTTAAATTCAGTACTTTGTAGGATTTATTTTTCTTGGAAAATCAGTTTAAAAGTATGCACACAAATTTATACTTATGCCAGTACTTTTTCTGATGTAGATGTATATGCATATCGTTGAAGCTGCAAAACATACATACATAATATGGATAATTATATAACAGGATGCCCAAAAAACTACACAATACAATACAGTACTTATATTCCACCATTAAACCTCTCAGCTCTATACTGAGAAGTTTAATAACAGAATAACAAGAGACATCAGGAATTACAAAATCATTTAAAAAAAAAATTGTATATTTCTACCTTATACTTTCCAAATTCAAATCAGTTTATTCTTTAAAAAATATCACCTTGACTATCTTTTTGAATCTGATATAGTTTGTAATCACTCTCACTTCCAATGGAATGCTACTTCATTTAACAACTGATTGATATTGGAAAGTAGAAGAAAAAACATTTTCTTATATTTCAATTATATGTCTATTTATGCTTATTTTACATAGAAGGATAGGTGCCTATGTACTTTTATAAAATAAGATCCCACTCCATAGCAGGTGCAAAAAAATGTGGGTGTATGTGCATATATTACAAAGTATGCATGTACCTCACCTATGTGCATTTTGTATAAAAATATGTGTACTATTGCTTTATGCCTATTTTTAATAGACATATATCCTATGCAATTTTATTATAGCTAGTTTTCAAGTGTAACACATAGGGCTCCTTTTACAAAGGTGCGTTAGGGCCTTAACGTGCGGAATAGCACACGCTAAATTGCCACGCGCGCTAGACCTTAACGCCAGCATTGAGCTGGTGTTATTCTAGAAGCGTACCGTGTGGATTAGCGCACGGTAATTTTGTGCATGCGCTAAAAACGCTAACACACCTTAGTAAAAGGAGCCCATACTGTTAACACGGGAAATGTTGTATAAAATTACCCCCAAAATTTTGACCACAGTTCAGTATTGCCTACAGCAGTGTCTCTCAAAAATTTTTTTAGTTCCTACACACTAAACGGAGCAAATGTTTTTTGAAGTACATTATAATTGAAATTATAAAGTTGCAAAACCCACAGAAAAATTAAATTTGATTGTTATTTATTTAAAGTTCTTTAAGCTATGTATTGGCAATTGTAACAACGGTGAAACTAAAGCAGATAGAATAGAATTGCTAATTAATGCAATGGATGTGCTTGTTTTGAGTTCAAATTAACTCAAAACGCAGCTCAATAGTCGACAAGCAAACATGCATTTCATCATCCACCATCTGCAGTTGTTCTCTTTTTTGTTATTTAATTTCTGTCAGAGCTTAAAATCCAAGTTTGCAAAGATAATAATAATAATAATAACTTTATTTTTCTATACCGCCATAGTCAGGCGACTTCTAGGCGGTTTACATTGTAAGAAGGCTGGACATTCAGCGAATAACAAAAGGTCTTAATACAATATAATAAGTCTACATACAATACAATACAATGAGTCTAAATACAATACAATACAATACAATGAGTCTAGATACAATACAATACAATGAGTCTAAATACAATACAATACAATAAGTCTAAATACAATACAATAGTCTAAATGGGAAACTTACATATTAATTGGAGTTCTATGGGTAGAGAATACCTGAATACATGAAAGGAGCTTCTTGAGAGAAAGAAAAGGCGTTTACAGGGGGGGGATGTCCTAGTGAGGGAGGGGACAGTTTAGTCAATGAATTTGGCGAATAGGGCGGTTTTGATTGATTTTCGGAATGCACTGTAAGTCAGATTGGGTTCATTTATGTAGTTTTTCAGCCAAACTTGCTGTCTGTTCGCTTGGAACTTAGTATCCAAACTGTAACAAAGCCTTGATTGCTTTGCTGTTCAAGTTAAGATAACTAGTGCATAAAAAATAAAACTAAAATTACTTGCTGTTAGTTTAAAAAAAAAAAACCAATCGCGTCAAAGAATGATTCTTGTCCGGGTGGTTATATCCTTATGTACACAGATGCTCATAACATAGACGCTCATAACATTGACAGATTCTGGCATATGCAAAATATGTGTCATCTATACATGTATAATTATGAAGATAATTTTATAAAATAAATTTAAAATTCTGGAATCTCTCATGGCACACCCGGAATTTCTTTGGGGAACAACACTGTGCAGTGGCCCACAATTTGAGAGACACTGGCCTACAGGAATATCCCTGTCCCCCATGAGGTTACAGGTGAGAGACATTATGGGGGTAATTTTATAACTGGGTGTCTGGTAAGGGCATATTCTATAAAGCACAGTTCTTCAACCACCGGTCCGCAGAAAATTCCTGCTGGTCCGCGCAGGACCGGCGAGATCAACTTCTTCAATTTCCTGCCGGTCCGCGCAGGACTGGCAAGATCGAGGACCGCAGGGCCGGAGAGATAATGGGGAGCCTCAGACTGCTTTCTTCCCTCCCAGCGGCTCTCCTTACAAGCGCAGCAATTCAGGAAGGAAGCCTTGGAGCTTTTGCTGAGTCGGGCCACCTCTGCTGATGCAACTTCCGCTTTCCTCAGAGGTGGTGCGACCCAACAAAGGACCCGAGGCTGTCTTACTGAATCGCAGCGCTGGCAAGTAAGGAGAGTTGCTGGGAGGGGAGAAAGCTGCTGGGCATGGTGAAAAAAAAAAAAAGGGACAGCTGCTACTGGACCTGGAGAGGGAGAAGGAGAGATGCTGCTGGGAGGGGAGGAGGGAAAGGAGTCTGGGAAGCTGCTGGGCAAGGGGAAAAAGGGACAGCTGCTACTGGACCTGGAGAGGGAGAAGGAGAGATGCTGCTGGGAGGGGAGGAGGGAAAGGAGTCTGGGAAGCTGCTGGGCAAGGGGGGAAAGGGACAGCTGCTACTGGACCTGGAGGGAGGGAGAAGGAGAGATGCTGCTGGGAGGGGAGGAGGGAAAGGAAAAGGAAGAGAGTTACTGCTGGACAGGGGGAGGATGGAAGGGAGAAGGAAACAGCTTGCAGGGAGATAAGAGGAAGAGAAGGGGAGAGATAGGAATGAGATGGGAAGGGGGGTCAGCAGAGAAATTGAGAGGGACAAAGATGCTAGATCTGGTGTAGGAGAGATAAAAATGAAGAGAGCAGTGAAACTGGAGTGAATTGTGTAAAAAGGAGAGAGGGGCAAAGGCTGGATGGAAAGGGGAGAGGGGCATAGAAAGAAGACAAATACCATATGGAAGGGGGAGAGGTCAGACAGTAGATGGAAGGGGCAGATGCTGGATTAAAGAGGCAGAGAGGGCAGACGCTGGAAGGAAGAGAGTGAAAAGAAGATGAAAGCAGAAACCAGAGACAACAAAAGGTAGAAACAAATAATTTTATTTCTATTTTGTGATTAGAATATATCAGATTTGAAATATATATCCTGCTAGAGACATAACTGGGGACTGCAGTATTCTGTTAGCATGATATTTCTATGAACTTGGCTTGTTCAGTTTTCTTGATAGTAGAGGGGATATATGTGAAGGGGAGGGGAGACAGGGGTTTTGTTGGTCCGTGCTCTGTATATTTGTATTTATAAAATCACAATTGTTCAGAATATTGTTTCTTTTTATACTTTAATAAAATACGTTCAATATAAAATCATAATTGCGGCTTGTGCAGATGGGATCAGATGGTTTGCGGGGACCGAGCTCGTGGAGATGGAGCGTAAACGGGGTTTTTAAATTTTAGTCCTATTAGTTTGCCGGTCCACAAAATAATTCTTTTATTTCTGCCGGTCCACGGGTGTAAAAAGGTTGAAGAACACTGCTATAAAGGACTGTAAGCACCTACTTTCTTTTGCAGAATATCATAACAGAGTATATACAGTACATATCAATAGGTCAGGCATCAGCACTTCTGCCATCTATAAAGCTTGCATGCATGCACCTAAGTTCCAGTGATATATGCATAATAATATTATTCTATAATGTTTTTATGTAAGTGCAAGTCACAATATGCCTATTTACAGAAGAGTGCTTAAGTAAACCTTTGACACACATACATGCATACATGCATCTATGCATGTATACATACATACATGCATACATGCATCTATGTTCACAGTAAATGGCAGCATACATTTTGCCCAAGCAGTCCCTGTAAAGCATAGGATCCTTAGGAAACAGAACATCTGTTTACAACTGCTTTCAGATCTGAGGGGCACTCTCTAAAGTTGAAAGGGGATAGATTCCGTACAAACGTAAGGAAGTTCTTCTTCACCCAGAGAGTGGTAGAAAGCTGGAACGCTCTTCCAGAGGCTGTTATAGGGGAAAACACCTTCCAAGGATTCAAGACAAAGTTAGACAAGTTTCTGCTGAACAGGAACATGCACTGGTGGGGCTAGTCTCAGTTAGGGTGTTGGTCTTGGACCAGAGGGCCGCCGCGTGAGCGGACTGCTGGGCATGATGGACCACTGGTCTGACTCAGCAGTGGCAATTCTTACGTTAACTTATGTTCTTATGTTCCTCCCACTCAGGGATCTTTTCAAAAAGCTGTTGCTTGGGAGCTTATAATTTGAACTTCTAGCTAGGAAATGACACGGGGACAGTATTTGTCCACGCCCCTGCCGTTAACCGTGGGAAACCACCTCCGTGACATTCTTTAAGGAGAGTTTGAATGGGCACAGCTACTGACCCTCAAGCCTTGCACTGATGAATGTTGGTGTAGAAAGATTGAGGTTGAATTCGACACTAAAGAATGATACAGGATGATTTCCCGTGGTTAACTGTGGAAATAGGGATGGGGGCAAATTCCGTCCCCCTGTCATCCTCTCCTTCTAGCATTGCCAGTGAGCAAACCAGAACCATGATACCATTATTTCTGTATTGTTGTTTGTTTGTTTGTTTTTTTGCTCAAATATATAAAATCATACTACCGTATTTTCGCGCGTTATACGCGTTTTTATCTACTGCGCATACCCCTCGTGCGTTATACGCGTGAGCGCGGTATACAAAAATTTTTTTACATAGTTCCCACCCCGCCCGACGCCCGATTCACCCCCCCAGCAGGACCGCTCTCACCCCCACCCCGAACGACCGCTCGCACGCGCTCCCACCCGCACCCGCATCCACGATCGGAGCAAGAGGGAGCCCAAGCCCTCTTGCCCGGCCGACTCCCCAACTCCCCGACAATATCGGGCCAGGAGGGAGCCCAAACCCTCCTGGCCACGGCGACCCCCTACCCCCACCCCGCACTACATTACGGGCAGGAGGGATCCCAGGCCCTCCTGCCCTCGACGCAAACCCCCCTCCCTCCAACGACCGCCCCCCCCAAGAACCTCCGACCGCCCCCCCAGCCGACCCGCGACCCCCCTGGCCGACCCCCACGACACCCCCACCCCCCTTCCCCGTACCTTTGGTAGTTGGCCGGACAGACGGGAGCCAAACCCGCCTGTCCGGCAGGCAGCCAACGACGGAATGAGGCTGGATTGGCCCATCCGTCCCAAAGCTCCGCCTACTGGTGGGGCCTAAGGCGCGTGGGCCAATCAGAATAGGCCCTGGAGCCTTAGGTCCCACCTGGGGGCGCGGCCTGAGGCACATGGGCCCAACCCGAGGGGCGGGCGAAAGGAGAGTCGGGACAGCGCACGGAGAGGCGGGGCAGTGCACGGAAAGTCAGGGCGGGTGAACGGAGAGTCGGGACAGCGCACGGAGAGTCGGGGCAGTGCACGGAAAGTCAGGGCGGGTGAAAGGAGAGTCGGGACAGCGCACGGAGAGGCGGGGCAGTGCACGGAAAGTCGGGGAGGGTGAACGGAGAGTCGGGACAGCGCACGGAGAGTCGGGGCAGTGCACAGAAAGTCAGGGAGGGTGAACGGAGAGTCGGGACAGCGCACGGAGAGGCGGGGCAGTGCACGGAAAGTCAGGGAGGGTGAACGGATAGTCGGGACAGCGCACGGAGAGTCGGGGAGGGCGAAAGGAGAGTCGAGGTGGCCAGAGGAGAGTCGGGGCGGGCGAAAGGACAGTCGGGCTGCATGCGCAGTATACCCGTGAGCGCGGTATACAAAAGTTTTTGTACATAAAATCGTGGTTTCTGCGCGCTATACCCATGTGCGCGTTTTACACGGGTGCGCGTTATCTGCGTGAAAATACGGTACTTCTTTTAGTCTTTATTATTATTTTATTTTTCCACATTTAGCCATTTTTGTCGTCTGTAACGCATGCTGATAAAGAATCGTTTACCCTTTCCTCTGACGATGATATATAAAAGTATGCCACTTCTGGCATTTCAGTTCCTTTCATGTGTAACCCACAGATGACAAGCTTTAGACCATTTTCAACAAAATGTAAAGTGATGGTCCAATACTGTACCTTACATTTCTCTTTGAAGAAAATACAAAGGCTCCAGATTCCTCATGCCCTTTCAAGCTTTGAGAATGTAATGGACTCTCACAAAATAGGTCTGTAGCAAAATTAAAGTAAAAGATGATGACAATTATAATAATTTGAAGTACTAATCTGAAGATGCAGATTAGCATAGTCACCGTTTTTATCTGATAAATTTAAATTTTCTTTCCAGTCTATAAATAGTTCAATTTCTGCGATGCATGTGTTATATTAAGGAAACAGGGTATCCTTTATATTAGAAAAGGCTCTGTAGATTTAACACTACATTAGTAAAATGAAGTATAAGATGACACTTAGGGGTTAAAGGTTGGCTTGCACAAAATGCTAAGCACATTTTATACCTATGGATTTTTTAGCATTTAGCACGCTTAATGGAATTAGTGTGTGAATTAAGCTTTAGTGAAAGGGCCTTGCTCAGCAAATTAGAAATTACATGTATGAAGATCTTTTTTTTTTGTTTGTTTCCCTCTCCTCTTATCTTCCTCCATCCCTATTTCTCCTTGCTCCAGATCCTCAATGTTGGTCTCTTCTCCCCCCTTTATAAAAAGAGCACCCCTCTGCTACTGGATCCCTCTCACTTGGTGTTGTTTCTTCCACGTGCCTCAAAGTAGCAGTCCACAATCTGGCAGACCTTTCTCCTTGAGAGTCGTTTCCATCTCCAGAGGTCAGGTCCCTGTTAGACCCATGGTTTAATAACTCTAGTCATACAAAATTAATATAGTAGCATAAGACAACTATGATCAAAAGACCACTGCACCTGAAAAACCAAAATAACGTGGAGAAAAAGAGACCTCAGAAAAACGTTTTGCTCTTCATTTTCAGTATATACAGTACAAGTCCTACAAAAGAGCTAGCACAGTCATTGATCTACAAAAAACTCCACCAACAAATTATTATTAATCATTTTGCTATGCAACACAGAAAAATCAGCTGCAGCCCTCCATGGCAGGGAAACTGGGGTCATACAACTAGATTTGAAAACATAAAAGTCCTGGAGAAAGAAGACCGCTGGTGGCCAAGAAGAATCAAAGAGGCAATAGAAATTGCAAGACACCCCAATAACTTCAATGCAGATAAAGAGCTCTCCATAAACAAAGCATGGCAACCTTTCATCCAAAAGAAACTTGGTGCAAAAAGGACTGGGGCCAAGGACAAATGCCTTTCCCCTCCATCTCACAAGTACCAGCCTTTTTTCTGACAATCATCCTGGATGTTCAACAAACTTTCCCGCCAAAATTCAAATTCATGACCAACAGACTTCCCTGTTCTCAATCAGGTCAGCCCAACAAACTTTTCCACCAAAAACTCAAATTTCTTGACCCACAGACTGCCCTGCTCTCAATCAGGTCCATGAACCCACTATATATAAAGACACACTGCAGACCTCACAGCATACCCTGAAGAAAGCCACAGCATCATGGCTGAAATGTTGGCTCATTCTACACAGATGCGATGAGATCTAGAAACCTGCTACAATTGAATATAAATGTCTCAAAAATATGTGGAGTTACAGTGTATGATATGTTTTAAAAGTACTTCTCTCAAAATTTATTACCTGCTTCTAGGAAAAAAAATGGGCAGATGTGGATGTACAATCATTGTTTTAAACTATGGATAGTCTGGATTCAATGAATTTCCTTGAGAGGTCAGTGCAAACATAGTGACATTTTCCATAGTGATTGTACTACTGGAATTAGACTCTGATACAGACCAACTTTTGAGATTTTTATTTTAAGGTAATGGAAAATATGCTCTTGAGCTGCAAAATTAGAATATAATCAATTAGAAAAGAGTTATTAGATACAGAAGATCAAAAAAGTAGGGAATGGAGGGAAAGTAATTCAAATCAAAAATCAAACACACTCCATAGTAAGGTTAGTGCATCAAAGCAAAAAATAAATAAATAAATAACCAGCAAAAGAAAAAGCCTCAGAGCTTTGGAGTGTGTACCCACACTCACCCACCCTTACATCATCGGTAGAAAAAACTTTCACTTTAAAGCAGGGATGTCCAACCTGCAGCCCCATGAAGTATTTTGTGCGGCCCCAGTCGAGGGCGATGCAGTGTTTTCCTCTGCTGCCTCCGGGTGTTTACCATCTTGCCGGCTCCCTCCTGTGTCTTGCTGCAGCGTTTGCGTGTTTGTGCAGCACCAGAAACATTTTTTTCGGCCAATGCGGCCCAGGGAAGCCAAAAGGTTGGACACCCCTGCTTTAAAGGTTAGATAAGCCTTGAGATAAGTAAAAACTATCAATTAGACACTTGCTGTTTTAAACTTAATAGCAAGAAAAAGGGCTGGCCTGTTTCCCCATTACAACAGGATTACAACGGTATCAGCTCCCATACCCTTAGCAATACTGCAGAATAGTCTACCGGTAATGGTTACCATGCCAATCTGAAGTCTCAGTCACTATGTATGGTAAATGCAGGGACTGTATCAAGCATCTGATCTGCATTTACTGCAAAAGGGCAGCCATATCACAGCATCACATTACCTGCAGTGCCATTTAGTGTGGGTACCCTTGCTATCTGCCACAGCATACAACATTGTGTGGGTCCAAGAAGAAATAGAGTTCAAATCTGCTGCAACATAACTCAAACCCTCCCCATATCTGATCCCATAATATCCAATTCTATCCTCCCAAACATCCCCAATCTGATCCCCAAATCCTTTCCAATTGAGGGGTCCTTTCACTAAGGTACACTAGCTGTTTTAGTGCACGCTAATGCGTCCATAGACTATAATGGATGCTTTAGCATTTAGCGCGCGCTAATATTTAGCATGCGCTAAAATGGCTAGCGCCTTAGTAAAAGGACCCCTGAAAGTCCAAATCCCCTTAGCAGATCTCCCTACACCACAAAATGATCTAATAGCTAGTCTCCCCTAGAACCAATGCTCCTCTGCACAAGCTGTCAAGAAAGTCCTCCTTCTATCCTTTGGCCTTTCCTCCAGACCCCCAACCAGATCTCTAGTGGTCTAGTGGATTGGGATGGGTGCAGCCCCCCTCCAGTCCTGCTCCATCTAGATCCGGTAAATAAAATGGCCACCATGACCCCTGTGGTAGTCATGTGGTACTACTTAAATAAAATGGCATCCTAAATAAAATGGCTACCATGCTACCTAGCAGTATTCTTAAGATACTATAACTAGGCATCATGATGGCAATTTTCTTTAGCATGCACCCTAGCAGTAGTACCACAAGACTGCCCCTAGGAGTCATGGCTGCCATTTTGTTTCCTCGAAGTTGAGGGAGCAAAGGGAACCACTCCCTTACCAACCCATTAGCTTTCAGGAGTCACTTCTAGATAAATCTCAAGTATGTCTAGTAGGCCTGGGGATGGGGATGGTATCCTTGACCTTGTGTGTATAGAATTTTTGGTAAAGGGAGGGGGTTATCTGTTGAATCACTTTGAAGATTGGGAGATCTGCTAAGGGAATCAGAGCATCAATCAGTCAGGAACTGGATTGGTGGGCCAAGACCAGGATCATTCAGACTGTGGCCACACTTCTGGATTGCAGAAATATGGCTACACTCAGAACCTCCACTTCAGGTGGAAGTAAGTGCAGTCACTCCATTGACTTCAGTACAGTTAATGCATGGTATTAACCCATGTGTGCTAACAATAAGCTTCTCCTCTGATCCACCCATATAATGCCCAACTTTCACTCCTACAGCATTAGATAGCTAGCACAGATTTTTGTCACTTTGTTGTGAGTTTTAATGTGTGGTAGAAGTTACCATGGGACTATGTTAATGGCTACTGCATATTGTATGATTACTGTATGATTAAAAAAAGAAATGTATATTGGAACTAGATCCTCTTTATATGCCATGTTAGGATGAACACATTGTATTGTAAGTATGACAAATTGTAATCCGTTTTGACTGTGTATCATACATGTTAGCCTGTAACCTTTTTAATATTATCCAACAATATAATTCTGTAACCTATTCTGAGCTCATTGGAGGAGAATGGGAGAGAAAACAAATTACCGTATTTTCGCGGATATAACGCGCGCGTTATACGTGATTTTACGTACCGCGCATACCCCTCGCGCGTTATATGCCTGAGCGCGGTATAGAAAAGTTTTTAAACATAGTTCCCACCCCGCCCGACGCCCGATTCACCCCCCCAGCAGGACCGCTCGCGCTCCCACCCCGAACGACCGCTCGCACGCGCTCCCACCCGCACCCGCATCCACGATCGGAGCAAGAGGGAGCCCAAGCCCTCTTGCCCGGCCGACTCCCCGACGTCCGATACATCCCCCCCCCCCGGCAGGACCACTCGCACCCCCACCCCGAAGGACCGCCGACTTCCCGACAATATCGGGCCAGGAGGGAGCCCAAACCCTCCTGGCCACGGCGACCCCCTAACCCCACCCCGCACTACATTACGGGCAGGAGGGATCCCAGGCCCTCCTGCCCTCGACGCAAACCCCCCTCCCTCCAACGACCGCCCCCCCCAAGAACCTCCGCCCGTCCCCCAGCCGACCCGCGACCCCCCTGGCCGACCCCCACGACACCCCCACCCGCCTTCCCCGTACCTTTGTGTAGTTGGGCCAGAAGGGAGCCCAAACCCTCCTGGCCACGGCGACCCCCTAACCCCACCCCGCACTACATTACGGGCAGGAGGGATCCCAGGCCCTCCTGCCCTCGACGCAAACCCCCCTCCCTCCAACGACCGCCCCCCCCCAAGAACCTCCGCCCGTCCCCCAGCCGACCCGCGACCCCCCTGGCCGACCCCCCCACCCCCCTTCCCCGTACCTTTGGAAGTTGGCCGGACAGACGGGAGCCAAACCCGCCTGTCCGGCAGGCAGCCAACGAAGAAATGAGGCCGGATTGGCCCATCCGTCCTAAAGCTCCGCCTACTGGTGGGGCCTAAGGCGCGTGGGCCAATCAGAATAGGCCCTGGAGCCTTAGGTCCCACCTGGGGGCGCGGCCTGAGACACATGGTCGGGTTTGGCCCATGTGCCTCAGGCCGCGCCCCCAGGTGGGACCTAAGGCTCCAGGGCCTATTCTGATTGGCCCACGCGCCTTAGGCCCCACCAGTAGGCGGAGCTTTAGGACGGATGGGCCAATCCGGCCTCATTTCTTCGTTGGCTGCCTGCCGGACAGGCGGGTTTGGCTCCCGTCTGTCCGGCCAACTTCCAAAGGTACGGGGAAGGGGGGTGGGGGGGTCGTGGGGGTCGGCCAGGGGGGTCGCGGGTCGGCTGGGGGACGGGCGGAGGTTCTTGGGGGGGGCGGTCGTTGGAGGGAGGGGGGTTTGCGTCGAGGGCAGGAGGGCCTGGGATCCCTCCTGCCCGTAATGTAGTGCGGGGTGGGGTTAGGGGGTCGCTGTGGCCAGGAGGGTTTGGGCTCCCTCCTGGCCCGATATTGTTGGGGAGTCGGCGGTCCTTCGGGGTGAGGGTGCGAGTGGTCCTGCCGGGGGGGGGATGTATCGGACGTCGGGGGGGGGGCATCAGGCTTTCAGGATGGGGACAGACCTTCAAGGGGGGACAGGACTTCAAGGGGGGACAGTGCACAGAAAGTCAGGGGGGGTGAACGGAGAGTCGGGACAGCGCACGGAAAGTCAGGGCAGTGCACGGAAGTCAGGGGGGGGGAACGGAGAGTCGGGACAGCGCACGGAAAGTCAGGGCGGGCGAAAGGAGCGTCGGGCATCATGCGCGTTATATGCCTGAGCGCGGTATAGAAAAGTTTTGGTACATATCATCGTGATTTCTGCGCGCTATACCCCTGTGCGCGTTTTACACAGGTGCGCGTTATATCCGCGAAAATACGGTAAATAAATAGCAAAACCCATGAAAGTTGAATAACACAGCTTAGTAAAAGTGCTTCTTTAATGTCTTCTTGCAGATATCTCCTAATACACCATAGGGCAGGGATGAGCAACCACGTTCCTTGAGGGACACAACCCAGTTGGATTTTCAAGGTTTCCACAATGAAAATGCATGAGATTGATTTGCATGTGTTGCTTCCATTGTACACAAACAGATTTCAAGCATATTCACTGTGGAAACCTTGAAAAGCCGATTGTATCGTGGTCCATGAGCTGCCTACACCTGCCTTAGGACATGCTCCTACCAAAATGAAAGCCTTGGATCACTTGAATGACAGGAGCGTTGATCCTCTAATCTCGGAAGACTAGTACCTGCCACTGTTAATAAGGATCTGCGTGCATGAGTTTTTGTCTGCTGGGAATTTGCCATAAACCTTGGTGAATAAAAGGAAAACTAGAGGTTAAACTTGTTTAAAAGTTGTTTGTTTTAATAATAATAATAATAATAGTTTATTTTTATATAACGTCAAACCATCAGTTCTTGACAGTTTACACAATAGTAATTACAAGTAATTAAAATACAGATCCAAATAACAATGTCTTATAAAAGAAAATAACACAATTCAATAAAAGATAGACTAACAAAATACAACCCTATTCAAAGTAAGATATGCCCAATACAGATTATTTATACTAAAATAGATAAGCAACTGTAAACAATATTCCATTAAAAAAATCTGCTTATCATGATAATTTTGAAATCCATTAAATATTGTATTGTTTAAATAGATAAGTTTTAAAATCTTTCCAAAATTGATAATAAGCGAGGGCTGGGGTAAAGAAAAGGATGCAATAGGCTAGTTTAAAAGCTTTCTGTTTCATTCCTACCAACCCCAGGATCAACATTGGATTTATAGGCTTATAAACCAATTAAGAAAATAGAAGGGAAGTTTTTCACCATAGAGTGTAATTGAATATTTTCAACAGCAAACAATTAAACCTTAGCAATACATTAATTGTAGATCTTGTACAGTTAACTGAGAACCTAATTAATACCACAAAATATATCTAATAAACTTAACAGGCATAATATTATTACATCTTGGAGACAATTAAACTCAAACTCAGTCAAACTATAAGGTTCACATTGGATTGATTTAATTTGCACATTTGTAGTGGTTACAAATAAATATATATTTTATAGTTGGCCTAAAGCAAGAGAGACCTGAGTTTCAAGTTTCAAGTTTATTAGGTGTTTATACCTGTCAAGGTTATCAAAGCGGTTTTACAATCAGGTACTTAACTTTTTAATATTATCCAACAATATCATTCTGTAAATGTGCAGGCATGAGCTTTCACTGGGATTTTAATGCATGAATCTGATTGGCTGCACAAGTCAGGAAACTTGTGCCAGTTTCAGTTGGAGAGTAACTGACACTGCGATGAAGAGCAGAAGTGTTTTGGAGAGCTGATGTTTGCTTGAGAGAGAGATTGTCTGAATGGACCAATAAGTAGAAAAAGGGTGTATGGTTTAATAAAACAATCTATGTTGTGAATGCTCTCAGCAAGAACAATTTTAAGTAAGGAAAGTCTCTTATTTTATCTCTGCCACAGGTAGGAACTCTGTGGAAAAAAAAACCTGATCTAAAGGGGAGAGTGTGACACAGTGGTTAAAGCTACAGCCTCAGCACCCTGAGGTTGTGGGTTCAAACCCACGCTGCTCCTTGTGACTCTGGGCAAAGTCACTTAATCCCCCCCATTGCCCCAGGTACATTAGATAGATTGTGAATCTGCTGGGACAGACAGGGAAAACTGCTTGAGTACCTGAATAAATGCATGTAAACCGTTCTGAGCTCATCTGGAAGAACAGTATAGAAAATGGAATAAATAAATAAAGTTTTGTTAGATTTCAAAAGCTTTAAACGAAAAGGAAAATACTTAGTTAAGGGCTAATTTTCCCATTTCATGATTTTGATGAAAGAATTAGGAGAATTTTTATCTGTCCTCTGTCACAGACAGAGAAAATCATAAGCCTTGCAAATTGATAGTATCCAGTATAAGCTAAAAGTTACATAAGTAACTATTTTTAGTGAAATTTAATTTTTAACAGAATGTAAAATTACAGTAAATTAGTACGTAGAAAAATAGCCAGCCGTGAACTCTGCTGCAATGATGTCATCAGTAACATGGCAGAGTTCACATATGGACAAGGCCGAAGCAGCCTGTTAGAGTGCTGCTGCCCGACGCTGCTTAGGGAGCTAAGTAGGGCTCACGGCCAGGTTCTGATGGGAGGGAGGGAAGGATGGGGATTCAGCTGCGTGGTGGGTGCGGGTGCTCATGGGAAGAGGGGTGCTCGCTCAAGGGTCCTGCTGCACAAGGGTTGGGAGGGAGGGAAGGGAAGCTTGGCAAGGGTCCTGCTGCACGAGGGATGGGAGGGAGGGAAGGGAAGCTGGGTAAGAGTCCTGCTGCACAAGGGATGGGACGGAGGGGAGGAAAGATGCTTAACATGTGGGGGAGAGAAAGAGGAAGAATTAGGGTGAAGGAGAGGAAGGGAGAGATGATCATGTACATACCCCGAAAATAAGATCTAGTGCCTCTTTTGGGTCTAAAATTAATATAAGACACTGTCTTATTTTCAGGGAAACACGGTACCATTCTTTTCCACCCAACATCATTCAATATCATTCCATTGCAGCCCTCTTCCAAGTATCCATCTCCTTCTCTTCTAGCAGTAGGTATTCCCACTATTTGGCATTCTCTAACAACCATTCCTCTATCTTTATAGACAGCAGCTTCATTCCCTTTCTCTTTAACCCCCAACTGTGCTCCGGGTTATCCTTCTTTCCCCAGCTTTATGAAGCTGTTTGATCATGAAATAAGCTATCTTTGTACAATTTAGAACAGCTCTGATTACAAAATAACTCATGACAATTAGAGTTTATTTAAACCCATCAGACATCATATAATTCACAAAAATGGAAGGTGATTGCAAAGAAAGAGAACAATCCAAATCATAAACATCTAAACAGGTAGTGAGGGATCTTAGATTATTAACACTCGCTGGGCACATCTGGGAGAAACTACACATTAAAAACAGACCGCCTGATGTACAAAAGGGTTTAACCAAGCAGGAAAGAGGCTCCTGCCCTGTTAAACAGGACTGAGCATCCCAGCACACAATATTAGGTGGCACTTAATTGGTTAATGCCATTGAATATCACGATTAGCCAGCCATCTCCTATGGTTTGATTAGGGGCAAGTTGGAGATGAGGTGTGAGCAGAGCACCTATTTAGAAGGTTAACGATGGTTTTCAATCTGCCAACCAGCTAACTCCTAAAGTTAGGACAGAAAACTGTCTTGTTTTGGTCTTGTATGACTTAAGTGTTTTGTTTTTTTTACCCTGGTTCTTTTAATTGTAAATCACTTAGAAATTTTTATAAGCATTTTATCAAATTTTAAATAAACCTTGGAAACTTGGATATTAACATAATAGATCATGGCAGATAAAGACTTGTATGGTCCATCCAGTCTGCCTAACAAGATAAACTCTTAGGGCTCCTTTTACAAAGGTGTGTTAGGGCCTTAACACGCGGAATAGCGTGCACTAAAATGCCACGTCCGCTAGCCGCTACCACCTCCTCTTGAGCAGGCAGTAGTTTTTGAGGTAGCGCACGCTAATTCGGCGCGTGCGCTAAAAAAGCTAGCGCACCTTTGTAAAAGGAGCCCTTAATGTGTGTATGTGATGCTACATATGCAATACTTGATTAGTCCTTGCCATTTTCAGGGAACAGACTGTACAACTCTGCCATGATCAAGGCACAGATCAGAGAAGTCTGTCCTGCACTGACTTTGCTTCTCAGTTACCGGTGTTGCCATCTAATCACTGCCAAGCTTGTTTGGTTCCATGTCTTCCTATAGGATTCCATTTTCATCTCCACCACCTCCAACGGAAGGGCATTCTAGGCATCTACCACCTTATCCATGAAAAAGTTATTCCTGATGTAATTCCCGAGTTGCTCCCCCTCCCCCTGCAATCTAAAAAAGCTGTACTAAATTTATGTGATCAGCTTCACCAGGTAGTGGTCTGAATATCATCAGTTCCCCATTAACTTCCAGGAGCCCGCTGATAACTGGATATTAAATGTTGGGGAGCTGTGCATGCCCTAGCAATAAAATGAACTTTGAACTGTAGACCCGTGGCTGATTCATTTACATATTATCCTCACGACTTCCCTGTTGTGCTGTATTCAATAGATGAGGTCAGTTCAGCCCATGGCTATCAGCAGCTCTGATGCTGCATACCACCATGGGTTAAATTATTGGCAGAAAAGTAGCTTTTCCAGACACACTGGAATTATACTACTTTTAATCTGGAATTTAAAGGTATATGCATTTTTTATAGCTAACCTAAGCAGTCCTCTTCATTGACTGACTACCTTGGGTGAATCTCTTCATAAAGGCAGTCCTCCTGCAAATCAACTACACCTGGAAATGGCCCAGAAGCGATTATACTCCTACAGAATGCCTATACTAAGGAACCAACTCCCCCTCTGCCATCAGGGCAATGGACAATCTATTGCCCTTCCGGAAGGCAGTGAAGACATTGCTAATTCCAGAAGCCACTATGCCCATGTAAAAATCTATACTACATAGAGATTTCAAGAAGGCATGATTTGAATGGGACTAAAATCATCACATATATTCCTAATTTCACAAAAAGAATCAACTGATTTAGGGAATGTTTCAAAGTGATTCATGTGGGGAAGAGAAACCCAAACTATAGCTATGGGATGCAAGGTTCCACATTAGGAGTCACCACCCTGGAAAGAATCTAGGTGTCATCATTGATGATACATTGAAACCCTCTGCTCAGTATACAGAAATAGAATATTAGCAATTATCAAGAAAGGAACAGACTGCAAAAATGAAAATGTTATAATGCATTTATATCACTCCATGATGCAACTGAACTTTGAATACTGTATGCAAGTCTAGTCACCACATCTGAAAAAAAAGATTTAGTGGAATTAGGAATGGTACAGAGAAGGATAACAAAAATGATAAAGGAAATGGGATGACTTCTCTATGAGGAATGGCTGAAGTGACTAGGGGTCTTCAGCTTGGAGAAGAGACAGCTCAGGGTAGATATGATAAAGATATATAAAATACTGAATGGATTAGAACAGGCAGATGTGAATTGCTTGTTTACTCTTTCCAAAAATACTAGGACTAGGGAGGCATACATTGAAGTTACTAAGTATTAAAATAAAAACAAACCGGATAAAATATTTCTTCAATCAATTCACTGCCAGAGAATATAGTAAAACCAGTTAGCTTAGCAGGGTTTAGAATAGTTTTGGATTATATGAATAAACATGTGGATAAAGGTAAGCGGGTTGATATAGTGTGTCTAGATTTTCAGAAAGCTTTTGATAAAGTTCCTCATGAGAGACTCATGCTAAAATTAAAGAGTCATGGGATAGGTGGCAAAGTTCAGTTGTGGATTAGGAATTGGATATCGGATAGAAAACAAAGGGTAGGGTTAAATGGTCATTTTTCTCAATGGAGGAGAGTAAAAAGTGGAGTGCCATAGGGATCTGTATTGGGACTAGTGCTATTTAATTGGAAATTGGAACAAGTGAGGTGATTAAATTTGCAGATGACACTAAACTGTTCAAAGTTGTTAAAACGCATGTGGATTGTGAAAAATTGCAGGCAGACCTTAGGAAACTGGAAGACTGGGCATCCAAGTGGCAGATGAAATTTACTGTGGACAAATGCAAAGAATGACCATCACTAATACCTGGAGGGAAACTAATGCTCCCTCTGTAGGGAAATGGAAAGCAAATGTTTGGCAAATGAGGAACAGCAATAATGAAAGACAAAGAAGCAGAATTTTTTTTTTAATGTGGAAACTCCTTCTACTAATAAGGGAAGAACGCAAAGAAATAATACAGAACACAAATACCCAATCTATATATTACCACACAACCACATTCCATACAATCAAAGATAAGTGATTGAAGGTATAGTTGTATTTAGCTCCCCAGTACTTTTCTTAGCCTTTAAAATATGACCACTAAAATTTTGGAACTTTGAGATGTAGTTATCAATGTCAGCACTTGTTAAGACGTGTTATTTTACTATTAACTCCAGTTTATTAGTAACTGTCAGTGCAAAAATTTAGACCTGCGCTAAAAGAGCATGAGTTAATGGTAAAATAATATGTCCTAACAGTAGGCCATGTTGATAACTTCTCCCTTTAATTGGCTGCACTTACATGTTTAAGGGAGGTAGTTACTACTGTGTGTTAACAAAATAATGCATATTTGCCATATCTTCTCAGTAGGGGGGTTCTTTGGGGAATTCAGAAAGATCTTTGGGAAATGGGGACAGGGGATCCATGCAACATTTTTGTACCTTGCTCCCCCCACCCTTTTAAGATGCCTTCATAGAGCATAGGGTCGTGTGTACATTGAATGTGGGCAAGTTAAACCCTTCTGTAGCAAACTTTTTTTTTTTTTTTTTAAACACAAGAGCTCTCCTATATTATTTTCAAAGTACACCAGTAAAGCCTTTGAACAAACAAAAATATCATATATGCTAATTTATACAAAAGCAGCTTGCACTTATCCTATTTACATTTCTTTACTCTTTCCTCAGTCTTTTACATTTTTCAGCATTAGTAGAAAAATAATTTTCCTACCTTTCACCTTTTCCTCTAAACGTCTGCAAACACACAACAAACTAT
Source organism: Geotrypetes seraphini (assembly GCF_902459505.1). Classification (NCBI taxonomy): domain Eukaryota; kingdom Metazoa; phylum Chordata; class Amphibia; order Gymnophiona; family Dermophiidae; genus Geotrypetes; species Geotrypetes seraphini. Next base: position 138,506,967 of record NC_047092.1, on the reverse strand, counting down.
GCTTTAGCTACATTTCAGCAGATCAGACTGAGTACAGCATCTAAAACAAGTTTTCTGCCAAGGTAAAGCTAGACAGAAATAAAAGTACATCATAAGAAACATGCCAGCAATATGACAAAGCTATGCAAGGAGAGGCAATGTCAGTGCTGATCTTGAGTTTAAAAGATGCTGCGATTAAACTAGGTGATATTTTGGGGTAGACAGAAAGTCAGAGCAAGAGAACAGGGAAAATAAAGGTGGTAAATGCTGTCAGACTAAAAAAAAAAAGGGGGGGTGCAGGGGGACCTGAAGTGTGGTAAAACAACCCTACATACATTGTAATATAACTGGTGGAAGAACCTTCCACACACACAACTGTAATAATAATAATAATTTATTTTCTTATATACCGCCCCACCAGCAGTTCTGGGCGGTTCACAACAGTAACACTGAACATTTCAGTTAGAAATACAATTTCATAAAAACAACTATCATAACTAGTACATCGTTAAATACACTTCCCCCTCCCCATTTGCGGTTTTGGCAATCGCAATTTCACATATTTGCGATTTTTGGGGGAGGGGGAAAAAAAGAAAAAAAAACAAACCACAGTTTAGCCTTCCCCCCCAGCCTTACCTGGTGGTCTAGCGGGCTTTCGGGGCAGGAGCGATCTTCCTACATTCCTGCCCCGTGTAGATCGTCAATAGGAAATGGCTATGGGGAGTTCCCGTCGTAGTCTTGAGAGACTACGGGAACTCACGGCAGCTATTTCCTATTGGCGATCTGCACGGGGCAGGAGTGTAGGAAGATCGCTCTTGCCCCGAAAGCCCACTAGACCACCAGGTAAGGCCGGGATGCCGGGGGGAAGGCGGGAGGGGTCAGAGCCGGACCAGAAGATATTCACGGTATTTCACCATTTGCGGTCCGGCTCTGCCCCTATCCCCCGCGAATCCGGAGGAAGAAGTGTACATCATTAAATACATCGTTAAATACATTTAAAATATAAAACATGATAAAAATACATTTGAAATGCAGAGCCTAAAAAGAACACATCTTGAAGTCTCAACAATCTTGTTTATCGAATAGATACGTTTTCAATAATTTCCTAAATGAAAAATAAGAATAGGCTTGAACAATCAGCAGAATCATCTAGGAATTCATCTTCCTCACCTGATATTCCAACGTCCTGTCCAAAAAAGTCTTGTAATGGCAGGCCCTTGCGGTAGGGAAGAGGAACATACCTGAATTTTTTTTAAAGTTTTTTCTCAGGAAATGAGGTTATTTTGTAGAATGGAAATCAGAGGTTGGGATTAAAAATGCCATCTTTTGGCGTTCCGCTGTTCCCAGCATGCTGTCTCAATTTTTTCCCTGAAGCAGCCTAAAGACCGGTGAAACAAGGCACCTTGTTGGGATATCCTATGAACTGAGTTTGGAATTTCATTTGTGATTTTCAAGGATTATGGCATGAGCAGTGGGAAACAGTGCTTGAGATGTGAACTGTGGTAAAGTGAAGTTTTGATGCCTATGACGTTATAAAAGACAGCCTAGTTTACATATTGTATTGTAAGTTGTTATCGTGTTGGTAATGTCCCAGCTGTTAACATAAGAACTATGAGTTTTCTTTTTAATATTACAATGTGATGTCAAGAGGGCAAAGTTAGAACAGTGTTTCATTTCCATGTGTACAAAAAGAGGACTTACACTTGTAAATTGCCCTGTGTCTACAAGTTGTGATTTTTTTAAAGACATAAGCAGGTGGCATGCCAAGATTTTCAGAATTAATTTTGTGTGCTTGCTTTTGGCAGTCCTTCAAGGTACAGGTATTTTAAATTAACAATACACATTATCCTTGAAAACTTCCCCACTGACATTTAAACCTTCGAGTCAGTTAACTGGGAAGTTCTAATGGGAATTAGAATCTGGTATTTAAAGGAATGTGGGAGATGCACAGTGTTTGCTTCTCTGCATTCAAAACTATTTCGCTTTGAGAAAAACAGGTTGGGAGGATGATTCCATCAGTTACCTTAGAAGTGCAGGTTTCCAAAATTCACCACTTACAAATGAAAATTGTTCCACCTATAGGTGTTATTTTAAAATGTATTTTGTTTTATTATGTTCCTCACTGAACGAGTTACAAATCCATGCAAATAGGAAAATTAGCTGCTTATACAGTATGGGACTCATAATCGAAACTTAAACACATCTAAATACCCGCCCAATTCGGCACTTGGACGACCTAAAAGACAGGTCATCCAAGTGCTAATAATCAAACCGACTTTCTTGGCATATCCAGGGACTTTTCTGAATACCGCTGTGTGCCAGAGTTAAAAGAAGTGTATCTGAGGAGTGGTTAGGGCAGTAATTGGGTGGGATGTGGGCCGAACTAGACTTAGTTGTCCTGCAGGGATAATCAAATGTTTCACAAGACTTCCTGGATGAAACTTATACATTGTGAGTTAGACAATGTAAAAGCAGGTATGAGTGCCAAAAAGCTATCCAAAGTTACCAGAGACAACGTAAAGACCCCTGCACACTCCCCCCCACACAGCCACAAATATCAGAATACAAACGTGCATGCCTGTCTCTGGAACATGAGCACCTGCTATAGGAAAGCCAAGTAGAAGAGCTGCATACAGGTATCTTAAGTAGCCTGGGGGGGGATAGTAAACAATAGAGAGAAGGACCCAGGCCCATAAGCCACTCTAACCACTACATTCATGGTGGAAAAATGTGAGCCCACCAAAACCCTACTGTACTGCAATATACAATACAGTAGGTGCCACCTGCAGCCAAAACGGCTATTGGGGTTGTAGTTAGTGGTTATAGTTATAGTTGTTGTTTTTTTTGGGGGGGGTTTGGAGGGGGGTTTACCATATCCTATAAGGGAGTTCTGGTGAGATGGTTTTCTGGTTCCCTTTTTGTGAAATTCACAGCACTGCCCTGTAAGGTGCCCCACTGATCTGTTGCCATGGTGATTGACAAAGTAGTATTAAAGCAATGGAATATTACATTACACAAAATAATGGCCTTGATTCATTTCAAATTGGGCTTCTTCATGCGCATAGTGTAGAATTGTTATTGCTCTCAGTGATGAAGGTTTTAAGGGACGGGATTGATAAACGGAAGAAATATCTTAATGGGGTCGTTCGACATACCAGGTGCATTTGCCACAGTAAATTTGGATACTTTGATGTTGAAACTGAAACAACTAGGATTAGGGTTAGATAATTTTTTAAGCGGTATATCAAATTTTAAATAAAAATTGGAAACTTTAAATAAATCAAAACGCGAGCCCCGTTTTGATAATTTCATCAGGGAGCGAGGTGCCAATACAACATTAAACTGACAGATCTCCTTCGTGCTTTCTAAACATTCGTTGAATGCACTGCTAAACACCCACTGCCTCTTTCCACTGCCAACTTTGCTTAGCAGAGCGTTCAACTAATGTTTAGAAGGCACGAAGGTGATCTGTTAGCTTAATGTTGTATTGGCACCTCGCTCCCTGATGAAATTATCGAAACGGGGCTCACATCGGAGGATGAGGTGGTGCTGCAAGATAAGTTTATGACTTCTCAATTCATACATTAAAAAAAAAAAAAAAAATATATATATATATATATATATATATATAAGCAGCTAAGAAATTGATTTAAGAACTCAATATTAAATAGGAAAAGATCATAATGAATAATCAGAGTTAAGCAAAATGAGGCGAGGAGAGGTGGTAATAGGGATCAATGAGGATTATAACCATCCTGGGTTAAGCGACCCAGGTGGTAATCTGACGATCCCTATACCTCGTGTATTTGAATGTATTGCTAATAATTAAGTGACTGTTATAATCTCTTAATGTGAGAATAGTAGCTAGAACTCTAATTCTGAATTGATTGATTGACATGTACTGAAGCTGGGGAGGGACAAGTTCAGGACAAATATCAGGAAGTTCTGCTTCACGCAGTGAGTGGTGGAAACCTGGAATGCTCTCTCAGAGGAGGTTATTGCGGAATCCACCATCCTAGGATTCAAAAGTAAACTAGATGCACATCTTCTTACGAGAGGCATAGAGGGATATGGGTGACTAAAATTACGCCAGGTGTACACCTGGCGGGGCACCTCCGTGTGTGCGGATCGCCGGACTTGATGGACCGAAGGTCTGATCCGGAGATAGCGGTTTTTATGTTCTTATGGAACACATTATGGGACATATTCTATAAAAGACACCTATATTAGGCACCCTAATTGTGGCAACCTAGCGACATCTATATTTGGGATCTGTGCCTAATTTTATTTTAATTGGCTTAATTGGAGTGATAATTGACTGCACTGGTTTTCAGCCAATCAAAAATAAAAACAAACAATTTAAAAGTTTGATGTCAAACTCTTTGAATGCCTAGTGACACCTAAGTGTAAGTGTAAGGATGACTAACGACAACTATATGAAAAGTTGGCATGGTTAGGGGCAGAGAGTAGGTGTGGTTGAGTTAGGTATCATTAGGCATCCGACATAGGTGCCGCCAAATTAGGCAAGCAGAAAGCTGGCTTAATGGAGAGGTGTCTATGTGTAGGATGCCTAATGATGTTTAAGTCTGCTTAAACTGACAAATATAATGGAGCACTCAATGTTTTCATATAATGTGAAATAAAACAGAGGAAAAAAGGACCTCAAAAAACCCCTGGACTAAAATCATAAAGATCTTAACCAATTGGGGTTGGTTTTCATCACTAGTCCAAAACCACTGTGTATTTTTTAAATAATTATGTGGATTTAATTTTCTAAAAATTCAATATGTGTTCATACTTGTGAATAAATATAATATCTCTCTAATTTTCAATTGAGCATTATATAACCAACAGCTAAGAATTGAAAATCTCAATAATACGAGATATAGTCTTATAATGTCAAGCACTTATCTTGATGGCCCAATGGAGGCCCAACCGTTTCGCTCCAACGGGCTTCTTCAGGGGTGATGATAAGGCTTGTTATTATATAGTTGAAAATTTTGCTCAAGGTTTCTGTAATGTAGCTGCGTGTTTGAAAATTTCAACTGTATAATAACAAGCCTTATCATTACCCCTGAAGAAGCCCGTTGGAGCGAAGCGGTTGGGCCTCCGTTGGGCCATCAAGATAAGTGCTTGACATTATAAGGCTATATCTCGTATTATTGAGATTTTCAATTCTTAGCTGTTGGTTATATAATGCTCAATTGAAAATTAGAGAAATATTAATATTTATTCACAAGTATGAACACATATTGAATTTTTGGAAAATTAAATCCACAAAAATCTTTAAAAAATACACAGGGGTTTTGGACCAGTGATGAAAACCAACCCTAATTGGTTAAGATCTTTATGATTTTAATCCAGGGGGTTTTTTTAGGTCCTTTTTTCCTCTGTTTTATTTCACATTATATGAAAATATTGAGTGCTCCATTATATTTGTCAATCTAAGGATTTTTCCATTCTGGACACTCAATATAGTTTCCACTAACTTTTCAGTTTAGACTAAGTCTGCATAAGCGCCACTAGGTGTAATTCTAAAAATGGTGCCCAGCGGTTGGTTTACAACTATGCCAAGCGATGCTGCGAGGTGCCTTTTATAGAATCCAGGCTTGTGTGTGGATACTTTCTCTGTCCCTAGTGGGCTCAAAATCTAAGGTTTTGTACCTGGGACAATGGAGGGTTAAGTGATTTGCCCAGGGTCACAAGAAGTTTCCGTGGGAATTGAACCCAGTTCCCAGGATCTCAGTCCTCTGATCTAACCATTAGGCTACTCCCATCAGCAAAATACATGCCATCAAAATATGGAGCACTATAAGAGGCTGCTTAGGCTTAGGCTCCCCACCGGTCAGAGGATGTAAATTTAAAAGACACCATCAACATCTTCTCTCTTATCAAGCAGCATTATGGGGCAAAGACCTGGAAAAATAATTACGCACGCAAATAACTATGGTGAATTTAGGAAACACCTAAAAACATACCTGTTCTTGAAGTACCTAGGTAGCGAATCTACACAATCTCTCCCATCACAATCTCCCATCTCAATCTCTCCCATAACAATTCATTTCTTAAACTGTTAGCCACTAATCTCCAAATATGTATGTTCCACTTAATTTGTAGTATCTTTCTAATCATTGTAAACCGCATAGAACGGTCCTGCGGTATATAAACTGTTATTATTATGAAATAATAAAAATATCACCAATTACACTCATTCCTACTATCTACAGTAAACAAGCCAGTCTTTTAAGGAGTTGCCCCTTATGAGGATAATTCTATAAAGTATGCATCTGACTCATTAGAATAATGGCATACATGCATAAATGCCAAAGTTCCACCTCAGATTATTCTGAAAATGCATGCACAAAATTGCACATATTTTATAGATGAGTGAACACTTGAGCATGGAGCATGGGTGGGGTTCACATGTGTATAACCTATAGAGTACTGCAAGTTTCATGCATATCACTGGCACTTAGATTCAGTCCCTTAGGTCAGCTCTACCACTGGTTTAATTGCTCACACTTAACATAGATATATATTTGAAGTTAGGTTAGTATTCTATAAAGGAAAGAAGGCACTAACATTCCTTTATTTTTTAGTTTAAATCTATTTATTTAACTATACAATACCACAAACACAACAACAACATTGGCAATTTTAAAACATCTTTTATATTCCTCTCAGGCATAACGACTACCCTTTTATTGATTAACAATTAGCAGATAATTAGCCAATAAGTCTCACTTCTTAAATCTACCCCTGCTACAAAGTCTCCTTTGTTCTGCAATAGCTTCATAGAAACATGATGGCAGATAAAGGCCAAATAGCTCATCTAGTCTGCCCATCCGCAGTAACCATTATCTCTTTCTCTCTCTGAGAGATCCCACGTGCCTATCTCAGGCCCTCTTGAATTCAGACACAGTCTCTGTCTCCACCACCTCTTCCGGGAGACTGTTTTACGCATTTACCACCCTTTCTGTAAAAAAGTATTTCCTTAGATTACTCCAGAGCCCATCACCTCTTAACTTCATCCTATGCCCTCTCATTGCAGAGTTTCCTTTCAAATGAAAGAGACTTGACTCATGCACATTTATATTACATAGGTATTTAAACGTCTCTATCATATCTCCCCTCTTACACCTTTCTTCCAAAGTATACATATTGAGATCTTTAAATCTGTCCCCTTATGCCTTATGATGAAGACCACAACTATTAAAAAAAAAAAAAGCTCAACAGAAACATGATGGCAGATAAAGGCTAGATGGCCCATCTAGTCTACTCATCCATAGCATTACTATTTCCTCCTCTCCCTAAGAGATTTCACATGCCTGTCTCACACTTTCTTGAATTCAGACACAGTCTTTGTCTCCACCACTTCTACTGGGAGACTGTTCTAAGCATCTACCACCATTTCTGTAAAAAAAAGTATTTTCTTAGATTACTCCTAAGCCTATCACCTCTTAATTTCATCCTATGTCCTCTCATTGCAGAGTTTCCTTTCAAATGAAAGAGACTCGACTCGTGCGCATTTACATTACGTAGGTATTTAAACATCTCTATCATATCTTCCCTCTCCCCCCTTTCCTCCAAAGTATACAGATTGATATCTTTTTTAAAAAAAATTATTTTATTTATTCAACTTTTCAAATTATAAACAAGCAAATCAATACTTGAATACAGATATGTAATAAAAAAACCCCGCATAAATCAGTAGTGGTTGGAAAGGAAATAATTATTAATTAACACAACATGGAGGAAAGATCCAAGTTTTACATAACTTTATTTTTCTATACCGCCTTAATCAAAAGAATTCTAGGCAGTTTCCACAAAAGAGAAAAACTGGACAATCAGTGAAATACAAAATAATAAGAAAAGGAATTACATTATCAGAATTACATTATCAGGAAAATTTTCCATTCATCTTAAGAATAGCTCAGGAGACATTGATCAAAACCCCCAATAGCCTGGGCTTAAACTACCGGAGAGGCTATCGGACCTGTCACCACTCTATCCCTTTCTTGGGCCACAATAAATTCTAACAGTTGCTTTGGTTCAATAAATAGAAAACTTTTTCTCTGTAGTGGAACACAGCACTTCACCGTAAATTTCAAAATAAAGGATGTACCCAGTGCCAAAACTCTGGGTTTATAATGTAGAAAATCCTTTCTCCTTTTCTGTGTCACTTGAGCAACTCCAGGAAAAATCTGAATTGTTGAACCAAAGAACTTATCATTCATATGTCTAAAATATAGTCTAAAAAGTAAATCTCTGTCATGCTCACCAAAGCCTTATACATGGGCATGAACACCTCCTTTTTCCTACTGGCCATACCTCTCCCTATGCACCCTTGCAGCCTTCTAGCTTTCGCCGTCACCTTTTCAACCTGTTTGGCCACCTTAAGATCATCACATACAATCACACCCAAGTCCCGCTCTTCTGTCGTGCACATAAGTTCTTCACTCTCTAAAATGTACCGTTCCTTCGGGTTTTTGTAGCCCAAATGCATGACCTTGCATTTCTTAGTATTAAATTTTAGCTGCCAAATTTCATACCATTCTACAAGCTTCACCAGGTCTTTCTTCATGTTATTCACACCATCCGGAATGTCAATTGTATTGCAGATTTTGGTATCATATGCAAAGAAGCATATCTTACCCAACAACCCTTCAGTAATATTGTTTATTAAAATGTTATAAAAGAACTGCTTAAAATGTTAAAAAGAACTGCTTAAATAATCCTATCCTATCTACCCAATCCTAGGAATGATGTTGTTTCTATGGGTTGAAGGAGTGAAGCCTTCAGAGTTGTGGCTCTACTTAGAGATGACTACATATTCTATATTGTATACCTTGGTATGTTCTTCAATGATACTAAACTAAACCTTAAGTTTATATACCGCATCCTCTCCACGGAAGTGGAGCTCGGCACAGTTTGCAAGAACTTAAAATATAAGAAGAGAAAGGAAAAGGTTTACATGAGCTTATATATAGAATGGAAGAGTAAGGGGGAAAATAGAATTACATGTTAGAGAAGAGCCAAGTTTTCAGTTGCTTGCGGAATAGTTGGAGAGAGCCCAGGTTCCACAATGGGATAGTAAGGTCGTTCCAGAGACCTGTGATTTTCTTTCCTTCAATAAAAACCATTTGAACATAACATGAAAATCACAATTGCTCTTTCAATCATTAATTATAAGCTTTAAAACTACTGATATTAAATAAAAATCAAACAGGAACCCATTAGACTTTTTATTCTGGAAGGTGCAAAGATTTCCAGATTATCAACTGTAGAATTAAATCCAAGTCAATATGCAAAATATTTGTAAACTAGAGCATTCAAACACTGAATAAATTAAGGCTCCCGTGGAACCTTTACAAGACCAACAAAGTCATCTGAGCCCCTCCTGCTCTCTTTTGTCTCTTGTCCTTAAGGCCTAATGAAAAAGGAAATATAAAGACTGTATCTCTGATGCAGACCTAGTAGCCTGGAAGCTATACTGCCAAAAGGACTGCCAGTGAGAGGCCGTGAACTCATCCTGCAGATCAATGTTTCTTAACTCGGTCCTGGAGTACCCCCTTGCCAGTCAGGTTTTCAGGATAGCCACAATGAATATGTATAAACTTGATTTGCATACAGTGCCTCCATTATATGCATATTTCTTTCATGTAGATATCCTGAAAACCTGACTGGCAAGGGGGTACTCCAGGACTGAGTTGAGATCATGCTGCCAAACACCCACAAACACTCTTATACATTTCTTATGTTCCTTTATAAAACAAGTTCCAAGTCTTCCAAGCCTTGGTTTGTTGTTTATTTAAAAATAATACGGAGAAGGGAGGTTTAAATGTGCATACAGTGAATTGTCTCATTTAACAATTCTATGCAACGTTGTCCTTGCAGGCTCTCTTTATGTCAACAAATATGCACACACTCATTCACACACACAGACAAGCACACATAGGCCAATTGCCAGGGTAATAACTGATCCTGATTCAACCTTATTTTATACTTTGTCTTCCTTAGAAAAATTATTTGGTGAAGGTCAGCGGTGAGAGTCCTTGATTATACAAGCCAAATGGCATTTAATACTTTTTAAAGACCCTTTGACAGAAAGCAAATTGATTTTTATCTAAGATCTTCTAACGGTGGGTATAGCTGGGTGCAAGTAAAGTTCAAGCAATCAAGAAGACCTAATACTGGAAGAATTGCAGGTCTCTGAGAGATAGAAAATAGAGGTTTGGTAATTTATCTTCCTGAAATTGGATCTGATTGCTCTGTTATATACAGGTTGGATAATATCTCTGACTGATATCAGTAGCAACATCTTCATGATCCTATCCCAAAGTGATTTTTCTTTTTATAGATTTTGATGTAAAGCATTGCCTCTGAGCTGTTCAGACTGAAATTTTATTCAGATGGGAAAAGCACTCTGCTCATCTCTAAACGAAGATTCTTTTTATCTAATAAAAAGAGTTAATGGTATGAAGACTAGCAGAATCAAGCAAAGTAGCTACCTGGAATTTCTTGCAAGGAATAAGAATAAACCTAATTAGTCCAAATGATTTATGGATTGGATTAGAGAATTATGCTTACATCGTATGCTTGCATACTTAGCTTGGAGATGGGGCAAAAGGAGGTTTCTAATGCCGTTCAATTCACTACCTCTGAAAACAGCCTACTGTAGTAGTAAAGGTCTCTAAAGGTTATTTCATTTGTTTCTTCAGCTTTATAATAAAACTGACAGAGATACTGGGAAATATGCAGAGCGGCAAACTCAAGATGAATTATTATTGCCCTATTCAGCTTTTTTTCTTTTCTTTTTAGTGGCACTAATGCTAAAGAACAATCACGAATGCATAGCATAATGTTTGTATCTACTAAGGTCACACTATGGGCTCCTTTTACGATGCTGCGGTAGCGGTTTAACGCATGTAATAGCGCACGCTAAACTGCCGGCTGCGTTGGCTGCTACCGCCACCTCTTGAGCAGGCGGTATTTTTTCAGCTAGCGCGGGGGTTAGCGTGTGATTAAAAGTCGCGCACATTAAAGCTGCTACCGCGGCTTTGTAAAAGGAGCCCCATGTGTTGTGTCAATAATGCAAGGCATCAGGGTTACCAAATTTTAGAAATTTTTCTAACACATTTTAAGTATGTCAATTTGTAAACGATTTTTAAAAAGCAGTGGAAGAACCCAGCTATGTCATTAGTTTATCTTTTGTTATAAAAATGAATTTCACGTAACTTTCCACACATTTATTTATTTAATTTTCTATACTGTTCTCCCAGGGGAGCTCAGAATGGTTTACATGAATTTATTCAGGTACTTGAGCATTTTTCCCTATCTGTCCCGGCAGGCTCATCATCTATCTAATGTACCTGGGGCAATGGGGGGATTAAGTGACTTGCCCAGGATCACAAGGAGCAGTGCGGGTTTCAACTAGTGCTGCCCAATTCACGATTCGAATCGGTTCACCGATTCACTTCGGGTAAACCGATTTGAATCGATTTAAAATAATAAAAAATTGGCTTCCCTATTTGGACCCTCCCCCCTCGCCCACTAAAGCAGGACTAACAGCGCTGCTCTTGATGGCCGGCCACTGCCGCTCCTGCTTTAGAGGGTGAGTGGGGAGGGTTAGTCGGGAAGTGCTGCGGTGTCCGGCTTCCCCCCTGGTCTCCTGGCATCAAATTTACCTAAATCCATCAGCCTGCATAAGATCGCTAGTGGTAACGATCTTTGCAAGCTACCGTCGGGTCTTCTGAGCTGTCTTCTCTCTGCCGTGGTCCCGCCCCCTTCTCTGATGAAAGATGAGGTGCGGGACCACGGCAGAGAGAAGACAGCTTGGAAGACCCGACGGTAGCTTGCAAAGATCGCTAGCACTAGCTATCTTATGCAGGCTGATGGATTTAGGTAAATTGAGGCCAGAGGGAACACGCAGGCCTTCCAGGGGGGTGCAGTCCTTCGTGGCGGGGTTGCACAGGCCTTCCAGGGGTTTGTACAGGTCTTCCAGGGGGGTGCAATCAATCTCATACTACTTGGGATTTTAAGTATTGCTAAAAGGAAAGATCTGGAACACATTCAGATGGTTCCAGTTTGATGGAAAATGTAGATTTACCCAAAATAACATACATTTAAATTTCCTGAAAACATATCTGCAAAACTCAGTGAGTGTTTTTGTTGATCTGCTTTACAATATTCAGGGTTAAGTGTGAGTAACACTGACAGATGGACAGCATTTGAGTAATACAGATACAGCAGGCATGATTTCTACCACATACGTTCAAGGATACAGAGCACCAGCCTGATCAAGAGATGTGGCATCCTCATATATACTGATAAGAGACCTTCACCAAACAACAGATGTGGCTCTTCAAACTATCAACAGCTTGACGTTCCTACTATAGCTTTCTGCATGGTGAAGCACTCGGGGCCAAATTCTACAAATGGAACCAGTATCAGCGGCCGCTTATAAACGGCCACCGATTCCATGTCAATCACATACCAGTGCCGTTTGTAGAATTGTGGATTCCTGGTAGGTGCTAGAAATGTAGGCCAGGGATTTCAAGGCCTACATTTCTGGCACCTATCTTTCACGTGAATTATGGCCTGCGGAGGTCTTTTATGATGCTTAGTGTCACTTCCATTAGCCATGCCTACAGTGGCAGTAGGTGCCATAAAGAGCCTTCATAGCCATGATGCAGGCATCTTTTTTTAGGCACTGGTTGGTACCTACATTATTTTAACTGCTTTTATTTATTTATTTATTTATTTACAATGTTTTGCACTTAAGTTAGGCACCTAACCTAAAGCACCATTTATAGAATATGGGCCTCATTGTCCCATGCAATTGTTTGAATGTTTAACTTTTTCTTATGAGGGGAAGAAAAAGCCATTGTGAAAATGGATGGAGTAAGGACAGCTGTTTCACAAATGGTATATAGAAAATTAGGTCTGCGTATGAACACAATACATTACCAGTAGAAGGTATTTTGTGAAAGCTTTCCAGTAGCATTTCAGATATATTTTCTCTGTGTATGCAACCTGCTTTGCAACATAAGTTTAATAATTAAATTGTCAAAATCTGTCAAGACAAATCTCTGTTTTTTTTCTTAACAATGTCTCTCAGATTTATGCGGCTTCTTTCTTTCTTTTTTTTTTTTTTTAAATAGTTATTTACTTTAAAAGGGTGAAAGCCTTCAAACATTTTTCAAAGTGTGTCAAAATATTTTGATGCATTTTTGGTAAAATTGTATATCCTTAGTAACACAGACATGCACACAAATTAACCTCAAGAATCATACAGTCCTATATCACTGTGTGTTATTTTAAAAATTGCTAATGCCCGAGAATCACAGGAACCTTTATTGAATTGCACATTTTAAATTTAAATTAGTAAGTATAATTATCATTTTGCTGAATTGCTTCTTTCTTTTTGTGAAGTTGTTTACTTTGAAAACCTGTTAGCTATGCCACCTAGGCGGTGCTGCTGATATATGAAAATGCAGCAATTATATATTTTTTTCCCCATTAGCATACAACCAAATACATTAAACAAACAGGAAAACTTATTTTACACATTTAGCTAACAAGACCTCTAATAACCCTGAGTTACAAAACCATGCTTCAATTTTCAAGTATTGAGCATTCTGGCCGTATTGAAGTAGAAGAAGATATCTTTTTCCTTACAGGACCTAAGGCAACAAGAGGGCATCTGTTGAAACTCAGGGGTGGGAGATTTCATAGCAACACTAGGAAGTATTTATTCACCGAAAGGGTGGTTGATCTTTGGAATGATCTTCTACTTCAGGTAATTGAGGCAAGCAACGTGCTCGATTTTAAGAAAAAAATGGGAAAAGCATGTGGGTTCACTTCGGGGAAGTGCTTAGGGGGAGGGTCCTTAGAGTGGGCAGGTTTGTTGGGCTGGTGGCCCTTTTTTGCCATCATATTCTATGTTTCTATCTTAACAACCCACAAGAAATAAGAGAATTGTACAACATGAAACACTTTAGCCCAAGTTATTATATAAATATCATATCATATACCGTATTTTTCGCTCCATAAGATGCACCGGACCATAAGACGCACCCACCTGTAGAGGAGAAACCAAGAAAAAAAAATTTAGTTCAGAATTTTTTTCTTTTTGGTTTTTCCTCCTTTACAAGTAGGTGCGTCTGGTGCTGGGAAGCCTGCAGCCTGTAACAACCTGCACTCCAAATCCCGAAGCCGTCCACAATCCCACCCCCCCTCCCAGCACCCCCATACCTTTTTAAAGTGGTCTCCTGCTGGATGGCTGCCTCTTTGCAGAGTGAAGCACAATGCTCACCTCCTCTGCATCTTCCTCTTCCTCACTGTGCTTCCTCTCTGGGACGGTTCTCTGCTTCCTGCCCACCATTCATGCCCGGATCACGCTGCCCCAGCGGTCATGTCAAACAAGCCTTGAGCTTGGCAGGGGATTGTGTCCGGTCCTTTGGCTTCCTCTCTCCCGTCTCTCCATTTGGCTCACACTCCCCTGCAGCCCGCTCTGATTTCCTGTCCTCTGTGGCCTTTTCTGAATTCAGAGCTACCAAGATCTGCTCCAGCTCCTGGCCTTCTCCCTCTAGACAAAATGCCAGCTCTCTGTCATCCTCATCCCCCGCTGTGATTCTTGTCGCCCAGCTCGTCGTCCATTGACTCGTCACCTATTCCTGTCATCTCCTCCTCGTCAGAATCTCCCACTAACAAATTAGCATCCAATGCTTCCTGCAGTCGCTGTGTCAACTCGGCGTTCAGCCTGCGGAGGTTTAGGCCCTGACACTGGAGCTCGGCCCACAGGTCGGCTACCTTTAGATTCCGGGTGTCCAGTGCACTCATAGCCACTGCCGGTTCCCCCTCAATGCGTGCAGGCGCACTCACATGCAAAAATTACAAATGCTGGAGTGGTGGTGGCAGGAAAGGTACATGTGCGCCACTGCCATTAAACCACCCAATCACAGCCAATCACACCCAATTGCGGCGCGGGAGCAGTCATTGTGCATCACTCTTCAAAGAGGCAGCCATCCAACAGGAGACTGCGCTGGACCTCCACCACTTTAAAAAGGTACCTGGGGGGGGCACAAGGTGTACTCGGTCCATAAGATGCACCCCCTTTTTGAGGGTGGAAAAAGTGTGTCTTATGGTCTGAAAAATACGGTAACTTCCTTATCATATGATAGACTATTTCTCGATTATGAAAAATAAGTTAACACTAAAACACTAAGGGGTTCATAATAAAAACTTAAATATGTCTAAAAACCCACCCAAGTCGGCACTTGGTTGTCCAAGTGCTGATAATCAAAATGGCTTTTGGATATATCCAGGGAGATTTTAGGCCTCTGAAGGGTTAGGGTGGGATGTGGGCTGAACTATACTTAGTTGTCCTGCAGGGATAATCGGATGTTTGACGAGACTGCTTAGATGAAACTTACACGTTGTGAGTTGCACCATATAAAGACAGGTATAAGTGCCCAAAAGTTATCGAAAGTGACCAGATAACCACTGCAGAGACAAAGTAAAGACCCACACACTCTCCCCCCATGTTCACTGACCCCATTGCACCCCCACAAAGTTCAGAATAAAAACATACATACCTGCCTCCGGAACATCAGCACCTGGCACAAGAAAGCCTAGTACAGCTGCACAGAGATGGCTTAAGTAGTCTAGGAGAAGAGCTAGTGAACCATAGAGAACAGGACACAAGTCCATCTTAACCAATACATTCATGGTGGAAAATATGACCTCCCCAAAAACCCCACTCTACTGCCATATAGGTGCCACCTGCAGTCATAAGGGCTATTGGAGTTGTAGACAGGTGGGCATAGTGGGTTTTAGGGGGCTCACCATAACCTATAAGGGAGTTGCCATGTCTGGGTGGCCAGTCCATCACAATACTGGCCCCTCCCACATCCAAAGGGTCTTGTTCTGGGTGTTTGGAACTTGGACAAATTTTTGGTTGAGAATGTGGTATAGTGGCAGTCTGGATGATCAAATGCCTGGACTTACAGATAGACTATTAAAAAAAAAAAGTTTAGAAGTAGCATTTTGCTGCTACTTTGGGCGACTAGTGCCCTATATCCAAATTGGACTTAGATATATTTTTTTGATTATGCCCCTTCAAGGGAATAATATTCAGCCAGGGTAATCAGTGTTATTTTATACCCTGATTATGTCCAGATATTCAACACTAGGCCATTTCCATGTACTCACATTAAATATCCAGGTCATATGTGCAGGACAGCCAGAACTTAAATGGATAAGTGCCAATATTCAGCCCGTAACCAGTTAAGTTAAATCAGCTAAAGATAGGACAATTTATGTAGTCCTATTTGGCCAGTTAACTTAACCGGGTTGAATATTGGCAGTTATCTGGTTAAGTGCCAACTCAATCCCCAGACCGCTCTCACAAGTCGATTTTGGCTTTAGTGGTTAGAAAGTGTATTTAGTGGTTCTATCTGTGTGCCACTGAAATTCCCTTGGTTTGTCTTGCCTGATTAAATGGCTTTGAATATCTATCCCTAATAATTCTAGAAAAAGAAAAATTGTGTGCAAAACTTGTCCATATCTTCATTATTGCATATAGGAGGAATTCTACATAGATTGTCCAAATTTAGGTGCTAAAATGCAATGGACTGAGTGCAAGTTCTATAATAACATCTGGATTCCCAGGTTCTATTATAAAAGTCAACATTTGCACACCAAAATGTAGGCATTATCACTTACATAAGCAAAAAACTGGAAATTTAGCCCCCTCCCCCCTCAGTTATGAGACAAAGTCCAAAAAGTAGGGAAGGAGCCACAGGTGGGGTTGCATGCAAAGAAAACTAAGTCCAATGTGGTATTTTTCTAGAAAGTCTTGCACATGTATCACTAATGACTTTCTTGAAAATACCACATTGGAATCTACCATGTGTATGCCCCATTACAGCTATCCACTATGTGAGCTGTACACTACGGGGCTCATAATCAATATGGAAATATGTCTAAAATCCTGCCTAAATCGGCACTTGGACAATCAAAAAGACAGGTCGCCCAAGTGCTGATAATCGAAATGGGTTTTAGACGTATCTCAAAACTGCTTCGGCCTTTTCAATGCCACTGTATGCCTAGAGCTGAAAGGGGCATTTTAGAAGGAGTGGTGAGGGTGGGATTTGGGTAGGATGTGGGCTGACCTAGACTTAGTCGTACTGCAAGTATAACCGAAAGTTTAATAAGACTGCCTAGATGGAACTTGTACGTAGTGACTTATGCGATCTAAAAACAGGTCTAGTTGCCCAGAAGGTATCCAAAGTGACCACTGCAGACACAAAGTACAGACCTCCATACACTTCTCCAGTGATCACTGACCCCCCCCCCCCCACACACACACATACACACACACACAATACCATAAAAATAGGAATAAAATTATACATTCCTACCTCCAGAACATCAGCACCTGGCATATGAAAGCCTAGTAGAACAGAGGTGGCTTTAGTAGTCTGGGGGGCGGGGGGGGGAGCTAGTGAACCATAGAGAGGAGGACCCAAGCCCATAAGCTACTCTAACCACTGCATTCATGGTGTACTCCCTTATAGATCATGGTGTACTCTCCAAAACCTCCCCAAACCCTAGTGCACTGCCATATAGGTGACACCTGCAGCCATAATGGCTATTGGGGTGGTAGGCATGTGGGTCTAGTAGGTTTTGGAGGGCTCACCATGATCTATAAGGGAGTTGTGGTGAGATGTTTATGTGGCACCCTTTTTGTGAAGTTCGTAGGAGTGCCCCGTAAGGTGCCCCACTACTCTGTTGCCATGTCTGTGTGCTCAGTCCATCACTTTGCTGACCCAGCCCACATCCAAAAGGTCTTGTTCTAGGCGGTTTTGACTTGGTGTGACCGATCAGGCTCCATGCCTGCCTTGGTCCCTGTGTTTTTATTAAAGCCCACTGGGGGGAGCCAGAGAGGAGCCCAGGGGAGATCAGGTGCAGGTAGAGTAGGGCGTGGCCTCTTTCCTTTAAAATTCAGTAGTTTGCTCTTGGTTAAGGAAGTGAGATGAAGATTTGAGGCTTTTCCCAAGTAAAGCATGTCTGGCAAGCTAGGGCAATGCTAGGGTGTGGAGGAAGCTGAGGTCCACCCCACCTTTTGCAGCAGGAGCCAGTGTGTATGTGATTATGCTGCAAGGAAAGCCATGAGGATTGGCAGCTTCTGCTTCTGCTGAATCATTGGGAGTTTTTTTTTTCCTTTATTGTTGTGGCTAGGTTCCTTTTCCTGCTCCTAGTCACTGACAAAGTATTTTCTGTTTTGGACAATTGTTTGAAGCTAAGAATGAATGGGGAGAAGTTTGCCAACACCTGGGTGGGAAGTTTGAAAGCTGTCTTGTGTGCTTTTGAAGGCAAACTTAGTGGACTCCTTTTTACCCAGCCCTGCTACAGTTTTCAGGCTGGAGGCTTTATTTTTGTATATGTTTGCCTGGAGAATTGGAGTGAACAAGATTATCTCTGGGAACTGTTGAAAGCTATGAACTTACCTGAGTGCTGCTGAGGAGCAGACTTGGGAGAAAAGAAAGTTGTAATATAAAGCTGCTCTGTGAGAGTGCAGGACACAGAGAGAACTGTTTCTTGAGGAATACAAATCCTGAAGGCTGCAGAGTTTTCCTCAGGCTTTATTTTGTTTCCAGTCGGGACATTGGTTGATTTCTTTGAACTGTATGCCATTTTGACTTCTATTTTGAACAAGTAAAGTTTTCACTTTTGTCATTCTATCCACCGTGTTTGAGTTACTGATTAAGATTTGTGAGGAACCTGCAGGGTGACTCCAGTCCGGGTCATACGCTAGTGTAATTTTGTTGGTAACCACTGGGAGCGCTGTTGAGCCCCGATCATGGACTGCAGTGTGGTTACATTGGACAAATTTTTGGACAAGAATGGGGTTTAAAGATAGAAGACTTAGCGGTCTGAATGACTAAATGGCTGGACGTAGAAGTAGATGATTCTCAAAAAAAATAAATATTTTGGACATATTTTTTGAGAATGGACATTTGACATGTCGAACTTTGGGCGACTAGCGACTTAGGCCCGAAATGGACAGATGTATTTTTTTATTATGCCCCTCTAAGCTTCTAGAATGTTACAGTCACACGTGTAAGTGCTAGTGTTTTGTAATTTTAGCACATGAATGGTGCTTACCTTTAGATACCAAGAACATAAGAACAGCCATACTGGATCAGACTTGGCAGAAACCCAAATAATTGCAACATTTCACATTACCGATTCAGGGCAAGCAGTGCCTTCCCCATGTCTGTCTCAAAAGAAGACTATGCTCATTTCCTCCAGAAACGTGAACAAAGCATTCTTAAACTTAGTTGACCATTGTAATCACATCCTCTGGCAATGAGTTCCAGAGTTTAACTATTCTTTAAGTTAAAAAAAAATATCTTGGCACTGAGTGTCCCCTAGTTTTTGTTCTTTTGGAAAGGATGAAAAATAATTTCACTCTTCTCCAATCTACACCACTCAGTATTTTGTAGACCTCAATCATATCTTCCCCATTAACTGTCTCTTTTCCAAGCTGAAGAGCATCAACCTCTTTAGACTTTCCTTACACAAGAGGAGTTCCATCCATTTTATCATTGTAGTCACGCTTTTTTGAACCCTTTTCTAATTCCACTATATCTTTTTTGAGATTATAGAAATCAAAACTGTGTGCAATACTCAAGGTGAGGATGCACCATGGAGCCAGTGGTGTAAGGAAGGTAGGAGGCACTCCCCACATTGCATGCACCTTCCCTTTCCTAATATCTCTTTATTCGCTTGCGCAAGCAGCATCTCCAACCTGATGCCTACATCAGCCTTGGATCTTCCTCTGGTGTCTCTTCCTGATCCCACAAGGTAAGAGGTACTGGGGGGGGGGGGGAGGGGGCGGCAGAGAGATGTTGATACCCAGGGAGATCTGCTCCCCCCCTCCACTACACCACTGTATGGAGCAATATAGAGGCATTATAATATTATTGGTTTTATTTACCATCCTTTTTCTAATAATTCCTAGCATCCTGTTTGCTTTTTTTGCCACAACCGCACACTGGGCAGAAGATTTCAGCTTACTGTCTACAATGACACCCAGATCTTTTTCTTGGGTGTTGACACCTAAGGTGGATCCTAGCAACAGGCAACTATGACTTCGATATTCTTCCTGATGTGCATTACTTTGCATTTGTCCACATTAAATTTCATCTGCCATTAGGATACCCAATCTTCCAATTTTCAAGGTTTTCCTGCAATTTTTCACAGTCCTCGTGTGTTTTGACAACTTTGAATAGTTTTATGTAATCTGCAAATTTTATCACCTCACTTGTTGTTCCAATTTCCAGATCATTTCTAAATATGTTAAATAGCACTGGTCCCAGTACAGATCCCCACAGCATTCTACTATTTACACTCCTACATTGAGATAAATGGACATTTAACCCTACTCTCTGTTTTCTGTCTAATAGCCAATTCCTAATCCACAACTGAACAGTGCCTCCTATCCTAATTTTCTCAGGAGTCTCTCATGAGGAGCTTTGTCAAAAGTGTTTTGGAAATGTAGATACACCACATCAATTGGCTCACCTTTATCCATGAGGCAAGACCTCCCTTCGCTGAGCCCATGCTGATTCTGTCCCTTTAAATCATGTTTGTCTACATGTTCCATAATTTTATTTTTTTAGAATTGTTTCCACCATTATGCCAAGATGATAGAATTGTAGGTTATATGGTTTATAAATATTTTAAATACAAATGTCTAACTGCTGTCATAAAAGTTTTGCATAATTTTTCTTCTTTTGTTAACCGCCATCTGGTTGGGATTTATCGGGATACAAGAATACTGTTACTCACTCAACCCTTTTGAAAAATCAGCAAGGAATCTCAGACTGACTTTATATATAATTAAGTACAATTCCAGAAGAAGGATCTCATGGATACAGACATAGAAACATAGAAAATTAACAGCAGAAAAGGGCCATAGCGCATCAAGTCTGCCCACTCTATTGACCCTCCCCCTTAACTACCCTCTGAGAGATCGCACTCTGATGACCCATCCCCTTAACTCTACCCTCTTAGAGATCCGACATGGGCATCCCATTTATTCTTAAAATCTGGCACACTGCTGGTCTCAATCACCTGCACTGGAAGCTCATTCCAATGATTAACCACTCTTTCGGTAAAGAAGTACTTCCTGGTGTCGCCATGAAATTTTTTGCCCCTGATTTTCAGCGGATGCCCTCTTGTGGCCAAGGGCCCTTTAAGAAAGAAAATATCATCTTCCACCTCGAGACGACCAGTGATATATTTAAATGTCTCAATCATGTCTCCCCTCTCCCTTCGTTCTTCGAGAGAGTATAGCCGCAATTTGTTCAGCCTTTCCTTGTACGAGAGATCCTTGAGCCCCGAGACCATCTTGGTGGCCATTCGCTGAACCGACTCAACTCTCAGCACATCTTTACGGTAATGTGGTCTCCAGAATTGTACATAGTACTCCAGATGAGGTCTCACCATGGTTCTGTATGGCAGTAAGAATAATTTGCAAAGGAAATTTAAAAATTCCATATACTATAAATAAAGTGCTCCTTTTCCTAAGGTGCTCTATGCGTTTTAGCGCGTGCTGACCACGCGCTAAACACTAATGCATGCATGTTAGTCTATGGCTAGGTCAGCGTGTGTGTATATTTAGCATGCACTAAACGCGCGCTAAAACGCATAGGGCACCTTAGTAAAACAGGGGGAAAGTCTATTTTTCTCTGCAGGTTCACATTAATAAAATCTGGCATCTTTACTAAAAATGTGGGTTGCTTTATTACCGTAAGGGTTAAAAAGTGTCTACTTTCAAAGAAAATATAGTTTGGTTATCATTGTACTGAGGACATACATGGGAATCACCAAAAGAGGTGTTTAATTTAAACAGGTTGTTTGTATCCACTGGGATTTCTGCCTTCTGCTCAAAGGCTGGCATAAACGCTTGCACATAAGTATTGGCAGTTAGAGGTATAAATGACAGTCCCCCTCTTTTACTAAGGTGCACTAGCCGATTTAGCGTGCACTAAACGCTAATGCGTCCATTATATTCTATTGTGCCTAATTGATTGGCATGTCCAACCTACCTATGCCCCTCCCAGGTTCATACCCCCTTTGGAGTTGTGCATCTTAGAAATTAGGGTCAGATTCACTAACCTGCCCCATCCGGGCAGGTACGACGAATTCAGCAAACTAAAATATGCAGATGGGGGCGATCGGAGGAACGCCCCCCCCCATCCGCCAACAATGATTGCTTTTCTGCAATCCCCATGCATGCGCATGTAGATGGTCTGCGCATGCCCGTCAGAGCCGCAATCTTTTTTTTTTCTTTTTTTTTAACTTTAACTTTTATTATTAGTTTTTAGCCCTGCGAGCCCGTGGTTTTAACCTGCTTTATACCCATGGATTAAAACCATGGGCTCGCAAGGCAGGGAAGGGCAGGAGAGATTCGGGGTTAGAAGGGCAGGAGAAAACCGGGGTGGCGATGCGGCGATTCAGGGCGAGCAGGCAGGAGAGGGTGGCAAGCAGGGCAGAGAGCAGGGCTTCCAGAGTCGGAAAAACGTTTTCGACTGGTCCCCAGCAGTCGCTTCTTCAGTTGATCGGCCAGCCCAGTTGGATGTGAAATCTTGTGTTGTGAATCGCGTCCCTGCCTATACTGCATGCGTTTCACCACATTTGCATGCACGGATTCCAAGTGGATCGCAGGAGAGGTTAGTGAATGAGGCCCAAGGGAAATCTGGTCACAAAGGGGTCGCAAACCAATCGGTACACGGTCAGTTTGCTTTGTGAATCTAGCCCTTAATTACTCTGTTTAGAGAAAAGGCTTGTATGGAAGTTACATGTATAACTATAATTATCGCCAATTAGTACTTGTTAAGGCCAATTACTGATAATATTGACCAACACAGAACTTCCGTTCCTTGAATAGCAAAGTCCTCGTGGTGCCATCTGTTTGTGAAATTCATAGCAAACAATATAGGAAATCTATATTCTATGTGCATGGACCACAGTTATGGAACAAATTACCGGAGCAATTGCGAGGGCTTGGTTATGTTGACTGTTAAGACTGGTTAAGACTTTGTTGAATAAATAGCCAAAAGGACTCGGATATTGTGAAAAACCAACTGTAATAAATAACACTTCCACAATGGTCAGATGCACACTGTCTGATGGTATATTGAAAATCAAAGTGCAGATTGAGATTTCAATTCTCAACGGAGGAAAAAGCCTGAGACAAGGGCCCTCCCACCTCCACAATGGTGGAATAGCGGTGGTGGAGCATTCACCTCACTGGCTAAAAAACCTCCTTTAATTAAAAAGACATTGCACTACTTTAAAGTGTAATCAAAAATGATTATACTGTGTGATAGATGAAAATATCAACTTATCTTGGTTGATCGGTATTTTCATCTATCACACAGTATAATCATTTTTGATTACACTTTAAAGTAGTGCAGTGTCTTTTTAATTAAAGGAGGTTTTTTAGCCAGTGAGGTGAACGCTCCACCACTGCTATTCCACCATTGTGGAGGTGGGAGGGCCCTTGTCTCAGGCTTTTTCCTCCGTTGAGAATTGAAATCTCAATCTGCACTTTGATTTTCAATATACCATCAGACAGTGTGCATAAGACTTTGTTGAAAACATTTTTGTTTAGGGAGGTATATCAATGCAGAATTTTTTTTTAAATTTTTTTCTCTTAAATGTTTTGAAGATATTAAATAATTGTTGTTTTATGCATTGTTTTGTTTTAAATTATGTATGCTTTTTAGAATCTGCCTAGAAATCTTGATAGTGCAGAATACAAATGTTTTAAATAAATAAATGTCAAATTAGCACTAATTAGCAAATTAAGAGCTCCTTTTACAAAGTCATGGTATTAAAATTATGGCAAAAATTTCTAGTCTTTGTAGATTGGCTTACAGTGATAACCCAAGTTTCTAACCTCATTTTTTTTTTTTTTTTTTTTTTTTTTGGGGGGGGGGAGAAGGCTACTTTGGTTTATATTCGGATCGGGTTATATTTGAGAATATATGGTAATATTAGAAGATCACATTATAATTATTCCAGGTTCAGTATACAGTAGATGTAATCTCTGAATTTCCTGTTTTTCTTTGTATTTGTTCTTTCTTTCCTTTAATGAGTGCAGGTTGTACTTATTAAAGATTAAATAATTAGAAGAAGAAGAAAAAAAAAGAAAGAAACCTACCATTTGACCAACGCTGTGGTATGCACTCTGCTTTAAGGGAATCCTTTGTTGTGACTGCCTACATCCTATTAATGATAATTATTATTATGATGATTATAATCACTCTCATAGTACTACTAGACATATGCAGAGCTGTACATTATTAAATGCATGTACTTTCTCTGTCCCTAGTGGGCTCGCAATCTAATTTTTTTGTAACTGGGGCAATGGAGGGTTAGTGACTTGCCTAAGGTCACAAGGTGCTACAAGCCCGTTGCACTAACCACTAGGCATTTCCTCCACACACCAGCCAGCTTCCCCTTGCACACATGAGCATACATTCAAACATCTTATATTTGGACCTGAGTTAATATAGATGAATTTTAAAAAAAGAATTATAGCAAGAAAACATTTTTCCTGCATTTAATCACTCCATTGTTTTGTTTGCTTTTCCAGTTGTCACTGAAGATGCAAGAGAATGTACTGTCCTAAATACAGAACACTGAAATATTAATTCCCCTGTCCTACTTTCATATTCTGTCTGTATGTGTAAAGAGTTACTTATTTTGGTTATCTCATAAAAAATGGATCAAGTCTGATGTGTTAAACCATTTAAAAAGCATATGTAAGTATTTGTGGATGCCAAGGAAGCCTTTAAGTGGTAAGGAAATGGGTAGAAACAAATGGATACAATACAGAAATATAGTTTTCATTAAATTATAGAGCTGTAAACTCATTTATGATTTTCTTAACAAGCAAAGCACTAATTCTGAAAATGTTATCCAAATGTAGAACTTAAATATTGCAAGGCTGTGAACACATTTGATATTTTAATATAACATGAATAATACACTTCTTGAAGCAACTCATCTTTTTCTAATGTATTCAATGTTCTGTTTTCATAACAAGCACACCATACCTTTATGCAATTTTGCCTGCTTGTGTGCTCTATTAACTCAACTAAAAATTTTAGAAGTTGACAAAAAAAACAATTTATTGGAAGTGTAAGTCACAAAATTTCACTGCCACAGAAAAAGTTAAAAGTACAGGGCAGAAAGTTATTTTGACACCAGAAAATTCTAAATTTCTCACCTGTTAACCATACATCAAATTTTCAACAGACGTAGCCAGCTGAGAGAAGAATGCAATAAATGCACCCTCCACCTCTTCCATTGCCCTCAATGAGCCAGCTGTCTTTCATCTGATAACTAGAATCCCTTTTGCTAATAAAGACCCATGTTACAACCTTAAACAGAGAATGTTGTATGCCAATCCACACCTACTCATGGCACTTGAAACATTTTAATTGGTGGTAAAGATCTCACTTTTAAGCAGAAAAGGTTTTGTGACCCTTATTTCTCTTGCATTGCTTTGATTTAATTTCATTACACCTCTCTGACCTTGATGCAATTGCTGCTTTTATTGTTTCCTCTAATATTTAACACACCTTATGGACCCTTTTGTTAAGATCTATGCTTTTCCCAGTGGTGGTCTGCATAGTGAATAGACTAAACTATTAACTATGGTACTTCCCTCTACAAGTGGTCATAATGGTATAACCCAGGAAGTTGGTGAGAGGAGACAACATGTGCTGGCCTGGAGAGGTTGGAGTTGATGGAGAGAAGGTCACTTTCTCTTTGAAGGCCAAGTTTCCAAGTTTATTCAGTCTTTGCTATCCCGCTCCATAGGTGAACCTTCTGGGTGGTTTACAATCTAAGGGCCCCTTTTATCAAGCTGTGTTAGAGGTTTTCAGTGGGAACTGACACAGTAAATATTCCGATGCTCACAGAATTCCTATGAACATCAGAGCACTTACCTCACCAGCCTGTGCTAAAAAACACTATTGCAGCTTGAGAAAAAAGGGGGTGGGGGTGGTGGTAAGACATTAAGGTTGGATTCTGTAATCAGTGCCTAAAAAAGATAGGTGCCTAAAATTAGATGCCTATTTCATATCAATCAATTACAGAATTGTGCCTAACAAAACTTAAGTGCCTGTAATGTAGGCCAGAGTTTTAAAGGTCTACTTTATAGGAACCTCAGTCCTTTGGAGAATCATGCCTAGTCTAACCTAAGTCTTTCTCTAACTCTAAACATACCTACTTTGGTGCTAGGCACCTATCTTTTGTAGAATTGCGCCTAAGAGGATAGGTGCCTATCTCCAATTAATTTTTATTCTTTCAATTATGAGCTTGTTAAAGCTCATAATTGAAGCCAATTTACTAATTTAGTGCCTTTTAAGTTCCTGTTTATATATAGGCACCTATCTCTTTTTTCCTCCTCTAACATTGCCCTTCTATCATCCACCTGTATCCGGCATTGCTCTCTTTTTCCCCCCTCCATCCAGCATTGTCCGCCCTCTGCCCCATAGTCCCATCTCTTTCTTCTCAAGCCCCACATGCTGTATTGTTTATTTTTCTTCCCCTCATCCCATCACCTCATCTCTCATTCTCCCCACCCTTCCCCTCCTGACCACTGGTGCCTAGCTTGCTTCAAGATGCTGCTTTCTGTAGTATGTAAGCCTACTTGTTGATGCCAATGTTCTATCTATTGTAACTCACTGACAATGGCCCTTCTCTTTTGTAAACCACATAGAACCGAAAGGTTTTTGCAGTATATAAATACTAATTTGTGCCACTCTCGTCCCACCTCGGCTAAAACAATTAAACTACTGCAGGATCATTGTCATGTTGCCAGCGCTGCCAATCTCCCTTCTCTTCCTCCCTAATATAGGAAGTTATACCATGGGGTAGTAGGAAGAGGGAGATTAAGTAGTGCCAGTAGTATGACTATGGCCCCATGGTGGTTTTATTGTTTCCAGCCGAGGCAACAGAAATACCGTATTTTCACGCATATAACGCGCGCGTTATACGCGTTTTTACCTACCGCGCATACCCCTCGCGCGTTATATGCGTGAGCGCGGTATACAAAAGTTTTTAAACATAGTTCCCACCCCGCCCGACGCCCGATTCACCCCCCCAGCAGGACCGCTCGCACCCCCACCCCGAACGACCGCTCGCACGCGCTCCCACCTGCACCCGCATCCACGATCGGAGCAAGAGGGAGCCCAAGCCCTCTTGCCCGGCCGACTCCCCGACGTCCGATACATCCCCCCCCGGCAGGACCACTCGCACCCCCACCCCGAACGACCGCTCGCACGCGCTCCCACCCGCACCCACGATCGGAGCAAGAGGGAGCCCAAGCCCTCTTGCCCGGCAGACTCCCCGACGTCCGATACATCCCCCCCGGCAGGACCACTCGCACCCCCACCCCAAAGGACCGCCGACTTCCCGACAATATCGGGCCAGAAGGGAGCCCAAACCCTCCTGGCCACGGCGACCCCCTAACCCCACTCCGCACTACATTACGGGCAGGAGGGATCCCAGGCCCTCCTGCCCTCGACGCAAACCCCCCTCCCCCCCCAACGACCGCCCCCCCCAAGAACCTCCGACCGCCCCACCAGCCGACCCGCGCCCCCCCTGGCCGACCCCCACGACCCCCCCACCCCCCTTCCCCGTACCTTTGGTAGTTGGCCGGACAGACGGGAGCCAAACCCGCCTGTCCGGCAGGCAGCCAACGAAGGAATGAGGCCGGATTGGCCCATCCGTCCTAAAGCTCCGCCTACTGGTGGGGCCTAAGGCGCGTGGGCCAATCAGAATAGGCCCTGGAGCCTTAGGTCCCACCTGGGGGCGCGGCCTGAGGCACATGGGCCCAACCCGACCATGTGCCTCAGGCCGCGCCCCCAGGTGGGACCTAAGGCTCCAGGGCCTATTCTGATTGGCCCACGCACCTTAGGCCCCACCAGTAGGTGGAGCTTTAGGACGGATGGGCCAATCCGGCCTCATTCCTTCGTTGGCTGCCTGCCGGACAGGCGGGTTTGGCTCCCGTCTGACCGGCCAACTACCAAAGGTACGGGGAAGGGGGGTGGGGGGTCGTGGGGGTCGGCCAGGGTGGTCGCGGGTCGGCTGGGGGGGCGGTCGGAGGTTCTTGGGGGGGGCGGTCGTGGGGGGGGGGGGGGGGGTTTGCGTCGGGGGCAGGAGGGCCTGGGATCCCTCCTGCCCGTAATGTAGTGCGGGGTGGGGTTAGGGGGTCGCCGTGGCCAGGAGAGTTTGGGCTCCCTTCTGGCCCAACTACACAAAGGTACGGGGAAGGCGGGTGGGGGTGTCGGCCAGGGGGGTCGCTGGTCGGCTGGGGGACGGGCGGAGGTTCTTGGGGGGGGGCGGTCGTTGGGGGGAGGGGGGTTGCGTCGAGGGCAGGAGGGCCTGGGATCCCTCCTGCCCGTAATGTAGTGCGGGGTGGGGTTAGGGGGTCGCCGTGGCCAGGAGGGTTTGGGCTCCCTCCTGGCCCGATATTGTTGGGGAGTCGGCGGTCCTTCGGGGTGGGGGTGCGAGTGGTCCTGCCGGGGGGGGGGATGTATCGGACGTCGGGGGGGGCATCAGGCTTTCAGGATGGGGACAGACCTTCAAGGGGGGACAGGACTTCAAGGGGGGACAGTGCACGGAAAGTCAGGGGGGGTGAACGGAGAGTCGGGACAGCGCACGGAAAGTCAGGGCAGTGCACGGAAGTCAGGGGGGGTGAACGGAGAGTCGGGACAGCGCACGGAAAGTCAGGGCAGTGCACGGAAGTCAGGGGGGTGAACGGAGAGTCGGGACAGTGCACGGAAAGTCAGGGCAGTGCACGGAAGTCAGGGGGGGTGAACGGAGAGTCGGGACAGTGCACGGAAAGTCAGGGCGGGCGAAAGGAGCGTCGGGCATCATGCGCGGTATACCCGTGAGCGCGGTATACAAAAGTTTTTGTACATATCATCGTGATTTCTGCGCGCTATACCCGTGTGCGCGTTTTACACGGGTGCGTGTTATTTGCGTGAAAATACGGTAATTAGTGAGTGAAAGGAAGAAAAGCTTGTGATTCTCATTGTTCTTTGGATGCCAGAAGATGGCAATGTGGTGGCAGCAGCAAAGACAGAAAGATAGCAGTTGGGGCTAGCTTCTTATATGGGGCAACCTTATTGATGGAGGGGCAGTGTGATCAAGGAGGAGAGATTGCAATGGGTGCAGTGGCTCCTTTATGCTCTAGTGCAGGATCATCAGGCTGTGGCTTTGCTGACTCCCATGGTAAACCAAGGTGCAGTAAAAGCATGCTTTATAATATGTTGATAATGAACCTTCCTCTCTTGTTCCTAGAGGTGCATTTTCTGAATGAAAAAGTAATTTCAATAAAAAGGTGCTGCTCAGCTTCAATGTGCGGTTTTCTTTCATGATCCAACTGACCATAACTGTACCCAACTAGAGCCTGTAGTTTAAGGAGAACATCCTGTCATATTACACCAGCAGGTCTTTAGTGAGATAAAAATAAGATCTTGCATTCCAGAAACCATTTTAAAATGCTTCATATTTTTGAATTACCCTGATTCAATTATATAAAATGTAGTTATTCTTTGTATCCCTTTATATCATTACTTTAAATCATTTTTATTAAATAAATAACATTAAAAGAACTTAACAATCAATACATTTTTAAACTACAGTTGACATAAGATGCAGCTTCCATTTCAGATTATGGTACTTGAAACAAGCCACTTTCTTCTGAGAATACGATTTTGATTTAAGCAAAAAGAAAAGGCCTCCTGAGAGAGATTCCCATCATGGTTTTGTTTATTACACATTCATTGACTTCACTTTTCTGTGATAAAAACATTTTTTTTTTAAACTCAATACACTTCACAATATGGGTAGCGAAAGTTGAAAATATGGCAGAAGCTAAATTCAGTGCTTTGTATTTATTTATATCATCACTGAATGAAAAAAAGACTACATCAACTTCAATAACTGTTCAACTTAAACAGAGAAAGAGAAAAATGAAGACAGATAAAGACTATATGGCCTTTCTAGTCTGCCTAACCATGCCATCTACTATCCCCTTCTCTCCCTTGGAGATCCAATGTACTTGTTTCAAGCTTTCTTGAATTCAGATACACTTTTTGTCTCCATCATTTCCACTGGGAGGCCGTTCCAATTATTCACCACCCTTTCCATGAAAAAGTATTTTCTGAAGTTACTTCTGAATCTATCCCCTATCATCTTCATCCTATATCCCTTCATTCCAGAGTTTCCTTTCAACTGAAAGAGACTCACCTCATGTGCATTTATGTCATGTATGTATTAAACATCTCTATCATATCTCCGCTCTCCTACCTTTCCTCCATATACCCGTGGGATAGTTTACCTCATATCATTTGTAATCTCATGTCATTTGTAGCCTCTAATTCCTGTCCATTCTCCTTATAAGCAATACAAAGAATAACTACATTTTATATAATTGAATCAGGCTAATTCAAAAATATGAAGCATTTTAAAATGGTTTCTGGAATGCAAGATCTTATTTCAGTGGCATACCTAGCATATATGACACCCAGGGCCTATCATTTTTTGACACCCCCCCAATCTATCTGAAAAATATGATTTTTAGTAACAATCTACATATCGCACAACAAGAATGTACTTATGAAAAGGCAGCATCTTAAAACACTGCAGTGAGCCCTAGAACACCAACACATACATTGTAAAACTAAACAAACCAGATCCTGCACAGTCAATTGATCCTGTACAGTCGATGCTATCAGAGAGCCATGTCCCTTTCATACACACAGACAGATACACCCTCGCCCAATATGGAATAATCATAAACTAAAAATAGAAATATGTAGACAAAAGTTAAACTGAACTGCCAAGAAACCAGACTCTGCATACAATGCAACACCACAACACCACAAAAACAGTAATACATGTCCTCTAATACTGTGCAAAATATAAAGACAGTAGATGTAAATTTGAAAAACACTGATATTTAACAATCACCACTTTACAAATTAACAAATAAAAATAAAACAAATAATGAGAAATAAGAAAATACCATTTTATTGGACTAATCCCCGTAAGCTCGGTTCTCATCCCCACAAACCACCTGATTCCATCCACACAAGCCTTGAATTGTTTTATATTGAACTAATTATATTAAAGTATAAAAAGAAACAATATTCTGTACAATTGTCAATTTATAAATCAGCATCTTCTCCCCACTCTCTCTTCCCCATTTCCCTTCAGCGTCCTCAGCTCACTCTCTCTCCACTTTCCTTCAGCGCACGGACATAAAAACAAGCAAGTAATTTTATATCATTTTCATTCTATTCATTCATAGAAATTAAAGTCTAAATAATGCCAGTCACATAACAAAGCATGGTTTTACAAAAACAATTCCCTGCACAGTCAAGCCTGCAAGGATTACTAGATGTTTTTCAGCAGTTCTCCTCCCTCCCCCTTACCTTTATGGCCAAGTCAAAATGATCTACCAACAATAAAATTTTAAAAACACAAAGCACACTGTACGCCGTACCTTAAGAAAGATATGGCGTTATTCGAGAGGGTTCAGAGGAGAGCGACACGTCTGATAAAAGGGATGGAAAACCTTTCATACGCTGAGAGATTGGAGAAACTGGGTCTCTTTTCCCTGGAGAAGAGGAGACTTAGAGGGGATATGATAGAGACTTATAAGATCATAAAGGGCATAGAGAGAGTAGAGAGGGACAGATTCTTCAAACTTTCAAAAAATAAAAGAAGAGGGCATTTGGAAAAGTTGAAAGGGGACAGATTCAAAACAAATGCTAGGAAGTTCTTCTTTACCCAACGTGTGGTAGACACCTGGAATGCACTTCCAGAGGACGTAATAAGGCAGAGTACGGTACTGGGGTTTAAGAAAGGATTGGGCAGTTTTCTCCTGGAAAAGGGGATAGAAGGGTATAAATAGAGGATTACTGCACAGGTCCTGGACCTGTTGGGCCGCCGAGTGAGCGGACTGCTGGGCACGATGGACCTCGGGTCTGACCCAGCGGAGGCATTGCTTATGTTTTTATGTTCTTATATTCCGCGGGTTTTCAAAGAGGTCAAGGCAGATGACTTACTATACAAAAATAGACAAATATACCCCCTCCCTTTTTACTAAATCGTGATAGCGTTTTTTAGCGCAGGGAGCTGTGCTGAATGCCCCACTCTACTCTCGATGCTCATAGGCTCCCTGCACTAAAAACTGCTATTGCAGTTTAGTAAAAGGGGGCCATAGTGCAAAATATAGACAGCATATATAAATTCTCAAAACAAACACATTTTGATCATTAAATTGAAAATAAAATCATTTTTCCTACCTTTGTTTGGTAATTTCATCAGTCTCTGGTTGCACTTTATTCTTCTGACTGTGCATCCAATATTTCTTCCCTTCTTTCAGCTTCCTGTATGCTTCCTCTCCTTCAGACCTCATTCCTTTCCCCAACTCTTTCTTTGTTTCATCCTGTCCTCTTCTTTCTTTCTCTCTCCATGCCCCCTTTCTTTCTGTATGTCAGTCTTTCTCTCTCTCTCTCCGTGCCCCATTTCTTTCTTTCACCCTGCCCTCTTCTTTCTCTCTCCATGCCCCCTTTCTTTCTGTCTGTCTTTCTCTCTCCGTGCCCCATTTCTTTCTTTCTTTCATCCTGCCCCTTCTTTCTTTCTCTCTCCCCATGCCCCATTTCTTTCTCTGTTTGTTTTTCTCTCTCTCTCCGTGCCCCAATTCTTTCTTTCTTTCACCCTACCCCCTTCTTTCTTTCTCTCTCCCCATGCCAACTTTCTTTCTCTAAGTCTGTCTTTCTCTCTCTCTCCCCATGCCCCATTTTTTTTCTTTCTTTCACCCTGCTCCCTTTCTATCTTTCTGGCTCCCTTTCTCCCCCCCCTTTTGTTCTTTCTCCCTGCCCTCCCCCATACCACCGCCATTTGGAAACATGCTGCTGCCATCGCCGCTAGGGAAAGGCTGCCACTGGCCATCGGAAACAGGCCGGCACCGAGATCGCCCTGCTTCTCTTTCCCGCAGGCCGACTAACTCTCGCTGCCCGACATCAATTCTAACGTCGGAGGACGTTCCGGGCCAGCCAGACAGCGATTGGCTGGCCCAGAACGTCCTCTCTGATGTCAGAATTGACATCGGATGGCTAGAGTTGGTCAGCTCGCGGGGAAGAGAAACAGGGAGGGAGAACTCGGCGCCTGCTTGTTTCTGATGACAGCAATGGCAGCCTATTCCCCGGTGAGTGGCCACCCTCTTCTTCCATCACCTCTGACATATTCCATTTAACATACCATTGCCCCTACCTCACCTCACTACTATCTCTGGCGTTTTGCATTTCTCCCTTTCACTTGCTCTTGCTTTCTTTCACACACCTGGTCACTCACCGGGTGCACCCCCTTGGGCTGTACACCCGGGGCGGGTGGGCTGGGGTGGGCTGGGTTGGGCGGGGGTGGGCCCCCCCGCCCCCCCCCTTGGTACGCCAATGTCTTATTTTTTCTCACTAAAGACCTGCTGGTGTAATATGACAGGATGTTCTCCTTAAACTACAGGCTCTAGTTGGGTACAGTTAAGGTCAGTTGGATCATGAAAGAAAACCCCGCATTGAAGCTGAGCAGCACCTTTTATTTTTGTGGACAAACAGCAATGTAGAATACCACAATTAAAATATGTTCTGGGATTTGAACCTATGACCTCTGGAAGATGGAAAAATGGCTTTTACCCATTCAGCTACAGCAGCTTCTACTAATGTCTTTCTTCCTCACATCTGATATGATAGTCTAGGGATCTGCTAAGCTATGATCTTCGCATGGCTAGGATCACTAAGCTCTCATGGTAGGAACCCTCACAATTGAAAAGAAGCGGCTGTGGCTCAATGGGTAAAAGCCCTGTGCTCATCTTCTAGAGGTCATTGGCTCAAATCCCAGCACATATTTTTATTTTGGCATTCTAACTTTCGGGTGCACCTTGATGATCTCACAATGAGATCAGCATTGTGCAGCTGTTCACCTCCATTTGCAATGAAGTAGAAGCCATGCTAAGGTCTGTATTTGTTTTTTTTAGTTTTTAAGCTTTTGCAAATGAGGTTATGTATGCAATCTATATATTTTTTTCATGTGCTTTCCTTGCGCTCAGCAATGAGCTGATTGGAGCACTGTTTAGTCAGAAAAAAGGGTAGCTTTTTAGCAAGAAACCTAAAGCTGTGTTTTTCATGTGCTGTGCTTCAGTTAATGGATCTTTTCCTCTAATTAGCAAATAGCATTGCTGTTTGTCCACAAAAATAGAAGGTTTTACATGCAATACATCTGTTTTGATGTGCCCTGTTTATGTGGTGCTTTAGTAAATGTATTTTGAGATTAATAAAGAAAAAATAAAAATCCAGAGAGCTATTTAGCAGATTGCTTTAAGGACATCCAAACTGTGCCTATGTTCTGTCCATAGAACTCAGGTCTATATGAAGCCCATACTATGCTGAAAAGTAGACCTGGTTTTAATTTGCCTATAATGTAGGCATGAGATGGATGCCCTAGGTCGCTCAGCATTATGCAAATGAATTGAAGGATGTCCATATTGCAGCCTTGCCCATACCATGCCCATGCGTATTCCGTTAGGCATGAGTTTTCCCAATGGGCATCCATGAAATTGTGGCGGCGCCTACAAAGTGACATCCACATCCTTTGGATGTCCATGTGCAAATTATTGTTTAAGATCCTTAAATGGCTCATTAACCACTTAGTTTGAACGCCTAAGTCCCACTCAGTGTTAGGTAAGACTTAGGCGCCCTTTATAGAATCAGGGCCAATGGGTGCACTGGATACAGATATTTTGCCTCATTCTAAACTCCTGCGATATAATCTATTCTACATTTACTCAACTAATTCTATCAGTCAGGAAGAAATGCACACATTGTAGGGGAAATATATTTTAAGGGTGATTTTGTGAACAGGTTAAGGAGGTCATATATAATCACAATTTTTTTTTATTAATTTAGTATTGTTTTAAAATAGTTTTGAAGAACTTTGTGAACTCATGGGGTTCCTTTTACAAAGGTGCGCTAGCATTTTTAGAGCACGCACCAGATTAGCGCGCGCTATCCGAAAAACTACCGCCTGCTCAAGAGGAGGCGGTAGCGGCTAGCGCACGCTATTCCGCGCGTTAAGGCCCTAACGTACCTTTGTAAAAGGAGCCCATAGTTAAGCAGCAAAATAACGAAAGGAGTGCTTTATTTTTTAGCTAAGTTTCTTGAGGTTTTTTTTAGAAATGGTGTGGGGTTACATATTGGGGTAATATTTATAGCATGTACTGAATTTGTTTTGTTTTGTGCTGCAATTACCTTGGCCTTTGTAAAAATATACAACTTATAAAATTTTACAAACATATAAATAAATGAGGCCCATTTATTTAGCAGCATTAAAAGCACATGATGCTGCACATTTTTATTGAGAGCTATTATCCTGCTTTTTAACACACTATTCATAGAAGGCTGTTATGTGTTTTAGCTAATTTCATGTTAAAGTATTACAATAATTCATGCTGAAGTGCATTACATGCACTTTAACACAAAATCTTTACTTACTTCTCTAGAGACAAAGTTTTTGTTAGCAGTGGTATTAACATGGATTTTTATTTAATCAGTGCCATTCTATATTTCATTTAAGTGAGTTGATTCACATAATTATGCTAAGCTATATCTATTTTACACCACCTTAGGTAAATCTTTTCATAAAGGAGGTTAAGATACATTCCAATAAATCTTCAGATTGGTATTACTTTATTTTTATGGTATTGTTGCAAGTCTTATCAGATACAAATCTGCTAAGTATATTTTCTTTGATCCTGAGTACAGTAGAATCTCAGTTATCCGGCACCCATGGGGATTGGTGGATGCAGGATAACTGTAGTTTCTGGTTGCTTGAGAGTTATTGTAAAATAAGTTTGGTCTCCCTTCTCACCTCATTCTATCATCCCCGGTCCAGCTTCTCTTCTTCCCTTCTTTCTCTCCCCCCTTCTCTCCCCACTCCCTTACTCCCTCTGAATATTCAATGCTGGGCCAGATCTGGGCTTTAATATTAAATATCTGGTTTATGTGGTACCAGCTAACACTTAGCCAGTTACATCGATATTCAGAACTTAACTGGCCATGTGTTGCTGCATTTAGGGGTCCTATTACTAAGGCATGCTAACCGATTTAGTGTGCACTAAATGCTAAGGTGCTCATAGAATATAATGGGGTGGACGGAGATGTACATAGATGGATCAGGAATTGGTTAGCGGGTAAGAAACAGAGGGTAGGAGTGAAGGGCCACTACTCAGACTGGAGGAAGGTAATGAGTGGTGACCCGCAGGGATCGGTGCTCGGACTGCTGCTATTCAATATATTTATAAATGACACAGAAACAGGGACAAAGTGCGAAATAATAAAATTTGCAGACGACAGCAAACTATTTAGTGGTGCTCGGACTAAAGAGGACTGCAAAGAATTACAAAGGGACCTGAACAAGCTAGGGGAGTGGGCGATGAGATGGCAGATGAAGTTCAATGTAAAGAAATGTAAAGTATTGCATGTAGGAAGCAAAAACCCGAGGTACAGCTATACGATGGGAGGGATGTTATTGAGTGAGAGTTCCCAAGAAAGGGACTTGGGGGTAATAGTGGACATGACAATGAAGCCGTCGGCACAGTGCGCATGGCCGCTAAGAAAGCAAATAGAATGCTAGGTACAATCAAGAAGGGTATTACAACCAGAATGAAAGAAGTTATCCTGCCGTTGTATCGGGCGATGGTGCATCCGCATCTGGAGTACTGCGTCCAATATTGGTCGCCGTATCTTAAGAAGGATATGGTGATACTCAAGAGGGTTCAGAGGAGAGCGACACGATTGATAAAGGGTATGGAAAGCCTTTCATACACTGAGAGACTGGGGCTCTTTTCCCTGGAGAAGAGGAGAATTAGAGGGGATGTGATAGAGACTTACAAGATCATGAAGGGCATAGAGAAAGTGGAGAGGGACAGATTCCTCAAACTTTTGAAAACTACGACAACGAGAAGGTATTCGGAAAAGTTGAAAGGGGACAGATTCAAAACCAATGCTAGGAAGTTTTTCTTCACCCAACGGGTGGTGGACAACTGGAATGCGCTTCCAGAGGGTGTGATAGGACAGAGTACGGTATTAGGGTTCAAGAAGGGATTGGACAAATTTCTGAAGGAAAAGGGGATAGAGGGGTACAGATAGAAGACTACTACACAGGTCCTGGACCTGTTAGGCTGCCACGTGAGCAGATTGCTGGGCACGTTGGACCTCTGGTCTGACCCAGCAGAGGCACTTCTTATGTTATAATGTGCGCTAAGTCAATTAGTGCACGCTAAATCAGTTAGTGCGTGCTAAATTGGTTAGCGTGCCTTAGTAAAATGACCCTAAAGATAGGATTGTATTTTATGTTGTCCCATTTATGAGCAGTCACCCTGGCCAGTTAAGTGCTGAATACTGGCACTTAAACAGTCTATTGCTGACTCCGCCCCCCAGAATGTCCCCAAAATAGCACCTAACTGAAAACCAGCAAAGAGCTAATTTTCTGTGGCAATCACCAGGCAAGTGCCACTGAAAACTAGCAGATAGCCCCAAACAAATGATTTAACTGATCAGCAGCCGTTTCTGGCTGGCTAAATCCTTTTGAATATTGACCAAGTGTTTATTGCTTGGTTGCATATTGCAAAATATCATTGAAAAAAAAACCCCAACATTTTGCAGTTTTGACAGCAAATTGAAACGTTAATGCATAATTGTAAACACTATGCAAGGTTTTAACATAGTAATGTCAGAAATTATAGTTGATGTGGTTTAGGGGGGAAAAAGGCTACAGTGTAATTAAGGCTCTAAAAATACCTATGGACCACTTTTACTAATGTTCACCTAATGCAACAAAAAGGATCTCAAAGTCCCTCCTTCAGGGCCGCAATCCAGTCGGGTTTCAGGATTTCCCCAATGAATATGCACTGAAAGCAGTGCATGCACATAGATCTCATGCACATTCATTGGGGAAATCCTGAAAACCCGACTGGATTGCGGCCCTCAAGGAGGGACTTTGAGACCCCTGTGCTAAAGTGTTCCGAGTTAGTTTTGACGTCTGAGCATGCATTATTTTTTGAGGAGGAGGGGTGGAGAATATGTATCAATACATTAATCAGCTACTGTGCTGAGATTACCACTAGTTGGGTCCACTACACTGGAGCCCTTAATAGGAGGCAGTAAGGGCTAAATTCTATAAGAGGCACTGTTAGGCACTGATTTAGGTACCTACCTTAATTACCCAAACTACCTTAGCAGATTCAATTATAAGCTTTAACAAGTTCATAATTGGAAAAAAAAAATTAATTGGCCGATGGGCACATA
The DNA here is from genome assembly GCF_902459505.1 of Geotrypetes seraphini. Taxonomy (NCBI): domain Eukaryota; kingdom Metazoa; phylum Chordata; class Amphibia; order Gymnophiona; family Dermophiidae; genus Geotrypetes; species Geotrypetes seraphini. The sequence continues at coordinate 138,468,517 of NC_047092.1, read as the reverse complement.
CCTGGTTCCATAAAAGGTAGGTGCCTATCGCATTGTGTCTACTGGCGCCTAACGCCTAAGCGGGCTTGTTTGAGGATAGAGATAGACATAGGTGCTGCTAGGTACAACTCTCTAAAGAATCTAGTCACCTGCAGTGTAGGCCAGTAAAACCCTGACCTACATTACTGGTTTCTGACAAGCGCCATTAGGCGTGATTCTATATATGGTGCCTAAGCATGAATGACACATGGCAAACAACTTTTTTCTAAGTGCCTGCCAATTTAGGCGCCATTTACAGAATCTGGCCCTAAGTGCTTCCCCTATATATATATATATATATACTAGCTGATGACCTGGCGTTGCACGGGTATTTAATTATAGCAATAACACAGTAAATGGATTCAAATAAAGATACTTTATAGTGGTGAATGAAATTATATTTTTACAGCGTTATAAAAAGTACAATATTGAAATTATAATGTGAAATATTTGACAAAATGAATACAATACAACAAACACAAAACTTGATTATAAACAACATTTTTAGTTTCACCTCCAGGAGCAAGAACATATAAATTCTTGGGTTAAGAGACCCCCAGAACATATCACCCCAGGTAGTGAGGGATCTGCATACCAAGTTTCGATCAAATCGGTCAAGCCGTTTATTATTTACTGTGAGAATGGCAGCTGTGTACATTTTTTCCATTGACATGAATGGGTGAAATCTGATTTTCTGTTTGTAGCTCCGCCCACGTGTGCAGGTGGGCCGCGAGAGCCCCAGAACATATCACCCCAGGTAGTGAGGGATCTGCATACCAAGTTTCGTTCAAATCGGTCAAGCCGTTTTTGCGTGATCGCGGCACATACACACATATATACCTCCGATTTTATATATATATAGATATAATATATATATATCTATATATCTATATATCTATATATCTATATATCTATATATCTATATATCTATATATATAGATATCTATATATATAGATATATAGATATATAGATATATAGATAGATAGATAGATAGATATATATATATCTATCTATATATATATATATATATATATATATATATATATACTTACTAGTGTTTTAGCCCGTTACATTCGTTACAGTAACTGGTGCTAGAATAGCCCCACCTATACCCTGACTCTGACCCCACCCATGCCCCGCCTCTATCATGACTAGACCCTGCCTCCCACTGATCCCAGTCCCATCACCTCACCTTTCACCATTTCCTTTGTACCCTTTTGGCCCTCCTGACAGGGTCTTTACTTACCCGAAGCGGCAGCAGCAGTCCTGACGTACCAACCTTTCCTCCCTCAGTGCCCCAAAGCAGCAGTGGTCCTACCATTTCCATCTCTCCCTTTTACACCCTCTACCAACATTGCTTTCTGATTCTTCCTTTATTCAAGGCCCAGGTGCACTTCCACACACTTCCTAAAACTGCTCCTCATGGCCCTAAAACATGTTGGAAGGGAAGAATAGATTATTTTCCCTCACTTAATCAAGCAGCACACATGCCTCCAGCCCATTCATTTTCCCCTGAAACTGATTAAACTAATTTATTTTCTCTGTTACTGCTCCACAAATTTGGAATTCCCTACCAATTTACTTAAGAAAAGAACATGATATTGATAAATTCAAGATTAATTTAAAAACATTCCTTTTTAAAGACGCTTGTGATTAATAAGTTTCTCTCTTGAATTCAATAATGCTGTATTTGACAATTCATTTGAATTCCCATCCTTATGTTTTTCCCTGACCTTCTTTTCTATTATACTTTGTAGTTCATATCCCCTTTTCCTCTTTACTCATGTTTTGTTAAGTTTGTATATAGTTTATTTTATTTTATTTTAATGGTTATATATGAATTAATGTTTTATTTTTAATTTTTAATTTTAAAATTGTAATTTTAATTATTTCCCATTATGTATGTTCATCGCTTTGAAGCAAGATTAAGCGATTAATCAAAAATTTTAATAAACTTGATAAACTTGATTAAGTCACCTCTGCAACCTCAAGGATTCAGACAGGTGAAGCCATCTTCTGCCGCGGCCTGCAGCCGCCAACAGCCGCCGCAGCCTTCAGCCGCCATCAGCTGCCATCCGCCTCGGGGGATTCTCACTCATGCACACTCCTACCTGCGGTGCCCTAAAGCGCACAGAAAACAGGAGCACGCAGGTGGGAGTGCGCATGCGCTTTTAGGGCTATATATATTATATATAGGGATATATATTATATATATATATATTTTTATTTTTTTTTTTATTATTTTTTTTTAATGGCCACATGCTAATGCTAACATTAGTGTAAGGCCAGAAATAAAATAAATAGAAAAAAAATGCCTTTTTTAATAGTCATGTTAGAAATAGAATGTGAGCTAGAAAGGCCCGTATAAGGACAGGTTAAGCCCATTTCTTACTGCAGCATAGTAAAGTGTCCTGATTTCAGCTTATAGTAATGGGGAAAATTTTAAAACCCAGTATGGAATGGGTGGGCCCTCAGATGACTATAAGCTATTTTTCAAAAGGAGACTCCAACCAGCTGCATGACAAGGGCTCGATTTTTGTCACATGCTTTGAGCCAGGTGCTAATATACGCACCAACGTACATACATCGGTTTCAGAATGAAAACCACAAATGTTCTCTTTCTCCCTTGACTTTTTCCCTCTTCATCTCTGCCTCTTCTTCTAGATGGCTAAAAAGTTTATACCTGATGTGGACAATATATAAACTTTTACCTATTTCAAAAGGAGCAATTTTCAAATGGAGTTTTTCTGCAGATAAAATCCTCATTTAATACAGAAATCCTTTTGAAAAGTGTACTCAGTAGGTATACATTTAATTAAAAAGGCGGCTGTTCAGTATTTATAGCATCAAACGCACTGAACGAATGACATGTTAATTGGTTTATATATGCTGTCATGGTTCACAAGGGACATATGACCTTCCTTAACTGTTCTGTGGTTATAGTCAGCACAGAGGAGCTACAGAAGCTGATAGCATCAGGGTCTGAACCATTGCCAAGATGTTTCCTGTATCAAACATGAACTATATTTCCTACATATGTAAAGAAGTAGAGCTATTTTTTTTTACTCTTTTTTTTTTTTTATAGCACAATAATAACCTTAAAAAAAAAGACAAAATTATCAAGAATATTAATACATGTTCAAATTTGAGTCTTGTTTCATTTTGACTTGATAGTTTCTCTTTATTCCTTCTGGGTTTCCAGTTCAATCTAAGGCTCAGTAGCACAATGTTTCCCACTGCCACTTAATTTCTAGTGGTGACCAGGAAAGCGGCAAAGAAATTTATTGCTTTTTTGCCATCTCCCTTGATGATGGGAAGGGGGGAATGGGAACAAATCAAGCATTTCCCTAAAAGACATGGAAAATGAGACAAAATGAAATTTTTTTTTGCCTGCCAACTTTAAACAGCTGTAAATTAAGAAAAAAAGACTTAGATGGATATTGAACCGATTTGGTTCATAGTTGAATAGTGCACTGGAATATGCATAGTGGGGGTAATTCTGTAAAGTGCTATCATTTATGCACAAATGTAAATGTTTAAAATAATAGTATAAATGCACAAATTCTTCGTAAGCAACTATTCTGTAAATATGCACATATCTTATATATCTTATATACTGTGCCGCGGTCCCGCCCCTCCTCTGACGTCAGAGGAGGGGCGGGACCGCGGCGCAGGAAGCAGTGCCTAAGCAGCGCAGGGATCGCTGACATCGCGATCCTGCTGCGGCTGCTTCATAGGTGGGGCGGGGAGGCCAGGGGGGCGAGCGGTCCTTCGGGGTGGGTCGGGGCATCAGACCTTCAGGGTGGGGCGGGCGGGCGGGCAGGCAAGCAGGCTTTCAAGGGGGAGGGGGGTGACAGGCAGGCAGACAGGCCTTCGGGGGGATGTGCAGACCTTCAAGGGGTGCAGGCCTTCAAGGGGGAGGGACAGGCCTTCAAGGGGGGGGCAGACAGGCCTTCAAGGGGGGGCAGGCAGGACTTCAAGGGGGGGAAAGGCCTACAAGGGGGTGGGACAGGCCTTCGGGGGGTGCAGGCCTTCGGGGGGGTGTAGGCCTTTGGGGGGGTGCAGACCTTCAAGGGGGTGCAGGCCTTCAAGGGGGGGAAAGGCAGGCAGGCCTTCAAGGGGGGGGACAGGCCCACAAGGGGGGGGAAAGGCCTACAAGAGGGTGGGACAGGCCTTCAAGGGGGGACAGGCCTTCGGGGGGGTGCAGGCCTTCGGGGGGGTGCAGACCTTCAAGGGGGTGCAGGCCTTCAAGGGGGGTGCAGGCCTTTGGGGGGGTGCAGACATTCAAGGGGGTGCAGGCCTTCAGGTGGGGGACAGGCAGGCAGGCCTACAAGGGGGGGGGACAGGCCTTCAAGAGGGGGACAGGCCTACAAGGGGGTGGGACAGGCCTTCAAGGGGGGTGCAGGCCTTCAAGGGGGGACATTCAGACCTTTAAGGGGGGACAGGCCTTTTGGGGGGACCCTGGTTTAGAAGTACACAGAGGGAAGGGGGTGTTCAAAGAGACGTGCATATGCCAAACTTTGGGGGGGGGAAGAAATAATGGGTCTGAAAATAAAGGAGAGGGAAAAAGATGATGGACCATGGGATTTAGGGAGGGAAGAAACAGAAAGGGAGAGAAATTGGACACAAGGGATGGTGTGGAGGAGGGATAGAGATACTGGATAGGAGGGTAATTAGGAAAAGAAAGGGAGAGATGGTGGACTCTGGGGTGGTGGGGAAGGAGGGAGAGATGCCGGATGAAAGGGTAGTTAAGAAAAGGTGGATCTGTGGAGGGAGATGAAAAAAAGGAAATATACCAGACTTCCTGGGAGGGGAAGGGAAATGGAAAGGGAGGACAGAGTTGGCAGATGGATGGTTAGCATGCAGAAAGAAGGAAACCCTGGCAAGCAAGTTATCAGAAGAAAACCAGAGTCTTGGACCAACAAGATTTGAACTATAACCAGACAACAAAAGGTAGAAAAATTAATTTTATTTTCTGTTTTGCGATTATAATATGTCAGATTTGAAATGTGTATCCTGCCAGAGCTGGTGTTGGACTGCAAACGTGAGCTAGGATTTAACAGAGAGAGGAAAAGTCCTTTGTGTTTCTTTATTTTATTTACACCACAGCGCCAGTGTGGTTAGGAGAAGCCAAAGGGGGTGAAAAACCTATAAAACCCACCCAACTGATTTGAAAAAAATCACCCAACTGGGCAGGAAAATCGAATTGAAAAACCAATTCAATAGGCTGAATCGAATCAAAATTTTTTTTCCTGAATCTGGCAGCATTAGTTTGTGCTACTGTCTTAGACTTTAGGACCTGGGATTGGGGAGAGATGGCATCCTCAGTACTTTATAATGCAAGTGAAACGAGGATTTGGTCAGACTTTTGAAGGGTCTGCAGAAAAAAAATATTGTATATGCCGGGGACATGAGACAGCAGGAAATGGGAACTTTTCTTCCTTCTATTTTTGTGAATGGAAAGGCTGAGGATGTCAGAGTTCAGTTAAAATATGTGCTTTATAAGAAAATATAATAATGTGTTTTATAAAGTTTATAGCATTGCTGGCCTACCCAGTGAGGTGTTCCTAGTGGTGATGGTGGCAGCGTGTCAATGTGTTGAGAGGAAGAGGTGGTCTGGGAAATTCTGCTGAGCAAACTCCGGGCCCATTTCCACCCCCCAGTTAGTCCATTCCACTCAACTGGTTCACACACTGAGTGGGTCTTTGGGTGTTGTTTTGGGATCTCTTCCAGTGGTTTATCAGTATCTCCTTCTGGTCCAAGGAAGGAAACTTTGTTATCCTTAGCATTGACCTACAGAATATGTTTGTAACAGCGCTGCTTGTGTGGCATTAGGCTATGTAGTGATTGAAAGAAAAAAACAGACCTTTGCACATTTTTGCACTATATGGTGGGTGTATGAGGAGATTCACATTTCCTGCACAGCTAAGTCCATGTGAAGTTACCTTGTGCTGTATTTGACATCTAGCAAGGTCTCTGTTTGAAAGGAAAGATCTAAACTTAAAAATGAAGTGGCCAGAAGTTATGGTAAAAGCAGATAGTGTAGCTGGTTTTAAGAAAGATTTGGACAAATTCCTGGAGGGAAAGTCCATAATCTGTTATTAAGACATGGGGGAAGTGTCTGCTTGCCCTGGATCGGTAGCATGGAATGTTGCTACTCTTTGGGTTTTGACCAGGTATTAGTGTCCTGGATTGGCTACCATGAGAATGGGCTACTGGGCATGATGGACCATTGGTCTGACCCAGTTAGGCTATTCTTATGTTATGTTCTCATCTGTAGGGGCCTTTGTTTTCACTTCTTATTTTAATGTATTTTTTTTTTGGGAACTTATCAGTGTTTTTTATAATGGGAACAAAAATGGAAGAGAATTAATGTGTGTGGGATGAGGGGGTAACTAATTTCTTCAGCTAAATAATTCAATCCACTTCAAACAGACATAGGAGAACTCACGCACCATTCACACACCCTCCAACCAAAAACGTCAAAAGAAAAAAACTGTTCGACAACCTCCTAGCCATTCGAGCTGCAACACTCAACCCCCAACCCTACAACCAATTGACATCGACCACATACTGCAAAACCTTCAAAAAGAAATAAAAACCCTTCTATTCAAAAAACACATAAAACCGAACTAACACAATCAGAACTGTCCCAAGCATCACCTGCAACTACTCCATATGTACTTCTGATGTCATGACAATTCAGACATAATTTATGTTATGTTATGTTTGGAATATAAGAAAATTTTCACTGCCTGTTTCTATTCTGACCATTTATTTCGTTTCATGGTCGTTACAAAAAATATATTTTTACATGAGGGGGGGTGTCAAAAAATGATGGGCCCCGGGTGCCAGATACCCTAGGTACGCCACTGCTGTATGGTACAGTTTAATATTAAGACAGGTATAGAGACGGCTCGTTCAAAAGTGTTCTATACTTTAAAAAAATAAACTTTGGATTGGGGATTTCATCAAGGAATTGTTGTCTGGATGGGAACATTTGGAAGGAGTAGAAATGCAGTGGGCAAAACTGAAAGGAATTATTGTAAGAGTGACAGACCTTTTTGTGAGGCAAATAAGTAAAAGTAAGAGGAAAAGAAGGCCGCTTTGGCTCTCAAAAATAGTAGCTGAGAAAGTAAAAAATAAGAGGCTACCTTTTATAAACTACAAAAGATCGCAGGAAGAGGAAGACAGGCAAAAATATTTGGAAATTTATGAAAGACTGGTTGAGTAGTCAGGAAAGCAAAGATACAAATGGAAGAAAAAAATAGCTGATACGGTAAAACAGAGAGAGAAGACATTTTTTAGATATATCAGTGATAGGAAGACGTGCAAAAGTGGCATTGTGAGACTCAAAAATGAAGGGGAGAAATCTGTAGAAGCTGATAAAGAAAAGGCTGAACTACTTAACAAATATTTCTGTTCTGTGTTCATGGCTGAAGCACAGGGAGAGGGACCACAGAAGAAAAAAGTGAATAGGGATGGAGGAATGGTAGACCCTGATTGATTTTCAGAGGGTTGTGTTTGTGAGGAGCTAGCTAAATTAAATGTAGACAAAGCGATGGGGCTGAATGGTGTACACCCGAGGGTGATGAAAGAACTTAGGCAAGTTCTGGTAGCTTCACTAACTGACCTTTTAAATGCTTCTCTAGAGTAGGGAGTAGTACCAGATGACTGGAGAAGGGTGGACGTGGTCCCTCTATACAAAAGTGAAAATAAGGAAGAAGTAGGGAATTACAGGCCAGTAAGTCTGACTTCTGTGGTAAGCAAATTAACAGAAACACTTTTAAAACAATTTTAGTAGCCTTTCTCTGGACCGACTCCAACCTTTTTATATCTTTTTGAATGTGCAGTCTCCAGAATTGTACTCAATATTCTAAATGAGGTCTCACCAGAGTTTTATACAAGGACATCAACACCTCCTTTTTCCTACTGGTCATACCTCTCCCTATGCACCCTAGCATTCTTCTAGATTTTGCCATCACCTTTTCAACCTGTTTGGCCACCTTAAAAGTGTTTCCGTTAATTTGCTTACCTGTTTGCCCTTTTTGCCGCCGCCACACATTGCGTGGACGGCTTCATCGACTTGTCGATCATAACTCCCAAGTCTCTTTCCTGGGAAGTCTGTCCAAGTACCGCCCCGGACATCCTGTATTTGTGCATGAGATTTTTGTTACCTACATGCATCACTTTACACTTATCCACGTTGAACCTCATCTGCCATGTTGATGCCCATTCCTCGAGCCTGATTATGTCACGTTACAGATCTTTGCAATCCCTCTGTGTCTTCACTACTTTGAATAACTTTGTATTTTGCGCAAATTTAATCACCTCACTCGTTGTACCAATGTCTAGAACATTTATAAAGATGTTGAAGAGCACAGGTCCAAGCACGAGCTCTGCGGCATCCCACTGGTGACGCTCTTCCAGTCCGAGTATTGTTCATTTACCCCCACTCTCTGTTTCCTATGATCCAGCCAGTTTTTAATCCACGTGAGTATTTCATCCTCGATTTCATGGCTCACAATTTTCTGAAGTAGTCATTCATGCAGAACCTTCTTCTCGCTACTGAGCAATACGCCAGCAAATAATGCAGTGCTGGGGCCATCTTTTTGCATTAAGGGCCTGATTCTGTAAGTGGCACCTGTCACAGCAAGCACCAAGAAAACCAGCACCTGCTGCTTGTCAATCACGGACAGACGCTGTTTAAAGAATTGCGACTACCAAGGACCGTAGGGACCAGAAATACAGGCCAGGGTTTTACAGGCCTACATTTCTGCTGCCTAGGGTCCTTGTAGAATTGTGTCCAGTGGCGCTTAGTGACACCGAAGTCTGGCAACACCCCTAACACATCCATTACCAGGCTCCTGCCACTCAGCCATTCTGGAAACCTTTTTTTTTTTCCAACAAAGGCATTGCGAACCCCCCTTCCTACTTAATTTACATATTGCTCCTTTATATTGGTTGACCTTTCCTTGGCTATATTTCTAAGAAGGAAAACATCACCTTTCCATCAATTAATAATTAGGCATTACTAGTGCACATTCAGGCACATTTATCCTGTTCATAATAGGCTAATTACTTTTACAGCCTGAACATGAGATTGTAATTAGCTTATCATATTGTTTTGTCAGTCTAAACAGTCTTTCTGTCCTTGTAAAAGTCAAATTGTACCATGTACAGCAGCGGTTTCAAACTCAAACCCTTTGCAGGGCCACATTTTGGATTTGTAGGTACTTGGAGGGCCGCAGAAAAAAATAATGTTGCCCACCTCACTGCTGTAACCTCACGCAAGCGCTTTCCTGTGTCCGCACGCGATTGTCCTCTCCATTCCACCTCACAATCGCGTACAGACGCAGGAAAGCACTTGCGTGAGGTTACAGCACAATGTTCCAGAACAATGGTAACATACTGAGGGCCTCAAAATAGTACCTGGCGAGCCATATGTGGCCCCCGAGCCATGAGATTGAAATTAGAGAATGACACGGTGGCGGTTTACCCGCGGCCACCGCATTTTAGCCGCGGGTCACCCGCCGAAAACGGGGAAGAAAACTAGCAGTCGCTGCGGCGACGGGGACAAGGCCATTCACCGCCCGCGGGGCGGTGAATGGTCTTGTCTCCGCAGTGAGGTATCAAGGATCGCGCGGTCCCCGCAGCCACCGCCCGCCCGTAGCATTTAGCCAGCTCCCTCCCTCCACCTCACCTTAAATTTTGAGTTTTCCGGCTTCCTTTTTTCCGAGCCGCACGTGTTCAAAAACCCGTGCATGCGCGGCTGCGCGAGTCAATCAATCTTCTCCTCTGACGCAACCGGAAACAGGAAGTTGCAGGAGAGGAGAAGTTTGATTGACTCGCGCAGCCGCGCATGCACGGATTTTTGAACACATGCGGCTCGGAAAAAAGGAAGCCGGAAAACTCGAAATTTAAGGTGAGGTGGAGGGAGGGAGCTGGCTAAATGCACGGCTTTTTGAACGCGTGCGGCTAGGGAAAAAGGAAGCCGGCAAACTCGGAACGAATATAAGGTGAGGTGGAGGGAGGGTGGGGGCTGCTGGACCATTCTTCATTACTTTGCCATACTAATTCCATTCTATGTTAGGTGCCATGGACTCAGATTCGAGTCCTAGCGATGATGAGTTAAAGATCCCAAAAGAAGCCAACTTCTAAATCCAGTGGTTAGAGCTACACTACACTCCTTGTGACCCTGGGCAAGTCACTTAATCCCTATTGCTTCTGACACAATGGGCAGTTCCAAAGACCAAGACTGGCCAGTGTCAAAGACAGGATGCTGAGCTTGATAGACCCTTAGTCTCCACTGTTTTTAGTGATCAACAAAGTTCTATGTTTCTATAATCACCCTAATTCTGTTATCATTGGACTAGATATTCAAAATGATTTAAATGGCCAGGACAGGCTCCTGGCTGTTCAAATCATCTGTCCAGGGCTAACCAGGCATTTTCAATCTTCATGTTCAGCCCAAATGGTGTCACACAATTCAGCAAAAATACCCAATGTTGTCCCTCATAATTTAAATATTGCTCATAGAAGGAACAACATTGGGTATTTTTGCAAATGGAAGTTGGAGGGTTAATTCCCTTGAAACAGCCAATTGAGTGAAACATGAATTCATGCTGGGACACAAGATAGGTTGAATTTGTTTTGAATTTAAAAAGAAAAATGATCAATGAAGAATACTATAATGGCAAGAAAATATAATGATAAAACAGCAACTAATTTTGCCTATTTTTATATATTAAAAAAGTACTACATAAGGTGAATGTCCATATTGCTGTCTGTTGTTCTGCTGAGCACTGGCATTGAAACAGCAAAATGCATTTATTGCATACTTGTCCTCTGTCGGAAACATTATGGTGGTATATTAGTTGTGTTAATAAAAATTTATAAACAAAGCCCTGCCAGCTGAACATCTCTTTCTCTAGTTCAGCAGCAGGAACTTTGATTTATAAGAATGGAATACGCTAAATATTAGAGTACTAAGGCTTATATGGATGCTGCGGGGACGGTGACGGGGCGGTGAATGGGATGGCAGTGACGGTGACAGGGCGGTGAATGGAATGGCGGTGACGGGGCGGTGCAGAGGATGGTGGGCCGGGGACGGGGCGGTGACGGGGACAGATTTTTTCCCCGTGTCATTCTCTAATTGAAATCACTGATGCACAGTGTATGTAAATCACCTCGAATATAGTACATTTGAACGTCTTCAGAAATGATTTATTATTATTAGACTAGACTTAACCCCCCCCCCTTTTCTAAAGAAGCTGTGTTAGCACTTTTTATCGCCGACTATGGCGGTAAAAGTTCCAACACTCATAGGAATTCTGTGAGAATTGGAGCTTTTACCTCTATGGTTGGCGATAAAAAATGCTAACATGAAAAGGGGGGGGGGGGTGTTAAAGTCCATATGTACCTGGGAAACAAGTGTTTTTCACCATGTTCAATTCAAGTTTCAAGTTTTATTTTAATTTGATGAGTCGCTTAATTTAATTTTTACTAAGCGAGTTACAACATAGAAAAAAATAACATTTATTTTAACATAATGTTTAAAAATTTTAAAACAATAGTTAAGACCAACAGACATACAGACCAAACCAAGACACTAGGTAAAAACAGGGCAGAACTACAATTCAATATTTTTAGGGTACAGAAGTGAACCATAAATGGAAAAAAAAACATTAGGAGGGGGAAGGTGAAAACCTGGAGGGTAATGTAAAATTTTTGAACATAATTTATAGATTAAAAGCGTCTTTAAAAAGAAAGCTTTTTAAATTACTTTTAAAATGACTCAAATTATTTCCCTCTCTCAATTGCTGAGGTAAAGTGTTCCAACGTTGTGGAGCCATCACCGAGAACATATCTTGTCGTCGAGTTCCAATAATTTTCAGGGAGGGAACCACTAAGAGTTTTTGGTTAGTAGACCGAAGGGAACGCAATGTACTGTAAGGAATAAGTGCTTTATTAATAAATTGGGGTTTGTTAGTAACAAGGGTTTTGAATACTAGTAATAAAATTTTGAAAGTGATGCGGTGATTAATGGGAAACCAGTGAAATTTGGTCAGAAAAGGAGTAACGTGATCATATCAGCCACAATACTTTTTATTTATTTATGTTATTTATTTAAAACATTTTTAATCCACCTTTATCCAAGGCAGCTTACAAATTTCCATATACAATAAAATTGCAAAGTAAAAAGTTTTCATACAGAATAAAATCACAAAATCAGACATACATTAAGGGCTCCTTTTACAAAGGTGCATTAAGGCCTTAACGCACGGAATAGCGCGCACAAAATTGCCATGCGCGCTAGGCACTACCGCTTCCTTTTAAGCAGGCGGTAATTTTTCAGCTAGCACATGCTAATCTTGTGCGTGTGCTAAAAACGCTAGCGCACCTTAGTAAAAGGAGCCCTTAGTAGAAGAAAATATAGAGTTACAATAGTCAATCTGCACCGTCACAATACAAATGCATTCAAACTTTTACCATTTACCTGTCCGAACCTAATTCAAACCATTGTTATGCATTCACTTTAAAAAAAAAGCTTGAACAAATAGGTAGGTTTTAAGCAACTTCCTGAATTGCAGGAGGTTTCTACCAAGACATATCGTTGCTGACAATGCATTCCACAACTGTGGACCAAGAGAACGAGAAGCAAGAACTTTTCGTTTGAACGTATTGAACATTATTCTCTCTTTTTGTGTCAGCAATAGATGATTCTCAGATCTCAGATTCTTCGGTGGAATATAGTTTCAAGTTTTATTAATTTTAATATACTGACCATTGACATGCATCTAGCCCAGTGGTCTCAAACTCGCGGCCCGGGGGGGCCACATGTGGCCCGCCTGGTACTATTTTGAGGCCCTCTGTATGTTTATCATAATCACAAAAGAAAATAAAACAGTTACTTGATCATGTCTCTTTAGCTATAAATTACAATATTATTATTAAGACTTAGCTAAAAGGAAAGATTTATAAACTATAAAGAGTTTTACCTCATACAAAATTGTCATTTCTTTAATAAGACATTAACTATTTTTTCTGCAGCCCTCCAAGTACCTACAAATCCAAAATGTGGCCCTGCAAATGGTTTGAGTTTGAGACCACTGATCTAGCCAGTTTACAATACAATACAGCATTAAACATTTTTCCCAAATAATATGGTAGAGAATCATAAGCATCCTGATGATACCATGATCCTGAAGATCTTCTTTGAATATGCTATGCAAAGTCCTTTTTTGTTTAATGGTTTCCCTCTTGCTCTCTTCTCACCTGGTGATGTCCATTGTCCTGCATTTCTGGGATGTCGATAATTATGCAGCTTTAGAATATGGCCAACCAGTAGCAAATATTATTGCCCACAGTAGGCGATAGTATATCTGGGAGCAGAATAGAGTAGCATTTGGAACTACATGGTATGCCACAACCATTTGTTGGAGAAGCTTTATTTGGAAGCAATACAGGCAGCTGATTTGAATTGGTTTTCCTGATTTTTATCGGGGTGTATGAAGAAGAATATGATGGGAGACAAGCCCTCAATCTGGAGTTCAGACTGTGGATTACTCCAGGCTTGGTTTTATCTCCTTGCCTTACAATCTTTATATACTATTTGGATAATTTTTTAAAAAATTTGATGCATGTATGAATCTATCGAGTCTCTTTATAAAGCTGTGCTACCGAGCACTGCATGCAAAATGCCTGGGCCACCCATTCTATTCCTATGGGCAGCTTGACATTTAGGGCTCCTTTTATGAAGGCGCGTTAGTGGGTTTACTGCGTGTGACTTTTCATCACGTGCTAATACCCACGCTAGCCGAAAAACTACCGCCTGCTTAAGAGGAGGGAGTAGTGGCTAGCGCGCTCGGCGGTTTAGCGCACGTTAAACTGCTAACGCGCCTTCGTAAAAGGAGCCCTTAGTGTGCTTTGCTCGGCAGCACAGCTTTGTAGAAGCCCTCCTATATGTGTATAGATAATATCCAGCTTTTAGAGCCCTTTTACCAAACAGCAGTAAAAAGTGGCCTTAGCATGCCCTTACATGGATCATTCCCATGCACTAAGGACAGTTTTACCACTGGGTAAAGTGGCCAATTTTCCTCTTTTTCATATTAAAGGCATATGGCCATTAATGCATGAACCCCCCTACTACCAGTTATTTTATAGGCGGTAGGGACTCGTGTACTAAACCTAAGCTAATCAGTGAGAAAGTAGCAAAGCCCATGTGCTGATTGGTGCAGAACATGCCCACTTCTCCATTCCTAGACCTGCCCCCAGTACTAAAAATTAAATGTTGTTGTTTTTTTTTTTACTGCATGGATAGAATGTGTACATCATCAAATTACAGGGGGGCATCTCAGCATGACCCTTGATAAGCTATTTTTGTGCAATAAGGCCCGAATTCTCTAATCAGTGCTGTTGTCAGCAGCCACCTTAAAAGTGTCCGCTGATCACGTGTCAATCATGCGACAGGCCATTTAGAAAATTGTGACTCCAGCAAAGATAGGCGCTGGGAATGTAAGCCAAGGTTTTCCAGGCCTACATTTCTGGCATCTATTTTTGACGTGAATCACGCCTATGTAGGCGCCTACCAGCACCTAACGTTACTTCTGGCATTAAGCGCCATTAAGCACCTCCAGAGGCACGATTCTGTTGTCATTTGTTTAGGCACCGGTAGGCGCTTTGAATTTGCCCCTTAAATTGTGTTTCAAATGGTGTTTCACTCTAAACATAGGCGCCAATAGGGCGCCTACTGGCACCTAAGTTAAGGAACCATTTATAGAATTTGTCCCTAAGAACACGTTAGTGCAGTGTCCCACAAACTTTGTCGAGCCACGGCACACTAAATGTAGTGGCTGTGGCTCGAGGCATCCAGAAGTACGCGGGTGTCACCATGATGACATCATGCTTATGTGTGACATTACGTCGATGTCTGCACATTTGAGAAGGCCCTTCAGTCAGGCCCTGAACCACCAGTAGGGGGTGCCAGCAGGGAAGAGGGCTGGAGAGGAGAGGCACCAGCTGATTGCCTTCAGGACATGCCTCTCGCCATGAGAGGCATGTCCTGTAAGCAGTCAGCTGGTGCGGGCACCTCTCCTCCTCCCCAGTGTGTAGCAGCACACATTACATTACATTACATTACTGGCTTATATTCCGCCTGTACCTTGCAGTTCTAAGCGACACACAGTTTGCGATACACTGCATTAGTGTTTAGTGCAACTTTATAAAAGGGCTCTTTTGTTCCTTTATTAAGGATGCTTCTGCAAATGGGGGATACTTGGATCCAAACTGTGTTTGAAAAAGTTTAGATTTGATTTATGACCCATAGATTAAAATTGACTGTTGAAAAAAACTGAAGTGTTTTGGGTGGGCCATAAAATGCAAGCTTTAGTTAAACCATGAATATTGTTGGACTTTGGGTAATATAAAGCTTCCCATAAAGATCTTTGCTTAGTGTTGTATTAGTTTTTTGTCATTTCCATTTTTAACATTGCTATATGACCTTGTACTTTTAATGCCCAGTGCATTATTATTGTGAACTGCCATGAACTGATGGTTTGGCGGTATATAAAAATAAACAATTATTATTAAACTACTAGCTGATGCCCCGGCGTTGCACGGGTATTTAATTATAGCAATAACACTGTAAATGGATTCAAATAAAGATACTTTAAAGTGGTGAATGAAATTATTGTTTTACAGCTTAATAAAAAGTAAAATATTCAAATTATAATGTGAAATATTTGACAAAATGAATACAATACAACTAACGCAAAACGTGATTAAAACCAACATTTTTAGTTTCACCTCCAGGAGCAAGAACATATAAATTGTTGGGTGAACCCACCCTTGAGCAAGCAACATAGAGTTGTGGGCCGAGAGACCCCCAGAACATATCACCCCAGGTAGTGAGGGATCTGCATACCAAGTTTCGTTCAAATCGGTCAAGCCGTTTTTGAATTAATGTGAGAATGGCAGCTTTTTACATTTTTTCCATTGACATGAATGGGTGAAATCTGATTTTATGTTTGTAGCTCCGCCCACGTGTGCAGGTGGGCCGCGATACCCCCAGAACATATCATCCCAGGTAGTGAGGGATCTGCATACCAAGTTTCGTTCAAATCGGTCAAGCCGTTTTTGCGTGATCGCGGCACATACACACACACATACATACACACATACATACCTCCGATTTTATATATATAGATTATTAAGAGACCTCGGAGGTTTGGTTAGGTTCTGATCTTAACTTTAAAGAACATAATTCTGGATTGATAAAAATGCCTTATGTATTTAATAAGGATGTGTATTCCTTTAAAACAACACAGGAAATGTCAGCATATCCCCAGTGCTTTCATGTCATTGGCAAACCAAAGTGAGGAGAGCAAAAAAATTGTGTTTTTTTCATGTGCCATCAATAGTGCATACGCTCAATGACTGTTTCCATGACAACAAAATGATTTTTAAAAACTTGCCTAGAAAAGACACAGAAAGCAAAAATATTCTTGCTACAATCTGCCCTTACTAAAGTTTCCAAAGACCTGTTCTTGGCAAGATCCAAAGGTCTCTACTCTATCCTCATCCTTCTTGATCTGTCTGCTGCCTTTGATACTGTTGATCATCACCTACTCCTTGATATGAAGTCCTTGTTGGGATTCCAGGGTTCTGTCCTCTCCTGGTTTTCTTCCTATCTCTCCCATCACACCTTCAGTGTATGCAGTAGTGATTCCTCCTCCACAGCATTCCCACAATCAATTGGTGTACCTCAAGGCTCTGATCTGGGACTGCTCCTTTTCTCAATCTACACTTGCTCACTTGGAGCACTGATCTCCTCCCACAGCTTCCAGTAGGCTGACAACTCCCAGATCTACCTCTCTGCGCCAAATATCTCTACTGAAACCCATACCAGAGTTTCAGCCTGCTTGTCTGACGTTGCCCCCTGGATGTCACACCGCCATCTAAAATTGAATATGACTAAAATGAGCTGCTCATCTTCCCGCCTAAACCCACCTCTCCGCTTACCTCGTCCTCTGGCTCTATGGACAACACTATCATCCTTCTTGTTTTGTCTGTTTGAAATCTCAAGGTCATCTTTGACTCCTCTTTGTCCTTCACCACCCAGATACAACATATCGCTAAAACCTGCCACTTCTTCCTCTATAACGTTACCAAAATCCAATCCTTTCTTTGAGCACACAACCAAAACACTTATCGATGTTCTCATCACCTCACGCTTAGACCACTGCAACTTGCTACCCTCAGACCCTCCGTTTAGCCATCTCGCTCCCCTTCAATCCATTCATAATTTGGCTGCAAGACTCATATTCCGGGAGAGCCACTTTACACATATTACCCCTTTCCTAAATCCACTTCATTGGCTTCCTATCCATTTCCGAATACAATTCAAACTCCTCTTACTGACCTACAAATGCACTCACTCAGCTGCCCCTCACTATCTCTTTTCATTTGTCTCCCCCTATGATCCCCCCTCTCCCGTGAGCTCCGCTTAGCTGGTAAGTCCCTCCTTTCTGTGCCCTTCTCTTCAGCTACGAACTCCAGACTCCGTCCCTTCTGCCTTGCTGCGCTGTATGTCTGGAACAATCTGTTCGAATCCCTATGGCAGGCTCCGTCTCTGGCAGTGTTCAAGGCTCAGTTAAAAGCCCACCTCTTTGAGAGTGCTTTCAACTCCTAACTCCTCTTACCTTGGGTTCTACATCCCCAACCCTATATGTCATATTTGTCTGTCCAAGTTATATTGTAAGCTCTTCCAAGCAGGAACCATCTATAAAAGTCAAAATGTACAGTGCTGTGTATACCTCTCAGCGCTATATAAGTGATAAGTAGTAGGAGTAATAGTTACACATTTATGGGTCCTTTTACTAAGGCACACTAACCAATTTAGCGAGCGCTAATTGATTTAGTGCGCACTAAATGTTAACACATTCATAGAATATAATGGGCGCATTAGCATTTAGCGAGCACTAAATCAACTAGCACACCTTAGTAAAAGAGGGGGTTATTTAAATGAAGATCATCTTTGTACATTAGCTCAGACGGGTTTTGTCTCAGTTGGATTAATGCAATGGGATACTGATGATGGGGTTCCAAAAACTGCTCTCTGGGTTACAGTTGATCTTCAACATAATTGTGGCCAAAATACCCCACCCACCCCCTGTCTTACGAAGCCGCATTAGGCTTTTTTATTGTCAGTTGCGGCAATATTATCTCCAACGCTCATAGGAATTCTATGAGCGTCGGAGCTAATACCGCTGTTGCCAGTGATAAAAAAAGCCTAACATGGCTTCGTAAAAGGGGGCCTAAGTGAACAATTAAAAAAATATGATTATGTCACCCTGAAGTTGAAGCGATTGCATTTATTGTCAGTTAAATTTCAATTCCTTACTTTAGTTTTTAGACTTAGACTGGGCTAAGGCCCTGTTTATCTCTGTAAGAAGATTTCCAGTTATATTCCTCCAGACTTGCTACATTCTTAGACAGCTTGCTGAACAGTTGAAGGTTCTATCAATATCAGATATTTGTTTGCTTGGACAGTTGCAGCTGCCAAGATGTAGAATGAGTTTTACTGTGACCTTCCAGTTGAAAAAAAAATATTTGTATTTAGGCAGGAATTGGAAAAAATTATATTTTTAATCATTGCCTTCTCCTAAATGAGTGACTAGAAAGTACTGCAAATTAATAATTCATTGATGTTTTATAAGAATGATTAGTAGGTGATACTAAGTTCAAAAGGACACCTTAATATTTGGAACTCTTTTGCACAGGCCAGCATGCTGAATGCTCTATGCTGCTCTCGACACTCAGAGTTTGTCGGGAGAAGCAGAGCATTCAGCGCAACAGCCTGCGCTAAAAACTGCTATCGTGGTTTTGTAAAAAGGGGGGAATTAGCAAACATGTATAGGTACTTTTCCCATGATTATTTTAAAACTGAAAGTACATATATTTTTACTTTGAAGACTGCACAATGTCCACAGAGTGATAAATATATACAGTACTCTTTTTTTTAAACAATGCAGGATAGATAAGATTGCACCGATTAAAACCATAATACCAAAGCAGAAAAACAAATCATGGTTCTCAGACAAGCTAGTTTCCATAAGAACAAAAACATGGCAACTAGAAAGGGCCTGGAGGAAAGATCAGATGCAGGAACGTTTCATTCACTGGACGAGGAAAATAAAACAATGCCAGCTGGCCACAACTGAAGCCAAAAAATCATACTACAAAAAGATTATAAGTTGTTGTGAAAATTCATCTACACGTCTCTTCAAGATCTTTGAATCCTTGACATCAATGCAAGTCATTTTAGGAGGCCTGATCTCACATCAACCAGATGAAATACAGCTGGCATACTACTTTCAGGAAAAGATCAAGGCAGTGCGGGAGTCCTTTACACACACCTTGGAGGACAGTACCAAACTAGCTCCAGCACTACCCAATGTAGATGAAGGCATACCAGCTGACAGATGCTGAATGAACTTCTTCTTAGTTATCTCAAAGGAGGTCTCAAACTGGCTGAAGAGACTCTCAAGAAAATCTTGATGCCTGGATATATGTCCTGCTAAACTGCTGGGTCCTGCTCCCCTGGACTTAATCCTATCAAGTTTCAAGTTTATTATAAAATTTGATTAATCGCCTATTCCGAATTCTAAGCGATGTACAAATTTATAAAAATTACAAAGTTAAGGAAGACAAACATAACTGACAAGT
Source organism: Geotrypetes seraphini (assembly GCF_902459505.1). Taxonomy (NCBI): domain Eukaryota; kingdom Metazoa; phylum Chordata; class Amphibia; order Gymnophiona; family Dermophiidae; genus Geotrypetes; species Geotrypetes seraphini. Next base: position 138,448,770 of record NC_047092.1, on the reverse strand, counting down.
GCTAAATCTACTAAAACATATTAATAAGTCAACTTGCACATACATCAAACACAAGGAAAACTAGGAAAGAAATACAATCTGGTTATAAAGAAAAACAATAGGAAAGGGAAATGAAAACTATCAAAAATATCTAAAGATGGATTAAGAGCCATAAGCAGTTCATTTAATCATTGAATGCATCTTTAAAAAGAAAACACTTGAGTTTGCTCTTAAATTTTTAGAAATTATTTTCCTCTCTTAGATAAATTGGAAGGACATTCCAGGATTGAGGAGCCGTGACTGAAAAAATAGATTGCCGCTGTGTGTTAATAATTTTAAGAGAGGGAATGACCAATAAATGTTGGTCATTTGACCTCAATAATCTAGATGAAGTATAAGGAATTAAAACTTTATAAATAAAAGCTATGGCTAACAGACTGTCAATTCGTGCTTAAGCCATGGTTCTCCACTTTCATTGTCTCTATTCAATGTCTACCTAAGAGCAGTGGGTAGAAGTCTCACCTTTCCGCAGGTTTACCTTCTCTCCTGTGCTGACGATATTTTCATATTCTGTGCAGCCAATGAATCATTTGACAACACATTATACCTCATAAAAGCTACTGTTGACAATCTGAGTACATGATCTCAAACTTTCTTAAGATCAACAAACAGAAGACCAGGGTGTTCTGGTTTGGAGACTACAACTTAATACCTTGCAAGGAACTGGTGCTATTCACAGGCATGATGCTTAAAATAGAGAAATCCTCTAAGGTGCCAGGTGTTACCTTAGACTCCTCACTGTTGTTCAAAGACCAGATCATGTCCTTAATAAGGACCTAATCAAACCATCAAATAGAGTCTACTCTGCACAAATCTCTGCTTCTTCTTTTGGACTCCTTGGAACCTCATCAAACACCTTCTGAAAATTCCAATATATAATGGTGGTAATTCTAGATGCATGTCCCTGAGAAATAGGCATTTACACTTGTACATCACAGGCACGTATAAATGGTAATTTCAGAAATCTATTATTTATACTTGGAGATCCACAAGGAGGCATTGTGGGGGTATGGCTTGGGTGGTCAAAATGTCTTCACATGTATTCCTCATTACTGCTCAGTTTCTAGCTTTATTTCTAGCAAAATCTAAAATTTTCAAAAAGAATTCTAGACTATACCTGTTATTTCTTCAACGATACAGTATCTACATTCTTCTCCAGTCCACTCACAAAATGCTCATACCATTCAGTTCATTTTCTGTCTTTACCCTTCCCTCTATGCACAACCTTCATCAGATTTTGAACTCTACTCAATTCACAATAACCATCCATAACCATCAGAATTTGTGAAGGTATTTGATACACTTCTACTGCCATTCTTATTTTCTTTGAATTGTTTTCAAGTTGACTTAGTGGGAGTGAGACTGGACCCTGGGCTTACAATGAACTGTCAAGTGACAAAGACAATACAAATATGTTTCACTCAGATACATTTATTGTATCGTGTGAAACCAATGCTTTCACCATTTGATTTCTGTGCCGTTGTATCTTGTCTCGGTTGGACTACTGCAATGTCCTGTACCTGGGAATAACCAAAGCCAGGTGCAGGGCACTGCAGATGGTAATGAATGCCGTGGCTAGATTGATAACAGGAACATCAAGATATGGCAACTTCACTGGTTGCCAGTGGTATTTAGAATCCAATACAAAGCAATTATGATTTATCTATGGCTTGATTCCAGAATTCTTTAAGAGTAAGATGTCTAGTTATCAACCAACAAGATCAAAGCGTTCAGAAAATTATGCATTGTTGAAAACAAATATCAACCCAAAATATGCAGAAACCAATGCAATTACCTTTTCATGTGCAAGGGTAAAACTATGGAATGCTCTTATTAGCCAAATTCAGAAATGTAGTAATAGGAGCTCATTTAGAAAACTTAAAAACACAATTATTCATTGATGCATTTTTCTGAGTACTGATTGTTGTTAAAATTAATGTTGTCTGTTTCTACTTGTCCAAATTTGTTTTAACATTTTATGTATGTAATCATTTTGTAAACCATTTGGATATAAAACAGTATAGACATTTTTAAAATAAATAAATAAAGTTTGGAAACGTGCAATAATATCTAGCAGAATTGAAGACATCTCTCACTTAGGTCATCCAAGTGCAGACCAGTAGCCAACATACCATTTACTTAAAAACTATTACAAGTAGTATCTGAACAGCTTGGGCAATACTTGGAGAAATGAAATGTGTTTCATCCTAATCAAACAAGATTTTGAAAATTCCTCATCTATGAAACTTTGCTTTTAGGAATTATTCAGATACCGCTTGATCATGATCAGTCAGTTTTCTTTTCTCAATGTATCTGCAGTTTAGACTTAGTTGATCTAAAGACTGTCAAGTAGTAAAGCATGAAGACTGACATCAAAGAAACTCTATGGAACTTATTTTAATTATATCTTTCCAGTAGAACAAATATAGCCCTTTGGAATAAACATCAATCTGAATCACACAGCTTTACTTGTGGAGTTCCACAGAGTTCTGTGCTACAACCAATACTATTTAATACATTTATAGTCTTATTCATCACTCTCATGCAAACAACCAACTTCTTTTATACATGATATTCAAACTCTGACCACACTAGACGAGGAAAGTACTGCTTATGAAAATAAATTCTCGTATAAATTATTTATTTTTAGGAAGAAGTTAAAGATAGGAATAGTCTAATATCTGGCAACTAAAATTCAGTACAAAGAAATACAGATTAATGCATTTGGGAATTAGTAATCTGAAGGAGTCTTATGAACTGGAAGGTGAGAGGCTGATATGCAAGGATGGGGAAAGAAACCTTGGGGTGATAGTATCCGAAGATCTAAAGGAAAAAAAACAGTGTGACAAGGTGGTGGCTTTTGCCACAAGGATGCTAGGCTGTACAGAGAGAGGCGTAAACATGTCTCCCCTTGTTGAGAAAGCTTCATTGGCTCCCAATCCATTTTAGGATCCACTTTAAATGCACCTGCGTCATTTTTAAGCTTTTCTATGGAATATCTGGTCCCTTTATACTGGAATACCCTTAGATCTTGCCATTCGAGGAATACACAGAGATACAAATTACTCTTCCCTTCCTTCAGAGGAATTAAATTGGCCGGGAAACTCAATCAATATTTCGCTTATAAACTGGCAGAAATGTGGAATTGGCTTCCTGATTCTGTCAGATTGATAAGTCTGTTACAACAGTTTTGTAAAGTCCTTGTTTGATTTTGCTGGTCTTTAATTACTTGTAAACCAAGTGGTGCTCCCTTCGGGAGATGGCCCAGTATATAAATAGAAGACTAGATTAGACTAGATTAGCAGAAGAAAGGAGGTGTTGAGGCCCCACTTGGAATATTGTGTTCAGTTTTGGAGACCATATCTGGCAAAAAGACTTGAAGCGGTCCAGAGGAGGGTGACAAAAATGGTAGGAGGTTTGCACCAAAAGACGTATGAGGAGAGACTGGAAGCCCTGAATATGTATACCCTTGAGGAAAGGAGGGACTGGTGTTCATCAGCTAGACATTTGTCGCCTATAAATCATCCAAAATATTGCCATAAAGCTTATCAAAGGAGCAAAGAAATAGGATCACATGACTCCACTATTAAAATCAGAACATTAGCTTTTGTTCACATATAGAATCACTTTCAAGATATTTGTATTGGCTTTAAGGCACAGTCTACAGATTCACCTCTATTTCTATCCCAAATACTAATCCCTTACTAACTGGCAAGGGTTCTCTGATCAATGCAGCAACATCTCTTGCTGATCCCTTTCTTCTACCATATCTATCAGGACAAAATCAGGCATATAAACCCTTTTATCAAGCTGTGTTGTGCATTAACACATGCCTCTCATAGCTTAAAATGGTGTAACCCAGGGCGAGTAAAGACATCCCATAGTAAGGTGCACATATGCATATGCTACCCTTGCACTAAAAAATATTTTAATTTTTAAAGCTGATGGACGTGTCTGGGAGTGGAGAGTGGGTCTTTCTGAACTAATAAATTAGCGCATCAGCATTTCCAAGCACTGACTGATTAGTGCAAGATGAGCATGTGACCATTTAGCACCTAGAAATTATATGGAAGTAAGGGCTGACATGCTCATTTTTGTTACAGGTAGTACACTATTGGAAACATTAACACATGGCCATTAAATTGGAAAATTGGCAATTTTCCAGCAACAGCAAAAAGTGTCCTTAACATGTAGCAAAGACCCATGTAAGGGTGCACTATGGCCAATTTTTGCCACAACTTAGTAAAGGGGCCCCATAGCCTTTTCATTTCGATTGGTTCCACATTATGGAATAGGCTTCTGCAAAATTAGACTGGAATCATCATTTCAGATGTTTAAAAGAAGCCTTACAGCAGTGTATTGCGGCACAGTAGTGTGCCATGAAGAGATTCTGGATGTGCCACGAGGGATTCAAGAATAGATAACGTTCAGGGCCGCATCTGCAGGGCCTCTGAACATGCGCAGACAACGTGATGTCACATGCAACATCATCGCGTCAATGTCCACACATGATCGGAGGACATCTAGACGCAGCCCTAAGCTCAGAGAAGATGAGACGAAGTTCATGCGGGGGCGAGACTGGGGATGGAGTGGAGCGGTGCTGGGGTGGAATGAGGCAGAGTTGTGGGTGGAATGGGGCGGGGCCACGTGTCCTCTTTTTTGTGTGCCGTGAAAAACATTTTGCTCCATTAGTGTGCCAGAGCTACAAAACTTTTACGAGACATTGCCTTACATCATGTTTCTTCCTTAGATGTTACCTTTTACTGATGGTCATGAAGGATTACCGTATTTTCACGCAGATAACGCGCACCCGTGTAAAACGCGCACACGGGTATAGCGCGCAGAAACCACGATTTTATGTACAAAAACTTTTGTATACCGCGCTCACGGGTATACCGCCCATGCAGCCCGACTGTCCTTTCGCCCGCCCCGACTCTCCTCTGGCCACCCCGACTCTCCTTTCGCCCTCCCTGACTCTCCGTGCGCTGTCCCGACTTTCCGTTCACCCTCCCTGACTTTTCGTGCACTGCCCCGACTCTCCGTGCGCTGTCCCGACTCTCCGTTCACCCTCCCTGACTTTCCGTGCACTGCCCCGCCTCTCCGTGCGCTGTCCCGACTCTCCGTTCACCCGCCCTGACTTTCCGTGCACTGCCCCGATTCTGATTGGCCCACGCGCCTTAGGCCCCACCAGTAGGCGGAGCTTTGGGACGGATGGGCCAATCCGGCCTCATTCCATCGTTGGCTGCCTGCCGGACAGGCGGGTTTGGCTCCCGTCTGTCCGGCCAACTACCAAAGGTACGGGGAAGGGGGGTGGGGGTGTCGTGGAGGTCGGCCAGGGGGGTCGCGGGTCGGCTGGGGGGGCGGTCGGTCGTTGGAGGGAGGGGGGTTTGCGTCGAGGGCAGGAGGGCCTGGGATCCCTCCTGCCCGTAATGTAGTGCGGGGTGGGGGTAGGGGGTCGCTGTGGCCAGGAGGGTTTGGGCTCCCTCCTGGCCCGATATTGTCGGGGAGTTGGGGAGTCGGCCGGGCAAGAGGGCTTGGGCTCCCTCTTGCTTCAATCGTGGATGCGGGTGCGGGTGGGAGCGCGTGCGAGCGGTCGTTCGGGGTGGGGGTGCGAGCGGTCCTGCTGGGGGGGGTGAATCAGGCGTCGGGCGGGGTGGGAACTATGTAAAAAAAATTTGTATACCGCGCTCACGCGTATAACGCGCGAGGGGTATGCGCGGTAGGTAAAAACGCGTATAACATGCACGTTATATGCGTGAAAATACGGTATTCATTAGCTGAATAATACTTAATTCTGTGGCTTATAACATTTGCACTCTGTAAATTCCTCTCTTACCTAAAAATAACCTATTTTGCTGTTAATCAGTCTAATGGAATATCTAGTAGTAGTATACCAAGTTTTGGATAAGCTATTTTAAAAGATCCAGAAATTTAAAATAAAAAGTATGGGGTCAAAGTTCCCTCTCCTCAGAAGATACCACCAAGACACATCACAAATAGGGTTCAAATCCTGCCCCCTCTCTCACAATCCCTCATCTTGACCCACTTCCTCCTTCAAAGACTCCTCTACTCTCCTTCCAAAGAAAATTATTCCTGTTTTCTAGGGGTTATGGGGTTCCTCAGTTACTCCTGCCCCTCCAGGTGCTGGGCTCAGAACTTGTCTGCTTTCAAAGAGTAGTATACAGTAACTAGAACACAGTAGTCGGTTATGTTTTTAAACACTGGCTATGGTATTTAAATAACATATGAGGGTCATTTCATAAATAATGCACACCCTTTTTTTAATTTACATGTTTTATTTTTATTTTTCCAAGTATTTCTTTACAGTCCTTCAATATAGTGTCCCTGCTTTGCAATGGCCGAGTCCCAACGTCCGGGAAGCTTCATTGTTCCATCCAAGACACCGTTTTTGTTCAGTTGCTGAATGGCTTGGGTACCGGCAGAAAAAAGCTTTTCCATAGATGCAAAATGATGTCCACGCATAGGTTGTTCCAACTTTGGAAAAAGATTGCAGTCCGGTGGACTTATTTGTTTTGGCCGTGGGGAAGATGGAGCTCTCCACTCGTCATTGAAAAACTACACAAATACAGCTGGAAGGTGTTACCTCATGCTCCCTACAGTCTAAACCTGTCAATGAGCTCAATCAAAAGTCACACAAATGATGATTTTTGCTTATTATCATGAAGGCATCATTATTACAGACAAAGTTCCATGTGGAAGAAGTGTCACAGCAGTGTATTATCGTGATTTTTTTTGCAAAAAATGTGTAGAAAAATGCACAAACCCGACCTCAGTTGCTCTTGGCTGGGCGACTCATTCTTCACGACAATGCTTGCTCGCACAAAGGGAATGTCGTAATTGAAAAACTACGCAAATACGGCTGGGAGGTGTTACCTCATGCTCCCTACAGTCCAGACATGAGTCCACCAGACTTTGACCTTTTTCCAAACCTGAAAAAACCTATGCATGGACATCGTTTTGCATCTCTGGAAGAGCTTTTTTCTGCCGGTACCCGAGCCATTTGGCAACTGAACAAAAATGGTGTCTTGGATGGAATAACGAAGCTTCCCGGATATAAAGAAATACTTTGAAAAAAAAATAGAACACGTAAATTTTTTAAAAAATAGTGTACATTATTTATGAAATGACCCTCATATTAACATTCAGCTCTGTCAATATCTGGATAGTGGGGGATATTCAAACCCCTATCCAGACAGCAATTTGAATATTGCTGCTATCCAGATAACTTGCCTCCTATCATGCTCCACCTCCATGATGCCCCAGGTAAATACATTTGAACATCAAGTCCATTTTTTTCAATCAAAATATGGTAGGTAACACTGTGGGTTTTGGTTCTCAAGCTTACTGTCAAGGCCAGCAGTACAGCTGAGTTTAAAAGTGAGTGGACGGGTAAATTAAAAATTAGCCAGACATGAAAATGCAAACTCTTAATGCCATGAGCTAGAATAAACGTTAGAGGATGGATCTCTTTCTGGTACTTCTTTGAAGCAATTAAAATTGGCTACTATCAAAGACAGAATGGGCTTAACAGACCATTGGTGTGTCCCCTTATGATTTTTTTTTTCAGTGTTTTAAGCCATATTGCTGAAATAACCTGTTAAGGTAACTTCCAGTCTTAAAAGTTCCAAAATAAGTCATTTTATGTCCTCTTGCAATACTACTCATATCCTGTGACTTCCAGTTTACAGATCCTGTTCACTAGTCACAAAAAATTATCACACACTATGGAACACAAGACTCAGGATGTATTGCTTTTGGACTTGATGTCAGACAGGGGACTCATTCTCATATGCCACCAACTGTTTGATGGCATCCATTCCAAATGATTTTAATATACCCAGTTGATATAAGCTGGAAGCCTGACAGAAAATATATATCACTACAGTCACTCTAATGAGTTTTTTCTTTACAAAGAGACTATCACTAGAAAGTCTCTGACAAAGAAAATAAGAGGAAATAACTAACCAATGTTTCAAGTTAGGTGTTTAATTTCCAACATATCCTGTTCAGTAATGATTTTCTGCCAGTCTGTGTTCCCGATTTTCACATGTGTAGCATCTTTTGTAAACAGAAACCCAAAGTTGCAAAGTATACTGCACACAATGTAATACTTCATTCACAGCTATTTACAAATGCCTGTTTCCCATGGGACTGTGAAAACGCATTTTATAAGAAAATGGTGTAAGAATTAGAACCACAATTCAAGAATTAATAATACCTTTGACAGGAATAGTAGCACTATCAGTAAAACACACAAGTCAAAGAACAATGTGCCATCTTCGAGATTATCTTTTTGCCATAGTATTGTTAGAAGGAAACACTAATATTTTAGAATAATTGGAAATGCAGCGATTCTGATTGTTTACATTGGCTTAAATTGTTACGTGAACTGTAAACCCTCGATATAATGCTTACCGTACTTGCTCTGTATTTCAGGCAGTTTTCTTTCCCATGCATGCATACATGCCAAAGAGAGCAATAGCAATCAGTTCTAACTTTTGGAGTCTGTTCATTTTCTGTTCCAACCCATTGTCTCTCTCATAAATGCTTGTTTCATTCAGAATTAGACAACTGGATCTGGTTTCATACACATTTGAATCTTTTCATTAAAAGTACTATAATACTTTAATAAGTATAAATTTTATATATATTATTCATGCTGACAATTATATATATATTCATGCTGACAATGCTCATAAGATAACAAGCAACCCAGAAACATTAGACTTGCTAATAGTAAAAACCTTGATAAGACATATAGTTAACAAAGTAATCTTTCTAAAAACAACATAAACTTTCACTAAAGGCCACAGACACAAAAGTGACTTCAATGTGTGAACTAGAAAATGCCTCAGGTCCATCTGCTTACTGTATATTGTATCGCTGTTAACTTTTTCTTATATTGATTGGTTGCTTCTTTCTTTTTGGTATACCTTACTGTCTTGATCAATCATTACTTTTTTTTTTCTTTAATGCTCTAAAGTTGTTTGATTAGTGTAGTTGTGGGATTGTATGCTTTGTACTTTTTCAAAAATTTGAAAAAAGATATTAAACTCATAAAGTCTCATTTTAAAGGTACATAAAAGTAGACAATGAAAAAAACATATGAACCAATATTTAAAGCCAGTTATGCATTCACCAGTGGCCAGCAAATGCATGACTTGTTTGACCATGTATTTTTAAAAGTTACATGGATTGTGTAACTAGCAATTCAAATAGTCTGATAATATTGTAAAAATGTAGGACCATCTGGAGAAAATTGGCTTTGTCACCAATTTTTTAATGAGTCAAAAGCATTGCAGAGAGATTCAAAAGGCTGCAAACATGTTATTATACAAAGGAACAAAGGATATAACAATAGGGAAGAATCTTAGGGCTAGATTCACTAAACTCTCCAATCTTGTCCCGACGATCGCAAAACCAGTTTCTACTGGTTTTGCAATCGTTCCCCGACCCGGATCCGATTCATTAAACTGCTGCCGATCAAATTTCTTACCCGATCCAATCCACCCATGCAAAAGTAGGAAGCCATCGATTCACTAAGCAGACGAAGAAACACCGATTGGGTTTGCTGATCTGAAGTGAAGCGGCTGCTGAGGACCATTCGCTTACTATCCTTGCTGACTCTCATGATCTCTTCCGCCCTTACAACCCCCATATAAAACAACCATCAAAATAAAAAATAAAATTGTAAAATATCTTGTTATTTAGAACAAAATCTTTTCCAGAGAAAGGAAATTGGTAAAACCAGAGGACATAATTTGAGGTTGAGGGGTGGTAGATTCAAAGGCAATGTTAGGAAATTCTACTTTATGGAGAGGGTGGTGGATGCCTGGAATGCGCTTTTTGGTATACCATACTATCTTGATCAATCATTACTTTTTTTCTTTAATGCTTTAAAGCTGTTTGATTAGTGTAGTTGTGGGAGTAAAACTGTGATGGAGTTCAAAGAAGCGTGGGATGAACACAGAGGATCTAGAATCAGAAAATAATATTAAAAATTGAACTAAGGCCAGTACTGGGCAGACTTGCACGGTCTGTGTCTGCATATGGCCATTTGGTGGAGGATGAGCTGGGGAGGGCTTCAATGGCTGGGAGGGTGTAGATGGGCTGGAGTAGGTTTTAACTGAGATTTCGGCAGTTGGAACCCAAGCACAGTACTGGGTAGAGCTTTGGATTCTTGCCCAGAAATAGCTAAGAAAAAATTTAAAAAAATTTTAATTGAATCAGGTTGGGCAGATTGGATGGATCATTTGGGTCTTTATCTGCCGTTATCTACTATGTTACTTTCTTTAAAACCATGGGCTCGCAATGCGCTTTTTACAGAATATATAAAAAAGCGCATTGCGAGTCCATGGTTTTAACCTGACAAAAGTGCTCCCCCAAAATCTCCCCCCCACGCGCGCCGATGCCCGCTTCCATCACCGCTTCCAAATTATGGCAGGAGGGATTCCCACTCCCTCCTGCCATCAGGCCAACTCTCCCCGAAAAAAAACCCAAACGGCAGGAGGGATGCTGACTCCCTCCTGCCAACCGATGCCCCCTCCACCTCCCCGTTCCCATTACCCTCCCCTCTCACCGTACCTGTAAGAGAGCAGGAGGGGTGCTCACTCCTTCCTGCTCCTATGGCTCAAGCGACACGTCTGGGACTTAGGCCCTGCCACGGTATATCATGTGATGCATGGGAAGGATCTAAGGCCCTAATTGGCTGAAGTACCTTGGGCTCCTCCCTTGGGAGGGGACTAAGACACCTCAGCCAATCAGGGACTTCCTTAGTGAGTGACTAAGGAAGTCCCTGATGGCTCAGGTGCCTCGGGCCCCTCCCTGCATTACTTGCAAACCAAAGTTTGACTGTACCTGCTTTTGTGCAGGCATTCTCCCAGAAAAAGCTATTTCTTTATTTAAAATACTTATACCTGCCTATCTCTAATGGTTCCATATTATAGGTTCCTATATTTATTTTAAAAATTTGTATTCCGCTTATATCCTAAACAGATTACAGAATTTACATACATAAATCCAATTATTGCTATATCATGAGCATGTAGAACACTGTTTAGATGCTCCAGCCAGATAAAAAAATTATCCCCATAATGGGGAAACCCTTTAGTTAACCTGGTTCTAAATATCCTACCTTGATATTGTCTGATAGAAAGAGTTGATACCATTACTTAAATATTGTGCTTCTAGATATTTTAGCCTTTCCTAGGTTTACAGATAGCAGATGACTCTCTTAATTCTATTTGGCAGCAAGAAGTAATTCTGCAAATTAGTATTTTTACAAAATAAAGTTTGTGCTCATTTCTATATAATACTCTTCATTTACTTAAACAATCTTAGCCAAAACCTTGAAAACAAGCCAATTGGGGGTGGGGGAATGGAGGGTACAAGCAATTGGAAGTGGAAGTCACTTGCATGTTATTAGCATCTTCATTCTTGACAGCAAATAGTATTGTAGTTGTGAAATATCATTTTGTTTAAATAAAAGAAAAAACAAAGAAAAATATAGCAAAGCATGCCATCTCATACCTGCAAAAGGAACAGGAGCATCCTTATCTAAGGCTACAAGAGGTGGATCCAAAATGACTGTATCGTTATTCTCGGTGATGACTCCATGATAAGATGTTTCAATCCAAGGCTTGTGCTTGTTAACTGTAAAACAGAATATTCCATATTAGCACTGTTCTGTTTCTACTAGTCCAGTAATTCTCAACCCAATCCCTGAGGCACACCCAGCCAATCAGGTTTTCAAGATAGCCACAATTAATATGCACAAGAGCGGTTTGCATACCACAAAAGCAATGCATACAAATCTCTCTCATGCACATTCATTGTAGATATCCTAAAAAGCCAACTGGATGGGTAGGCTATGAGGACCGTTGAGAACCACAGTACAGATCCCTTGATACTTTGATTTAAGAAGAACTTCAATGTTATAATCCAACAACAGGGCCCCTTTTATTTAAATGCATCAAAATCGAGGATTAATGCATTTTAACACCTGCTAAACCCAGATTTAATATGGCAATATTTAATAATAATAATAATAATAATTTTATTTTTATATACCGACAAAGCCATGATAGTTCGAGGCGGTTTACAACAAGCGGCGCTGGACAATCAGCGAAGTAGTTACAATACCAAGAGATCAAAGTAGTTACAATAAAAATTCAAAGAAGTTACAAAGCCTTTGGTTACATAAAGTCAGAATGTGGGGATATCGAATACATGTGAATAAGAGTTCAGGAGAAGGTTTAAGAGTTCTAGGTTAAGGCTTTTGTAATATATATATATTTAGAACCTGCATTAATTTTTCCATTAACATGTGGGGTTTGCAAAAAATTTAGGAAGCACTAAGGCCCAAATTTGCAAAACTGTGCCTACCGCCCCTAATGCCCTACCACCACCTAACTTAATTGGTTTCATTGGAAATAAACAGCATGATAATTGACCTAGGGTTACCAGATGTCTGGGAAAACCTGGACATGTCCTCTTTATAGAGGCTCCCAGATGGACTTTCCAAAACCTGGCATTTGTCAGGGTTTTGGAAAGTCCCGAAGAGCTCTGGCCGCATCTGGAGGGCCTCTGAGCATGCACAGATGATGTCACACATATACGCACATGCTGCAGGCCCTCCAGACACGGCTAGAACTTGCAGGGGTAGAGAGGAGGCTGTGTGGGAGTGGGGCTGGGGGGGCGGAACAGTTTAGGGCTGGAGGCTGAACTGGGCGGAGCTGGAGACGAACTGAGTGGGGCTGGGGCAGAACGGGGCAGGCATGAGGTGGAACTGGGCGGGGTCATGTGTTCGGGGTTTTCTGAAAGAAAATATGATAACCCTAAATTGACCTCATCATCTAAAACCAATTAGAAAGCAATTAAAAGAAAAAAATGAAGACACTGACAGATGCCTACTAAAAGCACCACTGAAACACGGTCATAGAGGCGTGTAAGGATGCCTATGTCTAAAGTAGGAACGGTTTACGCCAAAAGTTGACAAAGGTGTCCTTCGATGCCTCTTTGGATGTGATTCTCATGTAAAGTAGGCACTGGATATTTAGGCCTTTAAAACCTTGGACTGCATTTCCAGCACCTACTTTAGATGTGGGCACGATTCTGAAAATGGTGCCGTTGTGTGACAGACATGCAAGCGGTGACAATTTTGCAGGTGGCCACCACTAAAAGGTGCCGTTTGTAGAATCCAGGCTTATGGGCTCCCACGTTAAGTCTGCATTAACCAGATAATGCATGCCAATCAAAACACTCTAAATCAGTGTTTTTCAACCTTTTTACACCTATGGACCGGCAGAAATAAGAGAATTATTCTGTGGACCGGCATCGGTCCGTGGACTGGTGGTTGAAGAACACGGGGCTAAGTCGTGGGCCAGACCCTGCCCATCTCTACCCAATCTCCACCCCAGACCCCGCCCCCCATAATAGTACTAATTGCACCTTGCACGTCCCTTGCATCTGGAAGCCTTCCCTCTGACGTTGCAATGTCAGAGAGAAGGCTTCTGGTTCAGGCGCAGGATACCCGTAGGAGCCACTGCCTGTGGCTTTGTGCACTGAATCAGTTAGGAAGAGGGAGCTGGCTCGAAGATAACACCGCATCAATCGCACCGTGGACCGGCGGTTGAAGAATACTGTTTTGGGCCTAATGCACGTGCTGGCCCTGTGGACCGGCAGGAAATTTCTGTGGCCCGGCACTGGTCCATGGACCGGTGGTTGAAGAACACTGCTCTAGATGAAAAATGCTAGCTAACACTCCCTTGCCTATTTCCTGTCCACAACATATCCCTACCCAAAAATATATATATTTTTTTAAATAGATAAATACTGTACAGTTAGCACACAGAAAAGGGAAAATTACTGCAAAAAGCTTTAATATGTTTTTGTAGTAAGCGTTTTCTTGCAAGGTAAAGCTTAATGCCTTTTAGTAAAAAGGTCCCAATATTTCAACTAAAATGTTGTTACTAAGGGCCTCTTCTATCAAACTGCGCTAGCAGTTTGTAGCGCAGTGAGCCGCGCTGAATGGCCCGCATTGCTTCCGAAGCTCATAGAGTTCCTATGAGCGTCGGGAGCAGCGCGGGCCATTCAACGCGGCTCTCTGTGCTAAAAACTGCTAGCGCAGTTTGATAGAAGAGGCCCTAAGTTTAGCTTTAGGTGGATATTTATTTACTTGGTTTTATATCCTGTCCTCCCAGGAGGGGTCACAAGTTTACAATTTTAAAGATAATCAGACAACAAAGATAGAAAATGAAATAATTTTGCTTTCTATTTATTGATTAGGTTTGTCAGTTTTTGGAATATACAACTGCCAGAGTTGGTTTTAGACATGAGTGGAGCTCAGTATACTACCAAGCGGAACCTTTTTCAGGTTGCACACATCCGCTAACACTATCCCTAACAACAGCTATCTTTTTTTATTTTGCACAACACACGGGAAATGCATCTCTTTCTATTTCTCTGGTGTCCTACTACATATAGGATCTGGTTTCTTTGAATTTCTGTCTTCATATTTCTACTGAATTTTCTAGTTTGTGATCAGTTAATTTGTCCAAGATACTATGTGATGTCTCAATAGGTGTTGAAAGGTCAGGTAGTAACATCAATAAGCCATCTGCATATATAGAAACTTTGTAATCTGCTGCTGTAAGCATAAAACCTACTGAACCTAAGGGTATGTTGAACATGGTAGGGGATACTGGAGACCCATGAGGAACTCCAAAAGGTTTTCATAGAGAAGAATGAACCTTTGAAATTTTACCATATATAGGGGGTCTTTTAATAAGGCGCACTACATCGGCTAGCACGCCTTAGTAATAGACCCCCATAATCTTTGAAAGAAGAAACCCATGAACCATTTCAAAATATTTCCCTCTATACCAGCGGTCTCAAGCCTGCGGGCCGCATGCGGCCCCCCCAGGGACTATTTTGCGGCCCGCAATCTGTCCTCGACTAAAGCAGAGGTCTCCAATCTACTTCCCTTCCAACTGCCCTCCCCCAAAGCCACCGCAATCGGGGAACAGGCCAGCACCCGAGGTCTTACTTCTCCCGGCCCTTCCCTAAGCCACTACCATCGGGGAATAGGCCTCCACCGCCGCAATCTGGGAACAGGCCGCGCCGAGGTCTTAACTCTCCCTGTTTATCTTCCCCAGCTCGGAGCCGATCAATTCTCGCCACTCAACGTCAATTCTAATGTCGGGGAGGAAGTTCCGGGCCAGCCAATCGCTGCCTAGCTGGTCCGGAAGTCCCTCCCCGACGTTAGAATTGACGTCGGGTGGCGAGAATTGGTCGGCCCCGCGCTGGGGAAGATAAACAAGCAGAGTTAAGACCTCGGCGCGGCCTGTTCCCCGATTGCGGCGGTGGCGGCCTGTTCTCCAATGGTAGTGGCTTAGGGGAGGGCAGGAGGAAGTAAGACCTTGGGCGCTGGCCTGTTCCCCGATTGTGGCGGTGGAGGCCTGTTCCCCGATGGTAGTGGCTTGGGGGAGGGCAGGGAGAAGTAAAGAAAGAAAGGGGGGACAGGGAGACAGAAAGAAAGAAGGGAGATGGGATACAGACAGAAAGGGGCACGGAGAGAGAGAGAGAGAGAGAGAAAGAAGGGGACAAGGTGAAAGAAATAAAAAGTTGGGGGAGGGAAGGAGACAGATGCCAGACCAGGAGAAAGGAAGGAAGGAAGGAGGGAGAGAGAGAAAGGAAAGAAAGAGATGTCAGACCATGGAAATAGGGACAGAAGAAGAGAGAGACAGAAGGGAAGGTAAGACATGGAAAAGTAGATTTTGAAAAGAAAGCAGTTAATGCCAAAGATGGATGCAAGGCAGAAAGTGAAGATGGAGAGAAAACCAGTCAAAGGACAAGAAGACCCTGGAAACATAGTTAAATGCACAGAAAAATAAAGTCACCAGACAACAAAGATAGGGAAAATGATTTTATTTTCAATATAGTGATTGAAATGTGTCAGTTTTGAGAAAGGAAAGATATTAAACTTTAAATGTGAGGGCTGCAGAAAAAATAGGGTACTTGGAGGGCCGCAGAAAAAATAGTTAATCACAATTTTGCATAAGGTAAAGCTCTTTATAGTTTAGAAATCTTTCCTTTAACTGTTAAAAGAAAGATTTATAAACTATAAAGAGTTTTACTTCATTAAATTTCTTTTAATAAGACATTAACTATTTTTTTCTGCGGCCCTCCAAGTACTACAAATCCAAAATGTGGCCCCACTAAGGGTTCGAGTTTGAGACCACTGCTCTATACCAACAGAACTCAAAATAAACATTATTTGCCATGATCAACCAGATCCGATGTGTGGGACGGTACACCATTAAAAATGCACCAGACATATATGCGTCGCTGGTTCGCTCTATTTAAAGCTTTATCTTTTACGCTTTGAAGGGGTGTGTGGGTGAGAAACCCCCCTCCCTGACTATAGTTAGAAGTGCTGGCGCTCCCGTTGGGGGAGAACCCCCCAATACACTGAAAACTCCCTTTTTTCCATGTTCGGGAGTTTTCAGTGTAGTGTGTGTGTGTGTGGGGGGGGGGGGTTCCCCCCACACACACCCTCAGAGCGTAAACGATAAGGCTTTAAATAGGGTGAACCGGCGATGCACATATGTCTGGCATGTTTTTGTCAGGACGTGCTTGTTGGCGCAGCTTTGTCCGCCGCACTTTTGACGCGTCATCGTGCAGGACAGATCAAATTGTAATGAAATAGTTTGCTGTCTTCTTCCCAATAAATATCTGCCCTCTGCTAATATGATTCCTTTCACTGTCTCTGTAGTATAACATTTACAGAAATCAGAATAATGAAGTATCTCAAATCTGTCCAAAAATGATATTAGCTGAATAGTAGCTAAGCCTTACATTAACTTAGTAAACAATGGTATGGAGGCCACTGATTTGTATTTGGAAACTTCATGTACACCTATAAAGGAATTTTTAACAACTGGCATAAGAATAACATTAGATAGCAAATAATCATATGATTCTAGCCATCATTTCTAGAAAAATAAAAATGACTGAAGAGGCCCATCAAATATGGAGGGCAGTCATCCAACCAACAAAAGGATGAGCTGTACTTATTGAATAAAGTTTTTAGTTCTACACATATTTTGACTGCAGACACCACAAATTGTATTCAAAAATAATCTCTCTCAAATGTGCTGTTAATGATAGCAAACGGATCAGATTCCTGAGGAACGAACTGTTTGCCAATACATGGTCTGTGTTGGGTACTGTCCTTCATCATATTGCTGTGATTTACATTTGAAATTTGACTTCTGTTAAACTTGCTGCGTTTCATCCTGACATTTGGTTTGTTTTCCCCACTTGTCCTGTGACTTGTTTAATTCAAAACCATCAACTGTTTTAGTCAACCTCATATATTGTATTGCTTGAAACCAATGATTTCTCCTTTTGACTTTATGACTGATGTGCAAGGGATGGTTTTATTGAAGTTATTTTATTCTTTATTAATTTTGAAACAAATACAGAGTGCAATATAATATAATATATATATATAAACAATTGGTACAACAAAACTGCACTTATATCTAACAAATAATAATACAAGTACATTTCAATCTCCCCCCCTTCCCTCCCTCCCACCCTCCCTGGATGTGTGTGAACTCCTTTTTTTTAGAAACGGTTTTATTGAGGTTAGATAACTGCAGCGCTCTTTACCTTGGTATTTCTGAAACAAGAGGATGAGCACTGCAGTTAGTGCAGAATGCTGCAGAACAGTTGGTTATGGGTATTGAAAGAACAGCCCATATTACACCATTACATTGGTTGCTAGTTGTATTTTGAGCCCAATATAAAGTGGTATCAGTTGCTCATCAAACTCTTTACCATCAGACACTATGGTACTTTAAAAAAAATTGTGGTGCCTTATCAAACAAATAGATCTTTAAGATAGTAAATCAGAAGTTATTGGATTTGATAGTATGCTGATATGCTGATACTAGGGTGATTGCCTTTTGTATAGCTGGCGCTAATTATGGAATTAATTGTTAGGTCAGTTGTGGTTGTGTGCAGATAGGTTAAAATTTAAAAAAAATTATTAACAACACACTTGTTTGTTTCAGCATTTTTGTGAAGCAACTGCTAGATTAGTGAAGTAGTAGGTTAAATTTTAAGAGAGAATATGTCATGATGCTGTTGTTTGATGTTTGTATTTGAATGTTATGGGGCTCATTTTCAAATTAAATGAATGGCCAAAAGCATAAACTAGCACTTGGATGTCTTACTAGTCAAAACGGCGAAGTAGGCATTTTCAATACTGACTTTCTGGACATCTTTCTGGTTGTTTTGTCACCAGTGCATCTAAATTTTAAGGGTGTGTGTTAGAGGCATGTTTTTGGTGGGATTAGGGCAGGTTTAACACTTGGACATTCAGCAGGGATAATCAAAACATCCAGGGCTTTCTTTTTTTTTTTTAGTTTGGAGCTAGACCTGTTTTAAAAGCATCTAAATACTAAAAATGTGCCCAAACTGACAAGATGACCACTGGATGGTTTAAGGCAGGAGTCTCAAAGTCCCTCCTTGAGGGCCGCAATCCAGTCGGGTTTTCAGGATTTCCCCAATGAATATGCATGAGATCTATGTGCATGCACTGCTTTCAATGCATATTCATTGGGGAAATCCTGAAAACCTGACTGGATTGCGGCCCTCAAGGAGGGACTTTGAGATCCCTGGTTTAAGGCAAGATCCCCCTTACTCCCCCAGTGATCACTGACTCCCTCCCACTCCAAAGATGGGGGGAAAAAACAGTACTTTCCAATTGTCCTACCCTGTCAAAACGACTTGCCATCGTTTGATCATAGGGGAACCCCAATCAGCTGAGCCAGTTTCAGGGTGTCCTGCTTGCTCAGCTGATTGAGGATTCTCCTGACACAGATCAGCTGAACCAGCAGGGAGATGTACCATTGTCTGCCTCATACCCACTGACCCCCAACCCCCTCCATAGAAAGCCCACTCCATATATAACCCCCTTCCATTGAGCTGACACCCTCCATAGCCACCCAACACCCCTTGACATCCCCCTGACCTCCCCACACACCTGGCAAGGAGGTCCACGATTCTTCTCTCCCTCCCACCATCCCTCTCCACAGAAAGCCCCCTTCCACTGAGACCTATACTCCTCCCCCCAACTTCCCCATACACTCCTGACATCCCTACACACCTTTATACCTTCTGATGAAACATTGGCAGGAGCTGTGCCCACTCCCTCCTGCCGATATGGCTGCCTCTTCAATGGTTGCCCTTCCCCTCCCAGTGCATCTTGGGATGCAATGTGAGGGGGAAGGGCTGCTGATGGATATTTTTGTTACTAGATTTCTAGACATCTCAGTTAGATGTCCTATTGAAAATGTTCCTCTATGTATATGCATATGTAAAATGCCTAGTTAATAGACAATATATAAATTTTAAAATAAACTGGGTCGAAATTAGTCTACAGTCTATTCACTGGAATAGTATGTCGGATTTGGTATTTATAATTTACTTCCAAATATTATACACTTTTATCCTGAAAATAAGAGGCTAGCATTCAGCATATATGGTACAGTGTACGTCAGTGTACAGTGGAGTGTAACCAGCTTGGAGTGGCAGATACAGCAGTCTACATAGATCATACTGATCCTTACCTACCATTATTTGCTATGTTTCAACATTATACTGATTTATTTTACATGGAAATTATAACTGAATACATAAAAATAATACACTGATAAAAGATATTCAAAGCAAGCTTTCTAAAGGTAACACAATCAATTTTTATACAGTAATATGTATATTATACTGACATGCACCGTTGTGGTGACAACCAAACCAATTACTGAAAACCCTGCAAAAATACACTTAGTGCCTCTATAGAAAATATGCCATTCTGAAACAGAATTAAATTTCAGGACTCAAACAGTGCTACAAAGGCAATGCTACATACATTACACAAGGCGCCTAGTCCACCTACTGAGAAACAAAACAACTCAGACTGTGACAAATCCCTACACAGAAACTACAAGCTAGCAGTATCCTTCACCACAGGCATGCATGGAGGACACATACAGATCCTCACTCTATCACATTCAAAATCTGAACTAGAAACCCTAGTGCTGCATATAGAAATATAACAACAGAAACAAGTTTCCTCATGTAATGAGCAAAATGCAAAGATTTTGTACTTTTAGGTGGAAATTCAATAAACGGTGTCCCAATTGTAGACATCGGTAGATGTCCTACCACTGTCTAACCAGCCAATCAGGATGCACGTTAAAAAAAAAAAAAAAAAATCCCGAGGCAGGCTCTTACGTTGTAGGTGTATTTGCAAGCACAGGGAGGCATGTAGGGCCGCCTATGCTCGCTCAAGGCTAGGCATGGGTGTAGTTTCAGCCAGAAGTGGCCTTAGGTGAGCTTAGGAGACTCTAGGTGTCTCCCTAGGGCCATGATAGGTGGCTGAAATGTCTACATTTCAAATAGATGTGGCTGCTGAACCGACTGTGGCAAGGGAATCTCCCTGCCGCGATCAGTTTAGCGGCTCCGGCAGGGAACCCATCTTCCCCCCCCCATGAAGAGGACCAGCAGGAGAGATGCCCACTCCCTCCTTCTAGAACTCCTGAAGCCCCCCACCCCCAAATGTGCACGGCAGAAGGAATGCCAAATTTCTCCTGCCACCACCCTGGTGAGACATCCCCCGGCAGGAGGGATGTCCTCTCCCTCCTGCTGGAAACCCCCCCAAAAAAAAATCACCAGCAGGAGGTATGTCCAGTCCCTCCTAATATCAGCAGCAGGAAGGATGCCCAGTTCCTCCTGCCGAAACCCCCCATGAAGGCATACCCCACCCCGATCCCCCCAAGCCCATTCAGACCCAACCAGTAACTATTTTTCATTGGCCAACCAGAGGGATGCTTACTCCCTCCAGCTGGCAGGCCCGCCTCCACAGAATGACAGGTCTTCCCCATGGGAGTGGCCAATCGGAGTCTGGGAAAGAGGTCTAAGATTCCGGTTGGCCCAGGTGCCTGACCCATGGACCAATTAGGGCCTTAGGCCCATCAGGAAAGGGAAGGCCCGCCATTCTGTGGAGGCAGGCCTGCCGGTCGGAGGGAGTAAGCATCCATCTGGCCGGCAAATGAAAAATAGACAATAGGATCCGGGTGGGCTTGGAGGGGGTCGGGGTGGGGGCATGCCTTTGGGGGGTTCCAGCAGGAGGGACTGGGCATCCCTCCTGCCAGTGAGCTTTGGGGGATGGGTGGGTTTACGGCAGGAGGGCCTGGGCATCCCTCCTGTCGGGGAATGTCTTGGTAGGATGGGTGGGTTCTGGAAGGAGGGAGTGGGCATCCCTCCTACCAGGGGATGTATCAGGGTTGGGAGAGGCAGGAGGAATTTGGTGCTCCTCCTGCCATGGATATTTGGGGGTAGGGGGCTTTGGGGGTTCCGACAGAAGGGAGTGGGCATCCCTCCTGCCAGTCATCTTTGCAGGGGGGGGAATGAACGGGTTCCCTGCTGCAGCCGCTAAACTGATAACAGCAGGGAGTTTCCCTTGCCGCAATCAGCTCAGCAGCAATGCGATTCTCTAACTGGTGCCTGTGACATGGACACCGGTTAGAGAATCGGGGTGGTTAGGCATGAGTCCATCAGGACAGACGCAGTTTTATATAGGATGCCTGTGTGCGATTCTGAAAAGCCACTTAGGTGGTTGCTGAGACTGGACGTCCTATACAGAATCCAGCTCTTACTGTCTGATTATTCTATTGTTCTGATCAAGCTGGTCCTGGATTTTTTTTTTTCTAATTCCTCTGTTTCAGTTTTTCTCTAGGTTATCTTCTATGATCTCTTTTCCATTTCTGTTTCTTTTTTCTTCCTTTCTTTTTTGTTTCTTCCTATATTTCTCTGAAAATGATCCTTATTTTTTTTCCATCTCCCTCTCTGCCCATCTTTTATCTTCTTGCCTGCCTATTAAAACTTTCCATCTTCCACTCCTGCCTCTCCAGTTTTTATTCCCCCCTCTGTTTCTCACTCCTCTTCCAATCTTTTATTCCTCTCTCGAATTCCCTTTTGCGACTCACTTTCCTTCCTCTGCCTACTGGCTGCTACCTTGTCACTCGACTCCCTGCATGCCGCTCCCATTTTACCTCGTTTACTTTGTCCCAGTTCTATTTTCATCTTCTCCATTCTTCTTCAAAGACTATCCCCTTTTTCATTCTCTCACTCCTTACACAGCGCTTGCCCCTTTCTAGGGCCTTCCAGCTCCCTCATATCCTTTATACAATCTCCCTATCCCTTTCCACATTTCTTCATACCCATCCAAAACATCCTTATCCACAACTTTCTCCCAATCCTTTAATTCCTATTGTTCTCCAAATCCCAAAGGAGGGGATGAGAAACCTAGGAGAATGACTGAACCCAAACCTAGACATGATAATACAGATCCAACGCATTCTCTAGTGAGTCAGAGAACTTAAACCCTACCTCACCCATCAAATAATTTTCAAAGTAATAATAACCCTGGTACTCTCAATCTTTGACTACTGCAACACAATCCAACTGGGCATTCCAAAGTACATGATTAAGCAGATTCAAATGGTACAAAATGCAGCAGCAAGATTTGTGCTGGGTAAATCAAGGCAGACGAGTGCCACCCCACTACTGAAAGAGCTACATTGGCTTCCGATTGAAAGCAAGGTGAAATTCAAGATCTTGTTGTTGATGCACTTTCATCTCTCAGAACAACAATATCTAGTGGCCAGTCTACATCACCACACATCAATAAGCACACTGTGCTCAAGCCATGGGGTGGAAGGAGACGTACACAGATGGATCAGGAATTGGTTGGTGGGTAGAAAGCAGAAGGTAGGAGTGAAGGGCTACTACTCGGACTGGAGGAAGGTCACGAGTGGTGTTCTTAGGGGTCGGTGCTTGGACCGCTGCTATTCAATGTATTTATAAATGATCTATAAACGGGGACGAAGAGCGAAGTAATAAAATTTGCAGGTGACACCAAGCTATTCAATGGGGCTAGGACTAAAGAGGACTGCGAAGATTTAGAAAGGGACCTAAACAAACTAGGGGAGTGGGCAACGAGATGGCAGATGAAATTCAATGTAGAGAAATGCAAAGTCTTACATGTAGGAAACAGAAACCCGAGGTATAGCTACACAATGGGAGGGCTGTTATTGAGTGAGAGTCCCAAGAAAGGGACTTGGGGGTAATAGTGGACATGACAATGAAGCCATTGGCACAATGCGCAGCAGCTGCTAAGAAAGCAAATAGAATGCTAGGAATAATCAAGAAGGGTATTACAAGCAGAACGAAATAAGTTATCCTGCCGTTGTATCGGGCGATGGTGCGCTCGCATCTGGAGTATTGCGTCCAATATTGGTCGCCGTACCTAAAGAAGGATATGGCGATACTCGAGAGGGTTCAGAGGAGAGTGACGCGTTTGATAAAAGGTATGGAAAACCTTTCATATGCTGAAAGATTAGAAAGACTGGGGCTTTTTTCGCTGGAGAAGCGGAGGGGATATGATAGAGACTTATAAGATAACGAAGGGCATAGAGAAAATGGAGAGGGACAGATTCTTCAAACTTTCGACAACTACAAGAATGAGAGGGCATTCTGAAAAATTAAAAGGAGACAGATTCAGAACCAATGCTAGGAAGTTCTTCATCACCCAATGGGTGGTGGACACCTGGAACGTGCTTCCAGAGGGAGTGATAGGACAGGAAACAGTATTTGAGTTCAAGAAGGGATTGGACAATTTTCTGAAAGAAAAGGGGATAGAAGGGTATAGATAGAGGGCTAGTATTCAGGTCCTGGACCTGATGGGCCGCCGCGTGAGTAGACTGCTGGGCATGATGGACTTCAGGTCTGACCCAGCAGAGGCACGGCTTATGTTCTTATGAGCCAAAACCACCTGCTAGAAATTCTCTCTTTCAGAGACATCAAATACAAAATCATCAAGAAAAAGAATGTTCTCAGTGATGGCTCCAAGGTTGTGGAATGCCCTTCCGAAGGAATTAAAACTAGAAAAGGACACCAAGGAATAAAAACAATCCTCTTCACAGAATACTTTAGCCAATAATGCAACATAGAGGAGATACCGGGCTAGTCCCCTCTAGGAACACAATAGGATGAACACAGCAGGGAAACCCAGAATTGCAGAGGATATGATAGACAAAGCATAGATAGAAGTTTGTAAATCCAAGATGAACATAGAACACAAAACAGGTACTATGTGCGCAATTAAGTAGGATTAGTATGAACGCAGTACACGATACCAATTTATAGATAGATAGATAGATAGATATAGATATATAGATATATAAAAGCAAGTAAATTGATTAGGGTATACTGTATATGCATACTATATATGATGATTGATTGATTATGATTTAATTATGTCTGTATTGAAAACCTTATCTAACTACACTCTCAATCCAGTTCACAGCACAGTAAACATATACAACATGATAAACCAATGGAGCTATAGAGGAAATACTTGTGTTGTTATCTTCACTGGAAATTGAAACTGAAGATAGACACCTCTAAATGAGCACCTCAAAACGCTTTTAAAGTGAAAATTACCATGAGGTAGGAAAAAGCCTCAGATCCCCCCTCCACCGAACCAACGACTGAAGTTGTAAACAAGTGGAGGCTAATCGGGGTACATTTAAATCATTGGCCTAAAAAACCTCCTCATTTAATATTTCACTTAAGAAAAAGCCTTGTGCAATGCAAATAAAGAGTGTCTACTTAACCTTTAAATCACCAGGAAAATAAGTTAACAACTAATGCTTAAATCATCGTAGTGGAGTAGTGCTTATCAAAGATGGAAAAAAAAAGCGAACCACACATTGACGATGGCCAGCGTTTCGCTAATTATAAGCTGCCTCAGGATGTGAAGGTGGTCAGTCCTACAAAACACAAAACAAAAGACTTAAAGTATTTAGCTTCTATAGAAGATCTTTTCCTCTTCCTCAGATAAATAAAGGCCTCAACATACTCTCACTACAGCTCAGAGGTTAAATATGGTAGCTCCTTGAACACGGAAGATGGAAAATGCCCCGCCTATTTAACTTGTATACTCTGGTATCAAGTTCCCAATTGTAATTGGATGCGGCTGTGTGTGTGTATTGAAAACCTTATCAGAAAACACTAATGCTGTATTGTAACACCTCTACTGAAGCTCATATTGTAACACCATTAAAGAAGCTCATGTAAACCACTCTGAATTGATTCCCCAGTCACTAGTAGCAGTATAGAAGCTTTCAATAAACAACAAAAAACAAAGTCCTTAGCCATCCTCCACCAAATCCCCCAAATTCCACTCCTCCACTGCCCAATTACTGAGTTCCCATGCTATTCCCATACCTAGTCTTGTACTCTTCCATTCTTCTGTTGGCCCCTTATTCCTATCTAAATCTAAGTCCCTGTTCTTCCACTATTCCATTGTTCTCAGTATTTACTGTTCTGTCCCCTTTCCTAGCATCCATTGCTTCTACTCATCTCCCTTCAACAGCATGTATTCCCTCTGTTTCTCATCCTTCAAAGTGACTGCCCTTGCTTCTCTCTTTCTTCTCCCCCCCTCCAAATCCAGGGCAGCTGCCCACTCCATTGTCCAACCTTCCTCCTGCACTTATCCCACTAACTTCCTTTAGACTAAATGTGCAGCAGAAGGAGCACCAGAAATCAGTCTCTCCATTTCCTATTGTCCTAATTGAAAACATGTACAAAATCTATGTGTTCCCAGTGCCCGCAGGATGGAAGCTTAACAAAGGCAGAGTAGAGGAAACTGCTGCTGCTTTCATGGTAAGAAGAAAGGGTAGTGAAGAACCAAGAAGAGGGTACCACAGAGGCAGGTAGAGGCAGCCATGGCAATTGGGCCATCTTCCAAATGCTGCCATCTTAGTTGATTTCATGATAGGGTTAACTCTACTTATAAAGGAAAAAATAAATCATTTGTCTTTCACTTTCAAATGAGCAGCCAGAATCAGACTCACCATACACTAAAAAAAGATCTGCAGTTTACCCTTTTATCCTTTCCTTTGTGAAAAAGGGAGAGGAATGATTCTGTCTTGCCAGTGCCATATCCCTAAACACCACTAGCTGATCTGAAGCAGTAGTATTTTGGAGCAGGATGCAGAAATAGTATTTAAAATGAAAGGTTTTAGAGGATTAGGGCAAATGCTAGCTGTTCATATTTTTGTTTTATTATGTTGTAGAAAAGCATGCAGTAAACAGAATGAGAACCAGGAAAACTGAACCATCAATGAAATATCACCAGGAATGGCTCCTTAACCCACTTAGGACAAGATCTGATTTAAATGATAGCTGACAAGCAACAAGAAGAAAATTACCTGCCCAGAAAGTAAACATACAGTTATCTAGAATACATAATCAGATCAACAATCTGGTTCCTTCTTTATGGAACCAACTTCCAATGAGGTTACAACTGAAGAAAATTAAAGTTTGTTCCAAAACATCTTGAAAACTGGGTTACTCTTGTGTGCCAATGTTTAAATATTTTACAAATTTACAAATATTCTGTTTGGGATTAAATATAATTTGGTTCTATTTGGTGGATGTGTTATGGTATTTCTCATTTATGCATTATTTGGTGGAATATCTGGGGGGTTTTTTTGGGGGGGGTTGCATGCTATCAATTGTGTTGCAGACTTCTCTGAGCTTTGTTGAAGAAGGACGGTGGAACAGGGTACACCATTTGGTTCAGAATTATTTTTCTTGGTTTTTCCTCCTATACAGGAGGGTGCGTCTTATGGTCAGGTGCGTTTTATAGAGCAAAAAAATATGGTAAATCTAATTTTTAAAAATGTAGGCACTTGCAAGCACCTACAAACAATGACATCCAACTCCCATTCTTAGAGGCATCTACCCATGCCTACATCTAAAGAAGGCATAGTTTATGCCAGAAGTAGGCATAAGGACACGATTCTAAGTAGATGCCAGAAATGTAGGCCTATAAAGCCCTGGCCTACATTTCTAGGACCTACTTTTGACATGGCCAGGATTCTCTAAACAGCGTCATTGAAAACTGACATGTGATCAACATCACTTTTCTAAGCGACCTTCGCTAATGGCGCCATTTAGAGAATTACATTACATTAGTGATTTTTATTCCACTATTACCTTGCGGTTCAAGGCTCTGGCCCTATGCACTTCTAGTGGAAGTTCTTACTCATGAATGAAGAGAATTATCTAACAGCCTGGAGGACAAAATGAATGTTATTTTGAAGGATATAAAAAAACCTTACACCTGGAGACTCCCGGTAGAGTGGTCTTCTCTTTAACTCCCTTCTCCCTTAGGGAAGGGTTTAAGTAGCTATTTTTCAGCCATGTTTTAATAGATTACCTGGAACATCAGTGTGAGGGATTAATGAAAACAGAGTCATGCAGCAGGGTGGTTTCTTTTGCTGCTGGTTTGAGTGGTGGAAGATATGCAGGGTGCTACACACAGGAGCACATATTAGAAGGCAGCGTTATAATGTTTAAGGACTCTGTTTCTGTGGGATACACTTTGATTCCTAATGATTATATATTACTTAACTGCTTCTAACAGTATCTTTGTCATGTTTGCAGAGACTTTCTGGAAGGGAAAGGATAGGGAGAAAAAAGCAAAATTCTGCCAGGTCCTTGTGACCTGGATTTGTTACTGCTGGAAAAAGGACACTGATAAAAGGCTTGATCTCAGCCTTCAGTTTCTTAGTCCTACTGACTAATAGTCCATCTAGCCCAGTATCCTCTGTCTAACAGTGGCCATTCTAGGCTACAAGTACCTGGCAGACTCCCAAGTAGTAGCAACATTTCAAGCTATCAATCCCAGGGTAAGCAGTAGCTTTGCCATGCGTATCTCAATAGCAGACTATGATTTTTTTTTTCCTCCAGGAACTTGTCAAAACCTTTTTTGTAAAAATCAGATGTTCTAACTGGTGTAATAACATATACCAGCAAGTGAATTGTTAAGATCTGGAACGCGTTGCTAAAGGATATCATATATTTTTCTATTACTTGCTAGAAAACAGAAATTAAAACTTTTTTTATGAGATAGTTGTCTCCCATCCCCCCCGCTTCAAAAACCACACCCTGTCTCAAAGATCCCTACTTTCTCAGACATAGGTACTTATTGGTAGATTCTACTGTATAAAAGATACCTATACTTAGGTGCCTAGATCGGTGTGCTTAGCTGATCTAGGTGCCTAACTTAATTATTTAAAAAGCTCAGTTAGACTCTATAACAAGCAATTAACACCTCATAATTGGTTTAAATTAAAATTAATTAGATAGTAGGTGCCTACTACATTACATAGGTATTTAATCCAAGGCACTTACTAGAAAGTAAGCGTGGCTAGGGGATAGACTGTGGGTGTGTTTAGCATATAGACACCTGTTTGGGACTTAGGCACCGATATTTAGACCAAGAAAGCCCTCACATAATTAGGGTGTACTTAAGGTTCAGATGCCTACTGGCACCTAAGTTCACTTTAGGCACCGCTAGGCGTGAGTCTATAAACTGTGTCTAACTTAAGATTGACATGTCCTATGTGTCGTGTTCCTTGGAGCCTCAGTGTCATTTATAGAATTGGACGCTTAAGGACAAATTCTATAAACGGCATCCCAATTGTAGGCACTGGTATGCGTCCTACCACTGTCTAACCAGCCAATAGGGATGTACTTTTCTTTTTTTTTTAACCACCCTGATGCAGGCCACCTACACCATAGGTATCTGTCACTGTTCAGGGAGACGTGTAGGAACATTTAAGCTTTTCCAAGGCTAGGCATAGGTGTGTTTTATCCCACACGTGACGTTAGGCAAACTTAGGTGGCCATAGGCATCTCCCTAGGGCCACTATAGGTGCCTGAAATATAGGCCAGCAAAATGCTTGTCTACATTTCAAATAGATGTGGCCGCTGAGCCAATCGCGGCAAGGGAAGCTCCCTGCTACAATCAGTTTAGCGCAGCAGCAGCAGGAAACCCATTCTCTCCTTCCGGCCTGCAGGAGGGATGCCCACTCCCTCCTTCTGGAAACTCCAAACCCCCCCCCAAAAAAAAAAAAAAAATGTCCCTAGCAGGAGAAGTTCCCAATT
Organism: Geotrypetes seraphini; assembly: GCF_902459505.1. Taxonomy (NCBI): domain Eukaryota; kingdom Metazoa; phylum Chordata; class Amphibia; order Gymnophiona; family Dermophiidae; genus Geotrypetes; species Geotrypetes seraphini. The sequence goes on along the minus strand of NC_047092.1, from coordinate 138,419,616 downwards.
CCTCCTGCAGCAATGGTGAACCCTCTCGACACAGTCCAAGGCAGAAGGGATGCCCACTGCCTCCTGCCACTGGCCCCATCATCCCATGAACTCCACCCCAACACTCCCAGACTCCACCCCTTACATTCCCTGATACCCCAAGATCCCACTGCTGCCCCCAAACTCCCTGAATGCCCCCTATACCTTTATCTGATGGCTGGCAAGAGGCATGCCCATGCTTTCCTGCCAGCAGGTCTGCCACTGCAAAATGGTGGTCCTTCCCCTTCCCAGTGCATTCTAGGATGCACAAGGGAGGGGCCTAAGGCCCTGATTGGCTCAGATGCTTAAGGCCCCTCCCAAGGGGCCTTAGGCACACAGGCCAACCGGAGTCTTAGGTCTTCTTCTCAGTGCATCCTGGGATGCACTGGGAGTGGCCTAAGACTCCGACTGACCAGATACCTAAAACTGGAGGCCTTAGGAATCTGAGTCAATCAGGCTTTAGGCACCTCCCTCTGTACCCAGGATACTGAGGGAGAAGCCTAAAGACCTGAATGGTCAAGCCAATCAGAGCAAATAATTTTAAATTATAGCATTGTTTTAAAGGATGACAGTGAACTTTTTTATAGGCAATGTGACATCCCACCTAATGAGTGATTTCTGTTAGTAAGGTTTCCTCTTCATAACAATGAAATATTTATCCACGTCACACATCCTCATGTGGCTTCGTCTCTGATACTGAGAACATATAGTAGATCAAATGCAATCACATTTGGATTTACATGGTTCTGAGTTCCTAATCAAGATACTAATTCTCACAAATCTGAGACTCATGAGCTGACATATCCAGGACATTTCATTCCAGTTGCTAGCTTTTTCTTTTTGTAGCCTATAGTCTAAACCTCAATTGAGCCCAAAATGGTTATTAAATATCAGTGATGTCAATTGGAACAGCAATGGATTAAGTCTAGACTATTGTGATATAAAATGTTATCATGATATGACCAATGTCAGACTACAAAAACATGTTACTTCTATTGAGATGGTGATTAATAAACCAATTAAAATATTTAGAACTACTGTACTATTATTAGGGCAGGATGCTAGATCCAGTAGTTCTAGTAGACTTTTTATTAGCATAACACAACCCCCCCCCCTTTTTTTTTCAAAAGTGTAGCATGTTTTTTTAGTGTCGGGTCTTGGTGGTAACAGCTATGACGCTCATAGAATTCCTATGAGCGTTTGAGATGTTTCCACTGCTGTTGGCGCTAAAAACTGCGCTACAATTTTGTAAAAGGAGGGGGAAATGTAAGATCTACCATTAATGCTGGTGAAAATTAGAATTGTATATAAACTCTAAGTGATCTAATAGAAGGTACGAGGTCTGTTCAATAAGTTCCAGGACTGATTTTATAAAAATGTATTAAACAATCTTATAATTTATTCCATTGGGCTTCCTTCACAGTACTCCCCTTCTCTAAGTGAATAGTTTTCCCAACATTAATTCCACTTCTGGAAACAGTCCTTAAATGCATCTTCAGGAATCGTCAAAAGTTGTTTCATGTCTTCAGTGGTACTGAATTGCTTTCCTTTCAGAATGGATTTAAGTTTAGGGAGCAAGGGCCAAGTCAAGAGAGTAAAATAGCTGGAGAAGAACGATCATCGCATTTTTGTGCAAAATTCAGGAATTTTGATGCATTCAAAACACCTTCCAGGACTCATGGCATGTTTCCCATAAGCCATTTTCAACATTTCAAACGTTTCTGTAGTGGTTTTACTCAATTTAAACCATTGAGGTCGCATATGATCAAAAATAGATGATCACGAAAACACACTTTCTTAAAAACTGCTGTAGCTCGGAGACTAAAACAGATAAGAACATAAGAATTGCCGCTGCTGGGTCAGATCAGTGGTCCATCGTGCCCAGCAATCCGCTCACATGGCGACCGTCTGGTCAAAGACCAGCGCCCTAACTGAGACCAACCCTACCTACATACGTTGTGGTTCAGCAGGAACTTGTCTAACTTTGTCTTGAATCCCTGGAGGGTGTTTTCCCCTATGTCAGACTCTGGAAGAGAGTTCCAGTTTTCTACCACTTTCTGGGTGAGATATCAGTAAATGGGGAAAAAAAAGCAGGTTACTCATGAGGTTTCATGCTATTCAATGCCACCTAGACGCCAAAAAAACTTCCTGTTGGTGTGCAATTCAAACTGTCCTGGAACTTTTTGATCAGACTTCGTATGTATTTAACTGTACCAATAAGGGTGAAGACATTACATCAGTTATTGTGTTTTATATTTACTCATTCTTCAAATGATCTTACATCATCATATTTATTAAAATAATGCTCATATAAAGTTTTGAATTCCGGGGGCGAAATGCGTGTGTGTGGGGGGCCAAAACTTCCTACAACCATCTATTTATCATCTCCTATTGGTGCTCATTCTTGAGATATTGACTGCTTATAAAGACTCTACTCAATGTTTGACTCCCTGTTCTTCGGGTACTTCTGTTATTTCAAAATCACTGCATAGATTAATCAAGTGTATGCATCCCTAACTTACTGCACTTTATATTTCCACATTTTTTATATTTCTTGCTGGTTTACATGGTGTGAAGTTTTGATTCCCATATAAATTCATGACCAAACTAATTTTCTTTTTTATTCATTATCATTTTATCAAGTATCATTATCAAGTAGTACAACTTGATAAAGTAATACAGAGTCATAATCTGTCATGTAAAAACAAACAAGAAATATTCACATTTCTTAGAAACAGAAACAATTCTTGGTGGTTATAACTCCTTCATAGACCTCAGTTTAGGAGAACGATCCAGTTACAGGGAGATAATCAAAGTAAAATTACCTATTATAAAATAAGAAACAGGCTTAATACGTATACCCCTCGGATTTTATTTTTTAGAGCTAGATTCTCCACCTCTGATCCAAAAAGGATCTTAGATGATCGGGTGCATAAAAAACATATTTTAAACCCATATACTTAATTAAACATTTACAAGGATAAGCTAAAATAAAAGTAGCCCCCAACTTCTTTGTATAATAATAATAACAGCTTATATACCGCAATACCGTGAAGTTCTATGCGGTTTACAGAAGATTAAGCAAAGGTAACAAATTGAATTGACTTTAAGAGGGGAGGAAGAAAGAGAATTAATAGGACAGGAAATTCATTGATGAGGAGAGAGAGATCAAAAGGACAAGTTAATCGCTATAGAGGGGAGAGAGAAGAGAGGATCTTCTCACATTGCTGAAAACAGCTTAAGCCTTTCTTGTGTTGATTTTGTAACATTATGGTGTAGCCATATACGTTGACTGCAGAAAGGCGTACCTATGTTTTTAAAGAATAACCTTGAATGATTGAATTAAGATCTTGCTCAAATATAAAATTTACAATTAATGTAGCTCTGTCCTTTACATCCGTAAATGAATTTTCCAAGACTGCTGTCACATTTTGTAAATCCATTTCTGCTGGTAAATTCCCAGAAAGTGATAAATTTTCAGACACAAGTACTTCTTCCGAACCACTATTTCTTTTTGGTGTAGGTAAGAAATAAGACCAAACTAATTTTCAATTCTGCATTTATTTTTACCAGTTAGGTGTGATTTATTCTCTCAGATGTCTTAGTTTAGTAAATAAACGTAAGATGCAGACCTTTTTTCCATAATAAAAAGCTGGTGATGTAACTGCTTCATATGGTTTTTAGGAGTTTGTATTCAGCAGTTCACATTTGGTTCGTAGCACACCTTAAAAAATAAGGGGTCCTTTTATTAAGGCGCGCTAACCGATTTAAACATGCACTAAATTCTAAGGCATCCATTATATTATATGGGTACCTTAGCATTTAGCGCACACTAAATTGGTTAGTGCACCTTAATAAAAGGACCCCTAATTAACTTAAAATTGATTTACGGTAATAATATACAGTATGTGCATTAACCTGCAAAATTAATGTGTGTGAGGTTTTGTAAGTATTCCAAAGTTCTTATTCACATTAAAAATGTTTTTTTTTAAACTGAATATTTGAAATAAACTGGAAAAATGTTCATAGTCACATCAATTTCCCAAAAAATTCTAAAAATGAGTCCTACAAGTTTTGCCTGTGAACATCCCTAGAGACGAGGGACATGTGACTTAGTCCTGGAAAAATAACCCAGTGTTCAATATATGGAGAAATCCAAGTCTCTGATGTAACTATAATTAGAAAAACTAATTTATTTGTTCTGTAATGACTTGGATAATTACTTATAACAAGTTTGGAGGCCCTGCTGGGCTACAACAGTGCTGTGACTTTTGAGAATCCTGATATTGTCTTGGCTATGCCTTGTTGTTTCACCTTATCTGTGATATTTCTGTACCCTGATGTGAAGAAATATGATTTTCCTTTGGCTTGCAAAGTCTGTGAATGAACTATTAATTTAGAGTTGCTTTAAATAGTACTTAACAAAATCTATATTATTTTGCTGCATCTAACAGTTCTTCAAAGTGGTGTGCAATATAAAATTAAATCACAAAACTGATTTCTACAACATCCAAATCTAACCAAAGAGTGACTGAAGCCTAGTAGCTGAAAACACCAGCCATCATAGTTACCCTTGCAAAATAAAAAGTTATGCCAGTCATCAAAATGATCAAAGAGACAACGGGACTAAAACAATTTCTGTTCCCAACCTGAGAAGAGAGAAATTGTTTCCTAAATACCCAAGACTGGATGGAAGAAAAACACTAAGACCCGGATTCTATAAACAGTGTTGTAAGTTAGGCAGCAGTAGGCACCTTATCACTGTCTAACTTGCTTTAATTAGTGTGCTAACTGACTTTGTCATTAAAAATCAATTAAAAGGTCACTAATAAAAGTAGGCACTGGAATCGCGTCTAAGCATGGTGCCTATCAGTGCCTAAGGTCAAAGTATACATGCTCGCTTTTCCATCCAAATTAGGCACTGGTAATGTAGGCCTTTAAAACCCTGGCCTACATTACTGGCGCCTAAGTTTTTCGGTAGCTGCAATTCTATTAACAGAGCCTATATGTAATTGGCATGTGGCTGGTACCATTTTTTAAAGCGCTGGCTGATGTAGGCGCTGTTTACAGAATCCAGGTCTAAGCCTATCTTTCTGAAAGTATATAGATTTATTCGGTACTGAGCACCTTTGAGAACAATACCAATACCTTAAAGCAAGTTCTTTCTCTAATTAGAAGCCAATATAATTTAACCACATCATTAGCTATATATCGTTTGAGCGTTATCCAGTTAGTGCACACTAATGCAAATGTGACAGGTGGATAATGCTTCCAATTTTAATACTCCCTCTAGAAAAAAAAAAGAAAAGTGTTTTCTAGAAATTGTATATTATTTAACTTATTGAGCAATAAGCAATTTAGTAAATGGATCCTTTGGTAGAGCCCCAAAATCAACAACCATCAGCGTTTAACTAGCAACCAATTCCAATATAAGTTTCCAGAGATGAACATTGCCATTTTCTGTACATTGAGCAATAAACATATGATTAAACAAAGGAATTATGAAAAGCACACCCCGAGACCAGTAAATGCAAGGGAATAGTAAAAGGAAGCAGAGATAAATCCCCAGAATATATATATATATCCCACACCTTAAAAGGAATGTGGTTAGGGGAGGGGCAGGAGCATTCTGAAGAGTTGCATGAGGTTTTACAGAATGTCATTTCCATACCCAAATGCCGAGAGATGGATGCTCAAAATAAATCAATAGACTACCATATAGCAATCAAAAGATGGTTTCAAAATCTTATAAGGAACTCATACTAAGAGCCAAATTCTATAAACAGCATCCCGATTGTAGGTGGCAGTAGGTATCCTACCGCTGTCTAAGCAGCTAATCGGGACACACGTTTTCTAAAAAAAAAGCAACCTGAGGCAGGCCACCTACATTATAGCTGTCTGTTAGGAGTGCAGGGAGACTTTAGGTGGCCAATCAGAGTTTTAGGCCACTTCCTAGTGCATCCCAGAATGCACTAGGAAGGAGACCTAAGACTCCAGTTGGTCCAGGTGCCTAAAATCCCTCCATTGGTATTATTCCTGATGGTAATGATGGATGGGGGAGGGAATTTTTATATTTTGTATAGATTCTGATTGTTTATAAGTGCATTTAATTTGTATGTAAATTGTATTGCACTTTTTGATAGCATTAAAAACTAAATAAAGTTAAAAAAAAAGAAATGCCTCCTCAGTTTCCAGAATACTTAATACATATTGTAATAGAAGATTGTTAATAAATAGCAGTCTGCTATTATAGTATGTATTACGTATCAGTGATTTGGCAAAATCTATTATACTGTATCTATTAAGTTCTTTGTACTTTTTTATCTTTATTTACTTAAATTCCTTCACTAAAATCTGTTCTGATCTACTGTGCTATTCATCTATATATTTTCAATTCATTCTTTTATTACCATAATATATGGGTATCTTTATACAAATCAATTTGCAAACCTTTCAAACTAATCATTATCAACGCAGCATCATAGATCAATAGTTCCTTTTCTCATCTGTGTTTAATAGAGAAACCTACAGCTTGTGGATTTGCTTTCAATTATGTTATACAGGAAATTTTTATAAAAATAAAAAGTTATCAGAAAATTCCTATTGTAATGCTACACTCATGGTAGATTCATATCTCCACTGACAAGCAATTAAATCATACATTTCTCCTTCAGAGTTTTTATGAGTTTCTGTAGCCTTGTGCTGTCTGGCTAACCTATTAATCAAGGGCAGAATGAACTATTCTGAAATGCAATCGGGTGACTGGTCAAGCAGATAATAATCCAGCTGGCTGGGGTCTTCAAGTACTCCTTACTGGGCATACTTTCTAGAAGAACATTTGGAACAGGGTTTTGAGATTATACACCGAAGGCACTTATGACATTGATGCTCCATAACAGAAGGGATGCATTAGAACTGCCTCCTCTGAAAAGACATTAAAGTAATATACCTAAACTATGAAGCAGATTCTTATTACAGTATTCCTTGAGCAACCTTCCTTCAGAATGATTTGAACACAAGTGCTGACAGTCACAGGCATTCATTTAAAGCTGCCAAATGAACTGCAACAAATTGTTCAGATACTATCAAACAAGACTTAGAACTTGAGTGCTGTAACATTCTCCAAGGGCTATACATCAAGAGGAATGGCTGGTGAGGAGCCATTTCTTCTGGGTACCTTTAACAACAGCAAGACATATAAAAGGCATGCACATTTCCTGCCTTAAGAGAAAGCAGACAAACACAAATCCTGAAGTGTAATTATGACTCTTCTGTAGTAAGTCAATGATGCTATAAGAGTTAGCCAAAGGCAGGCAAAAAAAGCTCAGGCAATCTGACCACAGAGATCTCAGAAGCCTGCACACTTCCCCCTCAATCCAGCCAATAATATATTTTCAACAAGTCTGGAAAGTATGTAGAGCATGACTCCTGGAATCATTTCCAAACCCTCTGCCCACGTATGTGTGTAGGCAGAGGAACCAACTCTTCACAAAATTAGGTTGCATGCCTGTGTGTATATCCCTGACCAGGAGGGAGGTGCAGCTTGAAAGCGATCACTAAATATTCCATTGATATGGAAATTATATCATGATTGGATTCCTTGTATTATCTATCCATTAGATTATATTAACAGATTTCAAAGGATGCATTGTAAATATAAATCACAGTGTTCCTCTTTACCAAAGTAAGAAGTATTACTGGACTTCACCACCACTAGGAAGCCGTGTACACAGAAACCAGTAGCAAACTACCTGGTTCAATCACTAAGAATGTGTGCGTGTTAATGTCCTTATTCCAGCTATGCACTATTCTTCTTAGTGCCTCGGAGGGGAATTTATCAAAGGGGCGCTAATCAATTTAGCTTGTGATAAAATGCTAAGACGCACATAGGAATATAATGGGTGCCTTAGCATTTAGTGCAAGCTGATCATTAGCGTGCACTATTTGTTTCTAAAATTTAACAGTAAAACATTCACAATAGTTCAAGACAGCATACATGGATACCACCATCAACAACACTAAATTGGTTAGGGCCCCTTGTTGAATTCCTTTTATATGTGATGGCTTCCTTCCCTCAGTGCAAGGTTGGCACAAAATTCACAAATACATGAACTAGAATCTGTGCACAAACTGATTCATCTACACAAAAGTATGCACCTAATTATGAAGTGCAAAGTGGAAAAAAAAATAAAAAATCAGGAATTACCGTATATACTCGAACATAAGCTGACCCAATATAAACTGAGGTAACCTGCCCCCCCCCAAAAAAAAAAAAGAGGAAAAAAGGTTGACTCAAATATAAACTGGGGGGTGGGGTGGTTAAAATTCAAGTGCCCTGCCTTGCCAGGCTCTGCATCCAACCCCCCTCACTCCCTCCCCAGCACTGCCAGGATCTGCATCCAGCCCCCCCTCCCTGCCCAGCTCTGTACCCTGTCCCCCCTCCACTCCCAATGCTTTGGTCCAGTGGTAGGCCAGGGCAGGAGGGATCCATCCCACCTCCTGTCCTGGCTGACTCTAAAAACTTTCCCCCCTCCCCCATTGCCTCCCCAGCATACCTTTCAAATCCTTGGTGGTCCAGCAGTGAACCAGGGCAGGAGGAGATCTTCCTATCCTCCTGCCTCATGCAGAGCAGCTAGCTGAATGGCTGCAGTGAAACGGGAGGGATCCCTCCTGTCCCAGCCCACCAATGGACCACCAGGTTTTATGGCAGGCCCAGTGTAGGCCTGCAATAGGTCCCCAGGGAGGGGGGGGGGAGTACTGACCCAAATATAAACCATGGCCCAAATTTTTGGACATTTTTTTGGCCCCAAAATCTCAGTTTATATGTTGGTTTATACAGTACAAAAAAGGAACTAACACTTAAAAAGATACCTTAGGAAAGAATCCCTCATATTTCAAATTACAGTTATCAACAATAGACTAATTTGTTCCCAGGTTTATCTCTGATTATTTTCACAACAAGAGAGGAATTCCAAGCATCTTGATTTGGGTGGGGTGGGGGGGGCTGGGGGATTCGGACTGTTGTTTTTTTATCAGGTTTTCTTTTGTTGTCGGTCCATAGTTGATTGTAATTTGTTGATTGGGTTTTATTATTGAAAATAAAAAATTGTTTACACATAAAATAAAATTCTTTGAGAGATTCAAATAGTGCCATAATATAAACTTAACATAACTAAAGGGTATAGGGGATGAGACTTAATATACTATTTTGTCTATGGGGCTAAAATCAAAGTAGTTTCGTATTTTAAACAGGTACTTACTTTTTACCTGAGGCAATGCGTATTTGTCTTGTGCTTAGACCCAACCTCTTCTTTGAACCCCCTACTTTCCAAACTAAGGTTTGTTTGTTTTTAAGGTGCACTAAACAATTCATTATATGCTAGCAATAAGCATGTGCAAAAGCTAAGACTCGCCATTATATTCATGTGAGTGTCTTAGCATTTAGCACATGCATACGCTAAATTGGTTAGTGCACCTTACTAAAATGACCCCTAAATGTTTGAATAAAATAACAAGCAGAGGAAAAGTGGCATAAAATCTGTTTTACTACTTGGGATCTAACTAGGGACTTGGGTTGACCTCTGTTGCAAACAGGATACTGGGCTTGATGGACCTTCGGTCTGTCCCAGTATGTCAATTTTTATGTTTTTAAGAAATGCTTATGGGTTCAGCCATAGGCATATTAACTTGGCTGAGTCTGCATGAGCAAGGTTAAAGAATGGGAGGGTTTGTATGGCAGTAATAATGAACTCCATACTTTTTGGTATTAATTAGATTGTCACATTCAATCTGCATATAGTTAGGCACAGAAAATCCTGGCACAAAGTTAAGATGCCTAGCGATGCCTAAGTGTGATTCTATAAAGTGTGTTTAACTTTTACAGAATTGTGCTCAGTGCCACATTAGTTGGCGCCTAAATTTTAGGCAGACTTTATAGAATTGGTCCCTAAGATTCTTACCGAATATCCAAGAGGAAGCTGCAACCCATCAATATTTAAATATTTGAAAGATGTAACCTGTTGGGGATGCATAACCACCCAAAATTTTGTTTTATCTTTGTTCAATTTTAGCAAACACAAAAACAGACTTGATGGATCATTTGGCCTTTATCTGCCATCATGTTTCTATGTTTAATATTTCGGGAGAGTTCAACCAAAAGAGTGATGTCATCTACATCCAAATTGTAAGTGTTACCCAATGAACACATTAGAATATTAAGCAATATGGGTGATAATGGGAATCCCTGTGAAACCCCACAGGCTGCTGACAATTTTTCGGCCATCTTAACCCTGGAAGATCTATAAGACAAGAAACTCCAAAACCAACTCAATATCTTTGACAATAGCAACTCATGATCAAAATACAGATGATAACTGAAATTGTATTTTCAATTCAGATTTCATTTAGTCAATGAAGCTCTAATACCTGATACCAGTGTTCCCAGAACTGTCGCTCTGCTAAATTTTCACCTAAACTCAGATTGAGTTTCAATCAAAATGCCATAGCACTTATTTTTTAAACCCTCAGAAGCTGATTTCACCGCATTCTCCAGCAACAAATTCCAGAGTTTAATTGCACATTGTGTGAAGAAATATTTTCTCTGGTTTGTTTTAAATCTACTACTTAGTAGGGGACAGGTTTAGAACCAATGCTAGGAAATTCTTTTTCACTAAGAGGGTGGTGGGCACCTGGAATACGCTTCCGGAGGTTGTGATAGGACAGAGTATACTACATTGTTTCAAAGAAGGATTGGATAAATTCCTGAAGGACACGGGGATTGAGGGATACAGATAGAGGTAGGGATAGGATTATAAAAGGGTATAGATAGAAGGATAAAGGGGATTAAAGGGTTTTAGACAAGGATCACCTTATAGGTCATGGACCTGATGGGCCGCCGCAAAAGCGGACTGCTGAGCGAGATGGACCTCTGGTCTGACCCAGCGGAGGCAACTTCTTATGTTCTTATGTTCATTGCATAGCTCCTAGTCCTAGTATTTTTGGAAAGAGTGAACAAGTGATTCACATCTACCCTTTCCACTCCACTCATTATCTTATAGACCTCTATCATATCCTCCCTGACTCGTCTCGTCTCCAAGCTGAAGAGACCTAGCCACTTTAGCCTTTCCTCATAGGGAAGTTATCCCATCCCTTTTATCATTTTTGTTGTCCTTCTCTGTACCTTTTCTAATTCCACTATATCTTTTTTGAGATATGGCAACCAGAACTGCACACAGTATTTGAGTTGCGGTCAGAAGGTCCAGAGCTCAAAAACTCAAATGGAGGTCTTTTTACTAAACTGCAGTAAGAATGAATTAGTGCTTACCACAGCTTAAAAGGGGTTACTGCTGGATATGCTAAGGCACCTACAGTAAATCTGATGATTTGAGTGACAAAACTGCGCACTAAAAAATATATATTTTAATTTTTGTGTGGTGTGTGTTTGGAAGTGGAGAGTGGGCATCACTGCATAAATCAGTTAGCATGTGGGGCATTGCTGCATGCTGATTAGCACAGGTTTAAGACGTGAGCCCTTACTGCCTACAAAGTGGGTGGCAATAAGGGCTCATATGGTCATATTTTTAATGGCTTTTTGCTAATTGCACAATTAGCACATGGTCATTAATTCTGTAAATAGGAAAACTGGCCTATTTCTGGCTGCAGCACAAGTAGCCTTTGTATGCGGGAAAGACCCATGGTAAGGCCACTTTGGGGTGGCTTTAGTAAAAATAGCCCCTAGGTGCCTTAGCTATCATTTTGTCTAATCTGAATTCAGGAAAAACATTAACAGTGATGCTGATTTCAAAATTTTGACTTCATAATTCCTCAATTTAATCTGCGGTACCTCTAATGCAGGGATAGGGAACTCCGGTCCTCGAGAGCCCTATTCCAGTCGGGTTTTCAGGATTTCCCCAATGAATATGCATTGAAAGCAGTGCTTGAAAATAGATCTCATGCATATTCATTGGGGAAATCCTGAAAACCCAACTGGAATACGTCTCTCGAGGACCGGAGTTCCCTACCCCTGCTCTAATGCCTTTAAAATGTCCAGCATTACTTAGGGCTCCTTTACTAAGGTGTGCTAGCGGTTTTAGCGCGCACTACAATGATGCGCGTGCTAGATACTAATGCCTCCATAGAGCTTGCGTTAGTATTTTCCATTTAGCGTGCGCTAAAAACGCTAGCGCACCTTAGTAAAAGGAGCCCTTAGTCTTCTACTTCATTTTTACACTTTTTTCTTTCCTCATTCCAAATGTTTTTTCCTTGGTTGTATCCTTCTGACCCCTTAATTTTAGAAACAAAGAACAAACTGCAATTTGAGCTCTGGATTACCTTCTTGATATCCCATATTTTTAATCATATTAGCAATTCCATTAAACTCATGCCAGAGATATATGTCTCCATTGCTTAGCCCTTTCTTTCAAAAACTACATGATTTCTGACCTAGTTACATCTATGTGTCTTATACTGTATGTATTCTGGGCCAAATATATATTTTAGCAGTTCTAATTCTACTCAATCTAATTTTACATAAAATGAGCAAGCATCCTTTCAACTACTGATTACACTTCCAAAGCCAGATGTCTAAAAGTAGATCACTTAAACTGAGAAAATGCATCAGCAAACTCACTCTTTGCTCTTGTAGATGTTTATCCAAAAACTACATATTCAAGTTTGAACAAATCAAAACAAGCCTGTGAAGAAGAGTCATTACCCCTGTCATTTCCTATGCAAAAACACTGCTTCTGTATTTCTTTGTCACTCTCCTACAACTGAATAGTCTTGACAATAGAAACTAGATTTGAAAGAAAAGGATCTGGGTGTCATTGTATACAATACGATGAAATCTTCAGCCCAATGTGCGACGGCAGCCAAAAAAAGCAAATAGGATGCTAGGAATTATTTTAAAAAAGGGATGGTTAACAAGACTAAGAATGTTATAATGCCCCTGTATCGCTCCATGGTGCAACCTCATCTGGAGTTATGCGTTCAATTCTAGTCTCCTTATCTCAAGAAAGATATAGTGGCGCTAGAAAAGGTTCAAAGAAGAGCGACCAAGATGGTAAAAGAGATGGAACTCCTCTTATATGAGGAAAGACTAAAACGGTTAGGGATCTTCAGCTTGGAAAAGAGATGGCTGAGGGGAGATACGATTGAAGTCTACAAAATCCTGAGTAGAGTAGAACGGGTACAAGTAGATCAATTTTTCACTCCGTCAAAAATTACAAAGTCTAGGGGGGACTCGATGAAGTTACAGGGAAATACTTTTAAAACCAATTGGAGGAAATTTTTTTTCACTCAGAGAATAGTTAAGCTCTGGAACTCGTTGACAGAGGATGTGGTAAGAGCGGATAGTGTATCTGGTTTTAAGAAAGGTTTGGACAAGTTCCTGGAAGAAAAGTCCATAGTCTGTTATTGAGAAAGACACGGGGGAAGCCACTGCTTACCCTGTATTGGTAGCATAGAATAATTGCTATACCTTGGGTTTTGGCCAGGTACTAGTGACGGGCTACTGGGCTTGATAGACCATTGGTCTGACCCAGTAAGGCTATTCTTATGTTCTTTGAAATATGTGTCTTCTGTTAGATTCAGCTCGTACTTACTACCTACCATTCAGGCAGAAACATTCCTGGAAGTGTGTGGAAAAAGTTCTAGATCTATAGATATCTGCTGTCCTTCCATAGCCGTACTATTTCATGTGTTCATAAATGTGAACTGTGTCCCTAAATCCGCCACTACCCTTTAATCAATTCTTATGGTATAGCAGTTCCTCCTTCCTCCTGTTATGACTTGTATTAGAATTTTGATGAATCCTTTACCCACTAGCATAATCCTACTATACCTTAATATAATTCGCTTTGGGCTACAACTGAAAATCTAAATAAAGATAATCCTACTAGGGAAATTTAGATGATCAATTACCAGCTCCAAGTATTGCAGTATAACCTCCCTTGCATTCAACATCTAATCAATGGTTTAGTGCTAACAGCTTGTCCTTTGGCAGTCCGGACACCATATCCTTGAATCAATTTCTATGCTGAAAAATGACAGTATTTGCTTGGCTCTTCAATTTTATTTTCAACTAATGGCATTTCATATTCCTTTGTCTTTCAGTACTTTCAAAGGTATATGAAAATCAGAAAAAAAGGGGGAAAAAAATCAAATAATTAAACAATTTGGCCTGTGTTTACTATGGAAACTTGGTTTCAAATCATCCAAAACAATGCAGTCAAATTAATATTCATTCACAATGAATTTTATATCACTGTTTAAGTTATTACACTATTAATTTGAGCACACCTGAGGTGACCTATGATGGTGTGCAGGCTAAGGTTGCTTAAACTGTGCCTTGCTATGTAAAGCGCTGGAGAATCTTCTCCTTTCGCTGACCTCTCACACTGAGGACACCCCGTTTCACAAATTATTTTATTTTATTTTTGCAATATCACATTTGTGATTTCTTTCTCTAGTGAGTGGTTTTCAGGTTGGACCCTTCTGAGAGCCATTTAACTTTTACTGCTTTATGGAATGTCTTTTGAAATTAATATACAGAGCAAAAAAATGTGGCCATGTTACTTCACTCCTAATAAAATCCCATTTGTTACCAATTACCCACAGTATCACTTACAAAATCTTTTTGCTCACATTCCATACTGCTCTTCTAGGACCCTCCAATCCAGTAAACAACATCTAAATATTCTTTCTCTATGCCATTTCTTTCATGATACCACCAGAAAGATGATCTTCTCAGTCACCGCCCCTACACTTTGGAACTCTCTTCTCCTGCATCTTCGAGAAGAGACACACACACTAATCAATTCAAAGCAAATTTTAAAACATTCCTCAGGCTAATACAAAATAAGGAAGAGCATATTCCCCACCGATTGTTAACCCTTTTTGTTCTTCTTTCCTATTGCGAATTGTATTTCTCCCCCTATCCCTCCTGTTCCAATACGTTTACGACTGTTTTGTCTTAATTATGTCTCCCCAATGATTTTATATATTTTATATTATGACCCTGTACACTGCTTAGACAACTTTTATAGGTGGTATATAAAATTTTAAAGAAAACTTGGAAATTTGGAAAACTTGATTGCAATATCCTTGCAAAATATACCCATTACACTAATTGTCTAGTAAGATATTAATGAAAGCAGAAACCAAATCCAAAATGGCACCCTGGCTGTAGCAGCAACATAGAAGACCTCTGAATATCTTACAATTACTTTGTCATTACATCTTCTTCCCCCCTCCCCCCATGGTAAAGAGAAAAAAAATGAGGATTTTTCCGTCTATGCCCTTAGCTACCTTAACAAGCCTAATTGGTGCACATAATTGGCAATTAACCTCATATTTATTGCTAACTGGTCCTGTACATCAGTTGTAGTGCGCAAATCTAAATGGAAGCATGGCCAGGCGAGGAGTACAAACAGATTGTGAGCATTCCTATGCGCATTATTATAGAATATGCCTGATGTCTATATCTGCTTCAGGAGTGGTAGATTCAGATTGGTATAAAGAAGTATAGAATTTTTCAAATTGAGAGGAAATTAGAGATCTGGTTTTGACTAATTGACCTGATGGATTCTGAATAGCCGTTATATGTAGTCTTTTAGATTTATTTTTAAGGTATCTGGCCAAAAAGACTCATTTCTTACCTCCTTAACTCATCCGACCATTCCAGAATCTGTTAAATTGGAACTTGATTCTCCAATAACTATATTAGAAATTGAAACTGCCATATCTTCCTTACCTGCTGGGAAAGCCCCTGGCCCAGACGGCTTCACGAACGAATTCTTTAAGCAATTTCGCACCCTACTAGCTCCTCATCTCCTTAAATATTATGACTTCCTCCACTCCACTCCGGACAAGCAATTCAATTTCACTGAGGCCACCATTGTAGTAATCCCTAAACCTGACAGAGATGACACTTTAGTTAAAAACTTTCGCCCCATCTCTCTCCTCAATTTAGACTACAAGATAATGGCAAAATTACTTGCATTAAGACTTACCAAAATAATCCCACTGCTTATACATAAAGATCAAACAGGGTTCATTAAACAAAGATATATAGGAGACAACCTGCGCCTATTTCACTATATTAACGCTCATGCTAAAACAATGTCAGACCCTGTAATAGGCCTAGCTATTGATGCTGAAAAAGCCTTTGACCGAGTGGAGTGGCCTTTCCTTTTCCGTGTCCTGAAGTGGTATAATTTTGGCCCATTTTTTACAAACTGGATAAAAACGCTATATCATCAACCCACAGCTCGTATTAGGATTAACAACTCTTTATCCAATAAATTTCCCCTCCATAGAGGTACTCGACAAGGCTGTCCTCTCTCACCATTGCTATTTAATTTAGTGTTAGAGCCACTCCTTTCAGCTATACGACAAAGTCCCTCAATTAAAGGTATTCCCTCCTCTGATCGAGATTTCAAATTAGCAGCTTATGCTGATGATATTTTACTTTTTCTGAGAGACCCTTTACTCTCCCTTCCCAATCTTATTCATATTATCACTCAATACTCCCTCCTTTCAGGATACTCTGTTAATTGGGAGAAATCAGAGATCTTCCCTTTAAATGATAATATACTTCCATCAGATTTGGCTCATTTTCCTTTCTCATGGTCACATGAAGCTGTGAAATACTTGGGGATTTTAATACATAAAGATTCGGTTCATGCTCAAGATCTTAATATATCTAAAGTCAAAAATCTAGTTCTAAACACTACATCTCGATGGACTCCACTCTTTCTATCCTGGTGGGGTAGAATTGCATCCATCAAAATGACTCTGGCCCCTCAAATTAATTATATCCTTTCTATGCTCCCTCTGTTATGCCGGAAATCATTATTTCATTGGCTAAATATGAAAATATCTGAATTCATTTGGAACAAGAAAAAACCTCGAATTGCTCTCGCCAAATTGAAAGCCTCTAAGATCAACGGTGGTCTCAACTTTCCTGATTTCTATCACTATTATATTGCTTCATTAGCCAAATATGGAGCTTACTGGCTCACTAACTCTTCCACTCAAAATCTTCCCACTCAAGATCTTCCTGCCTGGTTTGAAATGGAATGTTTTTTATGTACGCCTTTACACATCTCATGCTTACTAACGGTGTCAATACCAAGGCACTTAAAGAGATACTCTTTATTGGGTGCAACGCAACATGCTCTTTATCTTATAGATACATTGACTGAAATCTCAGTTAAGGTTAGTCCACTCATGTCCCTTTGGAACAATCCCAAAATTCAAAATCACGACAAATCTCTATCATGGAAAAGGTGGCAGCGGGCAGGTATATGGTTTGTCCATCAATTGTCTACCCTCAACTCGTTAATTCCATTCGATATACTGTGCTCTACATACTCGCTGCCTCCTTCTACTTATTCACAATGGCGTTCTCTCACTGGAGTGTTGCCGTCTTTACATATACGATTTGACTATATGACTTCCAAAAATACTATTTACAACTGGTCTTCTCTGTCTCTATTAAAAGGCAAGGCGATATCATCCTTCTACAATATTTTAAGAGATCACTCCTTCACTTTTTCACCTCACTCTATGAAGCACTGGGACGCTATACTTACCACTCCGCTTTCTGACATTGATTGGGAGCTTTTCTGGTCATCAACAAATCGCCCGCTCTTATCTTCTAGAGTATCACAATCAATGTACTTCCTTATGTGGCAGGCAATATGGACCCCACTTCGCATGTGGAAAGCTAACTTAAAGCAAGACTCTATTTGCTGGAACTGTTTGAAAGAGGAAGGAACTCTTGATCATATGTTATTTCATTGTACTCTAGTCCGCTCTTTTTGGACCTACGTCTGGAACACCATACAATCTATTACTAACTGCTCAGAAGAAATCTCTATAGACATTGTAATCCTTCGCTCTCAACACCCATGTTTCACACAATCAAATTGTCCACCCAAACTCATTGATACCATGTTGGTGACTGCCCTCATGCACATTCTAAAAAATTGGAAATCACCCTCGCTATTAGATTATACCTTTTGGTGGAACTCTCTGAGTATGTATCATAGATTTGAATCCTACGCATATGAGAAGAGAGTTACATTCCGAACCTGCATGAACTTGAAATACAACAAATCTCCATGATCATTCTTAGATTCCTATGTACGCTCATCTTCTTAGACACTCCTGTTATCCTTTTCTTCTCCTCTCTTCTCTCTTTCATTTTTCTTTCCTTTTTCTTTACTGCTCTCTCTCATCTTTATCTTATATATCCCTTACATACATTTCTAATAATTGGAGCCTTTGCTCCTATACAGTTAAACATAGATTTATATATTTTATATACAGAAAGCTTTATTTTGTTTCTATGTACTTTAAATGATTCTTGTATCCTTTAAAATACTTAATAAAAATTATTGAACTTAAAAAAAAAAAAAAAAAAGAATATGCCTGATGAATCCACAAATTAGACGCAGGTATTTTAGGCCTCTTCCTTGGTGTAAATGGGTGTGAATAAAAGTTATGACATGCACTGCTGTTTAGCATGATTCTATAAGGTATGCATACCTTTTATAGAATCGTGCTGCCATATTAGTCGGTGGCGATTTTTCCGGTGCCCTATATAAAATATGGCCCTTAATGAATTGCAAACGATAGCTGTATTAGAAAAACTGAATGTCACCTATTCCAATTCACAAATCAACAAAGCAAACTATATGGCTGAATTCCAAGATTCAAATTGGCGGATTTAAGGTCATCTGGAAGCATTGGATGATTGCAGGAATACGTGTATTAGAAGATGTTATTTCTAATGGTAAACTGTTTGAGTTTTCACAGTTGCAACATAAATATGGCCTTAATAAATCACAAAATTTTAGATGGATGCAACTGAAGCAGGCCATTCAGGTGGAGTTCCCTGAATGGAAAAATCTTAATAATCAATATAGTTTAGAGTTCTTATGCTTTCAGGTGGATTTCCTGGGACACCAGGCCGCTCAGTGGTACAAATTATAATCTGGATTTATGAATAAAAAAACCAAAGACTGGTCTCCGGGACATTTGGAGCATTGAGATTAAGCATCAAATTACTGCATCTCAATGGCCACAAATTTGGTCTTGGAGGATGAGATGTACGATGTCTGCATCTATGAGACAAACATGTTTTTTCCTGTTACATAGATCATTATGGACCCTTGTTCGTTTAAAAAAATTAGATTGCTCTAAATTGGATAGATGTTGGCACTGTCATTTTGAAGCAGGGACTTTAGATCATTTATTGTTCTATTGTCCATTTATTATGGCTTTCTGGAAATCAATTTGGGGCCAAATTAATAGTTTGTTAGAAAATTATGTGGCATTATCGTATGATACAGTATTATTTGGCATGTCTATGAGGGCTAAGAGCCAAATATCTTCCAAAAATAATAAACGCTTACTTATTTTAACAGGAGTCGCCATACAACAAATAACATGCAATTTGAAAAATTGGAGTAGATTAAACTATAGTTTATGGTGGAATTCAATGCGTCATATTTATAAAATGGAAAGAACATTAGCTCTTCAGAAAGGAAATTTTAATACATTTCAAGATGTGTGGGGGCCATTAACAAATTATTACAATGGATAAATATCATTACCATGGTTAGTACAAATGAAATAATGGGGAGGGGGGGGTAATTTTTTGAATTTTCACTAGGTGCTTTGAATGAAAGGAAAGTCTTTATTATATGATATATGTGTTATAATATATTGTAGAGTTGGGAGGGAATGGGATAAAATATATTGAGTATGATTAATTATAGAATTTCAAGTGATATATTTAAGTTAAAATGATGTTACTTTTTCTTGATGTAAGTTATAAAAATGAATAAAGAATTAAAAAAAACAAAAAACTGAATGAGGTGAAAAGCATATTGAACCTTCTACAACTGAGCACACACAAAAAAAAGGTTTTATACTGTAGCTATATAGACAACAAGACATTTTTGGCAAGAATCACAAAGCAACCAGATTATGCTGTCTTTCCATCGTCTCTGGATTCCTAATATAGAACACCTAATAAAATATGCGTGTGTCTGTCTGCATTTCTACTCCCACGAATATTCCTTCTTGACAGTCAAGATTTACAATGGCATATCTGCTAAAATTAGGACACAACCCATCATTGCTCTACAGATTAAAGGTGAAGGCTTCTGTGGAGATCCACTGTAGCTTTCCAATATGAAAATTAAGCTTGTCTTCTCTGGACTCATCAATCAATTGGCAGTAGTAATTATAATCTCAGAAATAATAAAGAAAATAAACCGAGAATTGAGTCTTTCCTTGTCATTTCAAAAAGAAGTACATGAAAAGTCTGTTACTGAAGGAAAGAGACAAAAAAAAAAAAAACAAGCTTCATGATTGTTTCATATCAAGTTGCATATTTTTAAAGTATCAGAAGAGAAGTAAACTGAATTCTTATTTACCTTTTCTTTAAATTAAAATGCTGCTTTGATATGAGGGAAAACAATATAACATGACATAACTTAAGACAATGAGATAGTTTAGATTGAAGCACTTCAAAAAGACAGAGTAACAAGACAATCATTTATTCACATGACTATCTTGAGAATAAGGACTATCTTGAGAAAATCTTGTGAACCCAGGTTTTCTACACATCCCAGTCTCCTTCTTTTACCGTTTGTGTATCAGGGGGGCATGCTCTCTTTCCCTCTGGCTTTCAAAATGAGTACCATACTGTGCGAAATGTAACTTCCATAATGCAATAGAAGTTATGCACCAAAATGGGAGTGAAACAACAGGAATGCAGAGGTGCTATTCTGCAACTCAGGGGCAAATTCTATAAGAAGCGCCCAAATGTGAGGCGAAGATATAGGCACCGTTCAGCGCGATCCAAGTACAGTTGGCTGCTGTTTAGTGAATCACGCCAAGCGGCACCTTTTTGGGCACCTATTTTGGAGGCGCCCAATAAATAGGCCAGCTCTAGACACAACTAAAAGTTAGGCGGCCATGCGAGCGCTTAAGCACGCTTAAGAGCAGCGAATCTGTAACAAGGAGTCTAACACAAAGCCACGCCCATGCCTAACATGCATAGCGCCTATTTTTGTGAAGGCCACCTAAATTTTTAGAGGCGCCTTGTTACAGAATTGCTCTTTCTTAATAGGCACCTAAGTTTCAATTAGTGCTGATTAAAAAAACTTAATTGAGCTTGTTACTCAATTTAGATAGATGCCTATCTACCGTATTTTCACGCATATAACGCGCACACGTGTACAACGCGCACACGGGTATAGCTCGCAGGAATTTATGTAAGAAAATTTTACATCTTTAGGTGCTGGGATCCGCTTGCAAATTTTACGCAAGGATCCAAAAAGAGGGCATAGCCATAGGAGGGGCATGGGAGGGATTGGGGGCATTCTTAGAATTTATGTACAATTTTATAAGAGTAAGGGAGATCTGTGTGTAATTTAGGTGTGAGAATTTGCACCAGGTTTTAATTGAAGTAAATCCTCACACCTAAAATTGGCACCAAATACTGTTCTTTAAGTGGCGCCCAATTCAGAGCGCCATTTATAGAATAGTGGCGTAGAATTTTATTGGTGCCAATTTTCAGTTTTGACCTGAATATTCAAATAAGGTGGCTAGTGGAAATATTCAGTCTGCTATTCAAATAACAGAGAACTGGTGGCACACACTGTTGCCCCCTGGGCAGAGCACTCAACATTGATAATTATTTATTTATTTTTAAAAAATGTATTCCGCTTACACCTAAGCGGATTGCAGATAAAACAAACAAATCAAATAGTTCACAATTTGAACAGATTTGAACAGACTGTTAGCTGCAGTTATCTTACTTTAACAAGATACATGATTCAGCATACCCATCACAAACTGCTAGCTGCTTACTTCAATTCAATCACAGAAAACATTTCTCTAAAAACCCTGAAAGGGACTAATAAAAAGACTTTGACAAATAAGTAGGTCTTCAGCACTTTTTTAAATGACATCTTATTGTTACACAGCCTCAGAGAACCTGGCAGAGCATTCCATATCTGTGGACTAGACATAGCTGTAGACCGTGTTTTCATGCGACATACCCCACTTCCTGATTCCATAGATATTCTCATTGCTGTCTGTGACCGTAAGGTTTGGATTAGAATGCATTTCTTTATCTGTGCCAATTAGCATATTTAATTAATTTGTTTGCAGAGATTGGGCTTATGCTCAAATTTCCATGCACTTAATATCTGAACATTTTTTTGTCTGTCATAGCTGACATAAAAAAAAAAATGACTGCAGTAGTTGAATAGTGTGACCTGTATGATTCTAGGAAGATCTAAGGCAGGGTGTCCAACCTTTTGGCTTCCCTGGGCTGCATTGGCCGAAAAAAATGTTTCTGGGGCCGCACAAACGCTGCAGCAAGACAGGAGGGAGCCGGCAAGACGGTAAACACCCGGGAGAAGCAGAGGAAAACATGCATCGCTCTCGACCGGGGTCGCACAAAATACTTCATGGGGCCGCATGCGGAACCTCGGGCCATAGGTTGAACACACCTGATCAAAAGGATCCTTTAACCATAGTGTGTTAAAAGCAGTTAATGCATGAATTAACATGTGCAGTGGCATGTTACCACATGCTAAATTTGCATATTAACTGCATGCTGGGTAGGAGAGTAATATCTAGACAAAGAATGGTTGTGAGCTGTAGACTGCAGTTAATGCAGAGTACCGTATTTTCGCGGATATAACGCGCGCGTTATACGCGTTTTTACCTACCGCGCATACCCCTCGCGCGTTATACGCGTGAGCGCGGTATACAAAAGTTTTTCTACATAGTTCCCACCCCGCCCGACGCCCGATTCACCCCCCCCCAGCAGGACCGCTCGCACCCCCACCCCGAACGACCGCTCGCACGCGCTCCCACCCGCACCCGCGATCGGAGCAAGAGGGAGCCCAAGCCCTCTTGCCCGGCCGACTCCCCGACAATATCGGGCCAGGAGGGAGCCCAAACCCTCCTGGCCACGGCGACCCCCTACCCCCACCCCGCACTACATTACGGGCAGGAGTTATCCCAGGCCCTCCTGCCCTCGACGCAAACCCCCCTCCCTCCAATGACAGCCCCCCCCAAGAACCTCCGACTGCCCCCCCAGCCGACCCGCGACCCCCCTGGCCGACCCCCACGACACCCCCACCCCCCTTCCCCGTACCTTTGCTAGTTGGCCGGACAGACGGGAGCCAAACCCGCCTGTCCGGTAGGCAGCCAACGACGGAATGAGGCCGGATTGGCCTATCCATCCCAAAGCTCCGCCTACTGGTGGGGCCTAAGGCGCGTGGGCCAATCAGAATAGGCCCTGGAGCCTTAGGTCCCACCTGGGGGCGCGGCCTGAGGCACATGGTCGGGTTGGGCCCATGTGCCTCAGGCCATGCCCCCAGGTGGGACCTAAGGCTCCAGGGCCTATTCTGATTGGCCCACGCGCCTTAGGCCCCACCAGTAGGCGGAGCTTTGGGACGGATGGGCCAATCCGGCCTCATTCCGTCGTTGGCTGCCTGCCGGACAGGCGGGTTTGGCTCCCGTCTGTCCGGCCAACTAGCAAAGGTACGGGGAAGGGGGGTGGGGGTCGGCCAGGGGGGTCGCGGGTCGGCTGGGGGGGCGGTCGGAGGTTCTTGGGGGGGCGGTCGTGGGAGGGAGGGGGGTTTGCGTCGAGGGCAGGAGGGCCTGGGATCCCTCCTGCCCGTAATGTAGTGCGGGGTGGGGGTAGGGGGTCGCCGTGGCCAGGAGGGTTTGGGCTCCCTCCTGGCCCGATATTGTCGGGGAGTCGGCCGGGCAAGAGGGCTTGGGCTCCCTCTTGCTCCGATCGCGGGTGCGGGTGGGAGCGCGTGCGAGCGGTCGTTCGGGGTGGGGGGTGCGAGCGGTCCTGCTGGGGGGGGGGTTAATCGGGCGTCGGGCGGGGTGGGGGTAGGGGGTCGCCGTGGCCAGGAGGGTTTGGGCTCCCTTCTGGCCCGATATTGTCGGGGAGTCGGCAGTCCTTCGGGGTGGGGGTGCGAGTGGTCCTGCCGGGGGGGGGGGCAGGGCAGGGCGGGTAAACGGAGAGTCGGGACAGCGCACGGAGAGTCGGGGAGGGCGAAAGGAGAGTCGGGGTGGCCAGAGGAGAGTCGGGGCGGGCGAAAGGAGAGTCGGGGTGGCCAGAGGAGAGTCGGGGCGGGCGAAAGGAGAGTCGGGGTGGCCAGAGGAGAGTCGGGGCGGGCGAAAGGACAGTCGGGCAGCATGCGCGTTATACCCGTGAGCGCGGTATACAAAAGTTTTTATACATAATGTTGTGGTTTCTGCGCGCTATACCCGTGTGCGCGTTTTACACGGGTGCGCGTTATATCCGCGAAAATACGGTACTTATTGTGTGCTGTCAGACACAGTTAGCACAGCTGTATTTACTGCCTTCTCAAGAGGAAGCATTAATGGTATCAACACGCTTTGCAAACAGTCTTAGTATGTGATAAAAAACATTTCAGTGCGGTAACAGCAGAGGACCTGCTCAGCACACTCCCAACAGCTACTTCATAGCCTTTGCACTTAGGGCTCCTTTTACTAAACTGTGTGAGGGCAAGAACGCGCGGGGATATGGGCAGAGCCGGACCGCGAATGCCGAAAAACTGCGATTATCCGGCTCTGACCCACCCCCACCTCCCTCCCGCACCTGGTGGTCTAGAGGGCTTTCGGGGCAGGAGCAATCTTCCTACACTCCTGCCCCGTGCAGATCACCATCAGGATATGGCTGTAGGGAGTTTCCGACGTAGTCTCGAGAGACTACGGGAACTCCAACAGCCATTTCCTCATGGCGATCTGCACGGGGAAGGAGCGTAGGAAGATCGCTCCTGCCCCGAAAGCACAGTTACTTACCATAACAGGTGTTATCCAGGGACAGCAGGCAGATATTCTTAACACATGGGTGACGTCACCGACGGAGCCCTCGGTACGGACCTTTTTAACTAGAAGTTTCTAGTTGGCCGCACCGCGCGTGCGCGAGTGCCTTCCCGCCCGACGGAGGAGTGCGTGGTCCCCAGTTAGTATAAGCCAGCTAAGAAGCCAACCCGGGGAGGTGGGTGGGACGTAAGAATATCTGCCTGCTGTCCCTGGATAACACCTGTTACGGTAAGTAACTGTGCTTTATCCCAGGACAAGCAGGCAGCATATTCTTAACACATGGGTGACCTCCAAGCTAACAAAGAGGGAGGTGGGATGGTTGGCCATTAGGAAAATAAATTTTGTAACACAGATTGGCCGAAGTGTCCATCCCGTCTGGAGAATGCATCCAGACAGTAGTGAGTAGTGAATGTGTGAACTGAGGACCAAGTGGCCGCCTTGCAGATTTCCTCGATGGGCGTGGAGCGGAGGAAAGCTACAGAAGCAGCCATAGCTCGGACCCTGTGGGCCGTGACAGTTCCTTCCAGTGAGAGACCGGCCCGAGCGTAGCAGAAAGCGATACAGGCAGCAAGCCAATTGGAAAGTGTCCGTTTGGAGACAGGACGACCCAAACGGTTGGGATCGAAAGACAAAAATAGCTGAGGGGATGTTCGGTGAGCCCTGGTACGATCAAGATAGTAAGCAAGGGCACGCTTACAATCCAGCGTGTGCAACGCCTGTTCCCCAGGATGCGAGTGAGGCTTAGGGAAGAAGACGGGCAGCACAATGGACTGGTTAAGGTGAAAAGCCGAGACCACCTTGGGAAGGAATTTAGGGTGGGTACGCAGAACAACCTTGTCATGGTGAAAAACAGTGAAAGGTGGGTCGGCAACCAGTGCATGCAGTTCGCTAACCCTCCTGGCAGAGGTGATGGCAATTAGGAAAAGCACCTTCCAGGTAAGAAGCCTGAGCGAAGTTGTGGCAAGAGGCTCAAACGGAGGTTTCATGAGGGCTGAGAGAACCACATTCAGGTCCCAGACGACAGGAGGAGGTTTGAGAGGCGGTTTGATATTGAAGAGCCCTCTCATAAATCTGGAAACCAGAGGATGAGCCGTGAGGGGTTTTCCGAGAATAGGCTCATGAAACGCAGTGATGGCACTGAGGTGGACTCTGATGGAGGTAGTTTTGAGGCCAGCATTGGACAGTGAGAGCAAATATTCCAAGACAGTTTCCACCGCTAAGGAGGTGGGTTCCTGATGATGCCGGAGACACCACGAGGAGAATCTGGTCCACTTCTGATGGTAGCATTGGAGAGTGGCCGGTTTCCTGGAGGCGTCCAAAATGAGGCGGACCGGTTGAGATAGATTCTCCGGAGAGGTCAGCCCGAGAGAAACCAAGCTGTCAGGTGGAGCGAAGACAGATTGGGATGCAGTAGAGACTGATGCTGCTGCGTAAGTAGAGTAGGAAACACAGGAAGTAGAATGGGTTCCCTGGAGCTGAGTTGGAGCAGGAGTGAGAACCAGTGTTGGCGAGGCCACCGAGGTGCGATAAGAATCATGGTGGCGTGATCCTTGCGGAGTTTGGACAAGGTCCGCAACATCAGAGGAAGTGGAGGGAAGGCATACAGGAACCGATCCCTCCAATCGAGCAGGAATGCATCCGGAGCCAGTCGGTGAGGAGAGAAGAGTCTGGAACAGAATAGGGGCAGCTGATGATTGTGAGGTGCTGCAAAGAGGTCCACCTGCGGAGTGCCCCATCGAGCAAAGATGGATAGCAGAGTCGGAGGGTCCAACGTCCACTCGTGAGGTTGAAGGATGCGGCTGAGATTGTCGGCCAGAGAGTTCTGTTCGCCCTGGATATAGACCGCCCTGAGAAAGAGATTGCGGTCCGTGGCCCAGGTCCAGATGCGCAGAGCCTCCAAACAAAGGGGGCGAGATCCGGTGCCGCCTTGCTTGTTTATGTAGTACATGGCGACTTGATTGTCTGTGCACAGGAGGAGGACTTGAGGGCAGAGAAGATGTTGGAAAGCCTTGAGGGCGTAGAACATGGCTCTGAGTTCCAGGAAATTGATGTGATGACGACGCTCCTGTGGGGTCCAAAGTCCCTGGGTGCGTAGATCTCCCAGGTGAGCTCCCCACGCGTAGGGGGACGCATCTGTGGTGATGATCATAGAGTGGGGGGGCAGATGAAAAAGTAGACCCCTGGAAAGATTTGAGGAGTTCAACCACCATTGGAGAGATTGCTGAAGAGATGATGTCACAGAGATGGGATGAGAAAGAAGATCCGTAGTCTGTGACCATTGGTTGGCGAGAGTCCACTGAGGTGTACGAAGGTGGAGACGTGCCAGAGGAAGGACATGCACCGTCGAGGCCATGTGACCCAGGAGGACCATCATCTGTCGGGCAGGAATGGAGGGATGCATGAGCACCTGACGGCAGAGATGGAGGAGGGTCCGCTGGCGATCGGAGGGGAGAAAAGCCCTCATGAGCGTGGTGTCCAGAACTGCTCCAATGAATTGAAGTCGCTGGGTGGGAAGCAGATGCAACTTGGGGTAGTTGATCTCGAACCCCAGGAGGTGGAGGAGAGAGATGGTGTGATGAGTAGCTTGTAGCGCGAGTTGAGAAGAAGGTGCTTTCACCAACCAATCGTCCAAGTAGGGGAACACCTGGAGGTTGTGAGACCTGAGGAAGGCCGCTACCACTATAAGGCACTTGGTGAAGACCCTGGGTGAGGAGGCGAGGCCGAACGGTAGCACCTTGTACTGATAGTGGTGGTGCAGTACCTGGAACCGCAGGTAGCGGCGAGAACTCTGATTGATGGAGATGTGAGTGTAGGCCTCTTTGAGGTCCAGGGAACATAGCCAGTCGTGTTGAGAGAGAAGAGGGTAAAGCGTGGCAAGGGAGAGCATTCTGAACTTCTCCTTGACCAGACACTTGTTGAGGTCCCTGAGATCGAGAATGGGACGGAGGTCTCCCGTCTTCTTGGGTACCAGGAAGTAGCGGGAGTAGAATCCCTGACCCCTTTGATCTGGAGGTACTTCTTCGATGGCATTGAGAAGGAGGAGGGATTGAACCTCCCTCAGGAGGAGGGGGGTTTGAGATGAGTGTGAAGCAGACTCTACGGGAAGGTTGTCTGGTGGAAGAGTCTGGAAGTTGAGAGAGTAGCCGTGGCGGATGATGTTGAGGACCCACTGGTCCGACGTGATGACTTCCCAACGGCTGGAGAAAATGGTGAGACGACCCCCGATAGGCTGTGGAAGAGGCAGCGAGGGAGGATGACTGGCTATGCCCTGGAGAGAAGAGTCAAAAGGGCTGAGACTGTTTAGCAGGCTGAGGCGGCTTAGAGGGTTGAGTGGCCTGAGATCGAGCCTGGGCATGGTGCTGCTGTTGACGAGGTCGCCGAGATTGTTGGGGGGGGCGGATTGAGTGGCCTGGCTGAGAACCTCCGCTGGTAAGATGATTGAGGCCGATAGGGTCGAGCAGGCGGAGCCTTCTTTTTTGGCTTGATCAAGGTGTCCCACCTGGTCTCATGGGCCGAGAGTTTCTGGGTGGTGGAATCCAGGGACTCTCCAAAGAGTTCATCCCCGAGACAGGGGGCGTTGGCTAAACGATCCTGGTGGTTGATGTCCAGGTCGGAGACTCTGAGCCAGGCTAGTCGACGCATGGCTACGGCCATGGCAGAGGCCCGAGAGGTGAGCTCGAAGGAGTCGTATATTGAGCGGACCATGTATTTTCGCATCTGGAGAAGACCAGAGATGTGTTGTTGGAAGAGCGGGACCTTGCGCTCAGGAAGGTACTTCTGAAGGGTAGACAGTTGTTGGACCAAATGTTTTAGGTAGAAAGAAAAATGGAAGGAATAGTTGTTTGCTCTGTTGGCCAGCATGGCATTTTGGTAAAGCCTCTTGCCAAATTTGTCCATGGTCTTACCTTCTCTGCCAGGAGGGGTAGAGGCATAGACACTGGATCCCTGAGTTTTTTTCAAAGTGGATTCCACTAAAAGGGACTCATGGGGCAATTGAGATTTGTCAAATCCAGGTATAGGGATGACCCGGTAAAGGTTGTCCAGCTTACGGGGGGCTCCCGGTACCGTGAGGGGAGTTTCCAAGTTCTTGTAGAACGTTTCCCGTAGGATGTCATGTACGGGAAGCTTGAGGAACTCCTTAGGAGGTTGCTCAAAGTCTAAAGCCTCTAAAAAGGCTTGAGACTTTTTCGAGTCAGATTCTAGTGGAAGGGACAGGGCAGCAGACATTTCTCTCAGAAATTTAGTGAATGAGGACTGCTCTGGTTTAGAGGTGGCATCGGGTGCCGATGGTTCCTCATCAGATGAGGAGGGATCCTCCTCGGTACCGAGGGGAGTCTCCTCCCACAAATCAGGGTCTCTGACCTCTGGTGCATGTCGAGACACCGGGGTGGAGGGCGCGGTGTGGCGAGTCTTGGACAAAGACTTACCAGAGCGCACTGAAACGGTACCAGGGGAGGACGATCGGCATCGTTCTCGGTCCCGAGAAGAGTGCCGTACCGCCTGGTGCCGAGGAGGATCCACAGTGGTCTGAGAATGAACCACCGGATCGGCGTGAAGTTGTTGAGCCGAAAGGATCGGCATAGAAGTGTTTGCCGGTACCGAAGGAGTGGACACCGGGGGCTCGGTGCGGGGCTCGGGCCGGTCTGGTACCGGAAGGAGCGGTGCCAGGATAGAGGGTAACAGTTGTTCAAGTTGTTTCTTCAACTGTTCCTGAAGCTGAGCTTGTAGAATGACCGAGATACGGTCATCTAGGGGTGGCATCGGAACCGCTTTCTTTTTCTTCGGTTCCTTGGATGCCGCTCCACGCCCCGGCGATGAGGAGGCCGATGACGAGGCACTCACCGATATCGGGGCGGAGCGTTTGCGGGACCGGTGCGATGCCGGTAGGGACGGTGTCGCCACCGTAGCTGGAGGGCGCTCGAGGGAAGAGGAAGGCTTCTTAGCCGGCTTACCTGGCGCCAGCGGCGCCGATGCGGGGTCGGTCGGTGTCGAGGTCGACGGTGCCGATTTTTGAGGTACCGCCATTGAAGGTGAGGAGTCCATCGCCGACTCGGTGCCGAAGAGAAGAGTTTGTTGGATTCTTCGGTTTTTAAGTGTTCGTTTTTGCAGAGTGGCACAGCGGGTGCAGGAGTCCGCCCGATGCTCCGGACCCAGACACTGCAAACACCAATTGTGTGGGTCAGAAACGGAGATCGGGCGTGCACACCGCTGGCACTTCTTAAAACCGACCTGCGGGGGCATGAAGGGGAAGATAGCCTCCGCAAAATCGAAGTCCGAGGCCTGTATAAAGGCAACAGGCCCCGCCGGGGCAAAAACGAAAGGAAAAGGAAAAAATGAAAGTTTTTTTTTTTTTTTTTTTTTTTTTTGCAAATCAAAGAAAAATAAACCCGAAGGTAAAGAGAGAAAAAATTAGGAAAAAAAACGCGAGCGGGAAGGCGAAAAAGTGATTTCAACGGCCGTTGAAAAAATACACGCGTCTTCTTCGCTCCGCGGAAACGAAGAAACTGGGGACCACGCACTCCTCCGTCGGGCGGGAAGGCACTCGCGCACGCGCGGTGCGGCCAACTAGAAACTTCTAGTTAAAAAGGTCCGTACCGAGGGCTCCGTCGGTGACGTCACCCATGTGTTAAGAATATGCTGCCTGCTTGTCCTGGGATAAAGCTCTCTAGACCACTAGGTAAGGCCGGGAAGGCGGCAGGGAGGAAAAAAAGATGGATTTTTTGTATATGAAGACTGTTTTTTTAATTTTCCCCCTCCCCAGAAAAAATCACGATTATATGAAACCGCGAGTGCAGGAACCGCGATTGGGGAGGGGGAAGCCTATCCTGCGTGCGCTGAAAATGCTTTTACACCTTAGTAAAAGGAGCCCTTAGTACCTGGTAATATTTGCTGTTAAAGTATAGTAAGAGCAAAAGCTTACAACACCTTGGTAAAAAGCCCCTTAGAGAAAAGCATGCTTGCTAAACTACTGTTTATCCCCTCCTTTGACAAAGCCACATTAGGCTTTTTTATAGCCGTCCACAGCGGTATTAGCTCTGACGTTCATGGGAATTCTATGAGCGTCAGACCTAATACCGCCACGGCCGGCGATAAAGAAGGAGCTCTATCTTACTTATGCCATTGAAAATCAAAGCATACTTTAACCACAAAGCTATTACTGCCCTGATCTGCCATCATATTCTATTTCATTTGCTTAAAAAATTTTAAAAAACAACCTTTTATTCAAATGAACAAAATAAAAAATGCCCAATAGTACAGTAACACTTTGGCCAAAACTGGTTTATTTTGCTCCTCCCCAAACCTAGAACTTTTGATTTCCTATCAAGACTAAGGCCAAGAATCTCATTTACTCCAAGCCAGAGCACAGTATACAACATAATTAAAGAAGAAGTTAATTGGATATCTTTGTTCTAACCTCCTAATTATTTTAGCAATTTGTTTGGCTTGATGTTTAACTACCAGATCATATTCTTCAGACTTCAGACTACAATCAAAAAATTCTGGCTTCAATTAACTCCTTTATGTGCTCCTCCAGTAAAATTTCATTTTGACCTAAGGCTGATCAACTTATATTGAATGCATACATCAAACAGATAAAGTTGCAATAAAAATGCAATTTCATTCTTTAATATACATTTTTATAACAATGAATGGCAAACACAACTTTTACAGTTTGCTTGCAGTAAACAAGCAATTTGCTTTTCATTACCCCTATAAAAATACATTTACAACAAAAGTTTTACATTAGTCCCATTTTCTAATGTAACAGGAGTCTTATCCATTTTCATCTGTTTTGGTGTCAGAAAAGAAGCCCAGGTGAACAGCTCTTTCTGAGGCCATTATTTTCAAAAAAACAACTTTTGCTATTGTACAGGAAGTCACAAATCGTGCACTCAGCACTGTTGCTCTTACCCCTCATGGTATATCGTGGAACAATGATGACACTCAGGAGTTTATCAACTCATGTGGAATTTATTTTGGTCGCAGCCATAACAGCACAATTACATCAAACTGTTATCAACTGAACATAATAATCAATCATGAACTACTGAAAATGACATAACATGCAATGTACATCACCAGGCAACATATAACCAACCGATGATCAGGCGCACAACATATGCCTCTCTATCCCCGCACAATGTGGGGTGCCGTAGAAGCTTCCCCGGCTCACCGGACCCCTCCCGTGCAAGGAGGTGTGCCCTCATCAGTGGTACGCCGCATCTGTCTCCCTTGATCACCGTATCGGAAAGGGCGACCTCCCTTCCGTTCCCCACTATTCTCCTAACGCACCTCCCCTCCCCGCTCCCTCTGTTGATTGGCCTTTCCTTCTCCTTCCTTCCCACTCCCCCTCCCCCCTTTTTCGCTCCGGCTTCGGCCGATTTGGCCGCGCTCCTCCCTATACGGGATCGGAGCTTGTTCTCATCTGGTGGTCTAGGCACAAATGAACATAACATATCTTACCTATATTACTTCAAGTCCTGAAGGGCCCTATTTACTAAAGTGCAGTAAGATTTTGAAGTTAATTGCCTAAATTAATATGGTGATTTTTAAACCTCTGTGTTAACTGCTGGAGGGGGGAGGCATTTCCTCTTCCATTCAGCTAATGCTGAAGAAATGCCATTGCTGCTCGTTAACTACACTATAAATAATGTACTGAAGTTATTCAAGTGGTGTTAACTGTGTCAGATTCAGTAGATAGCACCCAAAGTTAGGTGCCCAAAAGATCTGGGCTATATTAGCTTGGCGGGAGTCTCGTGACTGATGCTGGGCACTAGATATATGCCTGCTGAAACCTGCTGTAATGCTGGCACCCAACTTAGGAACAGAAATGACAATATTCTATATCACACATTTCTGAAAATGTCTCCTGATCCACCCATACTCTCCCTATGGCTATGCCCATTTTGAGTTGCATGCTACGAAATTTAGGCACTTAGGGGGAAATTCTTTATAGGACGCCTGTTTCTGCAGCCGCCTAAGAAGTGGCTGAGAAGCTTTTGGTATCTGGCCAATCGGAGTCTTAGGCCACTTCCAGTGCATCCCAGTATGCACTGGGAAGGAGGGCCTAAGACTCTGGTTGACCCAAGCACCAAAGGCCCCTGACGTCGGAGAGAAGTCTTCCGGGTCAGCCAGATGTAGCGGCTACCCTGCAAGAAGTGCCTCTGAAGGCAAGAAGGAACAGCGGCCCAACTGTAAAGAGGTAACTGGGATCCACCACTGACCAGGAAGGCTTCCCTCTGATGTCAGCTCTAACACTGTAGGGAAACCTTCCGGGTCGGCTTCAGCGGAGGGGAGCGGGCAGGAAGGAGGGCATGGGATCTCCAGCAGTGGTGGATTCAGTGGAGACTGGCAGGCAGGAAAGAGGGCATGGGATCCCCGGCGGCCTTTAAGCAGGAAGGGGGCACGGTGCATACCCCCAAAAAGTGGCTGACGTACCCCTAAGGGTAACTGCATTAACTGCTAAGTTGACAAATTAACTTTTAGTCTTTGTTAATTACTATATTAGCTGTACTCAGAACTTAGAACATAGACCACAAAATACATTAGCTACTTCATTTCCCTATACATAAGCCCAATTATCCCTTTCTGAAATTGAAAAAAGGGAGTTCTACCCTTATTCACCTCACATCTGCATATTATTCTAACTTTTTCAGCATATCAATGCCACATATTGATAATGCTAAGTTAGGTTGACTTGCATAACATCTGCTGCCAGTGCTAAGAAGAACATATTAATAGGTGTGGAGGCAATCATGACAGAGAAAGAAATGGGCATATCTAGAGGTCACACAGAGAATACTACCATTTCTTCTTCATGTTCCTTCTTAAAAGTTTGCTCTTTAGACTCAAAGATGTAATTAAAGCCTCTCAGTTATACCAAGGTAGGCATTACAAACTCAAAGTCTTTTAAATACTAATAGTGGCACAACGAACACTTTAAAAAGAGAAAGCCTGTCAGCCAGAGTCTGTTGCTCCATCTCTACCATTCCCAGCTAATGCCTGCTCAGTCATCCCTGTCTTGTACTTACCTCTTCAGTACTGCAATGAGGACCACCCGGGGTAGTCTCTCCTGACAATTCCATCATCTGATTTGGCTTTTCTTCTGTAATTCCGAGTAGA
Organism: Geotrypetes seraphini; assembly: GCF_902459505.1. Lineage (NCBI taxonomy): Eukaryota > Metazoa > Chordata > Amphibia > Gymnophiona > Dermophiidae > Geotrypetes > Geotrypetes seraphini. The sequence continues at coordinate 138,385,572 of NC_047092.1, read as the reverse complement.
AAAGGTAAATCGTGCCAAACGAACTTGATTGAAGTTTTTGATTGGGTGACCGGAGAACTGGGTTGTGGAACGAATCATCCGAGTTTCCATTATTTCCTATGGGGAAATTTGCTTTTATATACGAAAGCTTTGATATACAAGCATGCTTCTGGTAACGAATTATGCTTGCAAACCAAGGTTTGACTGTACAAACTACCGTATTTTCTCGCATATAATGCGCGCGTTATATGTGGTTTTTACGTACCGCGCATACCCTTGCGCATTATACGTGTGAGAGCGTTGTACAAAATTTTTTTTTACATAGTTTCCCCCCCCGACGTCCGATTCACCCCCCCCCCGAAGGACCGCTCGCAACCCCACCCCGAAGGACCGCTCGCACGCACCCGCACCCCGAAGGACCGCTCGCACGCACTCCCACCCGCACCCGCACCCTGAAGGACCGCTCGCACCCCCACAGTCTCCCGACCCCCACCCCATCATGTAGAAGCTCCTACCGGTGTCCTGCTGCTTCCTCTTGGCGATCCCGACACCCGACACGATCGGGGCAAGAGGGAGCTCAAACCCTCTTGCCCCAGCCAACCGCGGCACCCCCGACACAATCGAGGCAAGAGGGAGCCCAAGCCCTCTTGCCCCGCCGACTCCCCAACTCCCCGACAATATCGGGCCAGGAGGGAGCCCAAGTCCTCCTGGCCCTGGCGACCCCCCCGCTAGTTGTTCGGGCCAGGAGGGAGCCCAAACCCTCCTGGCCACAGTGACCCCCTACCCCAACCCCGCACTACATTACGGGCAGGAGGGATCCCAGGCCTTCCTGCCCTCGACGCAAACCCCCCTCCCCCCAACGACCACCCCCCCCAAGAACCTCCGACCGCCCCCCCCAGCCGACCCGCGACCCCCCTGGCCGACCCCCACGACACCTCCACCCCCCTTCCCCGTACCTTTGTGTAGTTGGCCGGACAGACGGGAGTCAAACTCGCCTGTCTGGCAGGCAGCCAACGACGGAATGAGGCCGGATTGGCCCATCCGTCTCAAAGCTCCACCCACTGGTGGGGCCTAAGGCGCCTGGGCCAATCAGAATAGGCCCGGGAGCCTTAGGTCCAACCTGGGGGCGGGGCCTGAGTCACATGGGCCCAACCCGACCATGTGCCCAAGGCCCCGCCCCCAGGAGGGACCTAAGGCTCCCGGGCCTATTCTGATTGGCCCAGGCGCCTTAGGCCCCACCAGTAGGCGGAGCTTTGGGACGGATGGGCCAATCCGGCCTCATTCCGTCGTTGGCTGCCTGCCGGACAGGCAGGTTTGGCTCCCGTCTGAACGGCCAACTACACAAAGGTACGGGGAAGGGGGTGGGGGTGTCGTGGGGGTCGGTCAGGGGGGTCGCGGGTCGGCTGGGGGGGCGGTTGGAGGTTCTTGGGGGGGCGGTCGTTGGGGGGAGGGGGGTTTGCGTCAAGGGCAGGAGGGCCTGGGATCCCTCCTGCCCGTAATGTAGTGCGGGGTGGGGGTAGTGGGTCACCGTGGCCAGGAAGGTTTGGGCTCCCTCCTGGCCCGAACAACTAGCGGGGGGTCGCCAGGGCCAGGAGGACTTGGGCTCCCTCCTGGCCCGATATTGTTGGGGAGTCGGCGGGGCAAGAGGGCTTGGGCTCCCTTTTGCCCCAATCGTGTCGGGGAGTCGGGGGGGCAAGAGGGCTTGAGCTCCCTCTTGCCCCGATCGTGTCGGGATGCCGCGGTTGGCTGGGGCAAGAGGGCTTGAGCTCCCTCTTGCCCCGATCGTGTCGGGGGGTGCCGCGGTTGGCTGGGGCAAGAGGGCTTGAGCTCCCTCTTGCCCCGATCGTGTCGGGGAGTCGGGACCGCCAAGAGGAAGCAGCAGGACACCGGTAGGAGCTTCTACATGATGGGGGGGACGGGAGGCTGTGGGGGTGCGAGCGGTTCTTCAGGGTGGGGGTGCGGGTGGGAGTGCATGCGAGCGGTCCTTCGGGGTGGGGGTGCGAGCGGTCCTGCGGGGGGGGTTGAATCGGACATCGGGGGGGGGCATCAGGCTTTCAGGGTGGGGACAGGACTTCAAGGGGGAGAGGAGAGTCGGGGTGTGCGAAAGGAGAGTCGGGGTGGCCAGAGGAGAGTCGGGGCGGGCGAAAGGAGAGTCGGGCAGCATGCGCGGTATATGGGTGTGCGCGGTATATAAAAATTTCTGTACATAAATTTGTGTTTTTTGCACGCCATACCCGTGTGCGCGGTTTACACGGGTGCGCGTTATCTACGTGAAAATATGGTAATTATATATATATTTTTTTAAAGCCAAGAGAATAATTTTCAGCCATCTAAATGTCAGTTTGCTGAAGGTTACATGGATTATAAATGATATTAACCCATTATTTGGTACTCTTGTTCAGAAGCAACATGTGTTTCTATGCTTTTATGGGAGATCTGCATCTCCAAATGCCTGTTACCTTGGCACTGTTGCTCTCATTCAACATCAAGTTGTGTAAAGCTGCCATTTCACCATCTTCCACCAAGATCCACATATAGCTTTAAATAGATATTCAGAACAAAGTGAAAGGGGATGAGAGACTTGGTATACCATCTGATTGTAAAACCGCTTAGATAATCTTGATAGGTGGTATATAAAAACCCTAATAAACTTGAAAGTGGCAATAAAGGGTTAAGCGACTTGCCCAGTCACAAGAAGCTAGAATGCAAATAAAATCAGGTCCCCAGGTTTGTAGGCCACTGTACTAAGCACTAGATTACTCCTCCAATCCTCTAATTCTAGTAACACACATTGGTCCTAGGAACGGAGTCTGTGGACCTGCAATCAGATGGCTGGACACGTTGAAAACAATCATAGAGATGGCACTATAGGACCTTTCTGGACTAGCACAAAACTACTGATTTCTTTTTAGATCCGCAATTCATCAAGTCACTAGGACTCAAACACAAGTCAATGGCACCTAAAAACAACAATCTTTTATTGCTTCTATATACCGTATTTTCGCGGATATAACGCGCGCGTTATACGCGTTTTTACCTACCGCGCATACCCCCCGCGCGTTATATGCCTGAGCGCGGTATACAAAAGTTTTTAAACATAGTTCCCACCCCGCCCGACGCCCGATTCACCCCCCCAGCAGGACCGCTCGCACCCCCACCCCGAACGACCGCTCGCACGCGCTCCCACCCGCACCCGCATCCACGATCGGAGCAAGAGGGAGCCCAAGCCCTCTTGCCCGGCCGACTCCCCGACGTCCGATACATCCCCCCCCGGCAGGACCACTCGCACCCCCACCCCGAAGGACGCCGACTTCCCGACAATATCTGGCCAGAAGGGAGCCCAAACCCTCCTGGCCACGGCGACCCCCTAACCCCACCCCGCACTACATTACGGGCAGGAGGGATCCCAGGCCCTCCTGCCCTCGACGCAAACCCCCCTCTCCCCCCCAACGACCGCCCCCCCCAAGAACCTCCGACCGTCCCCCCAGCCGACCCGCGACCCCCCTGGCCAACCCCCACGACCCCCCCTCCCCCCTTCCCCGTACCTTTGGTAGTTGGCCGGACAGACGGGAGCCAAACCCGCCTGTCCGGCAGGCAGCCAACGAAGGAATGAGGCCGGATTGGCCCATCCGTCCTAAAGCTCCGCCTACTGGTGGGGCCTAAGGCGCGTGGGCCAATCAGAATAGGCCCCACCTGGGGGCGCGGCCTGAGGCACATGGGCCCAACCCGACCATGTGCCTCAGGCCGCGCCCCCAGGTGGGACCTAAGGCTCCAGGGCCTATTCTGATTGGCCCACGCGCCTTAGGCCCCACCAGTAGGCGGAGCTTTAGGACGGATGGGCCAATCCGGCCTCATTCCTTCGTTGGCTGCCTGCCGGACAGGCGGGTTTGGCTCCCGTCTGTCCGGCCAACTACCAAAGGTACGGGGAAGGGGGGTGGGGGGGTCGTGGGGGTCGGCCAGGGGGGTCGCGGGTCGGCTGGGGGGACGGTTGGAGGTTCTTGGGGGGGGGCGGTCGTTGGGGGGGAGAGGGGGGTTTGCGTCGAGGGCAGGAGGGCCTGGGATCCCTCCTGCCCGTAATGTAGTGCGGGGTGGGGTTAGGGGGTCGCCGTGGCCAGGAGGGTTTGGGCTCCCTTCTGGCCCAACTACACAAAGGTACGGGGAAGGCGGGTGGGGGTGTCGTGGGGGTCGGCCAGGGGGGGTCGCGGGTCGGCTGGGGGACGGGCGGAGGTTCTTGGGGGGGGGGGCGGTCGTTGGGGGTAGGGGTTTGCGTCGAGGGCAGGAGGGCCTGGGATCCCTCCTGCCCGTAATGTAGTGCGGGGTGGGGTTAGGGGGTCGCCGTGGCCAGGAGGGTTTGGGCTCCCTCCTGGCCCGATATTGTTGGGGAGTCGGCGGTCCTTCGGGGTGGGGGTGCGAGTGGTCCTGCCGGGGGGGGGGAATGTATCAGACGTCGGGGGGGGGCATCAGGCTTTCAGGATGGGGACAGACCTTCAAGGGGGGACAGGACTTCAAGGGGGGACAGTGCACGGAAAGTCAGGGGGATGAACGGAGAGTCGGGACAGCTCACGGAAAGTCAGGGCGGGCGAAAGGAGCGTCGGGCATCATGCGCGGTATACCCGTGAGCGCGGTATACAAAAGTTTTTGTACATATCATCGTGATTTCTGCGCGCTATACCCATGTGCGCGTTTTACACGGGTGCGCGTTATATCCGCGAAAATACGGTAGTTGTCATTTCTCTTTTATTTTTGTCTGATTTCCTTACACATCCAGGGTGGGAATGGGATATTATTTTAAATAAGAATGGGTTATTGGAAGAAGAATTGCATTTTTATTATTGATTAAATAAAGGGATGGGGGAAAATATTACTTTCAATTATATGTAAGTTCAAAGTGCTTTTCTTGATTTGTTATATGTTCAGCTTCATACGTAATGCACTGTTATTACTTGAAAATCAATAAAGATTTATTTTAAAAAAATTAATTACCAAGCATCCACATAAATTGCACCTGCTATTGTACATATGAAGGCAATGGAGATGTTCACCTTTTTCTTCCTCTCACCTAAACATGTTCATAAGAACATCTCTTTTCAGTATGCCTAAACAATGTACATGTACTGTATGAGGAGGGCAACTTTCAATTAGGTCACTATTTTGGGAAATACAATTAGGTTCCAAGCATTGCCTGGATTTGAATAGGCAGTCCTTTAGAAGCTTTTTTCCAGGTACAAAAACTTCATTTCCAACAGCACAAAAGCTTTATGTCTCTTGAACATTCTTCCATAGTAAATCAGATTTTCTATTATAATGGTACTGTTCCAGGGAACCATGGAAACATAGTTGGCAGAAATAAGGCTTTCAGTGTAATAAACTTGTATTTAAGCAAAAGTAAAGCTCGTTATGGAATGGCAAAATTCTGAATTTTACTGGTGTAACCAGAATAGTTTCCTGACTTCTATATACAGTATATATATATATATATATATATATATAAACAATTTTTCAAAAGCTGTGCAAAGATAAGTTGCAAGATAATTCATTTGCATATTGCACCAAAGAACAATGGGATGGCACGGTAAAAAAATTTATTTCACTAGACATATTTAAAATCTGCCAAATAGCTGTGCAAATACTGCTGTGCATGAAATTCAGGTTCACCTCTATCCTGCATCTCAGAAATAGTGCACACAGAGCTTTCCCTGATAGGGTTAGAGACAATGATCTTTTGAAGCTAAGTAGGAGTCTTGTACTTACATGCCAGCCAATGGTGATGCTGTGTCAGTATCACATTTTCAACAGCCAGGGACAGGCAAGCTCTACAGGACTGCAGGGAACCTGCCTGTGCTTGTCAACTGAAAACACAATATTGAAGAACCGCCCTTCCCACCACCATCACTGATATGAACGTGGTTGGAAGACTCCCACACAGCTTAGAGAGAACATTGGTTAGAGGGGTAAGGAGAGAAGACTTATCTAGCACTTAAGGATGGGAATTAATGGCAGGTTCAACAAGCTGTGGTTCCCTCCACAATCAGGCACAGGTAACTTGTGTGGCTCAAATCAGAAGACCGCCATTGCAATGGCTGAGCTTGACAGAAATGGGTAAAAGGGAATAAAAATGTGAGTTAAGGTAGTCAAATTATGGCACAAGAACCATAGCCTCAGCTGAAGTGCATTCAGACTGAACCAGAAAAGGCTGAACTTGCCAAGCATAATTGTTTCAACAATCATTCAAAAAATAAAAATGGACTCAAATCTATTACAGGGTGCCCACAAAAACACTCCTTGATTTAAATGGTGGCAAAACCAAAATGTATTGGCTTATTCTTTCACCTTTGAGGCTACAGTTTCATCAACTCATAAAGTTTCATATGGTGACTGTTGATTATAGCCAAAAAAACACCCTCAAAAGCACAGGTCTACATATCAAATTATATCCAAAAAGGAGAAAAGACCTCAGTGTCCAATAGGGGCTCTAAAAAGCTACCCACATAGACAAGCTGGTTTCAAACATAATTTGAGACCAGCAGACACATCCTTGGTCAAAAACTCCCAAATACATGAGATATAGTGTATAAGCCTTTTTCAAAAAACACACTCTTTCAAATTTTTTCAATAAAAGTCACTTTCACTTTCCAATATACTTTTTTAATTTTTTCAATTTTTTTCATGAAAGTCACTTATCTGAACGTTGTTGTTTGAATGTAGTCCTGGGGTTAGAAATAAGGAAAAACTGCTCCGTGGAGAGTAAGCTGAAAGTTATTCCAGCATGAAAAAATTTAAAAGAGAGTGTGTTTTTTGAAAAAGACTTATACACTATATCTCATGTATTTGGGAGTTTTTGACCAAGGATGTGTCTACTGGTCTCAAATTATGTTTGAAACCAGCTTGTCTATGTGGGTAGCTTTTTAGAGCCCCTATTGGACACTGAGGTCTTTTCTCCTTTTTGGATATAATTTGATATGTAGACCTGTGCTTTTGAGGGTGTTTTTTTGGCTATTGATTTTTTGGACATCCTTTTCTTGTTTATTTGGAATTTTGGCTGTTGATTATATACACTTGATGTGCACCCCACCATCGGCAAACATCGATGTGATAATTGAGCTTGGCCCAAACTCTACGAAGCATATCTGGCGTGATCGCGTTTATAGCTTCAGTGATGCGTAACTACAAATCATCCTTAGCTGCGGGTAGTACAGGTACGTACACTCTGTCTTTCACATACCCCCAAAGGAAAACAGTCACAAACAGTAATGTACGGTGATCTCAGGGTCCACTTGAGGAACACCTGGTCATTTTGTCGTGTTGCATTGTCTAAAGGTTGTAACTTCTGCACCAATTGCAGCTTATAAGGGTGAAATAAAAAGCCCGAGAGCTTGTCTTGACAGGCGGCTCTAAAGCGGAGCTGGGAGGCCCGCGGAGCCGTCCGTCGGGTATAAGTTAGGAATGGGTGGTTAGGCAGGCAGGGAAGCAGAATCGAGGGGAGGAGGTCTTTCCGGCCGTGGGAGGGATCTCCTAAAGGGTCGAGTAGGGGCCGCAGGATAGGGTGGGGAGGGGGTATATAAGCAGGGCTCTTATATAGCGTAACGGTTTCCGGTCCTCCGAGGCTGCTTTCGTTGGGTTCGGCAGTTCGTGGAGTTCTGCGGCCTGCCACGTGGCCGGTTTCGTTTTTGGGTTGATCGGCAGAGGGTGTCGGCGGTGAGTGTCGGGTCGGGAGGATGGAGCGTGCACCCACCTCTGATGTTGCTGATCCCGCGGAGCTGTCCCTGTTAGCCGGAGACTCGCTGGACGAAGAGGACAGGGAACCAGTGAGTGCCTCTGCTGAAGGGGGGGCGCGCTTTACCTCCTCGGCGCTCGCGTTCGGCTGCCCGAACGGCGATAGCGCTGGAGGTAGGGGGGGAGGTGCTGTCTACTAGTGGCTGCGCGGGGTCGGCCCACAGGGGCAGAAGCAGGCTGCAGGGAGGCCGAGGGAGGGGTAGAGCGGTTCCTCACACAGTCTGTGTGCCAGTGGAGCCTTCAGCAGCTGCTCCTGTTAGAGCTGAGAGGGCTTCTGCTGCTGGGAGTGTGCCTTCTATGGAAGTGCCTTTAGCAGCTCCGAGTGGTCCAAGGAGGGTCAGGGCGGGGTTCGAGCCTGGCCAGCAGGGTGGGCCGGTGTGTTCCCCTGGGGTGAAGGGTGAGATTGGGGTGGATACCCCCGTGTTTCCCTCCACGTCCGGGTTGGGTCGTGGGTCACCGGCGACCCCTTGGTGGCCGCCGTGGGCGTATGGGCCTTGGGGCTCTCCTTGGGGATCCGGCCCCTGGGCTATGGGTCCTCCGCCATTCCCTCGCCGTCTTGGGGCTCTGGCGCCTCTGTAGGAGGGGGGTCCCGGAGGTTGGAAGGGGGGGAGATCAGCTGGTGGGGGCTTGGCCCCCAGGGTTAACTTCTCCTCATACTGTGCAGGTTGCTGGCCCCTGTTTGGATTTTTTCCCACAGGATCCCGCCACTGGACGTGAGCGCTTCATGGAGCCTTGTGCTGCTGGAGTTTCGACTGGGGGACGGATGGAAGCCCCGCGGACCGGAGTGGAGGAGCCGATGCAGGCGAGCCAGAGCCCTGTTATGGTGGTTGCTTCGGAGGGCGCCACTCCTGGAGCGGCAGGTGCAGGAAGCAGACCTGGAGGAGTCAGGACCACGGGTAACATGGCAAAAAAAAAAAAAAGGGGGCGGTTGAGAAGTTAGCGCAGGAGGGGGATAGTCTGTCTCCTGCAGGTCAGTTGGGTGGGTTCCCTGCATGGCCTTCTGTTACTAACTTTTAAGGTCTCGGGGGACGTTGGCTTGACTGCTGGGCTTTGCTTTACAGGTGCCACTCGACGTGTCCTGTCGGTTTGGATCATCGGGCACTCCTTCGTCCATTGGGCCGGGGAGCGTGCTGTGGTCCGACCGGGTGGTCAGCACTTGGGCCTTCGTCTTCGTGGAGTCTATGTCTCTTGGTGGGGACAGCGGGGTATGCGCTGGCATCAGCTGCTCCCTCTTCTGGACGATCTTCGTCGTCGTGCCCAGCGTCCAGATCTTTTAATTTTTCACCTTGGGGGCAATGATGTTGATTCACTTAGTGGAAAATTTTTAATTGATATGGTCATAGGTGATCTTGGAGTGATTCAGGGTTGGTTCCCGGGTGCTAGGCTCGTTTGGTCTGACATTATCCCGCGACCGAAGCGGTTGGTATCCCGTAGATGGACCAGGGGGCTTATCAAGGTGAATCGACAAATTGGGAGGTGGGTGGAAGCTCGGGGCGGGTTGCAGATCAGACATGCTTGGGTTGATGTTTCTTGTTCAGGGTTGTTTTACAGGGATCAGGTACATTTGTCGGACATCGGGTGGGACCTATTGCTCGATGATTTTGCTTCTTGCTGTGAACGCGTGTTAGACTTCTAGCCGCAGCTCTGTTCATTGTTGGGGGGGGGGGCTGTAACGAGTTTCAGGTCTGTGGCGGTATCCCGAGCTACTGGCGGCTGGTCTCATCATGGGATGAGTGGTGGGCCGGCTGGGAGCCGTGCCTGGTGGGTCTGATGACCCTGGACAAAGGGGCATGTGGGGTCATGCCACCCCTCGGACCCTTGCTTAGACGGCAGGGTCGGGGGCCATTTTCATCTAAGTCGGTAGCTCGGGATCAGGGTCACAATGGTGATGCCATTGTGTGGGTTTAATCAGATAAACTGTTATATAATGCTGTTTGTATATTTGGTTTATTATATGCAAATATTATTTAAATATGTTTATTTTACAATAAACAGGGCTGCGGCCAGTTTTCACCAATCAGGTGTACGTGTCTTTTTGGAGGGGTGGGGTTTGGATTGGAGTTTCAAGGCTAGGATGAGTATGCTTCAGGGTAGCGGGCTGCTCCAGCTTCCGCTGTTAGTGCAAGCGATTGCGTAAGATCTTGCTAACTGTGCTTTTTGGGACTTGTATTTGCTGTCATTTTATTTATAAACATATGCCAATACGTTTTGATTTTGTAACCATTTAAAATCAAGAAGTGTTTTTGTGGGCACCCTGTCTAAATTCCTGGTTTTAGGATAATAAGGCAATTTCATAAATATCAGGACATTTTCATTTCCCGGCCTTCCTCTCCAGAATTCATTATTTGATTCATTTTGTGATGATTGGTCTTGTTTTGCTTTTTCAAAGTTACTCAAAATAGTTTTATTTCAACAATGTTATGAATCCATGAGCCACCTGTATTGTTGTGGACTTGGTTAGGGTTGTTTTGCTGACTTGTAAAAAACTCTGTATTGTTAAATATTTTGTTAGGCTGTAATTTGTAATAAATATTGTATTCTTCACCACTTAATACTTCATTGTCAATAGCAGTTAATGAAAAACAATCAATCCAATCTAATCCAATTAGAAAAAGATGTAGTAGAATGCATTGGTCAGATTGCAAAATTACCAGAAATATAAAGTTAGTGAAAGAGTGCAATAATTACAATCTCAGAGAGAATTCTGTTTAGTTAAAATCATACAGGATGCAGTTTAGAATAAGACTGTAAAATACATTACTAACTTAAGATTAAGAGGTTAATTTTATAGCAAGGTCACAAGTAAGAAGTGAAAGTATTCACCTATTTTTAGAGCTAATTCAAAGAGAGAGATGCCACATATACTCGAATAAAAACCGAGGTATCCTTTTTTTTTTTTCAATCTCAAAAAGTTGACTTGAATATAAACCGAGGTTAGAAATTTAGGTTATCATGGTGAGCCAGTATATAAGGACTGCTCACCTTCCCTCGCCATTAGCTATTTCCTAAGTCACTAAACATAATACAAATATCTGTGATGCATATATCCCAAAGCTAACATATATTCACAACAAGGCCTCTACATAGGAAAACACAACTACAAGAAACCACAAACTTAAATAAATATAAACTAAAAATAAACTAAAACCTCAAGAAGCCATATGTATTTCAACACCAGAGAAAGAGAAACAGCAGTCTTCACTTTGGGGGGGGGGGGGGGAAAGCTGTGTAAATTTACAGTAAAATTGCATTTTCTGTTCATGAAATTAAAAATAAAATTATTTATTCTACTTTTGTTGTTTGGTTATTTTATTCATGTTTATCCCAGTTTGCAGTTTCTGCTTTCTTCTGACTTTTCTTCATTTTCTTTCAGGGTCTTCAATCTATCTGCCTTTCCTCTCCTTCACGTCCTCTCCTACATCCATCTCTGACTTTAACCTTTTCCTTTCAGTTTTACTTAATTTATTTTTTTCTTCATCTCTATCTGCTTCTATTTACAGCTTTCCATCTCCCTCATCCTATTATTCTCCAGTTTTTTTGCTAACTCTTCCATTTCTCCCCCTTCCAGCATCTTCTCTTTCTCTCTATTTTCCCCTTTATTTTCACTCTTCTAACTAGTATCTACTGTCTTGCCCCCTCCATCCAGCATATCCTCTCAACCTCTTTCCTCCAACACCTCATTTCTCTCCCTCCACCTCCATCCAAGATCTCTCCCCAACACCCTTTCCCTTTGTCACTCCCAGCACTACCAATCTGGGGCTCTGGCTGTGGGGAACGGAGTTGCGGGTCCGGGCCAGGCCCGAAATGCAAGGCAGGCAGCTGATTCCTCCCAGCAGTGACTGCAACAGTCGTCCATGTTGTATGTCAGCCACCAGAAGGAGGAGTGGGGGGGGAGAATAATGAGTTAGTGGCACATCTAGATTGTGATGAGCCCTGCCTTCGGTCCCAGTCCCACTAACTGGGTGTCAATGAAGAAGCCAGATGCCGCAGGGATCTTCCCTCTTGCCAAGTCACTATAGGCTCTGCCAGTCTTGATCTCACCCCTCAAAATCAGGAAGTAATCAGAGGGGAGCGAGACTCCTCCCTCCTCCCGGAGGCTGGCAAACAACATAGACAACTGCCACCACCACAGCCACAGCCAGGAGGAATCAGCTGCCTGCCTCGCATTTCGGGCCTACCCCAAACCTGCAACTCCGTTCCCCACAGCCAGACCCCCGACAGGTTTAAATTTTGATTTTTTTTTTTTTTTTTTTTTAGTTAGAGAAATGCTCAAGTGTAGTTTCAAATATAAACCAAGATCCCCATTTTGGGCCATTTTTTGGCCCCCAAATCTTGGTTTATATTGAATATGTACGATATGTATGCATTAGAGAATGACACGGTGACGGTTTACCCGCGGCCACCGCATTTAAGCCGCGGGTCACCGCCGAAAACGGGGAAGAAAACTAGCAGTCGCTGCGGTGACGGGGACAAGGCCATTCACCGACCGCGGAAACGGTGAACAGGTTTGTCCCCGCGGGCCAATGTACCCCCTTCTAGGAACCGCTATTTACCTGTGTTTCACTGTGCTCCTCATTTGTCAGATCAACCCTTCCTGCCAATCGCAGCAGAAGGGTACCCAACCCCTCCTGCCGGTCCTCCCAATGGCCTCCCCTAAGATCGCCGGCAGGAGGGTACCCAACCCCTCCTGCTGGACCCCCCCCCAACGAACCCTCCCACCCCGGAACCCCCTTAGTCTTACTTTCCAAGTTGGACCGGACAGCTCCTCGCTCGTCTGGCCAGCAGGCCTGCCTCCGTCCAAATGAGGCGGGCCCGCCCCTCCCCTCCCCTGCCTAACCCACAGGATCCTAGGGCCTGATTGGCCCAAGCACCTAAGGCCCCTCCTATAGCGGGAGTGGCTTTAGGTGCCTAGACCAATCAGGCCTTAGGATCCTGTGGGTTGGGCAGGGTAGGGGCGGGCCCGCCTCATTTGGACGGAGGCAAGCCTGCTGGCCATACGTGTGAGGAGCCGTCCGGTCCAACTTGGAAAGTAAGACTAAGGGGGTTCCGGGGTGGGAGGGTTCGTTGGGGGGGGGGTCCAGCAGGAGGGGTTGGGTACCCTCCTGCCGGCGATCTTAGGGGAGGCCATTGGGAGGACCGGCAGGAGGGGTTGGGTACCCTTCTGCTGCGATTGTCGGGAGGGCCGTTGGGGGGGTCTACAGGAGGGGTTGGGTGCCCTCCTGCCGTGATCGCTGGGGGGAGGGGAGACTTGCAGCCGTAGCCGCGGTCACTATGCTAATCACGGCAGCATTTAAAGTACATGTCGTGTTTGTTTTTGCATTGCTAGCCCCAGGGGTGGTGGAAGATTAGTGATTGAAAAACTGTATGAAAAATAACTATTTTAAATTTAGTGATCAAAATGTGTCAGTTTTGAGAATTTATATTAATTAATTTTTTCTCTGCGTGTTTTGTTTTTGTATAGTTATTAACTAATATTTAACTAAGTTTTAAAGTTTTAAAGAATGTTTCCTTTATACGTAAATAAAGAAAAGTGAATGGGATTGCAGTGGCGGTGACGGGGCGGTGAATGGGGTGGCAGTGGCGGTGACGGGGCGGTGAAGAGGATGGTGAGACGGGGACGGGGCGGTGACGGGGATGGTGAGACGGGGACGGGGCGGTGACGGGGATGGTGAGACGGGGACGGGGCGGTGACGGGGACCAATTTTTTCACCGTGTCATTCTCTAGTATGCATCTTTATAAGATAGCTTTATAAAACATGCAGAAATTGTGGCTAAAAATTTAGGTAGGTGCCATCGACTCATGTTTGAATCCTAGCAACTTGATGAGTTACAGATCTAAAAAGTGATCAGTTTTATGCTAGTCCAGTAAGGTCCTCCAGGGTCATCCCCCATGGTTGTTTTCAACATGGCCAACCATCTGATAGCAGGTTGTCCTCTTCGCCTGGTTCCTTCGATCTTCTCAAACATGATGTCCTTTTCCAGTGATCTCTCTCTTCTGATGGTGTAACCAAAATAAGGCAGTCATGACTTCATCATTTGGGCTTCCAGTGACATAGCCGGTTTAATCTTTTTCGGAATCAATTTATTAATTCTTCTGGAGGTCCATGGTATGCCTAAAATCCTCCAGCACCATAGCTCAAATGAATCAATCTTCTTTCTGTCTTGTTTCTGTAATGTCCAGCCTTCACATCTGTAACTGACCACTGAGAAAATGAGTGCACGGACAAGTCTGATCTTCGTTTGAAGTGTTACCTCCTTGCCTTTGAATACTTTATCACGAGCCTTCATTGAAAAGTGATCAAGTGCTAGTCTGTGGAGTATTTCCTCCCTGCTAGTTGCTTCTTTGTTTACAAAAGAGCCCAGGAGATTGAAATCCTTTACAACTTCTATTCTATCGCCTTCAAGCTCAAAATCTTCACCATTTTCCATGTTCATGATCTTTGTCTTGTTTATGTTCAGTTCTAATCCCATGTTATGACTTTCGGCTTTGACTTTTTTCAGTAGACACAGCATGTCTTCTTTTCTGCTGGTAATGAGCGTGGTATCATCTGCATAGCACAGGTTGTTTCAGCCACCAACTTTGAAACCGACACTCTCTTCTTCCAAACATGCTTTTCCAAAGATGGTTTCACAGTACAGGTTGAACAGGTAAGGTGACAAGATGCATCCTTGCCTGACGCCACATTTTATTGAGTACTGTGTGAAATTTAAGATTCTAGCACTACTTTTTAAAGCACTCCACATAAATACACTTGACTATCTTGCTGCCTTCACTATCCCACATATGCCAGTAAGCTATCTACAATTCTTTAATAACCATTGTCTGGTTCTACCTAACCTGTCTATAGCTTATTGGGACTGTATGTGCAGAAGCACTTTTTACTTTATTGCAACATTCCTATAGAATGAACTATCCATTCATCTTCAATCTGAAACCTCTTTTGTCAAGTTTAAAACCAGTTTAAAATCTTACCTTTTTTTTAAGTTGGCCTTTGGAGGCTTATTAAATACAATCCCTTAGAAGTTACTTTGACTCTGCTTCCTTGAGGTTCTCTGTATTAGGTCATGCTTGCTGTCAAGCTGTTATGAATATAAGCGCTCCTTTGGTGTGAGAGTTCTGTAGTCTTGTTCTGTCTCCTGTACTTATATAGCATTCCTTTTCTGAAATGACAATTTTAGTGCTCTTCGCTTTGATTTGCTTTTGTGAAAAAAAAAAACAGGTTTATCAAATTTAATAAACCACAAATGATATGAAGTATGGCATTCATTTTACAAGCCCTGTTCACATTTCAGATGTGCATAAACCAGAATTTAAACATTTATACTGCATATGCATCTAAGTCCCCATTTTAAAACCCTAAGTCATGCAAATTGCAGGAGGGCATGCTCTGCTTGTGTTTTGGGCAAAACATGGGTGTGGCAAGTTCATAGATATTTAGGGCCAGATTCAGTAAGTGGCGCTGAAAAACAGGCGCTGGGTAAAATCAGCACTCACCGTCTAGTGGGGATTCCCGTACCCAACTTTAGGTGAAACTTGATCAAATCCTAGCACACAGATTGAGCAAAGATCCCCAGAATTCTATAACCTGGCATGCATCATATGAAAATACCTATTCTATGGACGCGTTAGCGTTTAGCGCGTTAAAATGGCTAACGTGCCTTAGTAAAAGTACCCTATGTCTTTTTATTTTAATGATATCTCAAATAACATTCATGTGAGGTTTTTGTATCAGTTTGATTGTAGTTCAGTAGTATATTATACTTGTCTAATACCTGTATAATAAAAAGAAATGATGAATAAATACTGTATACCTACTTTTGGATCACCCTGTATATCTGTTCACTGAATATAATAAAAATGCCCAAGTAAATTCTACAGCTTATTTGTTTTCCCTTAGAAACTGGCACTAAATATCTTATGCTAATTTTCTTAATCCTAGGACAAGAAATCATTAGGTATGGGCTATTACTTGCATTATCATTACATTACAAGGTCATTATAAAAAACAAAAGTTCTAATCAACAAGAGCATTTATAAAGTGTAGTGATTTGAAACCATCTCATTAAAGAATATTATGCACGATACTGAAACTAACAAAGATGAATAGTTTTAGAACTAAACAATTAGAAATGAGGTTTCCGAACTGAAATTGACATTATGGTTTACGGTCAACTCTATCGTAGGGGTGGCAAATCCTGGTCTTTGAATATATGAAACAGCTATAGTTTTCTAGATTTTTAGTATTGCTAAGACTTATGCCACAACACTTGTATTTGAATCTGGAGGGAATGTAAAGAGAACTAGCCAAAAACTGAAAGAACAAGCAATAAGATAACATTTTTTTAAAAGCCACAAAAGAAAACTGATGCAATTTTAACACTGAAATTATTTTTTTTAAATTATCTGACTAACCACCCCCCTTCCTTTAAAATTTTTTTTTTTTTTTTTTACTAAGCCACAGTAGAGGTTTCTTAAATAAAAGTTTCTACTGCAGCCCGGGGTGGTAATTTTTTTTCTTTTAAAAATTTCTAGTCCACCTATCAACTAGGTGGATTACAAGTTCACATACATAATGTAAAAAGACATACTTAAATGTTCTGATGCTCATAGGAATTCTATGAAAGTTAGAGCAGTGTTGGAGCATTTAGCACTCCAGGCCATAGTACAAACGCTTAGTAAAAAAAAAAAAAAAAGGGGGGGGGGGGAGAAAAAAAGATACCATAAAAACATATACCACAAAAGCCAGGGAGCAGCAGAAGAAAGCCAACAGCAGAGCCAGAGTGTAACATCAGAAAGATGCCAAAACAATCAGAGAAACTGGAAGAAGTGCTGGAGTGAGATACCCATGATTGCACAGGAGGAATAGAGCAATGTAGGACAAATTAAAAAACAAACAAACCCAAAGAAACAGGATATACCAATGAATGATTAAGGAGCGACTTAAGACGACAAGAATATCAGACAGATTAGGAAGCAGAGGAAAGCAAGAGTGAAATGAAACCTAGCAATAATACTACAGACTATGCATGTAACCAAGTTGGCCTAGAATAAACCCAATAATAAAAATAGAAAGAAAAAGAGAGGCATATGGTTTGGTCTAGCAAGTAACAAATTAGGGGATTAGCTTGATATGTCTGTCAAGATGACACAGGAGAAGTAAAAATCAACTGAACTTAGAACAAACAACAAATCATATGACTGGTATCCTCAGAACTATGTAAAGAAATATGAGAGAGAGACATCTGCCTGACAGTATTATTTATTTATTTATTTATTTTTAGCATTTATATACTTCTTACTGTCTAAGTCAGGGGTCTCAAAGTCCCTCCTTGAGGGCCGCAATCCAGTCGGGTTTTTAGGATTTCCCCAATGAATATGCATGAGATCTATGTGCATGCACTGCTTCAATGCATATTCATTGGGGAAATCCTGAAAACCCAACTGGATTGCGGCCCTCAAGGAGGGACTTTGAGATCCCTGGTCTAAGTGGTTTACATTCAGGTACTCAAGCAATTTCCCCTATCTATCCTGGTGGGCTCACACTCTATCTAATATACCTGGGGCAATGGGGGATTTATACAGACACTTGAGAAAAGATTAGTCCAGTACCTAACCATAATACATTTCACACTTCTTAATATTCTTGAGTTGAGCACATTTGGTGGAACGTTACCCTTTGAATCCTTCACTCTTGAGCAGGGATCTCAAAGTCCCTCCTTGAGGGCTGCAATTCAGTCGGGTTTTCAGGATTTCCCCAATGAATATGCACTGAAAGCATTGCATACACATAGATCTCATGCATATTCATTGGGGAAATCCTGAAAACCCGACTGGATTGCGGCCCTCAAGGAGGAACTTTGAGACCCCTGTATTGAGCATATATACTTTGCTAATAGGAGGAAAAAAGCCTCAGATCCCCATTTGCAGCTAGAATTTATGTTTGCTTCCAAACTAGAAAGGGAAAATACCTCATCGAATAGAAAAAAAACCTCCTTCCTCCTTATATTTTATGCACTAATCTCTTCACAATCTCATAAAACTTTATCTACAAATAAAGCAAGTTACTTAGCTTCACATCTATTCAAGCTTAAGGATGTCCACTGTCCACCGCTGATGAAAGCAAGCCAGCGTTTCACTTCTGCTGTCAGGGCGTAGGACACATCTAAATTTTATAGCAAGACAATAAATGTCATTAAAGTTTGTCATTAAAATTTTTTAACTAATGATAACACCCCCCCACCAAGCACAAACATTCATTTAAATTAGCAGCTCAAACTCCATTCCGGCGGCTAAGATGGCCGTAGGACAGAGTGCCCTCGTTATGAATGAGCACGTGACGCCATCTATGACATTAATTAATGAAATAAACCCATCAACCTTTCTCCTATGCTCCTAATTCTATTTATGTCATATGTTTTTAATTTTTAACTTGTTAAATATTTATTTATTTGTATAATATCCAATGTTCTTTCCCTCTGTATATTCTTTCATCACCCCTAATATGATCTCACCACTTTGTTCTCCTGTATTCTTTTCTGGGACATCTCACATTAACCAACCAGCATAATAACTGCTGCTCACCTGTGAACTTCCATTCTCACAGGATGTAACTTCTTTCTCAGTTTTTTATTCATTCTAAGAATAGCTAGCTATGTGTTATCTAGATGCTGTAAACACCATTGCCTTTTCATCTAACTATATTCTAGGGATTAAAAATCATCTGACTTATACTACACATTTAATGAAGCCATAGATACATTCAAAGTGTTCTCATATCACACCATTCTATATATATATTGTGTCCCTAGGCTCCATTATATATATCTAGTGTGTGTCTAAAAAAATATTTTAAGAATATCACATTTTACCTAACCAACTAACTAACAACTGCTCACCCCTGGAATTCTATTCAATCGGGGTCAAGCATATTCAGGTTGTCTCTATTAATGTCACCTTTTCCTTCCGATTGTATATTCTAAGGAGTGAGCAGCATTTATTAAGCTGGTTGGTGAATGTGAGATGTGCAAGATAGCAGTAAAGGAGAATGAAGTGGTGAGATTGTGTTAGGGGTGATGAGAGAATGTGCAGAGGGAGAGAACATTGGATATTATATAAACAAACAAATATTTAACAAGTTAAAAATTAAAAACATATGACATAAATAGAATTAGGAGTGTACCATAAGAAAGGTACCGGTAGATTAACATCATAGATGACATCACATGTTCATTCATAACGAGGTCACTCTGTCCCGCAGCCATCTTAGCCTCCAGAATGAGAATGGAGTTTGAGCTGCTGATTTAAATGAGTATTTGTGCTTGGGTTGGGGTGTTATTGTTAGTTTTAAAAAAAATTTTTACGGTATTTTTTGTCTTGCTAGAAAGTTTAGATGTGCCCTACACAGCAGAAGTGAAACGCTGGCTTGACTTCATCGGTGGTAGATAGGGGACATCCTTATGCATGAATAGATGTGAAGCTAAGTAACTTGCTTTATTTGCACATAAAGTTTTAAGAGATTGTGAAGAGCTTAGTGCATAAAATATTGGGAGGAAAAGGAGGCTTTTTCTAGCCAATGAGGCATTTTTCCCTCACTATCTTTGTAAGCAAAGATAAATTCTGGCTGTAAACGAAGATCTGAGGCTTTTTCCTCCTATTAGCAAAGTATATATGCTTGAGAGTGAAGGATTTAAAGGGTAACGGTTCTACCAAATGTGCACAACTCAAAAATATTAAGAAGTGTGAAATAGAAACAGTTTTTGAGAGAGTACTGTGGTTAGGTATTGGATTAAGTGACTTGCCCAGGGTCACAAAGAGCAGCATGGGATTTGAACCCATAACCTCAGAACAAGAAGGATACCAAGAGGGAAAAGCATTACCTTCTGTAAGCCCAATCAAGTGCTGCCAGCGTCTTGATAACATCAGAGAGGTGCAAGAGATAAGATGACCTCAACAGTGCAGCACTGTGAAAAAGTAGCTTAGCGTTAAATGTGAAACAGGAGGTATGGTGAGAGGAAGAGCCTCACTTGTGCCTCTGGTCATCTATAAACCCACTTGCGTGTCCCCAGTGTCTTTTGAGATGTTAATGAGATACTGGATATAACAATACCTCAGCATCATGATATGTTGCATGTAGATGCATGCCTGTGGATATGTGCCTAAAGGGGTGTGAATATGCGACTGAATAAAGGGGCACATCAGGCCCCAATATAGCCCCTTTGGAGCGGCTGAGGATTAACAAGGATTAACAGGGGCTTCAAGGGAAAATTACATTATTCACCTATGATGCCAAACTATGCACCATAGTAGGCAATAGCACAGTGTCTGACTGTATGACGCAGGACCTACTCTTACTGGAGCAGTGGTCCTCAACTTGGCAACTAAGTTTTAATGCCAAAAAGTGTAAGGTCATGCACCTTGGCATCAGAAATCCATGCAGAACTTACACCCTAAATGGTGAGACCTTAGCAAGAACTGCAGCAGAGCAGGACTTGGGAGTGATCATTAGTGAAGACATGAAGACTGCCAATCAAGTGGAGAAGGCTTCATCCAATGCTAGACAAATGATGGGTTGTATCCAAAGAAGTTTCGTCAGCCGGAAGCCCGAAGTTATAATGCAGTTGTACAGATCCATGGTGAGACCTCATCTAGCATATTGTGTACAATTCTGGAGACCACATTATCAAAAAGATGTGCGGAGAATTGAGTCGGTTCAGCGAATGGCCACCAGGATAGTCTCAGGACTCAAGGACCTCCCATATGAGGAATGGCTGGGCAAGTTGCAGTTGTACTCACTCGAGGAAAGTAGAGGGAGAGGTGACATGATCGAGACGTTCAAATATGTCACGGGCCGTATTGAGGTAGAAGAGGATATCTTCTTTCTTAAAGGACCTTCGGCGACAAGAGGACATCCGTTGAAACTCAGGGGTGGGAGATTTCATAGTGACACCAGGAAGTATTTCTTCACCGAAAGAGTGGTCGACAATTGGAATAGCCTTCCAATTCAGGTAATTGAGGCCAGCAGCGTGCTGGATTTTAAGAGAAAATGAGATAGGCATGTGGGATCGTTACAAGGAAGAAATTAGGGGGTGAGTTAGTAGAGTGGGCAGACTTGTTGGGCCGTGGCCCATTTCTGCTGTCATCTTCTATGTTTCTAAGCAGAGCTATCTACTTGTCATCACTCAGTGAGTCTCTTGTTGTGGTGCTGAATTATTGAATTCATTCTTGAGAAATCACTGCTGCTATTATTTCTCTATTTCTACTTGCCGATGGGCAAAATGAAGATCAAGGTTTAAGGTGATCAAGTGCAAATAGTGAATCCAGTTCAGGGACATATGGACTCCTATGTTGTGTTAGTCAACGATAGCTTAGCTGCTGAGACTAGCAGGAGCCAAGACCGTTATATCCCTAATGTTTTAGGTGACTATAGTCCACAAATGCCTTCGCTATGACCAGACCTTCTCTCACCACCTCTACCTTTTGGTGAAGATAGAACTAGAATTTCATTGATAGCTTCCCCCTGAGGCTTCACAATCATATCATAAGGATTTGGGACATCTGATGCTATGAATTTTGCTAAATTTTGTTTGTTAAAATTTGATATACTACCAGACTTTACCAGTTCACATTTGTAACTTTATAATTCTAATAGAAATAGCACATTAAATGAACTCCATTGATCAAGATAGGAAAGACTTAATACAGTCATATCAGAGACATGCATCATATGATATATTGTATTATTACATTATACAGATGAGTCAATAAATTTTCTTCTCCCCATCAACTTAGATAGCTAAAGCCAGAGTGAAAAAAATATAGCTTTTAATATAGCCTTAAACTTTTTTTTTTTCCAAAATTTTCCTCTTGAATAAATCTCAGGAGTCTATTCCATAGCATAGGGCCAGCCAAAAAAACACTCACATTTTGGGGTCCTTTTACTAAGGCGTGCTAGCCATTTTAGCGCGTGCTAAAACGGCTAGTGTGCCTTAGTAAAAGGACTCCTTAGTTTCTCAATATGCCCTAGCAACATATAGACCTACCATTCTGCAGTCTTGTAATGATCTTAATGGTCCTGATTCTGCAAAGTACATCCCGATTTTAGGCAGCTGAAGGCATCCTACAGCTGTCTAATCAGCCAATCGGGATGCACGTTTTTTAAACAATGCTCCCTAGGCAGGCCACCTATATTGAAGGCACCTCTGGGACCTAGGGAGGCCCGCAAAACCACCTAAGCGCCTTAGGCGAACCTAGGCGGCCCTACGCATCTCCCTAGTAGAGGAAGAGGCACTTACAATGTAGGCCAGCAAAATGCTGGCCTATATTGTAAGTAGACACCGCTATACTTATCGCGGAAATAAATCTCCCTGCCGCAATAAGTATAGCGGTCGCCTGTCCCCACCCCCACCCCGATCGCCAGCAGGATGGTGCCCAATCCCTCCTGCTAGAACGCCGCCCACCCAACACCCCCGATCGCCGGCAGGAGGGTGCCCAGACCCTTCTGCCGTTACGCTGCACACCCAACATCCCCTATCGCTGGCAGGAGGATGCCTAACCCCTCCTGCCGGAGGACACCTCCCCCAGGACCCCCCCTGCGCTAACGTCCCCCCCCACCACGCTAACACTCCCCAATGACCCCCCTAATCTCCCCCCCAAACTAACCTCTTAATTGTTGGCTGGCTGGATGGGTCTTGGTGCCGTCCAGCCAGCAGGTCTTCCTCGTCGAAATGAGGCAGGGCCGCCCCTCCCGGCTCATCCCCACTAAGCCTAAGGCCCGATTGGCCCAGGCGCCTAGAGCCTAGGCCAATCAGGCCTTAGGTTTAGTGGGGATGGGCGGGCCGGGCGGCCCTGCCTCATTTCGAGGCACCAAGACCCGTCCAACTGGCCAATAATTAAGAGGTTAGTTTGGGGGAGATTAGTGGGGTCATTGGGTAGTTTTAGCATGGGGGGGTCCGGGGGAAGGTGTCCTCTGGCAGGAGGGGGTTAGACACCCTTCTGTCGGCGATCGGGGGTGTCAAGTGGGCGGCATCTACTCTAACCCGATTCTGCAACCGGCGTCTGTAACATGGTGGCAAACATTCATAACAAGCTTTGTGTGCAATAGATAAAATCTTCAATTATATTCTAAAACAAATGAGCAACCAATGGCATTACTTAAAAAGAGAAGTAATAACTCATATCTACACTCTAATTGCTGCCTTTTGTAGTGGTTGCTAATGTTTAATATTGTTACTTGATGTTTTTGCACATGTTTTTGCACCATGTTTCCATGCTGAGTGCAAGAAATTAACAAAGCATGTATTAAAGTGTGTAACGCAGCTTCATCAAATAATTATTTCAAAGAACATAACTGGCCTAGAATATAAAATCCCTCCCCCTCCCCCTTTTTTTTTTATATAATGGATGACACTTGTTCATTGAAAGCTATCTACTAGTGCTGTACCGAATATTTGTACTCATATTCGGCTGAATAGTGATTTAAATTTGAAAACAAATAATCCAGGACTCTACTGTGCTAAATCCTACTGAGATAAACACTTGGGCCCCGATTCTATAAAGGGCGCCTAAATCATGCCTAAAGTTAGGCGAACTTTAGGCGTAGACACCACTTTGTAGATGCAGCCACAATTTCATGGATGCCCATGTTTAAAACTCGCGCTTAACTCAATAGGTGTGGGCTTGGAATGGGCGTGGTTTGGGCAATGACTCAATTTGGGCATCCTTTGATTCATTTACATAACACTGAGTGTGCAAAAAAGGGTAGCTTTTTAACAAAAAACATAAAGCTGTTTTTTTTACATGTGCTGTGCTTCAGTTAATGAATCTTGTCCTCTAATTAGCAAATAGCATTACTGTTTGCCCAGAAAAATAGAAGATTTTGCAAACAATATCTTTGTATTAATGTGACCTGTTTAGGTGGTGGCTTATTAAATGTATTTTGAGCTTAATAAAGCAAAAATAAAAACCCAGAGAGCTATTTAGCAGATCACATTAAGGACATCCAAACTGTGCCTAACTTCTGTCGGAACTCAGGTATATCTGAAGCCTAAACTATGCTCAAAAATAGACTTCCTTACAATGCCTATAAGACCTAGTTTTACAATTGCTATGCAGATTGCTAGCACACTGGTTAAACCTATAGCCTTCTACCCTAATGTTGCTGGTTCGAATCCCGGTCACTCTGTCTGATGGAAGATAAATAAATAAAAGTATTAAACAGATCCAACTCCCAGTATTACAATTATAATGAAAACCAGAATAAAATCACCATTCTAATATAAAAAAAATAATATAAAATTAAGGACATTGTTTGAATGTATAAATCTCACCTAAAACCTGATTCTCTAAAGGACGTCTCAAAAATTGAATGCCTAAACAGTGCTGAGCGTCGCTGAGTGCGATTCTACAAAGGACACGTATCTTGGACGTCCAAGCTGTGCCTAAATTTAGGTGTGCTTTGCAGAATCAGGGCCACTGTCTTTAGAATGGATGAGTTTGAATAGCAGAGCTTGATCATGCCCTAATTTATATAGTTAATACATTTACAACGTATGAACTCATTATAATTGGGACATTATAATAAATTCAAGGAGACTTGGGATCCATTAACAAAATTTTGTACAAATTGATCATTAATAATACCCTTTGATTTCTGAATGAGAGTTATGCACATCCAGGAAGGGTAGGCGGGAGGGAGGGGGGGGACATGTACTTATCTTATTATTTGATTGCAATGAGTGCTATTTTTTTGTACCAATTGTTGATAAATATGATGCACTTTGTGATGGCTTTTAAAACAAATAAATAATTGGGGGGAAAAAATCCTGATTCTCTAAAGGACTCTTAGAAAGTTAGATGCCTAAACAGTGCTGAACTCTGCCGAGCTTGATTCTACAAAGGACCTAAACGGCGTCTAATTTTAGACTCGTTTTGCAGAATCAGGGCCTTGATCTCTAATTTCACATTGCTACTTTTATTATCTGTGTTATAACTCGATGCCCATTATTCAAATTTGATATTCATATTTAGCCAAATAATATTTTTCATTACTTGTATTTGGTTGAATACTAAAATATGCTATTTGGTACAGCTCTACTATCACCACCACCGATAAAGACACTCCAAACAGAGAAGGGATTTGGGAAGAATGGTTTAAATCAGGGCTAGGGAACTCCTGTCCTCGAGAGCCGTATTCCAGTCAGGTTTTCAGGATTTCCCCAATGAATATGCATTGAAAGCTGTGCATTCAAATAGATCTCATGCATATTCATTGGGGAAATCCTGAAAACCCGACTGGAATACGGCTCTCGAGGACCGGAGTTCCCTACCCCTGGTTTAAATGACCTGTTTTCCAACACACTGCTGTTTAACATACAAGACGATCAACCTGCAGGAATCTTTTATGTGTCTTCAGTGGTTAACAAACCTCTGGATCCAATTTTTGTTCTACCCTTGGAAATAAGAATCATTTTACATTGAAGTCCATGGTATGTTCAAGCACTTTTGGCTTTGATGGTCAATTACCCATCCA
Source organism: Geotrypetes seraphini (assembly GCF_902459505.1). Taxonomy (NCBI): domain Eukaryota; kingdom Metazoa; phylum Chordata; class Amphibia; order Gymnophiona; family Dermophiidae; genus Geotrypetes; species Geotrypetes seraphini. The sequence goes on along the minus strand of NC_047092.1, from coordinate 138,360,292 downwards.
CTTAAAAAAAAAAAAAATCCCCCGTTTTGAAAATGGGCTTATTGTGTCCAAGATGATTTATGAATTTTCTAATTTGGATAAAGATTTGAATGATCCTTTAAAAAATTACGAAACATGCATGTTGGCGGTGGTGCAATTTGAATACTGCAGACGGCTGTTAAAGTTTTCATTACGCTGTGCTGTTCAGATAAGTTGAAAATATATAAATATATAAGTTAAACATACATAAAGCGCTTTAAAATTACTTAGTTAAGATAAATACATGAGCCAATGAGGAAGCCCAGCGGCAAAGAAACTCTATAAACTTTGTATTTAGAGTTTCGCTTCTGATGGCTCTAGAAATGTGGGAGTTTGATTGATGGATAAAGAACTATGAGAAGATGAGAAAAGAACAGTGTGACTTCATATATTAGAAACATAAGAATGATTGTTTGGGTCTGCAGCTTCTTGTTGGTTTAGAAACAACAGACCACAATTAAATATATTTTTGACCAGTTTAAGTGATTCAACGGGTTTAGAAAAGCCCAGCATTTTTCTATTTTTCTATTCCCTTTCCTCTGCAGATGGGCGGACGTTGACGTGATGATGTAACGCATATGCACGATGTCATCACGGCGACATCTGCACACTTCTGGGTGCCTCAAGCCATTGCCACTACCTTTAGCGTGTCCCGGCTCCAGAAAGTTTGAGAGACAGTGCTCTAATGAATGAGTAATAGCTTAACATCTTATCACAATAGGCAGATCTCATATATTTTCCCTTAGTTAAAAATATTATTTTAATGACAATGTTAAAAGTGGTTGTTCTTAATATTCCTGTTGCAGATAGTTCTAGGTTTAATATACAATACATATTGCATTGGTTTTTTTTATGATATCCATAACTTTGAAAGCAGCTTCGCTGATCTAGCATTATCACACATCAATCATGCTTAATGAAGTCATGGGCTCTCATAATTCTGCTGGTTATATTTTTAAAACAATCAAAGAACCTCTGTAATTAGCTGCTTCCTTGAGGCTTTTTAATGCACCCTGCAAATTTGCTGGTCTAAGCAAAGGCATTTAGATAATGGCTAAGAAGTTCAAATACATGACAAATATTTGTTTAAAGTGTACCATGCTATGACTACATGGTTACCATTCTGTTAATTATAAACAAATTAAAATTCATATAACTCTGATAATTTTTGTATTAGATTAGGTATGAGTAATTCATCCACATCTCGCAAAACTACCTCTAGAAAAAAGGCAGAAGTTTATTTTCATGAGTATTTATACCTTTTCTACTGAAACTATCAGCATGATGCCCTCTGTGGTGATATTTTTTATGCTCTGGGTATCTGCCCAGTAGGAGCAGAATCCAGGAACAAATCATTTAACATAAGCCAGATGGTAATATTTTCTCAGTCATACTGACTACTGTGAATTGAGCAGAGCTCAATCTCTCTGTCCTTCTCCAGAAACTGAATATCAATGACATATAAAGTGGCAGTTTGTTATATTCCCAATATTTATTTTTTTCTATGCCATTTTTGTCCTGTCAGGCAAAAATCAAACTCCTGCTAGCAGCTCAAAGGAGCAAATGTCTGCAAATAGCTTCATAACAAAGGCAAACTGGTGAAACTTGTGTGTCATCATTTAATCATGAGAGGCCAAATGTACCATCCTGTCAAAAGTTTTACAGGCTAGAAGAGCTTTGCAATATTTAGGTACGGATGTAAATTAGGTCCTGGCTCATCTGCAAACCGTGTTTTGCTTGAATTGCCATGGATGGGAACTTCATGCTTTCCCAGGTGGGAGAACACAAGCAAAATGAAAGCTCTTCTTCATAAGGAGACAAACTGCTTTTAAAAGGAATTTTGTATGAATGATTATGTAATATTTAAAGAAGATCCCTTTTTTTCTTTTGTATCATCTGATATTGTAATTATCTAAATTTATACATAATAATAAATAAAAAAGGGCCTCAATCGTCTTGTAGGCCAATGGAACCCCCCCCTCCAACACACAGGGGAATGTTCGCTAAAGTGTGACACATTTTTGCAATTAACACACCTTGAGTAAAAAACATATGGTATGGTAAATACAGTAGGCATGAACAGCATCCTGCCTGCAATTACTGCATAGGGAAGACACATGGATACTCCTGCACTTTTGGGTAAAGAATGCAATATGGGCCAATGTGCCCTCTACTGAGGCATGAAACAGACTCCAGCGGGGGGAAAGCTGCTTTTGTAGCAGCACAGGTTTCCTTCCATCCCAACAGTATCCCTTTCCAGTTAGACCCCTCCTCAAATTAGCTGTCTCTGAAAATTATACCCTGACCACCCAGGGATCGATCTGGTAGACTAGTGGGATTGGTTTCTTTCTCTCCCACTCTGTAGCTGATGAAGTTCAAATTTGTGTCTATGATCCCTGGCAGTAGTCTCGCAGTACTATTGCAAGGCCTCACAAAAAAACATTTTGAACCCAAGGCAGCTATGGGTTATATTATGTTTATTATCATTTGTTATACCGCATACACCATATTACAGACCTCAGCAGTTTACACTCTAAATCAGGGGTGCCCAATAGGTCGATCGCGATCGATCGGTAGCTCGCCAAGGCAAAGTGAGTTGATCATCCAGGACTCACTTTGCCTTGGCGATCTATCGGGCCGATCAATCTTCCTCTCCCCGACGTCAATTCTGCCGTCAGAGAGGAAATTCGGGCCAGCCAATCGCTGCCTGGCTGGGCAGAACATCCTCTCCGACGGCAGAATTCACATCGGGGAGAGGAAGATTGATCGGCCCGAAGCAGAGAGAGCATGGGGCGGCGTCGGCATCGGGGCCTGTTATCCATTGGTGGCATTTGGGTCCTGTTCCCCGATGGCAGCGGCAGTGTCAGTGACTTGGGGAAGGGCTGGGAGAAAGAAAGAAAGGGGGCAGGCAGGGAGACAGAAGAAAAGAAGAGAAACAGAAAAAAAGAAAGGGGGCATGAAGAGAGAAAGAAAGAAAGGTCAGGGAGAGAGGAAGAAAAAGTTGGAGGAGGGAATGAGGTGTGGAAGAGAGGAAGCATACAGGCTGAAAGAAAGATTGGATGCACAGTCAGAAGAAGAAAGTGCAACCAGAGACTCATGAAATCACCAGACAAGGTAGGAAAAATGATTTTATTTTAAATTTAGTGATCAAAATGTGTCTGAATTTATATCTGCTGTCTATATTTTATAATATGGTCCCCTTTTACTAAACCGCAATAGTGGTTTTTAGTGCAGGGAGCCTATGAGCGTTGAGAGCAGTGCTGGGCATTCAGCGCAGCTCCCTGCGCTAAAAACTGCTATTGTGGTTTAGTAAAAAGGGAAGGGGTGAGTATTTGTCTATTTTTGTATGGTTGTTACTGAGGTGACAGTGCATAGAGTCATCTGCTTTGACCTCTTTGAAAAAACCCCGGAATAGGAATGATAACTAACAATTCTATGCGTACAGTGTGCGTTGTGCTTTTTAAAAATTTTATTGTTGGTAGATCATTTTGACTTGGTCATTTTAGAGTTCAAAAATGTTTTATTAAGTTTCCAAAAAAGAAAACATAAAACAAAGGACAACATAAATACAATTGTGAGTATATGGTCCATGTACAGGAAAACAGAATATTAAGATCAAGTATCAAACAGGCATATTAACAAGGTGATGCAATAGCTCGTGAGTCAAAAAAGTGTGGGCACCCCTGCTCTAAATTATACCACTCCTCTGGGCAATTCCCAGTAGGGGTCAGAGTATGTGCTTGTGGGAAATTAGAGACATGATCTGTTGGGTAATGTCTATACTATTTGACTGGTTGCATTCCATTATAGTATGTATTAATGTACTATATATTAGCGATTAGTGCCAATTAAGCCTCACTTCCGCTCATACTAACAGACTTTTTTTATTGCATTCCTAGGAAAAGACCAATATCCAAAAACCTTATCCACTCACACTGACTCCCATATCAAAGGCCATGGGAATAGATTTAAAGAAAACGGAGAACTTTAGACTGGTGGTGGGAATACCATAACCAGCAAAACTGTTAGAATTCTGCATTAATTTACAGTCAACATATTTCCTATATAGGGCTTATGATTTAACAGTGAAAGTGAAATCTTATATAAGTAGGGGTAAACAATCTGTTTTGTTGATGTTTGACATTTCAGTCACATTTGATGTAGTGGACCATTCCATCCATCAATTTTTACTCCAAGGTAAGGTCTAAGAGGGATCAAGGGGGCAGTGATGTAGAAAGGGGGGCAATCCACCCCAAGCGCTGTCATAGTGTGGGAACCGGAACCCCTCCTTCTCTCCATCCCCAACTCTTCCCACACCTCCCCTTACTAAGCACGAGACCCCCCTTTCCACATACCTCTAGTGGTTCACCGCCACGAGCAACAACTTCAACGCACTCCTCACAACCACGTTGGCTCCCACTGACATCACTTCTGAGTACTGCGCATTGGAAGTGACAGAGGGAGAGTCAACATGGTCACAAAGAGCACGTTGAAGTTGTTGCTCGTGTGATGAACAACTACAGGTGAAGGGAAGGGGGGCACACACTGCAGGGGAGGTCAGGGAAGAAGCGGGGGGTGGGGAATGAGATGGGGGCGGGGAAGGGGCACCATCACCCCAGATGCCTCTCACTCTCGCTATGCCACAGCAAGGGGGAGGGTGGGAATTTAGAAACACAGAAACATGATGGCAGATAAAGGCCAAATGGCCCATCCAGTTTTCCTATCTGCAATAACCATTATCTCTTCCTCTCTCTAAGAGATCCCACGTGCCCATCCCAGGCTGTCGTATAGAAACATAGAAACATGATGGCAGATACTTCTTCACCAAAAGGGTAATTGATCGATGGAATGGTCTTCCACGTCAGGTAGTCGAGGCCAGCAACACGCTCGACTTCAAGGGACGATGGGACAGACAGATGGGGTCACTCCAGAGGAATGCTTAATAGATGGATTATCGAGAGAGGGAGGATTCTTGGGTGGGCAGACTTGTTGGGCCGTCAGCCCTTTTCTGCCGTCATACTCTATGTTTCTATAGTTTTGCTGTAAGGAGGTGGGGCTTTTCATGGAGCAGGGCTGTCTTGGTGGCTGCGGGCTGTGATCAGAAGGGTTATCAGAGGCTGGGGGTCATCTTGATGAATGTGATGTTTTCTTCAGTTAATATTGAACAGAAATGTTTTCACAGTCATGACTAAGAAGCAGACTATAATCCTATGTCCCTTTCTGTTGGCATTTGTATATGATCCTATTGAGTACTGTGTGCCTATATAGGGCAAGAGTATATGAAGAAATATTAAATTACATCTGAACTCTGCCCTTCATATGACAAATAGCTGCCTATGTTGAATACTATAATTATTGCATTCTGTCAGAATGCATGTTGACAGAAAAAAAATGTCACTCCTTCCTTGATTAGATCCTTCAGACAGTATTATCACAACACCTTCAGACCTGAAAACCTTATATATTAGAAGCATGGTCTTTTAATCAATGGTTAAGGAAGAGTAAATGAATCATGTGTGAATGGAGGAGAGATTTCCCCTTTGGTAAGCTGCAGAAATTCTTTCCAACATTGTTCTCTTCATGTTGCAGACCATTCTGGAAAAAATGGTGACATTTAAGTTGCTAGTGAACCAGTACTATATATATATTTTAATTCCTGTATATATCTGAATCTGCACTTTCACAGACTGAATGTGGACTGAATATAAATGAATGACAATTTGGCCAAAAATGACCCATTTACCATTTTGGAGGAGAATAGATTTCTCTCAACCAGCTTACCATTAAGGTACTGGACTAAGGTGTGTCAAATTCAGTTGGCTGCACATATAAATTAACTATATTTAAGCAATAATAAAATACTTTTTTTGTTGTTATAACTATATCATTTTGGGAAAAAACACCAATTTGAACAAAAAATGAAATAGATGAGAAAGAGAAAAGAAAGTAGGACCTCATATGAAAAATCAATTACACTTCATATTCTGAAGAGAACTGAAAAAAAAGAACAAAAGAAAAAAGAAGGAGGAACAAAGGAGAAATTATGAAAAGAAAAGGGCATGTTGCTTTCCCCAAAAGTAGTACAAGTAACAGAAACTTGCACAACGGATCTAATTACACATATTAGAACCTATAATCCCCACTTCCATCCCTAGAAGATTCCTTTGTTTCTCTCAAAAGAGTTTTAATTGGGACAGTTAAAAGAAAATCTATTAAACATTATTATACACTGCAAGACATTTACAAAGAAAAACCCTAATGAAAATCTACACACCAAAGGCACCCACCTTTTGGCATAGAATAATTTTTTTCCTCCCGTCTTGCATTGTTTTGTAAGGGTCTGGAAAAAGTCAGATCATTTTCTCCTATAAATAAAAATGCTTTAAAGTGAAAATACATGTGAGAACGTCTTTCCTGATATTGCTCAAGAACAAAGGTCACATGGAGGGTAATTATGTAAATTTTAAAAAAGGGTTCCTGGGGAGATTCTGGAAATTACAAACTGGTAAGCCTGACTTCAGTGCTGGACAAAATAGTGGAAACAATTATAAAAAATAATATTATGGAACATGTAGACAAACATGATTTAATGGGATAGAGTCAGCATGCGTTCTTGCCTCACCAATTTGCTTGACTTCTTTGAAGGTGTGAATAAACACGTGGATAAAGGTGATTCGGTTGATGTAGTGTAGCTACATTTTCAGAAAGCTTTTGACAAAGTTCCTCATGAGAGTCTCCTGAGAAAATTAGTTATTGGATAGGAAGCAATGCTCAGATGTGGATTAGGAACTGATTATCAATCAGAAATCAGAGGGTAGGGTTAAATGTCCATTTTTCTCAATGGAAGAGGGTAAATAGTGGGGTGCCACAGGGATCCATACTGGGACTGGTGCTATTTAACTTATTTATAAATGATCTGGAAACTGGATCGACAAGCGAGGTGATTAAATTTTCAGATTAATTTAATTTATGGCTAAGCATGGCAAAACATCCTCAACCCAGTTTGTGGAAAGAAAGGGAGAGTTTAAATATAAACCTAGCGTTTTAAGGTTATTTAGAAATCTGACGAGTTACAACCCAATAAGGGGAATGCTTTGGGAGGGATTTTGAGCCATCTTTAATTTGAGTGGACAGTTTCTTTCCCTGCTTGGCTTAAGCATTTAGAAATAGCTCAGTGGTAGGGTTTATTAAGTGGGTTGGAAACAAATTGTCTGTAAGAAAGAATTAATAAGCAGAAGAACAAATAAAGGCTATTGGTTTTTAAAAGGAGAGAATGCGTGTGTGTAGGCAGAAGCTTCTTCTTTGACGCAACCGGAAGGCTAGCCGTGGGTAACTGCCACCGTGTCATTCTCTAATTCAAACAGCCACTCCCGAATGAACCATAAAAGCTAGAAATAAGCTCAAAACTGCTGTCAATAAAGCAAAATTATTAAAACAAAAAATAAAAATGAAATAAAGCTACCACATATAAGACTAATAAAGTAGCAAAAAAGCTAAAACAAAAAAACAACCACCCTAGAAAAGACCAAAGTTAACATGTGTGAAACTAAAAAGGCTTTAGGTTTAGAATCCAATCTTCAAGAAACTTATGCAAATTATCTTAAGTCAAGTTTCAAGTTTTTCTCTCCATTGTGCTTAAAGATGCATGTTATTATATGCATGTTGTCATCACCATACTCTATTGTATGGATGATGTTAGCATGGTGATATGCTGTGTTTGCTTCATGCCACACATACTTTTGAACACCGAGACCAGAATGTTTCACTTTGTTCTCTTCAGACTTCAAAAATATCTTCCGCAAGGGTGCTGTGTCCCTTTAATATCACTTTTCTTCAGGAATGGTTTCCTTCTTACTACCTTCAATACAGCTCAAGTTTGTGTGGTAATCTTGAGATTGTTGAACAGTAAATATTTTTTTCCAGTGTCAGCTAGAGACCTCTGCAGTTCTTTTAAAGTAATCTTGGGCCTCAAAGTTGCCTTCCTCAGCAGTTTCCTTAACCATAGCTAAATGTTTGAGGAATAGCCTGACTGAGGCACTCTCTTTATAATGCCAAGCTGTCTCCATTTTTTTTTTAATGACAGACCTGACAGTACCCCAAGGATATATGTGAATAATGTTTATTTGCAACTTTTTTTCAAATTTAAGGTAGAAGAGCAATAAGTATGTCTGGTGCAATATTTTAGACGTCCATCTAATTGAATAGGTACTACTTTTAAAAAAAGTTATTAATAATGCCCAAAACGTTTTGTGAAATGTTCTTCCAGTCTTTCACCAAACTGTACCACTAAATATCTTCATCACAGAGTTTTCTGCCACCCCTTCAAATTCAGTTTACACAACTGAAAAAGTGGCTCTTCTTTGAAGAGTACTCCAGATTGGCTCAGTTCTTGTAACTGGACACAACTAATATGCACAACACATACAAAGATGACATTTACAGAGGAGAGTAGTGTAACAGATAAATTACACAAGGGTCCTTTTACTAAGATACACTATAAAATGCCCTGCATTGTTTTTAGCTCAGGGGTTTTTCAGGCACTGAGGTTACTTTTTAGCATGGCTCTAAAACGTCCAACACTGTCATTTTCCATTCAAGGTCATGGGCAAATTGTGAAATTAGCGCATGGCCATTAGCGCATGAGCCCTCAATATCACCTATTTAGTAGATATTATGAGCTCCTGCGCTAACCAGTCAGCACATGACAATGCTAACCGAGTAGCGCAACACACACCTAATCTCTGCCCCAAAACATACCCTCATGCAAAATATAAAATGTATATTAGTGTGGGGGAAGCGTGTGCCGAGTCCACTGTTAGTGTATGCTATTAGAACTGTTGTTAAGCACCCATTACAGTAGGTTCAGAAGGCGGCTACTAAATTGGTGTGTGGTCTTCATTATAAGGCGTATAGGGACAGACTTAAAGATCTCAATATGTGTACTTTAGAGCAGGGATCTCATAGTCCCTCCTCGAGGGCCGCAATCCAGTCGGGTTTTCAGGATTTCCCCAATGAATATGCATTGAAAGCAGTGCATGCACATAGATCCCATACATATTCATTGGGGAAATCCTGAAAACCCGACTGGATTGCGGCCCTCGAGGAGGGACTTTGAGACCCCTGCTTTAGAGGAAAGGTGGGAGAGCGAAGATATGATAGAGGTGTTTAAATACCTACGTAGCATAAATGTGCATGAGTCGAGTCTCTTTCAATTGAAAGGGAGAACTGGCATGAGGGGGCATAGGATGAAGTTAAGAGGTGATAGGCTCCGGAGTAATCTAAGGAAATATTTTTTTACAGAAAGGGTGGTAAATGCGTGGATTAGCCTCCCGGAAGAGGTAGTGGATACAGAGACTGTGCCTGAATTCAAGAAGCCGTGGCATAGGCACATGGGATCTCTCACAGAGAGAAAGAGATAATGGTTACTGTGGATGGGCAGACTAGATGGGTCATTTGGCCTTAATCTGCCATTATGTTTCTATGTTTCCACTTAATTCTATAGCGCTACTAGACATACACAGTGCTATACATTAAAAACATTCAAGAGATGGTCTCTGCTGTGTAGAGCTTACAAACAGCTAAACAGGACAAGCATGGAATTTCTCAGGCATGGCTACTTTACAAGTGACTAGTGGTTAGGAGCTATGTTCCCTCTAAGTTGAGCAAAAAACAAAAGGAATTGACCCCAAAATATCCACAAAGAAAATCCAGAGAAAACCAAAAAAAACTCTGTGGAGTGACGATGTTCCTAAATGGACTTTATTTGAAAGTGTCAAAGTTCCAAAGGTACACTGAAATCATCCACATAAAATAATTCCATCCACATAAAAATAAATCATCCACATAGAAGAGTCTTGTTAACCATCCATTTTTAAATAATTCTTAGCATCCTGTTTGTCTTTTTGGCTGCCGCCACTCATTGGGCGGAAGGTTTCATCATATTGTCTACAACAGATCCTTTTCTTGGGCGCTAACCCCCATGGTAGAATCTGGCATCCAGTAACTGATTTGGTTTATTCTTCCCAATATGCATCACTTTTATCCACATTAAATTTCATCTTCCACTTGGACGCCCAGTCTTCCAGTTTCCTAAGGTCTGCCTGCAATTTTTCACAGTCCAAATGTGTTTTAACAACTTTGAACAGATTAGTGTCATCTGCAAATTTCTCTCTCATAGTTCCGATTTCCAGATCATTTAAAAATAATTTAAACAGCACCGGTCCCAGTACAGATACCTGTAGCACTCCACTGTTTATTCTCCTCCATTGAGAAAAATGGCCATTTAACCCTACCCTCTGTTTTCTATCAGATAACCAATTCCTAATCCATAACTGAACTTTGCCACCTAACCCATGATTCTTAAATTTTCTCAGGAGCCTCTCATGAGGAATTTTATCAAAAGCTTTTTGAAAATCTAGATACATTACATCAACCAGCTCACCTTTATCCACATGTTTATTCATACCTTCAAAGAAGTCAAAGAAATTGATGAAGTAAGATCTCCCTTGGCTGAACCCATGCTGACTCCATCTCATTAAATCATGTTTGTCTACGTGTTCCACAATTTTATTTTTTTATAATTGTTTTGCCCGGAATTGAAGCCAAGCTTACCGGTCTGTAATTTCCCAGATATCCCCTGAGTATAGGTTTTACATTTTATATTTGAGCCTTCTAATGTTGACCTTAACCAGAATCCAGTATATATGGATATTCAGTGCTACTAGGCATTACGGATCTGTATTACACAGGAGTAACACGGACTTGCCCCTAAATACATAACTGACCTTTTCTTCTTCTCAGCTAACAGACACAAGAGAAGTTCACATTCCAATTTTGTTTCTCCCCCAGTTCGAGGTTGTAAACTGAAAAAACACCATGAACACCTTCTCTCACACCAGGCAGCATCGTGGGGTAGAGACCTAGAACAATTGCTTTCGCCCACTACTTATGGGTATTTTAGGAAACGTCTAAAAACACACTTGTTCCTAAAGCATCTAGACAACTGATCCTCTCTTCTCTCTCCCCTCTATAGCGATTAACTTGTCCTTTTGATCTCTCTCTCCTCAACAATGAATTTCCTGTCCTATTAATTCTCTTTCTTCCTCCCCTCTTAAAGTCAATTCAATTTGTTACCTTTGCTTAATCTTCTGGAAACCGCATAGAACTTCACGGTATTGCGGTATATAAGCTGTTATTATTATTATTATTATTACACAAGAACATAAGAGTTGCCATACTGGGACAGATCGAAGGTCCATCAAGCCTAGTATCCTGGTTCCAAGTACTTGGCAAGATCCCAAGGAATAAAACAGATTTTATGTTGCTTATCCTAGAAATAAGTAGTGGATTTCCTGAAGTCCATCTTAATAATGGCTTATGGATTTCTGTTTTAGGGAATTATCCAAACCTTTTACAAATCTTGCTAAGTTTACTGCTTTCACCAGATTCTCTGGCATTCCAGAGTTTGATAACATGGTGAGTTAAGAAATATTTTCTCCATTTTTTAAAAATGTACTATTTAGTAGCTTCATTGCATGCCCCTTTGTCCTTGTATTTTTCAAAAAAGTAAACAAGTGATTCACATCTACCCTTTCCACTCCACTCAGTATTTTATATATCTCTATCATCTCTCTCCTGAGCCATCTCCCTAGTCACTTTAGCCTTTCCTCATAAGGAAGTCATCCCATCCCTTTTATCATTTTCATTGCCCTTCTCTGTTCCTTTTCAAATTCTGCTATATCTTTTTGGAGATGCAGCAACCAGAACTACACACAATATTCATGGTAAGGCTGCCTTAAAGAGCGATACAAGGGCATTATAACATTTGCATCTTTGTTTTCTGTTCCTTTCCTGATAATTGCTAATATTCTATTTGCTTTCTTAGCCGCTGCCACACACCAAGCTGATGGTTTCAACATATCCTCAACAATGTCACCTAGATCCTTTTTCTGGGCGGTGGCTCCTAACATGGAACCCTGCATTGCGTAGCTATAATTTGGGTTCCTAAGCATTTAGGCCAAAATTGTATTCTCTGGCAGAGATTACTTGCTGAACATTGTCAGCTTTCACTTTTTATTTCTTCAGAGCATTTCCCCCATAACTTTAGTACAGAAAGGTGTCCAGATTTTGTGTGTTCCAAAGTTTATGCTAGCCTTTTCCTCACAGTAGCTACTATGTTGCTATACAAATGAGCTCATTTCCCCCTTCCCGTCTGAATGGTTACTATGGGAATTCTGCAATAATACCATCAGGCGTTCAATTTCCGTTTGGTTATGGCTTGGGTTAGCAACTGTACTGTTTGGAATGCTGCCAAATTTTGGATTGCTTTGTTATAATTGGCTTTTCTATTAAATGTATCCTATTTCTGAGTTTTAATGCCGAATCATCCAAGTTACAACTATTTTTCTTCTATGAGTTTTAAATCCACCAACACATCTATGTACTATAAAATCCACTTTAAAAAATGTTTTGCTAAAACTCACCAATTATTCCAAATCGTTACTTTAAATTCTCTAACAGTACCTCTCAGATTTGAAACATATTAGGAGTACTTCAAGGAAGCATTTTCCAACCCCCATGAGGTTTTGACTTCACTAGACTCATTAACTTCCCACTCAATGAGCCCAGACATTTCTGTGTAATTCTTTTACTCTAAAAATTACACCTTATTAAAAATGATGTAAAGCCTTTTAAATTTAAAGCTGGTCCTCCCAAGCACTGCTCTTGGCTCTCTTCCTTCATGCAGTCCACATGCTCATTTGCTCTCTTCTGACTCTTGTTCACGCCTTGAAACTCCTCTCCTGACCTCTCCCTGCCATAGGAAAAACGTGCACAGCCCCTTTAAATTCATGTCCTAGGGCAGGGGTGTCAACCTCAAATCACATAAGGTGCCGAAATCTAAAACACAGGCTAAGTCGCGGGCCAAATTTTTAATTAAGATACTTACCCCCTGCCCTAGCGCCAGCAGCAACTTCTATGAGCGTCAGATCAATCAACAATGCCAGCGGCGCCAAAACCCACGCTATGCGCCAACAAAGGAGGGGGTTAGTCTTAGTAGAAGTATAGGGATACAACTTCTCCAAACCCATGCCAGCTATGTGTTACATACAAAATTTTAAAAAAAGACTTTTCCTCTCTCTTTTAGGTCCTAGTTCACACTTGCTGTCTAACACCAGCTCTGGCAGGATACACATTTCAAATCTGACATATTGTAATCACAAAATAGAAAATAAAATTATTTTTTCTACCTTTTGTTGTCTGGTCATTTTGCTTTTTATGCCAGTTTCTCTTTCTGATTATGTCTATCTTCTAATTCTCTTTCCAGTGTCTGCTGTCCATTTATTTTCTCCTCTTCTCTCTTGCTCCAGTCCCTGTCTCAAACATATTGATTTTTTTCCTTTCAACTTTTCTCCGTTTTTCTTTTCTGCCCCTGTCCACTCAAATCTCACCTTCTTCTCATCCTTCTCCTTCTTTTTAAATTTTCAGCTACCTATCAGTTTTCCATCTTCTCTTATTCTGTAGCTCTTCCATTTCCCATCTCACTCCTTTCTCAGCCTCCTATTTCCTTCTATCTCTCCTCCTCTCTCTTCTTGGTCCAACATTTTGCTCCCTCTCTTTTCTGTTGTTGCTTTTCTTCTCTCCCCCCTTGATGCTGAACAATGAGATGGAAGGAAAAAAAAAAAAAAGAGATGCTGCATCTCTCTCTCTCCCTTCCACCCCCAGGCCTAACATTTCTCCCTCCCTTTCATCTCCAGATCCAACTTCTCTCCTTTTCTCATCCAAACAGCCCCCCCATCCGATCTCCCCCCCCTGTCTGCCTGTCTGCCTCCCTCCCCTCAGGTCCACAATTTCTTCCTTTCTCTTCCCAACAGTTCTCTCTTCAAGTATCTTTTTCCCTCTTCCTCCATACCTCCCCAAGTTCAACCTCTCTCCTCACAGCCCAGCATGTCTTTCCCTCCAGCGCCAATTCAATGTTGCCGCCAAGCTGAAAAATCTGCCGGCCTTGGCAATTCAGCAGTGCTGTACGTGGCTCCCCCTCCTGCTTTTCGCCTACCATGGTCTGTCTCCAATGACAAGCAACTTCCTGTTTCCGCCCGGATGGACCATGGCAGGCGGAAAGCAGGAAGGGGAGCCACGGACAACACCGCCAAATCGCTGTCGAGCCCGGCAGACTTTCCAGCGTGACGGCGACATCAGACTGGTGCGGGAGGGAAGACACGCTGGGCTGTGAGAAGGGGAAGTTTGGGAGTATTGCCGCGGGCCACATAAAAAGGCCAGGTGGCCCGGATTCGGCCCGTGGGCCTTGTGTTTGACACACGTCCTAGGGCCACTATAAACATAAGTATGCTCTGCACTCACAGCTTTCAGTGCTGCTCTGCTCCTGTTTCAGACAGGTTACTGATTCAGGCCTGTTGCAGACCTATTTGTTGTCATGGGCACACAATATTGCTCATTCCTACCCCAGTGATCCAGGACCTTGCCAGACTTCCACAATTCACAGTGGCTCACAGCATCCATTTCATCCCACCGTTATCCATCTTGTGGGCCCTGTTCTAAGTCATGGCTTATGGTGGGATTTTTAACTTAAAAAGGGTCTCTGCTCCTACTCCAGTTCCAACTGGGCCAAACTCATCTCTGACCCCATTTAGGCTCCTCTTCCAACCACCTGGCACTGTTTCCTTGCACCACAAACCTCACAGAATACCCCACATAATCACATTTCTCAGAGCCACTGACTACTTCTAAGACAAACCTTTGTAAAAATTTTAAAACTTTTATAATAACTATACAATATGCTTTTAAAATAGATATATTTGAAATTTGTAACACAAGCAATTATAATACCAATATAGAAAAACAAAAATAATAAATAGCAAGAACTTAGGGCCAGGTTCTGAAATTGCTGCCTAAGAAAGGTAGGTGCCTATTGCATGTCAATCACAAAATTGCACTTACTACTACTAATAATTATTTGTATAGTGCTTCCAGGCATACGCAGCGCTGTACAGAGTCACAAAGAAGAAGAAAACAGTTAGTGGTGTCTAACTTAAAACTTACACCCACCCACAATTCTTTCCAAGTGTGCAAAAACTTTTAAATTCAACCTCAAAATAAATATCTTCGGGCCTCAGTACCGCCACTCCACCGCTCTCTTAGTTTTCTATAATGGGATGAATTACGTGTGAACTCCGCACTGGCCCATCAAATTGCTTACAACAGGTGTCTTACAATAATTTAAATCGTATTTTCACATATAAATAGAGCGCTTTATTCATTTATTATCGATCACTTATCTTTTTTTGTATCTTTAAACATTCAGACCTGGGAGAGGCAGACCCAACATGTTTTGCATCGAAATGCTGTTTCAAGGGTCTCCCTATAAAAAAGAAGAACATTAAGAATACAGATCTTTGTTCAAAATGTCCCTCACTTTATAATTCATACATATAAAACACACTTACCTAGCCTTTCTTGTCATCTGATTCCCACAATTTTTAAAGAGCAAGATGGCGGCGACATCTTACTCACCCTTTAAATACTCCTCTACCGAACGGGGTCACGTGATGCTGAGCTAAAGAGCAGACGTGTGTGCCTCGAGCTCATAAACCCTTCTCTCTTTATCGGCACTTCACCTGCTTTAATTTAGCCAAATTCTTCTGCAACTGCTATCTCGGTGAAGTGTATCAGGTGCCCAGCTGATTTTCCTGGACTCCAAACTTAGCTTTTGAATGTTGAACCGGGATTTGGAGGCCATAGCCTGTCTGCCATGTGGCTATGGCCTCCAAATCCCGGTTCAACATTCAAAAGCTAAGTTTGGAGTCATTTTCTCCTGGGATGTGGCTGGGGAGTTCTCATAGCAGGTTCCCTGCAAGTTCATTGCACTAGTATTTCTTTGAATTATTTAAAAAGCACTGAAATTTATTCAACACACTTTTCATTTGCACACACGGTGAGCCCCGTGATGGTGTGCAGGTGCGGTGAGTTTATTTAAGTTCCCATCCCAGTTTAGTTAAGCGCTGGGGATTTTTCTCCATATCGCTAACTCCTCACACTGAGGGCTCACCTTTACATATTATTATTCATTTGTGGTTTAGTGGTGCATTAATGCTTTGTGCGCTTGCAGGGTTCTTGCTATGAGAACCTATTGACTCTCTCTGCTCTTTTTTTTGTGTCTTTTGAAGTATTTGTAACAGTATGTTTTTGGAGATCTGTGGAGCCTAGAACTAACTCCAGCCCAGAAGCATGAGTCCAGCAGGAATGGCTTTAGTTTTGTTTCCCTGGAGGAACAGCAGAGGAACCTCTGGAAGATAATTACTCTGCAGAGACCCCAACAATGGTATCCTGTATGGAACTTGAGGAAAAAACTGCATTCGGGAGCGAGACCTTACAATTTGGAGAAATGGTCAAGCCTGCAATAATTAATATGGAGGCTCTGTGGAAGGCTATTAAGGTTATGGACTCCACTATCAACACCTTGGTAAATATCCAAAGTGAGACCTTAAAGGAACACGGTGAGAGGATTAAAAACCATGAAGAACAACTTAAGCAATTTAAGGAACTGGAAATGGATATTGTTAAATTGAGGTCTTTTTTCCCCCAAAAAAAGTTAGAACATATGGAAAATTACCAAAATAAAAATAATTTGAGATTATTGAACTTTCCTAGATCTCCTATTTTGTCAGCAGTTGAGATGGTACAAAGATATTTATGTGAGATTTTATTGATATCATCTGAGTTTACCACCGATACTGCAAGCTCAATATCTTACCATCAGGAATAATCCAGGAAGCTCTACTCCTACTGACAACATAGAATTTATGAAAGGAGAGATGAATCTAATTTTTTGGAAGTAGTTATACATAGGACAACTCTTATTGTGACATTCGCCTTGGAATATGATAGAGATTTGATTCTTTGGACTTATTTCACACATAAATTAGCAATTTTTTGGTTCATCAATTTGTGTATTTCCTGATATATTGCAAGCTTTACAAAAAAGAAAGAAAGATTTCCTAGTTTATCATTCTAGAGTTCTGGCTTTAGGAACTACCTTTATTTTGAAATTTCTGGCAAAATGTTGTGCATCGTATGGTGGGAAAAGTTTCTTTTCTTTGAACCAAAACAATTGCTAGACTTTATTGTGGCTAAAGAAGAGGATGGAGTAACAATAGGATCAGTATAGTCTTCCCACAGATTAACGCAAACTGGCTGCTGGTTCAACACCTCGAAAACCGTTTCTTTTGAATATAATGTTTCTATTGATTAGTTTCTTCTCTGTGGCCTCTCAAATTGTAGACTAAATAAGTGACTAGTTTTCTGGGTGAAGGTTTTCACCACATATATATTTTCTTATTTGTCTTGAGGGTCCTTGAGGGCTGCAATCCAGTTGGGTGTTCAGGATTTCCCCAATGAATATACATGAGATCTATGTGCATGCACTGCTTTCAATGCATATTCATTGGGGAAATCCTGAAAATCCGACTGGATTGCGGCCCTCAAGGAGGGTCTTTGAGATCCCTGTCTTGAACCTGTGTTAAAGTATAAATTTTTATGCTTGTATTTGAATGGGAAAAGCTGATAGATACATAATTAAAAAATAAAACCTTAGTCTATCCTCTGTTCTAGTGACTTTGTTCTTTGCATACAGCATTGTGAACTCAGCTAGTGTTTTAATTTGTCGCAGTACTGCATTTGTCTTTTCAGCTTCTTGAGAGGACTTAAAATCACTAACCATACAGGAAGATTTATTTGACCATATGTACCACTTTAGCAAAATTAACTATATGACTGCTACCTAGGTTCCATTCTTTGCCCTAACGAAAGTGGCAAGATCCCCACTAAAGAGCTATAAGTAAACCATAACACATATGGAAAAAACCAGCTGGAATGGCAGGCTGTCATATGAGGAATAATGATGGCAATAACTAAGGATAAACATACTGTATATAAAACTACTGTCCCCAAACAGTTAGTAAATGTATTTTACTGTGACTAGTGTTATTACTGCACTACTTAATTCAGACACTGTTGAAAGAACAGCCAATTAGCCACTGCTCTAAATACATTCTCTGTGGAGTCTTAATAACCATATTTTGTAAAATAAATCACCTTACTTTTCACCTTAAAATTGTTTTCTTTGTTTCACCATCTGTCACTCTGTAATATATCAGTACAAATATATTCAGGTGAATACTCAGTGAAGTACGTATTTTCACGTAGAAACTAGTATAACAATTTTATGTGATGGGTCTGTTGCAGAACACATGAAAATTGATATAAAACAATAAAAGCAAGCAGAAACTGACCTCTGAAGAACAGTGTGGAAAATGTCCATGTCCCAAATGTGGCACATATGACAATGGACAGAGAAGAAAGGAAAATCAATCTGTCCATAGTCTATTATTGAGACAGACATGGGGGAAGGCACTGCTTGCCCTGGATCAGTAGCATGGAATGTTGCTACTCCTTAGATTTTAGCCAGGTACTAGCGACCTGGATTGGCCACTGTGAGAACAGGCTGCTGGGCTTGATGGATCATTGGTTTAACCCAGTATAGCTATCCTTATGCTCTAACCTAACGTAAGCCAAGTATAGGACAATTAAGTCATTGTAACATCATTGATGAGGTTGGCTTTGAGGCACCGTGGAATGAGGGATTATGACATTACAATCTCAGCTCTGGAATGTTGCTCTCATTGGGGTTCCAAAATCTTGCTATTCTTTGAGATGCTGGAATGTTGCTACTCCTTGGGTTTTGGCCAGGTATAAGTGACCTGGATTGGCCACTGTGAAAACAGGCTACTGGGCTTGATGGACCATTAATCTGGCCCAGTAAGGCTATTCTTATGTTGTGATATCAGATATTGCACTAGAAGTGTAGACATTCCAATTTCCAACAACAATGATATCAAGCAAAACCACACCACTGCAATCATTATTTTGCATTGTTGTGCTGATAAAGACTTAAAAGCAAATGTAACTCTCAAACATAATTACTGTAAAACAAATTTGTAAAATCATGCAGACAAAACTCTGGGAGTAATTTTAGAAGGGTTAGGTAGCACTTACATGTAGAAGCTAACTTTGTTAAGATGGCATACCTCAAGGACTTGTTAGCTGGATAGCAGAAAAGCTGAGAGAAGAAAAGCAGTGGGCAAACTTGAAAGGAGATAAGAGCAATATACCTTTTTCTTAGGAAAGTAAATAAAAGAGAAAAAGAAGGTCACTTTGGTCCTCAAAAGAACTAGTTAAAAGATATGGGTAAAGAGGTTAGCCCTCATAAACTGCATGAGATTGCAGAAAAGAGAAGACAGGCAACAATAACTGGAAAATCTATAATATAGTAGACACCTCTGATGATGTGAACAACATGCGGGAGGTACTAGTGAAGCTTGAAGAATGGTCTGAAGTTTAGCAGCTAAGATTTAATGCTAAGATATGCTGCAAAAACCTGAGGGAACGGTACAGTTTAAGGGGTGAAGGTATATCCTACAGATCAAACCCAGTGAATAATTTTAACAAATAAAACAGGGAATCCTCTCACAAATAATCCTTATTTTAAGCAACTATATTGTTTACTGATTGCTATAGTAACATAAAAATGAGGAAATGAAAATGCAAAGGAACTTAATGGTTACTAGTTCCCATGGCAATCATTAGTACCAATGCTTTATTAATACATTTCAACACTGGAGGACTGAGTGACATGCCCAGGGTCACAAGAAGCAGCACTGGGATTTGATCTCACAACCTTTGGGGACAGAGGCAGCAGCTCTGCCAGTGAGCCACACCTTCTGGGTGACTGCATTGACCTAAATATTCAATAAAATGACCAGCCTAATTCTGTGTAAGGCTGTCAGCAGCTTAAAAAACACCTTTCTGAGACCATCATAGGCTGAATATTGGTCCATCATATTAGGCTAGTTGTTACTGGCCAACAATGTATATTTGACAAACTTTCAAGAGTTATCTTTTCTTCATCAGATCAGTGGACATATAGGGCCTGATTCTCCAAAGTGCGTCCCGATTTTAGGCAGCTGTAGGCGTCCTACAGCTGTCTAATCAGCCAATCGGGATGCACGTTTTTTTAAAAAATGCTCCCCAGGCAGGCCGCCTATACTGAAGGCGCCTCCGGGAGCCTAGGGAGGCGAACCTAGGCGGCCCTACGCGTCTCCCTAGTAGAGGAAGAGAAGCTTAAAATGTAGGCCAGCAAAATGCTGGTCTACATTGTAAGTAGACGCAGCCGCTATACTTATGGCAGCAAGGGATCTCTCTGCTGCAATAAGTATAGCGGCTGCGGTCGCGGCTGCCTGTCCCATCGCCAACAGGAGGATGCCCAGTCCTCCTGCCGGAACCCCCCTGGAGCCCCCCTCCCCCCCAAAACTGGTAATCGCGGGCAGGAGGATGCCCAATCCTCCTGCCGGAAAGCCCGACGACCCCCCCCCACCCCCAAAACTAATCTCCCTCCCCCAACTAACCTTTACATGTTGGTCGGCTGGACGGGTCTTGCTGCCGTCCAGCCGACGGGCCCGCCTCGTGGAAATGATATGGGACCGCCCCTTCCCGGCCCATCCCCGCTAAATCTAAGGCCTGATTGGCCCAGGCTCTAGAAGCCTGGACCAATCAGGCCTTAGGCATAGCGGGTCCGCCCATCCCCACTAATCCTAAGGCCTGATTGGCCCAAACCATCCAAAAGAGGGTTCAGATCCAATGTTGAAGGGGATAAATCATATACCAACAAAATATCATCTGCATAGATATACATACTGATTCCTAATTCCTGAATTTGTCTTGCAAGAGGACTCAAAAAAATATATTAAACAGAATTGGTGAAAGGGCTGAGCCATATGGTACCCCACAGTCCAATAATCTTTCACTGGATGTTGACCTGTAACTACTCTAAAAGTACGATCCCGGAGAAAGGCTGCAAACCAATACCAAACCACTCCTATTAAAAATATTTCATGGAGCAATCTCAAGAAAGTTCATGGTCAACTAGATCAAATGCTGAGCTCAGAACTAAAGATATTACCATTGAGAAGTTCCTGTGATCCAAGATAGAGTGAACTTCACTAAAGAAACCTGCTAAAACTGTTTCAATACTATGTATAGTTCGAAATCCTGCCTGTCTTGGATCTAGAACCTTTGTTGACTCGATATAAGAGACTGTGGGCTAAATTCTCCAATGCTACTCTGAAGCTCATAGAATTATTATGAGTGTCAGAACAGTGTCTGAGTATTTAGCACCCCAGGCCATGATAGAAACGTATACCATGGCTTAGTAAAGGGGGATTCATTTTCAAAAGAAAGCATGCATATTCTGAATTTTCACCCTGGTGGTTATAAATAAACTTTTGCATTCATCTGCCTGTCCTAGGATACCTGAATGAACTGATACAGAAATAATTATTTATTTTACCAAGCATTTCTTTGCTTTAAATATGGCTTAAGATTTTCATATGAAATGGAAACAAGTGTCTGGCAGCACCTTACTAGAACACAATTAGAAACATAGAATCATGACAGCAGATAAAGGCCAAATGGCCCATCTAGTGTGCCCATCCACAGTAAACATTATCTCTTTCTCTTTCTGAGAGATCCCAGGCCCTCTTGAATTCAAACACAGTCTCTGTTTCCACCACCTCTTCCGGGAGACTGTTCCACGCATCTACCACCCTTTCCGTAGAAAAGTATTTCCTCAGATTACTCCAGAGCCCATCACCTCTTAACTTCATCCTATGCCCTCTCATTGCAGAGTTTCCTTTCAAATGAAAGACTCGACTCATGCACATTTATATTATGTAGGTATTTAAACAACTCTATCATAGCTCCCCTCTCCTGCCTTTCCTCCAAAGTATAGATATTGAGATCTTTAAGTCTGTCCCCATACGCCTTGTCACGAAGACAACACACCATTTTAGTGGCCTTTCTCTGAACTGACTTTTTAAAGGTGCAGCCTCCAGAATTGTACACAATATTCTAAATGAGGTCTCATCAGAGTCTTAGCCGGGGGTCATGTAACTAGTTATCATCAGTTTAATATTGTTTCTATAAATAGTTGACTTTTAAAATTCTGTCCTCTATGGCAGAGCTATTTAAAACATTATTTTTTTCAGAAATTCATTATTTTGAATTTCCAAATACGAATTCACAAAGTAAATCAAGAAAAGGGCAAAACATTTTTTCTTCACAAATTCAAATAAAAATATATAAAAAATTATCTTATAGAGCTTGACAGCCCATATCTTAGGGCTTCTTTTATCAAGGTGCGGTATGGGGGGTTAGCGCGTCGGACATTTCATCACGCGCTAACCCCCGCGGCACACCAAAAAACTAACACCTCTTCAATGGAGGCATTAGCGACTAGCGCGGCAGGCGGTTGAACGTGCGGTATTCCGCGTGTTAACCGCCTACCGCAGCTTGATAAAAGGAGCCCTTAGAGTGGGGTGGGGGAGAAGGAACCCAAACTATAGTCAAGATTATTGAAGAATAACAGATAATTATGATTATTCATGACTTTTTTATGTTCCTCAGAAACAACTCATCTACGCTTAAGTATATTGAGAAGCTTAATGAAAATGCGCCCACTCATAATAACTCCAGCATAGAAATGTGGCAGTAAGACAATGACAACTTTTACATTCTCTTCAGATTTAAACGCAACTTGTTTGACTGTCAATTTCTAACCATCAAGGCTCATCCATTAATCAAGAGTACAGACAGCTATGCTATAACTCATGACAATGTCAGCCTCAGAAAGAACAAATGGTGTTGTTCTGGCAAAAGGAGGTTGCTCCAGATAGAGGAGGGTTAGGGGGTTTCATGCTGAATGGAAGATCACTCAACCATGAGGTAAATCTAATTGAGTGCAATAACTAAAGTGGGGGAAATATCAAGCTTCATTTATTCTTGCAGTTATGGGCTGAAAAATGACATCATCTGGACATCTGCAGTTTGTAGCTGATCTAGGGAAAACCCTTTCCATTTTTTTCAGACAGATTGCATCCAGGAGCCTATAAGAAATAACACTGATAAATCTATATTGCGACCTTCAAAATCCCACAGCAAGAAAAAGCTAAACTAGCATAGAAACTCATAAATAGCTCAATTGTTGATTACAACAAGAGACACAGGAGTTAGTAGAGCGTAGGTTCACACTGTCACAAACACAATGCAACATCTAATTTGGCATCATAACACTGCATCAGTTCCACATACCTTATTCATTGTACATACACCATGTTTCAAAATAAAGGAACCTCTTATTTTTCTCTATAATAAATAAATGGCTGAGTATACAATAATAAAACGGTTCAAAAAAAGGTCTATAATAGAGCTATGACATTATTATGCAACAAAATATAGCAGCCAGAGTAATTAATTCAAAATCTATCCCCTTCCCCCCTTTTACAAAGCCACAGAAGCGTTTTTTAGAGCAGGCCGGTGTGCTGAAAGCTCTGCGCTACTCCCAACATTCAGAGTTCCCTAGATAGTTATATAATTTATTTCTAGTCTGCATTATATCAAAGTGGATTACAAAAAGCATACATCACTTTAAAACAAATACATACACACAACAAATGTGAGAGAGTAATACCTTTGTTTATCAGGTTGCACTGGTTTCCAGTAGAAGCCAGATCTACTGTATTTTCAAATAAATAAATACCTTATAACTTATAAATAAATAAATAAATACCTTATAAATAAATAAATAAATACCTAAATAAATAAATAACTTATAAATATGTATATTTGTTTTTCTTATTTTACATGGGGAAACTCTAGTATATATACAGAATTTGATTCTTTTATCAGATTGCAATAAATTGAGAACTTGAAGGCAGTTTTTAGAGCTGACTTATCCTAGCTTGAAAGATGTTGTCTAGACATTAAAGAATGACACGGAGATAAATTTGTCCCCATCCCCGCGGGATCTATCTCCATTCCCATCCCCGTGAGTTCTGTTCCTGTCCCTGCCCCATCCCTTCAAGCTCTGTCCTCATCTGCACAAGCCTCAAACACTTTAAGTATATTATTTACAGCTAGTCAACATGGGCTTTTCACAAGGTAAGCACATACCCATTCATGTTTCCCCCAAAAATAAGACCTACCCCGAAAATAAGCCCTAGCATGATTTTCAGGGTAGGTTTTAATATAAGCCCTACCTCCAAAAATAAGCCTTAGTCGCCGGCAGCAGCAGTGCTCCCCCCCCCTTATCTCTCCCTCCCATCCGAATTGTGAGACAGAAATAAATACCTTATAACAAACCAGCAGCGTCGGCAGCAATCTTGACAGGTTGCTTTGTGGCCTTCTATTGCCCGGGGTTCCTCTGTCGCATTGCCAATTACGTCTTCTGTGATGAGGCAGAGGAACGGCTGGGTGATAGAAGGCCACAAAGCAGCCTGTCTAGATTGCTGCCGATGCTGCCGGTTTGTTATAAGGTATTTATTTCTGGCTCACGGTTCGGATGGGAGGGAGAGATGGCTCGGCGGGGGGGGGGATGCAACAGCGGCGGAGGGATAGAAAGATGCTACATAGGGGTATGGTAGGAAGGGAGAGATAGAAGCTGCAAGGGTTCTGCTGCACAAGGGGATGGGTGAGAAGGGAGGAAATATGCTGTGCATGTGGGGGAGAGAAAGGAAATAGGAAGAATTGGGGTGGAGGAGAGGAAGGGAGAGGTGATCATTGTACATGAAAAAAATAAGACATCCCCGAAAATAAGACCTAGTGCCTTTTTTGGGCCCAAAATTAATAAAAGACAGTGTCTTATTTTTAGGGAAATCCGGTAATAAATTTTCTGAGGCATATATATCATTATGGACTGAAAAAAATTTAAAATGTTTCCTTAAAAACAATGGTCATTTGGGAGTACATAAACATAAGAACATAAGAAACGCCTTCACTGGATCAAACTCTAGGTCCATCTAGTCTGGCGACCCCCACACGCGGAAGCCAAGCTAGGTGCTCCCTGTTGGAAACCCTGATTTTCCGTATCCCTCGATGTGATTTGCAAGAAGGTATGCATCCAACTTGCGCTTGAATTCCAGAACGGTAGTCTCCGTCACAACCTCCTCCAGGAGAGCATTCCAAGCGTCCACCACTCTCTGTGCAAAACAGAACTTCCTGACATTTGTCCTGGACCTGCTGCCCCTCAGTTTCAGTCTAGGACCTCTTGTCCGTGTCACATCTGAAAAAGTGAATAATGCTGTTTCTTGGTCTATTTTGTCAAATCCTTTTAATATTTTAAAAGTCTCTATCATATCCCTCGCAGTCTCCTCTTTTCAAGGGTAAACAGTCCTAGTTTTCCGAGGCGTTCTTTGTAGCTCAAATTCTCCATACCTTTGACTAGTTTCGTGGCTCGCCTCTGCACCTTCTCCAGCAGGGTTATATCTTTCTTCAGGTATGGAGACCAGTGTTGGACACAATATTCCAAGTGCAGTCTGACCATTGCTCTATAAAGCGGCATTATGACGTCCACCGATCTACTCGTGATGCCCTTCTTTATCATGCCCAACATCCTGTTTGCTTTCTTTGCCGCCGCCACGCATTGAGCCGACGGCTTCAGAGTCCTGTCTATCAGTACCCCTAAGTCCCTTTCTTGTTCGCATTTGCCTAATGTTACACCTAACATTTTATATTCATGTTCCTTGTTTTTCCTACCCACATGCATCACCTTGCATTTGTCTATGTTAAATTTCATCTGCCACTTTTCCACCCACTTCTCCAGCTGGTTTAGATCCTTCTGGAGATCCTTGCAGTCCCTTTGATAGCCAACTGCCCGACATAGTTTTGTGTCATCTGCAAACTTGATTATATTGCTTGTTGTTTCCTCTTCCAGGTCATTTATAAAAATATTGAACAAGATGGGCCCAAGAACCGAGCCCTGGGGCATGCCGCTAGTCACCTTCGCCCAGTCTGAGAATTTCCCATTTACGCTTACCCTCTGCATTCTGTTCTCTAGCCATTTACCGATCCATCTGAGTATGTCTCCTTGTATTCCATGACTTAGTAGTTTCCTCATAAGCCTTGCGTGCGGGACCTTGTCGAACGCTTTCTGGAAGTCCAAGTAAATTATATCCACCGGGTCTCCGCTATCAATTTGTTTGTTCACCTTCTCAAAAAATTGAAGTAAATTCGTCAAACATGACTTCCCCTTCTTGAAGCCGTGTTGACTAGCTCTCATTAGGTTTTGATTTTCCAGGTGCTGCACAATGCTATCTTTAATTAGTGATTCAACCATCTTCCCAGGAACCGACATAAGACTCACAGGTCTGTAGTTACCCGGTTCTCCTCTTGATCCTTTTTTGAAGATTGGGATGACATTCGCTATCTTCCAGTCATCTGGTATTTGCCCGGTTCTAATTGACATGTTAGCTAAGGTTTGTAGTAGTTCTCCAATTTCAACCTTAAGCTGCTTTAATACTCTCGGGTGAATTCCATCCGGTCCAGGGGATTTGTCACATTTTAGTTTGTCAATCTGATAGTATATCATGTCCAAATCCACATTTACTGTGGCGAGGTTTTCATCTATGTCTCCGTTGAATACCCTCCCTGTGTCTGGCATTGTTGTAGTGTCCTCATTTGTGAAGACAGAGGCAAAGAATGAATTTAGCCTGTCAGCAATCTGTTTGTCTTCTTTAATGCCCCCTTTTCTTCCTTGGTTGTCGAGAGGGCCCACTGCCTCTCTTGCGGGTTTCTTTCCTTTTATATATCTAAAAAAGGGCTTGAAGTTTTTGGCTTCTTGCGCTATCTTTTCCTCATAGATCTTTTTGGCGTCTCTTACCGCTTTATGACACTTTTTCTGATCGATTTTGTGACAGTTCCAGGCCTCCATTGTTTTTTCCCTTTTTCATTTTTTAAACGAGTTCCTCTTTTCCCTCACTGCATCCTTCACCTCTTTAGATAGCCAAGCTGGTTCTCCTTTGTTCTTGTTTCGCCTTCCTTTGGATATCTGCGGTATGTAAAGATTCTGTGCTTCTGTGATGGTGTTTTTCAGTAGGGACCATGCTTGATCAACCATTTGAATTTCGGCTTTCCCCTTCTTTAGCCGTTTTCTAACCATGGTTCTCATGCTGTCATAATTCCCTTTTCTGAAGTTAAAGGTTGTGGCTTGAGTCTTGATTGGTTCCCCTTTCCGATGCCAATGTTAAAATTGATCATATTGTGATCACTTGTCCCCAGCAGGGCCGTAACTTCTACATCTGCTGTCCTTCCAGTTATGCCATTTATGACCAAGTCCAGGATTGCGGTTCCTCTTGTCGGTTCTCCCACCATTTGTTCAAGGAAGCAGTCTCCTATCATCTCCAGGAACTTTATCTCTTTGCTGCAGATTGACGTTCCCAGGTTCCAGTTTATCCCCGGAAAATTGGTCCCCCATGATCGTTACATTTCCTGATTTACATCCACGGTTAATTTCCTCCATCATTTCTTTGTCCGTTTCCTCTATCTGCCCCGGGGGTCGATAATAGAGGCCAATTTTTATGTCTGCCTCTTTTTGTCTAGGAATCTTTATCCAGAGGGACTCTAGTTTATCTTTTCCTTCCGTCTCCCCTTCTCTAATAGACTCTATTTCTTCCTGGACATACAGGGCAATACCTCCCCCTTTTTGCCCTATTCTATCTCTTCTGTATAATTTATATCCTTGCAGTGCTGTGTCCCATTCATTTTCTTCATTCCACCATGTTTCAGTTATTCCTATAATATCCAGTTTTTTTCTTCTTGCTAGTGCTTCCAGTTCTCCCATTTTGTTTCTTAAGCTTCTGGCATTCGTGTACATACATTTGAGTTCCCTTTCTGCTACTTTCTTGGCCTTTTTAGTCTTCACGTCCTTCTTTCTATCCATTTGCTCTTTTTCATTGCTTCTTGTAGTTTCAACGTGTTCTACCCTTTTACCTGTGCAGTTGCTTGTAGTTTCCTCAGGATCTCCTGATGTCCGGGCAATCGATTGGTTGTCGACTGTCGGCTCTCCCCTGATCTTTAGTTTAAAGCCTTCTCAATGGTCTTCTTCATGTTCTCAGCCAAGACTCTCGCTCCTTGTTTGGTGAGGTGTAGTCCGTCCTTTCTATAGTACCTGCTTCTTCCCCAGAATGTTGTCCTTTTCGCACCATCACCTCATCCAGGCTTTGACTGCTCTCAGTTCATCCTGTCTCATTTTGTCCGCTCTCAGTACCAGGAGGATCTCGGAGAAAGCCACATGAAAGTGAACCAAAAATTAGGTGTGAAAAATATGAACACTAAGGGGCTCATAATCGAAAGAGAAATATGTTCAAAAACCGGCCTAAGTCAGCACTTGGACGAACATGTCTCAAATACATCCAAGTGCCGATACTAAAAACAGGTTTTGGACATATTTTTAAACGACCTAGGCCTTAATAGTGCCACTGAATGACCAAAGCTAAATGGGGCGTTTCGGGAGGAGTGTCGAGGGCGGGAGTTGGGTGGGACGTGGGCCGGCTTAGACTTAGTCGTACAGCATGTATAACCAAAAGTTATACAGCCCAGGATCGATGGAACTTGGACGTTGTAACTTAGACCATGTAAAACATGGTCTAAGTCACAAAAACCCACCAGATAAGCACCGCAAACACATAACACAGACCCCCACACACTACCCCAGTGATCACCAACCCCTCCCCCCGCCCCCATAAAAATTTTATTCACAACTTTAAATTTCAGCCTCCACACCAGGCATAGGAAAGCCTAGTCGTCCAGCACAGAGGCAGCTTAAGTCGTCTTAGGGGTGGGTTATGAACCCATAGAGTGGAGGACCCATGCCTATAAGCCCCTGTAATCACTGCATTGATACTTAAACATGTGCACTGCCCTATACACCCCCAAAACCCTTTTTTACTGGCATATAAGTGGCTCCTGCAGCCATAAGGGCTAATGGGGTGGTAGGTAAGTGGGTCTAGGGAATTCTAGAGGTGGTTGGGGGGGGGCTCACCATAACCTATAAGGGAGCTGTAGTGAGATGATGACATGGCACCCTTTTTGTGAAGTTCACAGCAGTGCCCTGTAAGGTACCCCGCTATTTAGGTGGCATGTCTGGGTGTGCAGTCCATCACTTTGCAGACCCCTCCCACGTCCAACAGGGCTTGTTCTAGGCATTTTGGACTTGGACAGAAAGTTGGATGAAAATGTGGTATAAAGATGGACGATTTAGCGGCTTGGATGATCAGATCGACAGGACGTATAATTAGACGATTTTCAAAATGAAAAAAAAGTTGGACGTATTTGTCAAAAATGTGTCTTAAGCTGTTTTTTACTTTGGACGACTTGCGAGATGGAAGTAAACGGACTTGGACGTCCCTTTCGATTATGCCACTCCATGGGTCTGATCCTATAAACAGCGCCTAGAGACTACTAGACACAGTTGTCTGTCTAACACTATGTGCCATTTGCAGAATTGCACCTAGCAGTGTCTAACTCATCTAAGGCACCACTATACTAGGGCAGGATTTTCTTGGCTAATATACTGGCAGCTAAGGCAATCCATCGCTAACCATGCCTACTTTTCAAGTTAGGCACTTACCACCAAATAATTCTTAAATTGATTTTTAATGGCGCTGTTCAATTAACATCATCCATTGAACAAATTAACCCCCTCCCCTTTTTTTTTTTTTACCTAAGCCGTGGTAGAGATTTCCATCATGACCTGGAGTGCTAAATGATCCGACACTTATAGAAACCTCTACCACGGCTTAGAAAGAGGGGGGGGGTGGAATAAAAAATTAGTTAAGAGTCTAGATCAGGTAGGCGTGCTGATCTAGGTGCCTAATGGTAGGCAGATTTTTAAAATAGAATTAGGGCCTAAATGTCAATTTTATAACAGCAACTACATGTAAAATTGCCAGTATAAAATACAGCGCAAGTTGGCTTTAGCATGCCTAACTTAGGCGCAAGCATTTATGCCATGTCAAAAGTTAGTATAAATTATACTGTTCTGTAATTTACATGCACATCTACAAAATACCCAACTGATTTGTCCATGTCCACGCCCTTTTCTAGTTGTGCACTACAGTATTTAGGTATTAAGTTTACAGAAATAGTACTTGTGCAGTTATGTATGTAACCACAAATCAGGGCCAATTAGCACCAGTTAATGCTACTTACTACTACTAATCATTTCTACAGTGCTAATAGGCATACACAGTGCTGTACATCAAAACACAAAAGAGACAGTCCCTGCTCAAAAGAGCTTACTTAAGGGCTATTATTAGCAGTGACATAGCAAGTAGGAAATAGTGTCTGACATTTCTCCCCTGAGTTTTTTTGCTTTATTTATTTATACCCCACCCTTATCCAGGGCAAGTTACACACTCACATATAAAAATGTAAAATTACATGTAACAGACAAGTTGAATCAAGGACAAACATACCTACAAACAGGAAAAACAATCCAGACAATAAAATACATCAGTGACCAGCACCCTCCTATCATCAATCTCTGCTCTTCCTCATTCATTCAATCTCAGGCCCTGTATTTCATCTGACAAAACAGATGCCTGGTGAGTATTGATTTGAGTAATTGGAGGGGGGGGATTCTCTAAGATGCACTCTCCCTCCTCCCATACCTCTTCAAGTCTTCATTGCAGGCGAGCAGAGTCTCAATCCACGCTGCTCAAACTGGCTTGAACCTGCCCTATGATATCACTTCCTGATTTCAGTTTTTGCTAAAAGACTCAAACTATGGTTTCAGTTTCAGCAAAAACTGACTAAATATTTATGCTTTATTCTGCTTGCTTCCCTCCCCCCAAACAGGTGTAACCTCCCTTTTCTATCTGGATGCTGGCAGAAGGGCCATACAAAGTTATTTCTTTGGTTGAGGACTACAGCCGAGACCAATTTATCAGCTGGAGTCCACAGCAAGCATGCACCAGACACTCCTTGCATTCCTTCA
Organism: Geotrypetes seraphini; assembly: GCF_902459505.1. Taxonomy (NCBI): domain Eukaryota; kingdom Metazoa; phylum Chordata; class Amphibia; order Gymnophiona; family Dermophiidae; genus Geotrypetes; species Geotrypetes seraphini. The sequence continues at coordinate 138,329,376 of NC_047092.1, read as the reverse complement.
AATAAGATACATCACCCCAGGATATAAATTATCCAAACTCCAACTTTACTCTTCCATTAGATGTGAAGAGTGAACCAACACTGCTTGATTAACTATAAACAGTCTTTCACCTTACAGCTTCAGTTATGCAGTTCATAATTTATAAGCTCTGGTATGAGAATCCTCTATGCTGGATAGATTCTGATCAAATGGTGGGGATTGCCATGAGACAAATTTGCTGCCTTCTTCCAGCCCTTAAATCTCTTCTGGAGGTAGGGCTACTTTCAACTAGCCCTCCCCCTTCAGAAATTCAAGCACCAAGGCTGGATTTCCTTACCTGGCTCCAGAAAATGCTGGGATCCATAAGCTGGGTATCCAACCATCTCCGGGAGCAAGCAAGTCTGCACACCCTCTCTGCACTTCTGCTGACTTTCCTCTCTCTGTGCAGGTACAGATAGGATTGGTCAACAGTCACACCTCTAAACAATAGGGACTGCAAACTAAACTAAATTAGGAACTGCAAAACTCACAAGCTGCAGAAAATTCACAGCACTGATTATTTTAAACACATTCAAGCAGTATGTGAAGTATATGCACTCTTATTTAGGGTTACCAGACGTCTGGGGAAACCCGGAGATGTCCTCTTTTTAGAGGACTATCTGGGCTCCCAGACAGACTCTCCAAAATCCAGCATTTGTCCAGATTTTGGAAAGCCCCGACAAGTTCTGACAGCATGTAGAGGGCCTCTGAGCATTCATGGATGATGTCAAACATATCCATGCATGCTTTAGGCCCTCCAGACGCAGCTGGAGCTCATCCGGAAGAAGAGAGGAGGCTTTGGGAGGGCGAAGGCCCATCATTCGCAGAAAGCGGCCCTGCAGGCAGGAAGGAGTTGGGTTCCCTCCTGTGGATCTTTCATCAGCAGGTAATGAGAGTCTGGGGATGGTCCAGCAAAGGATGGGGATGTGGGGGAATGCGGGGGATCCGGAGATGCCAGAGGGATGGTGGGGATGTCAGGGAGGGGTATAGGGTTCTGCATCTCAGCTGATCCTGGCAGGGGGAATTCCCATCAGCTGAGCCGGCAAGAATCCCCGAAACCGGCTCACCTGATGAGGATTCCTCTGCCGCAATCAGACAAGGTAGATGGGTACGTCTACAAAACTTGGGTTTTTCATGAGGACATTTTTATTTTTGAAAATGGCCAAAAAAGGTAGACGACCTAAGGACCAAAACTTATACATAGGTCATTTTCAAAAATGAAAGATAGACATCTGGAATTTTTTCTGCTTGTCCAAAACATCCAGCCTCAAATGCCCCTCCATGTAAACTGTTTTGAGCTCTCTGTGAAAGGTAGGTGCCATAAATGTAGGCCTTTAAAACTCTGGCCTACATTTTTGGCACCTACCTTTCACGAAGCTGCAATTCTATAAACAGCGCCATTGCATGACATGCTATTGACAAATGTTTTTTTAAGTGGCTGATGACGACAGCGCTGTTTATAGAATCCGGCCCCATAAGAAAATTTTAAAAACTAGCCATTTTATAAAAACACAGATACCTATGTGACTATATAAAACAGGCACCCAGAACCAGCCACAGTAGCGCAAAATATTCTTGCATAAATGTATATATATCTATGCCTGTACATGTGAGTTTTATAAAATAGCTGCATATATCACAGCTTTCACCCCTCAGAATGCCTATATATAGGGCTCCTTTTACAAAGCCACAGTAGTGATTCCTGTGAGGCATTTGATTCTTATAGGCTTTGTCACATTTGCCGCACCTGGAATTGCTACCGCGGCTATGTAAAAGAAACCCATAGTCTTAAAAAAGTACTTTAGAGGAATATACTGTATAACCAATGAACAATTTTATAAGTCATTTTTGGCTTGTAAAACGTACTTTATGTGTGGAAAATGCTTTATAAAATCAGTATAAAAGCAGTATAAGATCAAAGGGACTATGATTTTGCTCCTAATATTGCAAGCAGTGAATATTTCCCATGTTAGATGGGAAACATTAAACTAAAAAAGTTGAGTAAGATTAGTCAAATCTAGTTCTTTCCAATATATTTCCTCTCCACAGGAGCTAAGCCATGATAGTGTATGACCTTACTCTCGTACCTTCTCCACAGCCCGATGTTTTGTCTTTAAAAAGTTATTTGGTACTCATTTTCATGCGCATAATAAAGCTATAGGCATTCTATTTGTGATGCTGGCAAACATGCTTACAGACTGTCTAAGCAGAACAGAGTCTAATGTGAGTGTGCAGAGAGATAAACTACTATTCTCTTTTGCAAACTCTTGGAAACCACTGCTAAGCCCTTCATGCAAATCCGTCATAGTCCTCATTTATCAAAAGGGTAGCAAAATCCTCTCTTGCATGACTAAGTATCTAATGTACAGTGAAGATCAGGTTTTTCTTTTTTTGTTATATATTTATACACAGAATACTGAAGTATTTAGCAAGGCAATTTATTCTAAAAGATACAATATCATTTTTGTATTTAAAAATACTACTGGGGAGAGTGTGGCACATTGGTTAGAGCTACAATCTCAGCACCCTGAGGTTGTGGGTTGAAATCCCTTGCTGCTCCTTGTGACCCTGGGCAAGTCACCTAATCCCCCATTGCCTCAGGTACATTAGATAGAGTGTGAGCCTGCCAGGACAGACAGAGAAAAATGCTTGAGTACCTGATTGTACAGTATACCACTTAGGCTATAAGTGGTATATAAATGCTAAAAATAAATAAAAATTGAAAATAAAAAAATGACAGAAAATCAAAGTAAAGGAATCATGTAGCATAGTATTCTCTTTTTGTCTAATCGCATACATTATAAGAGCAACTTAATAGAAATTAGCTATCTCTATCTATGGTATATTAACATACAGCAGTAATCCCTTAGAGTCTTTTATTGTATAGTTGATGTGTTATTGACCAATATTAAACTGCATTAATTTTATAAACTTGTAGAGCAGGGGTGCCCAAAAGGTCGATCGCGATCGACCAGTAGATCGTGAAGGCAATGCCAGTTGATCGCGGAGCCCATCCTGGGCTCTGTGATAGACTCGCATTGCCTTTGCATTCTACCTGCTTCCCGACACGGTAAACAGAAGCGCCGGGCCGACCAGCTCCCCCTTCCCCCTTTCCCCATCAATTCTGACATCGGAGATGAATTTCCGGGCCAGCCAATCGCTGCCTGGCTGGCCCAGAACTTCCTCTCTGATGTCAGAATTGACGTCGGGTGGAAGGCTGGTCGGCCTGGCACTTCTGTTTACCGTGTAGGGAAGCAGGGAGAGCTTACAACTCGGCGGCGGGTGGCTCGGGGTTCTGTTCCCTGATGGCAGTGGCTTGGGGGAGGGGAGGGAGACAGAAAGAAAGAAAGAAAGGGGGGACATGGAGACAGAAAGAAGGGAAACTGAAAGAAAGGGGGGACAGGGAGACAGAAAGAAAGACAGAAGGGAAACAGAGATAAAGAAAGAAAGGGGGCATGGAGAGAGAAAGACAGACAGAAAGAAAGGGAGACAGAAAGACAGACAGAAAGAAAGAAAGAAAGGAGGGCAGGGAGACAGAAAGAAAGGGAAACAGAAAGACAGACAGACAGAAAGAAAGAAGGAGGGCAGGGAGACAGAAAGAAAGGGGAGGGGGCAGGGAGAGAGGAAGAAAAAGTTGGGGGAGGGAATGTGGTCTGGAGGAGAGGAAGCATCCAGGAGGCTGAAAGAAGGGAAGAATATTAGATGCACAGTCAGAAGAAAATGCAACCAGTGACTCATGAAATCACCAAACAACAAAGGTAGGAAAAATGATTTTATTTTAAATTTAGTGATCAAAATGTGTCCGTTTTGAGAATTTTTATCTGCTGTCTATATTTTGCACTATGGCCCCCTTTTACTAAACCGCAATAGTGGTTTTTAGCGCAGGGAGCCTATGAGCGTCACGAGAAGCGTGGGGCATTCAGCGCAGCTCCCTGCACTAAAAAACGCTATTGCAGTTTAGTAAAAAGGGAAGGGCTATATTTGTCTATTTTTGTATAGCTGTTACTGAGGTGACATTGCATAAAATCATCTGCCTTGACCTTTTTGGAAAAAAAAACAGAATATAAATGATAATTAACATTTTCTCTGCGTATAGTGTGGGGTTTTTTTTTTTAATTATTTTATTGTTGGTAGATCATTTTGACTTGGTCATTTTAAAAGTAGCTCGCAAGCCCACAAAAGTGTGGGCACCCCTGTTGTAGAGGTTTCTGTCTTCATTTTCATTGATTTTGTTTAAAACTTTGTTTTATTTTTTTCCAAAAATAATAGGAAAATGCACATTAAATCAAAAACCCAATACAATATAACATGATATTACAGAGAAAACAGAAAATCAATACAGACCACATTTGTTTATTTATTTAATTTGTTTTCTATCCTGTTCTCCCCAAAGAAATCAGAACGGGTTACAGTTTAAATATACCTAATATACAGGTTACAGGTTACAATTTGCCATAGTTACAGTACAAGTTTTTCAATGCATGTTTTTATCCTAATTAGACTCATACTAGGGATTGAATACCAATATATAAAACATGCAGTTTAAAGGTTAGGTTTGCCATCATGAAGAACTTTATCTAATCTAATCTAATCCTTAGGTTTGTATACCGCATCATCTCCACGTTCGTAGAGCTCGACGCGGTTTACAGTAGGAGAAATAGGAAGGAACTACAACAGAGGGTTAGAGGTAGAAGTGGGAAGAAAATTTACAGGACTTGGGATGGCAAGATATAAGAGTTTCCTTGATTCCTAAGTTGGAGGGAGACTTACATTTTTTGAGAAAAGCCAGGTTTTCAGATGTTTGCGGAAAACTTGGAGAGAGCTCAAGTTCCGAAGAGGAGAGGTAAGGTCGTTCCAGAGCTCAGTGATTTTGAAGTGGAGGGAGGTCCCTAGCTTTCCTGTGTGGGAAATGCCTTTTAGCGAGGGGAAGGATAGTTTTAATTTCTGGGAGGATCTGGTGGTATTAGGGTTTGAGGTCAAAAACATAGTTGACTAAATATAAGAATTTAATTTCTTTAAGAAAAAAAAAAAAAACCCCAAGGAGAAAAGAAACAGTAATGAGAAAATCCTAGAGACAGGTTCAGACGCTATTTATTAAGAAAAATGGCTTCTAACCGAGAAAGATCTAGAAACACATAGGGCTCCTTTTATAAAGGAGCGCTAGCGGTTTTAGCGCACGCTTAGCATGCGTTAAAATGCCGCACATGCTAGCCGCTACTGCCTCCTTTTAAGCAGGCGATAGTTTTTCGGCTGGGCGTGTGCTATAGCGCGCGCTAATCTTGTGCGTGCGCTAAAAACGCTAGTGCATCTTCATAAAAGGAGCCCATAATTGGCTTTTTGGTATGAAATTAAGCACTTTCACTGATTTTTAAAGTGCTGCACAGCACTTCAACACTGCCAGATGGTAAGTGCCATACCAGCAGTGATGTCATCACTACTCAATAAGCCTTGGAAAAACCACAGGGAGTCTCATCTGCTGCTGCTGCTACAGTGAGTTGGTGCTAACCTATGGACACTATTGCTGACCGATTCAGTGAAAATTTTTTCAATTTGATTTGGCCTACTGAATTGATTTTTCGATTCGATTCACTTTTCCCACCCAATCGAGCATTTTTCTTTTACAAACGTCCTGGAGGGTTTATTTTGTAGCCTTTCCACACACACACACACACACACACACACACACACACACACACACACACACCCTTTGCCTTCCCCAACCCCATGCTTGTGCTGTGGTGTAAACAAAATAAACAAAAAAGACTTTTCCTCTCTCTGTTAGAGAGTACTAAAGGAGGACAAAGCCAATGCCGACAAACTGAACACATTTTTTGCATCTGTATTTACCGTAGAGGATATATCCAATATACCAGAAGCCAACAGGATATACACAGGAAATGAAGATGGGATATTGATAAAGTCAATGGTCAGTCTAGAAGAGGTATGCAGACAGATTGATAGGCTTAAAAACGATAAATCCTCGGGACCGGATGGCATGCACCCAAGGGTAATCAAGGAACTGAAAGGGGTTATAGCTGAACTGCTTCAACTAATAGCCAATATGTCAATCAAATCAGGAAAGATTACGGAAGACTAGAAAGTGACGAATGTTACGCCGATCTTCAAGAAAGGTTCGAGGGGGGATACGGGAAACTACAGACCAGTTAGTCTGACTTCGGTACTGGGAAAGATGGTAGAGGGACTGATAAAGGACCGCATCATCGATCAACTTGACAGACACCAAACTGATGAGGACCAGCCAGCACAGCTTCATCAAAGGAAGATCTCGCTTGACAAACTTACTGCACTTCTTCGAGGGAGTAAATAGACAGATAGACAAGGGTAACCCAGTTGACACCATATATCTAGATTTTCAGAAGGCGTATAACAAGGTCCCGCATGAACGTCTACTCCGAATCAAGGGTGATATACTCATGTGGTTTAAAAACTGGTTGGCGGATAGGAAACAGAGAGTGGGGATAAATGGACAATACTCGGACTGGAAAAGTGTCATGAGTGGAGTGCTGCAGGATTCGGTGCTCTGGCCTGTGCTCTTCAACATATTTATAAACGACCTAGAAATGGTGCAATGAGTGAGGTGTTTAAATTTGAGAACGATACAAAGTTATTTAGAGTAGTGAGGACACAGAAGGATTGCGAAGACCTACAACGAGACAAACACACTTGAGGAATGGGCCACAAAATGGCAAATGAGGTTCAACGTGGATAAGTGCAAGGTGATGCATGTCAGTAACAAAAATCATATGCACGAATACAGGATGTCCAGTGCTATACTCGGAGAGAGCCCCCAGGAAAGAGACTTGGAAGTATATATAGACAAGTCAATGAAACCGTCTGCGCAATGCGCAGCGGCAGCGAAAAGGGCAAACAGAATGCTAGGAATGATTAAGAAGGGGATCACAAACAGATCTGAAAAGGTAATCATGCTGTTGTACCGGGCCATAGTACGCCTCCACCTGGAATACTGCGTCTAGAACTGGTCGCCATACATGAAGAAGGACATTGTACTATTTGAAAGGGTCTAGAGAAGAGTGACTAAAATTGTTAAGGGGCTGGAGGAGTTGCTGTACAGTGAGAGATTAGAGAAACTAGGCCTCTTCTCCCTTGAAAAGAGGAGACTGAGAGAGGACATGATCGAAACATTCAAGATATTGAAGGGAATTGACTTACTAGAGAAAGAAAGATTGTTCACCCTCTCCAAGGTGAAGAGAACCAGAGTGCACTTGCTAAAGTTAAAAGGGAATAATTCCGTACAAATGTAAGGAAGTTCTTCTTTACCCAGAGAGTGGTAGTAATCTGGAACACTCTTCCAGAGGCTGTTATAGGGGAAAGCACCCTTCAGGGATTCAAGAAAAGGTTGGATAAGTTCCTGCTGGTTCTTTTTGTTAATATAATTTTTTGGACCCCCCCCCCCCCAGTTCATTTACAAAAGTTGGATAGTTCAAAGTCTAATAGATGCTGGCACTGTCATCTTGATGTAGGGACACTGGATCACATGTTGTTTTATTGTCCCTCGATATTCAATTTTTGGAAATCAATATGGGGGAAAATTAATATGGTACTCGGTGTCTCTATGCCATTGACTTACGATGTGGTTTTATTTGGAAATCTATTGAGACCTAAGAATCTACTTGACACATATAAAAGTAGACTTCTTCTGATTATGACGGGGGTTGCTATGCAAATGATAACTAGGAAATGGAAAAATTATGATAGGTTAATTTTTGGTGGAAAACATTGTGTTTGTATTACAGGTATGAGAGAATGAATGCAGAACAGGTGAGAAACAATAAACAATTTAAAGAAATATGGGGGTCCATTGGAAACATTTGTTAAACTGAAGGTTGATTAAATTGGCAAGATCCTTAATTCCTGGAATTTCTAAATTTTCCACACACATCCAGATAGGGAGGGAGGGTATGGGAGTGGGGATGGTGTAGGGTATTTTGTTTTAATATTTGTTTAATTTTAAGTGCTGTTAATTGTTGTATCTGTATGCATATTTGTTTGCACTTTTTGTAAGTCTTGAAAATTAATAAAGAATAAAAAAAAAAGAACATACGCAGGTGATGCTAGTCTCAAATAGGGTACTGGTCTTTGATCTAAGGGCCGCTGCGTGAGCAGACTGCTGGGCACAATGGACCACTGGTCTGACCCAGCAGCAGCAAATCTTATGTTCTTCTCTCCTAGCCCACACTTGCTGTCTGACACCAGCTCTGGCAGGATACACATTTCAAATCTGACATATTGCAATCACAAAATAGACAACAAAATTATTTATTATACCTTTTGTTGTCTGATCATTTTATTATTCAAATTATGTTGGGCCCAGGCTCTGGTTTCTGTTAACTCATTCACCAGGATCTCCTGTTCATTTTACATTTTCTTTTTTCTCTGTGCTCACCATCCATCTTCCATCTCTGTAGCTTCCCTTCCTTCCACTGCCATATCCAACATTTCTGTTTCTTTTCCCACTGTCTACCATCTCTCTCTCTCTCACCCTGCCTTGTGCCAGGTGTCAAATCTCTCTATTCCTCTCCATACACCTGCCCTACTGCCTTCCACCCTATGTCCAACATTTCTTTCTCTTCTCAATGTCTCCCTCCACTTCACCATATACAGGATTTCTGCCCTTTACCCCTTTGAACCTCTGTTGCTTCTCTCGCTTTTTTTCCTCCACCCCATGTCCAACAATTCTTCCTCTGTCCTCTCCTCTCTACCCCCATGTGCAGAAGCTTTCCATCCTTCCTATTCCTCCTGTGCAGCAGTTTTCCTTCCTCCTATCCCTGAGCAACAGTTTTTCATCCCTTTCTTCCATCCCCCATCTGCAGCACCTCCCAACTGACCCCCTCCCCCCCCCCCATACACACACACTTTGGGTCACCTAAAGTTTCAGCAGCAATGATGGGGGCCAGCTGACAGAAGCAGCATGTTGAACAAGCTGTTCACGGCCTGCCATGTCAGGGCTTCTGTGCTGACTATACCTCACTATACAGCTAGAGCTTTACTGTACAGTCTTTGTAGATTTCCTCACTCTGAAATCTCCTCAGGCTTTATACTGAAAGCAAGGACTCCTCTGAGTTATATTGGCAATTGTAAGAGGCTCCTATTCAGTTAACCCTTACTTTTATAATCTCGGTGTTATCAGCCAGACTGAAGTTCTTGAGCAACTTTATTTAATAACATAAAGTAAAAAATAAACATTCACAATTGTTGTTCTCTTAGGCTTCCATGGCTGGCATCATAATTGTAGCACATTTCCAGGTCTCGCTACAGACACGGTGAGTGCTGGAAACCTGCTGCAATAGTCACAATTGATGACTTCAAGACAGTTTAACTGTGTTACAAAATATTCTCTACCAGCTCTCCTTATCCAAAAAGGGAGCTGGAAGTGTGTCCATAACACTTGTGGAAATAACACTGTTCTCCAGACTTAGATATAAAACTAAGTTGTGTTAGATTGTTAGAAATAAAGGGTGAAAACCTAGTGGGAGAACAATGCTAAACTTAGGTTCTCATACAGCCATGCAGTCTACAAATATGCCAACTGTTTTCTCTCAGACTGAACAAGAAGGAGTGTGGTTGCAGCCTAGCACTCTGGGAGAAGCAAAGCCCTTTGGGGATTTAAATCCACAGAGCACACTTTACTCATATATCTTAGCATAAACACTTATACTAGTTCTTATACAAGAAAGAATAAATGCCTCCATAAAATGGGGGCAGAACAGCTTTGCTCTGCTGCGTCAACAGTGATGTCATCAGTTTCATGACAGAGGGAAGGCCCCAGCAGGGTAGGCCAGGAGCACCTGATCAGAGTGCTGCTTCTGCTGGCTGGCCACCAAAGTTGCTGCTGCTGCTGCTTTAGGAGGCCCGGAGCAATCTTACTATGTCTATTATTCTGGCTCTCTTTCAAATTCACAACAACTTCAATTAGGTGTCCCCCAGGATTCAGTTCTTGGGCCCATACTTTTTAATATTTTCCTTGCATCATTTACATTATTGCTCCAGTCATTTGGATTTACCTTTTTCATCTACGCTGATAAAACTCAGCTTCTTTAACCATTCAATTCTCAGTGCTCTTATGATTTCTCCATAATTTCCCAAAAATTAGAGGAGGTGTTTAACTGTTTAACATTGAATAGGCTGAAAATTAATTCCCAAAAAATGTTTACCATGATTTTTTTCCTCCACTAGATGCCCATTGAACCTTCCATGTTTAACTATGAAAGGTACTTCTCTGTTATACTCCACATCCTTTAAAATTCTTGGAGTTACTTTGGATGCCTCCTTATCATTTCATTCCATATCTCTAGAGTTGTTTCTACTTCATTCTTAAAACTTCACCAACTTCATTCTGTTCGGTCACTGTTAAATCGTACTTCACTCTGGATTCTCTTACACTCTTTGGTCTTTTCTAAACTCGACTATTATAATTCACTTTTAATTAGCCTTCCTCAATATCAGCTCTGTTGACTTCAGCTTGTACAAAATACTGCTCTCCGATTGCTTTATTGTCGATCTAAATATGATCATATTACCCCTTTGCTCAAAGCAGAACATATGCTTCCAATTGCTTATAGAATTCCTTTCAAGTTTAACATACTCTATTTCCAGATTCAGTCTTCAGGTTTTTCCTTATTCCTGGCTAGCCATTTTATACCCTACTCACCTCAAATGAACCTTCGTCCCTCTCATCAACACTTGCTGACTGTGCCATATTTTAGGCAGATGTTCTTGGATTTTTACAGGGATTACAGCTTTTCAGTAATGGTCCCTATTCTGTGGAATTCCCTTCCATTATATCTTAGGACTGAAAAATCTTTGAAAATTTTTAAGTTTCAATTAAAGGCTCATTACTTTAAAATGGCATTTGACATGACTTTTATAATTTTCTTTTTCTTTTCTTTCTTGACAATATGGTTTTCTATTTTCCTTTACCTTTTGTTGTCTTCCTTTTGTTCTTTCTCATAATATATTGTAAATCTTTCTTTCCTTTTATAGCCAAATTATGTTTGTTTTGCCAAGGTTGATTTACCCTGTTTATCCTTATTGATTTTATAATTAAGAACATAAGAATAGTCTTATTGGGTGAGACCAATGGTCCGTCAAGCCCAGTAGCCCATTCTCACGGTGGCCAATCCAGGTCACTAGTGCATGGCCAAAACACAAGGAGTAGCAATATTCCATACTACCGATACAGGGCAAGCAGTGACTTCCCCACATATCTTTCTCAATAACAGACTATGGACTTTTCCTCCAGGAACTTGTCCAAACCTTTCTTAAAACCAGCTTCGCTATCCGCTCTTACCATATGTAATTTGATTACTGTTGTTTGCCATATTTAAATGAAGGTACAGAGTAGATGCAGTAAACATAAATTCACATATATATGATGATCAACTGTTATGCTTAAAATCTCTGTATACAATTATGTTTTTACTATATGTCTTATTCTTTATGCTTATATATACCTTATTTTCTCGCATATAACGCGCGCGTTATACGTGGTTTTTACATACCGCGCATACCCTTGCGCGTTATACGCGTGAGCACATTGTACAAAATTTTTTTTACATAGTTCTCCCCCCGACATCCGATTCACCCCCCCCCCCGCAGGACCGCTCGCACCCCCAGCCTGAAGGACCGCTCGCACGCACCCGTACCCACATCCCCACCCCGAAGGACCGCTCGCACGCACTCCCACCCGCACCTGCACCCCCACCGCAACCCCACAGCCTCCTGACCCCCCCCATCATATAGAAGCTCCTATCGGTGTCCTGCTGCTTCCACTTGGCGGTCCCGACACCCGACACAATTGGGACAAGAGGGAGCTCAAGCCCTCTTGCCCCAGCCAACCACGGCACCCCCGACACGATCGGGGCAAAAGGGAGCCCAAGCCCTCTTGCCCCGCCGACTCCCCAACTCCCCGACAATATAGGGCCAGGAGGGAGCCCAAGTCCTCCTGGCCCTGGTGACCCCACCCCCCGCTAGTTGTTCAGGCCAGGAGGGAGCCCAAACCCTCCTGGCCACGGCAACCCCCTACCCCCATCCCACATTACGGGCAGGAGGGAACCCAGGCCCTCCTGCCCTCGACGCAAATCCCCCTCCCCCCAATGACCGCCCCCCCCAAGAACCTCCGACCGCCCCCCCCAGCCGACCCGCGACCCCCCTGGCCGACCCCCACCCCCCTTCCCCGTACCTTTGTGTAGTTGGCCGGACAGAGGGGAGTCAAACTCGCCTGTCTGGCAGGCAGCCAACGACGGAATGAGGCCGGATTGGCCCATCCGTCCCAAAGCTCCGCCTACTGGTGGGGCCTAAGGCACCTGGGCCAATCAGAATAGGCCCGGGAGCCTTAGGTCCCACCTGGGATCGGGGCCTGAGGCACATGGGCCCAACCCGACCATGTGCCCAAGGCCCCACCCCCAGGTGGGATCTAAGGCTCCCGGGCCTATTCTGATTGGCCCAGGTGCCTTAGGCACCACCAGTAGGCGGAGCTTTGGGACGGATGGGCCAATCCGGCCTCATTCCGTTGTTGGCTGCCTGCCGGACAGGCGGGTTTGGCTCCCCTCTGTCCGGCCAACTACACAAAGGTACGGGGAAGGGGGGTGGGGGTGTCGTTGGGGTCGGCCAGGGAGGTCACGGGTCGGCTGGGGGGGGCGGTTGGAGGTTCTTGGGGGGGCGGTCGTTGGGGGGAGAGGGGTTTGCGTCGAGGGCAGGAGGGCCTGGGATCCCTCCTGCCCGTAATGTAGTGCGGGGTGGAGGTAGGGGGTCGCCGTGGCCAGGAGGGTTTGGACTCCCTCCTGGCCCGAACAACTAGCGGGGGGGTGTCGCCAGGGCCAGGAGGACTTGGGCTCCCTCCTGGCCCGATATTGTCGGGGAGTTAGGGAGTCGGCGGGGCAAGAGGGCTTGGGCTCCCTTTTGCCCCGATCGTGTCGGGGAGTCGGGGGGGGCAAGAGGGCTTGAGCTCCCTCTTGCCCTGATCGTGTCGGGGGTGCCGCGGTTGGCTGGGGCAAGAGGGCTTGAGCTCCCTCTTGCCCCGATCGTGTCGGGGAGTCGGGACCGCCAAGAGGAAGCAGTAGGACACCGGTAGGAGCTTCTACATGATGGGGGGGGGGGTCGGGAGGCTGTGGGGGTGCGAGCGGTCCTTCAGGGTGGGGGTGCGGGTGGGAGTGCGTGCGAGCAGTCCTTCGGGGTGGGGGTGCGGGTTCGTGCGAGTGGTCCTTCGGGGTGGGGGTACGTGCGGTCCTGCGGGGGGGGGGGGTGAATCGGACAGCGGGGAGGCATCAGGTTTTTAGGGTGGGGACAGGACTTCAAGGGGGAGAGGAGAGTCGGGGCGGGCGAAAGGAGAGTCGGGGTGGCCAGAGGAGAGTCGGGGCGGGCGAAAGGAGAGTCGGGCGGCGACGGGAGAGTCGGGCAGCATGCGCGGTATATAAAAATTTTTGTACATAAATTTGTGTTTTTCGCGTGCTATACCCGTGTGCGCGTTTTACACGGGTGCGTGTTATCTACGTGAAAATATGGTATTCATATATAAGGTGATCAATTAATTATGTTTTTACTATATATCTGTCGTTTTTATGCTCATATATTCACATACCTTTGGAGATCAAGTATGTTATGTTTTAATTATATTTATATGACATGAGTTCTATTTTTTATGCTTATATATATATACATTTGTTTTGAGTTGCATTTGAGTTTTTGAAATAATATATTTTATATAGAATTTATGGTTTTTTTAAACTGTTGTATTGCTTTTGCTCATGCTTTTATGTTGTTTCATCCTTAGACTCTGCATCAAGAGCCATTAGGCCAAAAAACACGTACATGTCAAGTCTCTTGAAGCAATAATGTACTTCAGCACTTTAGGTCGTCTTCACTGTTTTCTTGATTGATCTAGATTATGCAATATGGGAAATTAATTACATTAATAATTAACCCCTTCTATTACTAAATCGCAATGGCGGTTATTAGCACAGGGAGTCACGCTGAATGCTCTGTGCTGCTCCTGATGCTCATAGAATTACTATAGTGTCGGGAGCAGCGCAGAGCATTCTGTGCCACTCCCTGCGTTAATAACTGCTATCGCAGTTTAGTAAAAGGGGGTAATTACATTTAATTATGAATGATTTTATAAATGCTCTGGATCTTGTGCAGTTGCTTAACTATTTTATACATGAAAAGGATCACTTAATTATTTTGTTAAGCCAATTTCCATGGCAATTGTTTATTCACCCTTACGATCTTCATATATTCTAAGCAATTTCTTTATTGTGGTCTAATAAAGAGTTTAATGTAATTTCCTATATTTTGCTGATATATATTACCTCCTCTGTTCATCTGTAACAAGTGTTCTACTTGTGTTTTGCTTGTAAACTTACAAATAATTTTAAAAATCTTACAAAAGAAACAATTTACTATTCTGTCCTTATGCTAATTTCTGACAAGAATTTTGTTCTAAACGCTTAGTTACAGTTACACCCTGGATTGATTTTTTTCTTGTTAGCTTTGTCTGGAATGTGCAGCATTTTATGTAGAACAATTAAGGGATGTTCAGGTGTCAAGAGACAAATTAATGTCTACCATTAGAAAGTTTTTAAGTAAACTTGGTCATTTGCTGGTGCCATAGATAATGTCATATTGGGAGCAGTAGTTTACAAATCATATTATGTTACAAAGGAACCATATACCATATATACTTCAATATAAACTGAGATTTTGGGGCCAAAAAATGGCCCAAAAATTGGGGTCTTGGTTTATATTCAAGCCTCCTTTTGATGATGGTGCTTTTTTCCTCCTGTCCCCACCCGATGACCAACGTTGCTCCACCCCCTCCGATGACCAGCACTGCTATCTCCCCCACCCTCTGATAACCAGCACTGTTATCCTCCCAATGACTGACACTGCTATCTACCCCCAATGACTGACATTACTATGTCCATCTGCCCCCCCCCTCCCTGCCCCCTATGACCAGCACTCCTATTCTCTACTACCCGCTCCCCCTGACTTTGACTGACATTGCACTTTCAGTCCCGATGCTCTGGAAGCCCACGCCTGAGCAAGGGACATGACGCCTCTTGAAAGCTCAAGGTTTGAAAAATAATAAAAAATATTCAAAATTCACTAATGTAAAGTTACCAGTAAGTTTTATTGGTTTTTTTCTCCAATCATGGCACACCAAAAGAATACAGCATAAATGCATTAGCCATTACATTAGTGGGAGATCGTTATGTTGCCAAAATGCTGGCCTTCTAATAACGAGCTCAACTCAGGATCTCATGACCTTCTATTATATATTTTTGGCTCATTGTGACATCATCAGTCTCTCAACCAATAAAGATCAACAAAAGAGGTGTTTCAAATTAGACAAAGACAAAAGTTTCAGAAAAGTACATTTGTTTGCTTATAGTCATTTCTGAATATAAATCATAATTTTCACAAAAGTATATTAAGAGAAATTATTTGTTAAAAAGATGCTGAAATGTTCTCAGCCCTATGAACCATGCTGAAAATAAGCCAGCCTTAGAGGAAAAGAGGACTCTCCTTAAACTGACAGGTTCAAATTACATAGCCATTACACAGAAGCCTTCCTAGAAAAGGAGGAGGAGGGGCTGGTCTCCCCCTCTCTTCACTAGAAACTGTTACACATTTCCAGATGTTTTTGGATTTCTTTAGGTTGCAAAGATACACAACATGCTTTTCCAAAACCCATTCTTTTGTTCAATACACAGTCATACAATCACACCAGGGGCCCCCATTCGTTCATAACTTGATTCATTCATTCATAATTTTCATTCATAACTATATTTAATTCCTGTTATATCTTAGTTTAGGACACGTTATCTTCCTAACCAGTCTAAAGCACAGCTGGTATTAATTAACACCACCACGATGCTGAGATCAAAGACTTGGAAAACAAAATGGATTCCAAAGACTGAGAAGATATAGAAAAGACAGAGAACCAAGATGGATTCCATGTATCCTCTGGTTTCCTTCATGATCTGGCCCAACAGCAAAGTACATAAAAAATATTATTATACTTTCCCTTATATTAATTTGTAGTGTGTTTTTCCGGCTTTAGCTTCTTTTATATTCAGATTTTTATTCACCAGTTTGTCGTACGCTTCTATTGGGCATGGCCTTAACTAACACATATGCTTGTATCTAACTAGAATTACCCAGAATCATACGAAAAACAGGCACTTTTGTAGAAAAACTCCACAAAAATACTGCACTATCATGTTCTGATATCCATTCCATTACCGTCCCATAAACATCACCCCCTACTGGCCACGAGCCACTACTCCTCACGCCAGCACTCAGTGCTGGGCTGAAGAGCCTTGAGTGTCTGGGCATGCTCAAGATTTTCTGGCTCCCGTCCTCTCTGGGATCTCGAAGGGAGTCCAGCAAGTCTTTAGCATGTGAAGATGCTCAAGGCCCTTCAATCCAGCACAGAGCATCGGCTTCCAGAGCATCGGGACTGTAAGTGTGATGTCAGGTCTGGGGCAGGGGGGGATAGGAGGATAGGAGTGCCTAAGCCATTGTTCTTCAACTCTCCAGCGCTGCTGGTGGCCTCCTCTGTTCTTCTTTTGTTGTGATCCACCCACTTTTGAAGCAACTTCCTGTTTCTACTTGGGCGGACCACAACAAAAGAACAGTGCAGAGAAGGCCACCCGCAGCACAAGAGAATCACTCCCACACTAGCAACTTTTTTGTGATTTTCTTGTTGAGAGGTCTTTGGAACTGGGTGGGGAGGGAACAAGGAGGGAGAGATGCAGAATAGGAGGAGCAGAGAGAAGAGGAATGAGGGCCACATGGATGGAAGAGAGAAAAAGGAGATGGTGGCACTTGGATGAAGGGAATGGGGAAAGATGGGGCACATGGATGGAGGGAAGGGGAAAAGATGGAGAACATGGATGGAAGGAAGGGGAAGAGATGGAGAACATGGATGGAAGGAAGGGGAATAGATGGGGCTCATGGATGGAGGGAAGTGGAAGAGGAGGTAAGAGATGATGGGAAGAATTGGAAAGATAGATTTGAGATGGAAGCAGAAAAATGGAAGAAAACCGAATATGAAAATCAGTGCTAAAGATGGATGTAGTGCAAGAGGTAAAGAAGGAGAGGAAAGAAATAGCAAATGCCTAAGGAAGCCTTAGAAACAGAGTTAAGAGCACAGATGACCAGAATAATATAATTGCCAGATAACAAAGGTAGGAAAAATGTTTTTAATTTTCAATTCAGTGATTGAAATATGTCAATATTGAAAATTTACATCTGTTGTTTTTATATTTTGGACTGTTCAGGAGGAAATGCATTTCTTTCTATTTCTCTTGTGGTGCACTGGGTGCAGAGTCTAGCATATTAGGGTTTCATTTGTGTGGAATAGTACTTTTAGTTTGTGAGTTTGTATTTGAAAAGGGTTTTTTCTGCTTTCTGCATGTGTGACTGAGGCCAGATGTTCTGGAGGTGATAGAAGTCCAGAAACGTTGGTTGGTGTTGTGGCCCCATATAGGAAAATATTTCTCATCTCTCCTTCAGCTTTTTTGGACTCAAAACAGCCCCAACTGAAAAATTAGTGATTACTTATGGCATGATCTCTGACAAACAACACTCACATAATCCAAATTTTTAATCTTGGTTTATATTTGAGTCAACCTTTTCTCCTTTTGGGGGAGAAAAAGGTTACATCGTTTTATATTTGGATTGGTTTATATTCGAATATATATGGTACGTAAATTAGAGAGGTCAAACTATGCCTCCTGCTATTTTGATGGTTTAAAAAAGTCAAAACTTTTATGTTTAAAGGGGCCCACAAATTAAGTAGTGGGCCAATAACATTGGCTGAACTGCTGGAAAAGCGAATATGTGCTAGGTCAGGTTGGGTTGGGGTGATGGGGAAAAGAGGATAATGAGCAGTAAGCTGGTATGCGACTTAGTTGGTTTGGGTCAGAAAAGGATGGCTGCTAGGGAGAGAATCTGTAAACAATTGGTAGAATGGATGTGGCTATTGGGTTTGGTTGGGTGCTGAGTGGGAGTTTTGGGGCTGTGTGAGGATTAGTTTTAGCAGTTGGGATTGTGGGGAGGAGAGGGTGGTTAGGGTGCTAATGTGCATGTAGTTAAGCAAGAGGGATAAGAGTGTGGTAGTAAATAAGTAATTTTGCCTGCCCACCCTGTCCCGTAGAAAGTTGTGGGTTTGCATTTCAGGGAGGGATGGATTGGTTATTGCGTAGGTTGTTTGTTGGCTTCTATGTAGGTACAGTGTTGTTGGGAGGGGGGATGTCGCTATTTTGGTTGGAAATTGGTTTCTTCCAGGTGATCAATAATATGTTTATGGTACTGATACAGTGATTGGAGGGCAGCTACTTGTGTGTGATACCGTCACAGGTATTGATGAGGCCGGGCGGCACCACAGGTCTTATAGGTGAGGGGGGCAAGGATTGGATCAATGTTAAGAGAAAACAGAGTATGAATTTGTGGCGGCTGTCAGCTAGGTCATTACGGACTAACTGTCATCGGTCTGGGGTTTGTAAAGATTGCTTTGGGAAAGTTGCATTTTTAATTCATGGTTGTAATGTTATATCATTGTTTGCTAAATAAAGCTGCAGCCAGAATACATTTATCCACACAAGAAGTTGGTTGAGTTGTTATTTTAGGAGGGTACTATTTGTTATGAGCATTGAAAGCAGTGTGAATGCCAATGTTATGCTTATTATGAACTTGTTATTCCACCTGTTCTGACAAGAGGAGTGAGGTGGTTTACAAATAACTATAAAACAGAAAAATAATGTCAATAAGCATAAAAAAAAGAAGCACCTCTCATGCCAAGAAACAAACACCATCATCTGCAAGCAGACAGACATGGCCAGTCCATCTAATCAATTAATCACCAGCAAAGGTCAAATTGAAGAGGTGAGTTTTAAGGGCCTTTTTAAAACCTTGGGAGTGATTGCTTTACATAAATACACAATGGTAGGTCATTCCATAATTTGGGGACCAGATAATAGAAAGCTAAGCATCTTGTGGTTTTGTATCATGCAAGTTTAGGACCAAACGATGGGCATTTAAGGATCATAAGGCACTACTGGAGGTGTATAGTATGAACGTTGGCCAATATAGTACGTTCTGCGAGTCAAGCAAAATATTTTTAAAAGCACGTGATAGTGGAGGGGGACAGCAGCCATTAGGAGATAAAGGTGGTGTTGCTACTTTAATCTCTTCAGTTGGCAGTACCAGATCTAAATAATATCCATCCTTATAGACATGGACATCCCTTCTACTTCTGTGATCAGAGCTGGACATTCATATTTTGGGCCCCGCCTAGTCTCACCCAAACCATGTTCCCTAGCCATATGGACATACTGTAATGTTACACATCCATATCCTGTCTTTGTAAAATTCAGAGTTGGATGTCCATGCAATATGGATATCTTAATGCAAGCTGTACTGTAAACCACTATGAAGGTAAATACTAAGTGGCAATATATCAAAAGAAAAACTTGAAAATTTAAATTTTCAACAGTCTTTCTTCTTACTCCTGCAGCAAATTAAGGGATATCCTACTGCCTTTCATTTACAAATTCCTAAAAGGAGAAAAGTCTTGTTATGCTTTCTTTACTGCATTTCTTTGAGGGGATAAGCGAACAATTGGACAAAGGTGACCCCATAGACATCGTATATCTGGATTTCCAAAAAGCCTTCAACAAGGTACCCCATGAGCGCCTACTAAAGAAATTGTGGAGCCACGGGGTGGAAGGGGACGTGCACAGATGGATCAAAAATTGAATGGCGGACAGAAAGCAGAGGGTAGGAGTAAAGGGACACTACACTGACTGGAAAGGGGTCACGAGCGGTGTCCCACAGGGGTCAGGGCTGGGACTGCTGCTGTTCAATATATTCATTAATGACTTGGAAACAGGGACGAAGTGCGAAGTTATAAAATTTGTGGACGACACAAAACTCTCCAGTAGGGTCAGAACTGTTGAGGAATGCAAAGAACTACAAAGAGACCTGAACAAACTGAGTGAGTGGGCAAAAAGATGGCAGATGAGCTTCAATGTAGAGAAATGTAAAGTCTTGCACATAGGGAAAGGGAACCCGATGTACAGCTAAACGATGGGAGGAAGGGTACTGGGGGAAGGCAACCTAGAAAAAGATTTGAGGGTATTGGTGGATAAAACAATGAAGCTGGCGGCACAATCTGCAGCGGTCTCAAAGAAAGCGAACAGAATGTTGGGCATTATCAAAAAAGGTATCACTACCAGAACGAAGGAAGTTATCCTGCCACTGTATCAAGCGATGGTGCGCCTACATCTGGAGTACTGCGTCCAATACTGGTCTCCGTACCTTAAGAAGGATATGGCGATACTCGAGAGGGTCCAGAGAAGAGCAACAAGAATGATTAAGGGCATGGAAATCCTTTCATATGCTGAAAGGCTGGAGAAGCTGGGGCTCTTTACCCTGGAAAAGCGGAGACTTAGAGGGGACATGATAGAGACTTATAAAATCATGAAAGACATAGAGAAGGTGGAGAGGGATAGATTCTTCAGACTAGCAGGGACAACAAAAACAAAAGGGCATTCAGAAAAATTGAAAGGAGACAGATTCAAAACGAATGCTAGGAAGTTCTTCTTCACTCAGAGAGTGGTGGACACCTGGGATGCGCTTCCGGGAGAGGTGATAAAAGACAAAGTACAATATTGGGTTTCAAAAAGGGATTGGATGACTTCCTGAAGGAGAAGGAGATTGCAGGGTATAGATAGAGGGATACTATACAGGATATTAAACGATTAGGGAATAAACGATTTTGGCAAAGGAGCACTTACAGGTCATGGACCTGAGGGGCCGCCGCGGGAGCGGACTGCTGGGCACGATGGACCCCTGGCCTGACCCGGCAGAGGCAATGCTTATGTTCTTCTGTTCTAAGATGAGTTTTAAGACGTTTCAGAAGTGGAGTTGCAAAATAAAAATCCAATAAACAGAGTAAACAAAGCAAAAAAATGTTCTTGGTCTACTACTAATACCAACATTAGCATTTGCACTCTGTCACCTTCTACTAGTAAGACACACTCACAACTACTTAATCACACAAATAATCACTTAACACATATTAGTGGAAAAACTATTTGGCCACAGCTTTATTAACTATCTTAATATCATCTCAAAATCACATCACAATCCATATCGAACAACCCCAAACCCCCAATATGGTTTTCACACCCCTATGAAGCTATTCAATGATGAAACTAGTTCCCTTTAAGGGCTAGATTCACTAAGCCCACTGATCAACTTCTGACCACTTAGCGACCCCTTTACGACCCGATTTCCCTCCGACCCGATTCACTAACCTCTGTCCCGATCGTCCTCCAATCCGCGCATGCAAATGAGGGAGAATGGCATTCAAATGCATGCAGGAAATGATTCACTACAATAAAAAAGCAACACCGACTGGGCTGGCCGATCCAAAAATAAGCGACTGCTGAGGACCAGTCACTGGGGTCCTTTCCGACTGCCCTGCCTTCTGCTGTCCATCTCTCAGCCCCGAATCTCCTCTTCTCTCCTGCCTACCCCGAATCTCCTCTTCTCTCCTGCCTACCCCGAATCTCCTCTTCTCTCCTGCCTACCCCGAATCTCCTCTTCTCTCCTGCCTACCCTGAATCTCCTCTTCTCTCCTGCCTACCCCGAATTGTCTCTTCTCTCCTGCCTGCCCCGAATCACCTCTTCTCTCCTGCCTGCCCCTAATCGCCGCCCTGCTCTTGCCCCAACTCTCCTGCCCTTCCCCCACACCATGAGCCCGTGGTTTTAACCCGCTGGTTTAAAGCGGGTTAAAACCAAGGGCTCGTAAAGAAAAAGTAAAAAAAGCTGAAAGTTTTAAAAATGGTTGCTGCTCTTAAGCATGCGCATGCGTTGGGATCGCTAGAGAGCGATCCCAAAAGTCGGATGGAGGCGTGATTCCGATCGCCCTCATTTGCATAAGGGCGATTCATGAATAATCCCCCGGACATGGATCGGATCCTTCTCAGATTGGATCTGATCCATGCCCTTTGTGAATCTAGCCCTAAGTTCTTAAACTGTATCATATCATCTCAATTCACAATCCAATCCATATCAAACAACAACAAATCCCCAATGTGGTTTCCACACCCCCATAAAGCTATTTGGTGATGAAACTAGCTCCTTTTAAGTTCTTCACAATCCAATCCATATCAAACAACAAAAAAAATCCCCAATATGTTTTACACACCCCCAGGGAGCTATTTGGTGACAAAACTAGCTTCCCTTAAGTTCTTACTGTGTAGCCTCCCCCAAACAAGACCCACGGTAATGCCAGGCCTTGCCTCCCCTTGCCGCAATGTCGCCTGCAAGAGTTGCATTTAATTATTTATTAATTGCTGGTGCCCCAAACACAGCTGGGTCCAATACCACATTTTCCGCTCCCCTTGTCAGCTGCGACCTCCCCCACCCACCCAAACACTGAAAGCACCCAAGTCCTCCCTAACCCAGAAACCCTCTAACAATAATACAACCCAGGGGAAGGGTGGATGGGATACAGTTTTCCTAGCCCTACCCTATCCTTCCCTGTTTTCCTCACACTAACACTCCAACCCGCCAAAACACCTGACCAATCATCAAACTACTATTCTCCCATCTCCCTATTTACCTCAACCAATCATCCATTTGTTTATATCTACCTTTAACTCTTTATCTCCTCATTCTCAACACCAGCATTCTAATCCCTTGCCTTTCAGCACCAAAAACTAACCTATTTCTTACCCCCTTCTTTTAAACTTTAATTACTCCTAGCAGGTGATTCGGCTCAGCTAGTGTTATCTTCTACCAGCTTACTCTGGTGTCTCCTAAATCATTTATATAGTATAAAAAAAATAAAAATAAAAATATGCAGTGCTGTATCCAAAACATATAAGAGAGAGTCCATGTTCAACAGAGTTTACATTCTATTCAAGGCAGACAAACAGGACATTTAAGGGATTGCATACATTTACTTTGAAAATGATTAAATTGCAGTTACTGAACAGGTGGACAAGCGGTTAAGAATTGAAAGTGCTCTCAAAAAGGTGGACTTTTAATCTGGATTTGAATAGGGTTAGAGGAGGAGTGTGATGAACCAAATCAGGAAGTCTGTGCTAGGCATATATCACAGCAAGATGGAAGGAAGGAATGAAATCTGGAGTTGGCAGTGGAGGAGAAGGGTACAGACAAGAGCAACTTACCTGATGAACTGAGTTCTTTGGAAGGGGTGTAGAAGGAGATGAGAAGAGAGATACTAAGGAGGTGCAAAATAAGGACCTGTACGGTCATGAATATACCAATTTATATTTAATTACTCAACTCCTAATTCTGATAAGGTTTATAATTCCTCATTTTGCAATACTATAGCACAGATTTATAATTAACTTTTAGGCCCTCTTTTACAAAGGTGCGCTAACCGCTAATGCGTCCATAGGATAACATGCATGCGTTTGCGTTTAGCATGCGCTAATATATAGCACGTACTAAAAAGCTTAGCGCACCTTTATAAAAGAGGGGGTTAGTGTTAAAAGGCATTTATTATAAAGGTGTAAAATATCTTTGAAAAAGTTTAATAAAAATTCACAAAATTCAACAATCAGCTTTACCTAGCACAATAATAATGTTATCCCTTCCCAAACATGCAATTGTTTAGTCTGTCTTTAAAAGGCCATGGACATTTTATTATGCATAACCATAGCTTGTTGAATGATTTATTAATACCCTAGTGCCTTTCTTTTGTCCTATATATTACTATAACTGAATATATCTAGGTCTGCATTTTAAAAGGAGCCATGAACAAAACCCAAGGCCAATCCTGCAGCTTTTAAAATACACAAAAATAATAGGGCAGCAAAAAGAAAGAGAAACCCATGTATTATTTGCTGTGTCAAATCATAGCTCTCAAAATATAAAATACTGCAGATCTGGATAATAAAATCTGTGTGTCTGTGTGTATCAGTGGTGTGGGTGAAAGTAGGGAATTTATTACACTGCCTTTCTACCTCATCACAAGGCTACAAACACTGCATAGAAAATTTAAGACTCAAACCAGAAGATATCTATAGAAAATAGAATACAATGGACTGGGGCACTGATTTTGTGGAAGCAAATATTTCAATATACTATGGGTTTAAGAAGCGGCGACATCTAATTATCTCATATTACTCATGACAAGTTAATTTACTTTTATTTCATGATTTCATTTCACCAGCCTCCTTCCCTCTCAAAAAATAAATCAAATCAGCAGGCTAGCCTGCATGCCATATTTCACTTTGTGATGACATCACTTGTCGCCTTCTCTTTAAAGAGGTTCTCATTGCCAGTCTACAAAGTGAATTACCAGTTATTTATTAAAGAAAGAACCAATTTACTTTAGCACCTTTAACAATATATATA
Organism: Geotrypetes seraphini; assembly: GCF_902459505.1. NCBI lineage: Eukaryota > Metazoa > Chordata > Amphibia > Gymnophiona > Dermophiidae > Geotrypetes > Geotrypetes seraphini. The sequence goes on along the minus strand of NC_047092.1, from coordinate 138,304,914 downwards.
GTATATTTACTTAACAAAATATATTAGGCCTTAGGAAAAAAAGCATTTATAACGAATAAAACCTTAGGTTGTAAGAGTCTATATGGATTCCATAATTTGAAAGACATTTTAGTGATATTCATGCAAAGATGCAAATGGTGAAATCAATAATACAGAAAATCAAAAGGCAAAAACACACACATTCAAATATCCCTAGCTCTACTTTCCTGCAGTTTTTTGGTCACTGTTTCAGAAAATGACTCTTGATGTACAACTGACTGTTTCAGAATATGACTCAACGCAGAATTGACAATCAACCTTCCTAACCTCACTGCATTTTATACTTTGTTGTCACTTTGATTTCTTTCCTCTTCCTTTACAAAGGCAACATATGCTCTTATGTGCCTTGGGGTAATTCAACACGTCACCTAAAGTTAAGTGCCAGGATGCTGCATGCTAAGTATATAATTGTTGTTACACAAAATTAGTCTAAGTCAGCATTTATGTGCCAACATTTAGGCATGGCCATTTGCACAATATCAACGGCTAGTATAAATGTCTACAATTAACCCCGTCTTTTACGAAACTGCGATAGCAGTTTCTAGCGCAGAGAGCCACACTGAATGGCCCGTGTTGCTCCCGATGCTCTTAGGAGCTCTTTGAGCATTGGGAGCAACGTGGGCCATTCAGCGTGGCTCCCTGCATTAGAAACTGCTATCGCAGTCTTGTAAAAGGAGGCCTAAATGTTATAGAATACTGATAGTTAAGTGCACAGCTATAACTTTAGCACACATCCAACCTGCCTATGCCCTTCCTATGTCCACACCTTCCTTGCAGTTATGTACTAGACCTTGGATTTTCAACCCTGTCCTCCGGGTCCGCCTGGCCAATCGAGGGCCTCTTTTATCAAATTGTGCAAGCAGTTTATAGTGCGGTGAACCGCGCTGAATGGCCTGCACTGCTCCCGATGCTCATAGAGTTCCTATGAGCATCAGGAGAAGCGCGGGCCATTCAGCGCGACTCTCTGTGCTAAAAACTGCTAGCACAGTTTGACAGTAAAGGCCCTGACTTTTTAGGATATTCACAACACATATGCATAAGATTTATTAGCATGCAGTTCCTCCATTGCATGCAAATCTCTCATATACATATCCACTGGGGCATCCTGGCCAGGTGGTCCCTGAAGTCCAGATTGAAAAACACTGTACTAGAGAATTTGTGTGATAAGGTTATAGAATATCAAATAAATGGAGTTACTTATCTAACTGCAAAATTAGTGCCAGAAAGCACCAATTAGCTCCAATTATACATAATTATTGGTAATCCATGCAAAATGTATTGCCTAATTTGTCAATTAAGTTACAACACAATTATTTATGGAAAACAACCAGAAGGGTTCAAGGCTCACATTGCATATATAGGTTGTTCACTTGTGGTCACTGACCAGCATTACATTCTAAACCCAGTTCATAAATTTCTTTAAGAGGGAGAAAAACGCCTCATACTAAGGTAACAGCATCTAACAAAGTAGAAGTTCAAGCTGTTTTCAGTATTGTCACCAGCAAAAAAAGCTCCCTCAACAGCAACCCCAGGTTTAAAAATATAGACTGCCGGTCAGATGCACAATTAAGGACTTATATCAAAATGGGACTCTTCTTATCCACAGCAACTCCGTCGCCATCTTCTCACTCCCAACAAGAGACCTTGTTTCACCAATAATTTTGGCTGCTTCAGGGCAGAAATTTATAATTCCTTCATGCATGTCACCACCTCTGCGGGAGTGCGAAGACAATGACAGCGCTACTGTGGATAAGAAGAGTCCCGTTTTGAGATAAGTCCTTAATTGTGCACCTCACCGGCAGTCTGCATTTTTAAACCTAGCGTTGCTGTTGAGGGAACTTTTTTGCCAGTGATAATACTGAAAACAGCTTGAACAGCTGCCTGGGCCCGCCCCGCTTTCTGAATGGCTGCAGTCAGTTCTTGCGAGTCCCGCGAGAACTGATGCAGCCATTCAGAGTGGGGCGGACCCGGGTACCAGCGCAGACAGTGCGCTCCTGCCAGCCCATATGCCGCTGGACCACCAGGTTTCGGGGATGTTTAAAAAGGTACTGCGGGGCAGGGGATGTTTTAAAGGAAGGGCCGGCGGGTGGGCGGTGTTATTAAAGAGTACCAGGAGGGGATCGTCTTTGCTCCATAAGATGCACCCACTTTTCCACCCCCCTTTTTGGGGGTGGAAAAAGTGGATCTTATGGACTGAAAAATACAGTAGATAGCAGGTTAGTAAATTTATCTTATTGCATCAAAGAATGCAACATGTATCATGATCCTTATAAGCCCCTATTTCAATGCATAAATAGTGCTAGGCTAATAAACAGGAGTCAGAGCCAGAGCTTGAGCCTTGGCTTTCTCTGAGCCATTAGGTCAATCCTAATTTCAGTCAATTATGTATTTGGCAAAGCACATTCTTTCAACCTTTGCAAAGTTGTTTACTTGTTTTTAGAACACTAAATGCTGCTCTGGAATTGACAAGAGTGATTCAACAGCATATCATGTACAGAACCAATTAGCAGGTATTGATCACACACACACAGTAGTTGCTTAAGAATGTCAGCAAGTTAGTTTCATGTTTCATATTCAAAATATATCTACAGTACACAAAAAACAGACTTGCAATACTATTACATGAATGTAAACAAACAGGTATCTCAAACGATTAAGCAAAACTAAGGGATCCTTTTACAAAAGGCGCGCTAGCGGTTTAACGTGTGTAATACCGCGCGCTAAACCGCCAGCCGCACTAGCCGCTACCGCCTCCTCTTGAGCGGGCGGTAGTTTTTAGGCCAGTGTGGGGGTTAGCGCGTGATGAAAAGTCGCGCGTGTTAACCCCGCTAGCGTGGCTTAATTAAAGGAGCCCTAAGACATTGTCAATTACCATAGTCTCGTTATCAGAACCTTTATAGCATCGTTACGCTAAAGTAGGGTTACCAGATTCTTAAAGTTTCAAAAAAGGATACGTGGTCCCACTCCGTTCTGCCCCCGGCCTGGCCCCATCCCACCCCTGGTCCCGACTCATTCTGCCACGGTCAAGCCACCACGCAAACCTTCATCGTCTTCCCTGAGCTCGGGGCCGAGTCTGGAGGGCTTTGAGCATACACAGATGCAATGTGATGATGTCACACACATGAGTTCGACATCATCACTTCACATTCTCGCATGTTCAGAGGCCGCCGTCCCCCAGATACAGCCCCAAGCTCAGGCTTTCCGAAACCCGGACAAACTTAGTAACATAGTAACATAACATAGTAAATGATGGCAGGTAAAGACCCGAATGGTCCATCCAGTCTGCCCAGCCGGGTTTTGGAAATCTGTCTGAGCACCCGGACAGTCCTCTAAAAAGACGTCTAGTAACCCTTCTTTGAAGCCCACACCTTAATTAAACTAGCAGCTTAATTAAGATGTGGGCTTCAAAGCTTTCTTATCTGGTTTTTGAAATCCAAGATCAGGAAAATACCCACCGCACCTAAAACCTAACTTGCACCAAGTTCCACACAAAATGCATGGCCTAAATGCATAATAATTTAAAAAAAAAAAAAAAAAAATTATTTATTTAAAATATTTATTATGTGCCAAAAAACTAGGGGGATCTTTTTACTAAGGCGTGCTAGCCATTTTAGCGTGCGCTAAACGCCAACGCATCCATTATAGTCTATGGATGCGTTAGCATTTAGCGCACGCTAAAACAGCTAGCGTGCCTTAGTAAAAAGACCCCTAGGTGGTTTACAATAAAAAAAATCATCCACAATGAACAACAGACATATACAAAGTTTAAAAACCATCAGTTACATAAATAAAATTAACAGAGAATCTTAAGACTGATCTAATCCACAAGTCCTCCTAGATTCAATCAACCCTTACTTCAATGAAATGTCTGGACATAAAGATGTCTTCAATAATTTCCTGAAAATAAGCACATTCTCACAGAAACACAAGTTTCCAGGAATAGAGAAAGAAGATTTTACTGTATTCACATAATGTGCATTACCCCTTAGTCTAACATTCAACAGCATACGTTTCTCAGATCTCAATGTACGCTCTGGCTGATCAATCTGTAAAATTTCACTAAAAATAACTGGGGAGTTTACCATAAATAACCTGCTGAACCAATTTCAAAATCTTAAATGCGCGTATATTTTCTTTATAAAACAACCAGCAAGATTTCATAGTACTTAAGCTATCCAGAGTTGTTTTAATCACATTTTTTTTAAAATGTAAATAAATGTCAACCGGCATGTACTACTGCAACATGTGATCATGGCACTTGCTAACTTATTTCAGTATAGATTTCTCCAGACTCAGCACAGGTAGCAAAAGGTAATAAATTGCGTAGATCACATCCATCTGCTCAAAGCCAGGAGCTGGTTGAGTAACATTTATACAGTACAAAAAATGCATGAGCTGTCACACCACTAATCAGTTCAGAAACATCATATTAATCAACAGATCAACATCAAGGCATGAATCAGGCAAGCCTCCAAATGGTAACTTTCCAAGGTATTTTCACACTGCATCACCCACTTACAGAGCTCTTTTGCACATTACAGTGAAGAATGCCAGTTAAATAAAGCAGAAAACTAAAAGCAGATCAAAGGAACATATTTCAGCTGTATTCTTCCCATGCACTGAAAAGAAAAGCAGTGGAGAAACAAACATGACAAAAACTAATGGAAATTGTAGTATCTCTTATTACATAGAGATACTACAATGTTAAAGGGCTTCCAACGACTTCAAATACTTTTTTTAAATGTAGTACCTATAGGGGACAATTTTAGAACAGGGAGTCTGAAAGTATAGGAACAAAGGCCCGGATTCTCCATAGGGCGATGATATCGAGCAGCTGCCAATCGCATGTCGATCACATGACAGCGCCCTATAGAGAATTGTGCCTCCGCCAATGATAGGTGCTGGAAATGTGGCCCAGGGTTTCCCGGGCCTACATTTCTGGCGCCTATCTTTGCCATGAATCGTGCCTACATAGGCACTTTAGACTGCCTAACGCCACTTCCAGAGTTAGCCATGCCCATAGTAGCATTAAGGCCTAAAGCACTTACATAGGCACAATTCTGGCACCAATTTTTTAGGCACTGGTAAGAGTCTTGAAACTGAGTTAAAAAACATAATTTAATGATGTTTATAGCTGAGTTTGTTTGCCTATTAGTGCCTAAAAAAATCAGCACCAGTTAGAGAATCCTGGCCTTAAGCCCTCTTTTACAAAGGTGCGCTAACTGATTAGCGCGCACTAAATGCTAACGCGTGCATGCTAGTCTATGGACGCGTTAGCGTTTAGCACATGTTAATTTGATTAGCACGCGCTAATCAGTTAGCGCATCTTAGTAAAAGAAGGGGTTAAGTGTCTGTTAAGACATTTTACAAAAGCAACATAGGTGTCCTGTGTGCCGTTATAAAATAGCCAGGAGGAAGCTTTACGAATTGTTCGGCTAATATGTAAGACATGTTCAACCCTTTGAGTCAATCACGCCCATAATTAGATCACTCTTGCAAAACATGGTTCCCTGAAGCAGGAACGAAATGTGGCACGTCAGAATCTGCAAGCTATGAGATAAGTTTGCTGCTCATATTTAAATCATAGACGTACACAAGCAAGTAGTTGAGCCCGAGTGGCACATGACCTTAAAAATTTAAACAACTGAATTCCTTTTAATCTTTTTTTTTTTTTTAATACTTTATTCATTTCATATCTTAAATCAAGTACAATAAATACATATATCAATTTCACTTTCAAATACACTTGACATCTTACAAATAACCCTTATAAAATATAATAATATCCCCCTTCCTTATATAATTATGAAAAATAAATTATTCTAATTATAATCAAAAAATGCCCACCCACCCCCCTTGTAAAGATTAAATATTATTTTTCCCTGAACTAAAAAGTTTAAGTTCCTTTTAATATGCGATGATTGGGCGGTGAGGCAGTAGTGTCGGGGTTCTCCCCAGTTACTGCCTCCATGACTCTGAGTTTAAAACTTACTAACAGTTCATGCATTCTTGATACAGTATATTTTGAATACTATTAACAGTGATTATTTCTTTGGATCTAGGATTCCCTGTTATGAAATAGCCAACACAGTCCCAATAGCTCATAAATGCACATGCATAAATTTACCCCACTCTAAGGCAGGATGTGCACATATGCCCCCTGATTCTATATTTGGTGCCAATCTAAGATGTGCAATCAATTGATTTGATTAACGAGTCAATTACTGCCAATAACTGGGTGCTGAATTGCACCCAATTAATTGCTCATCTTGGTATGTGCTATTCTATAACAATATGTACCCAAATCCTATAGTGTACAACCCAAAGAGCGGTGTGGCTATGGGAGGCGGGTCAGGGGTATTCTTAAAATTTACACGACGTTATAGAATACCAGGGATGTGCATCCAAATTGGGTGCCAGGAATTACACCTATTTCAGCAAGTGTTAAGGAGGAGTGTGTGGCGCAGTGGTTGGATCTACAGCCTCAGCACCCTGGGGTTGTGGGTTCAAACCCCGCGCTGCTCCTTGTGACCCTGGGCAAGTCACTCAGTCCTCCATAGCCCCAGGTACATTAGCTAGATTGTGAGCCCACCGGGACAGAGAGGGAAAATGCTTGAGTACCTGATTGTAAAACCGCTTAGATAACCTTGATAGGCGGTATATAAAAATCCTAATAAACTTGAAACTTGAAGTGTTAAGTCCTGGTACTGAAATTTGGGTGCCAAAATTGTCACTCAATGCTATTCTATAACGGGCGCTCATCTTTCAGTGCCCATTATAGAATACTGATTTTTTGTTTTTTTGCACCATTTACTGAATCTAACCTGTGTTATGTGTACACACACACACTTTATAAAATATTTATGTACAATCATAAATCTGTCCCAACTCACCCCTGAGAATACCTTGCAAAATTATACATATAACTGCATGTGTTATTGTTGCCATGTGTGTGTTTGTGTGTGTGTGTGTGTGTGTGTGTGCAAGCACAGCCACACAATTTTAGAAAAGTATCATCTTTTCATATGGAAAAATCTTTCTAAAATGATCTCCATAGTGGACTTGATCCTCTACTACAAGTATAGTGAGCCAATACTACACACACATGCTTACAAACATTTAATTCAAACAGATATTTATATTCCACTGTAACCTCATCATAAGGATTTAAAGCGGAATACATCAAATAAAACCAATTACAGTGCTCTCTGTAGATATCCCAGGACTTAATGATGGGAGTTACCAAGATAAGTGTGGAAAGTGGGAATTTAGATGACTGGCGTGGCTTGAGGAAGGGAAACTTACTACAACCAAGCAATCCTGCCTAAAATATTAAATGCTGCCCATCAGCACAAGATTTATATAAGAACATAAGAATTGCCAAACTAAGTCAGACGGATGGTCCATCTAGCTCGGTATTTTACTTCTAGACCAATCCAGGTCACAAGAAGTTATCAGAATCCAAAAGAGTAGCAAAATTCCATGCTGATCCCAAGGATAAGTAGTGGCTTTTCCCAGGTCTACCTTAATAGAAGTGTATTCACTTTTCCTCTAAGAACTTGTGCAAACCATGTTTAAACCCAGACATGCAGTTTTTTTTTATTTACCATATTCTCCAGCAATGAGTTCCAGAGCTTAACTATTCATTGAGTGAAAAATAAGTCCTGTTATTTGTTTTAAAAGAAGTACCATGTATCTTTTGTTTTGCTGATGCCGGAGAGAGACATGATGGATGGAAGGGGGATAGGGGATCAAGACCTGGATGTGAAGGAGGAAAGAGAGAGAAGATGCAGACATTGGATAGAAGGTGGAGAGGAAGTATATTCTGAATGGAAGGGAGGAGAGAAGGTCTGGTTATGGATGGAAGGGGGAGAAAAAAGATCTGGCACTGGATGGAAAGGGAAGAGAGGAGATCGGGGGAGGAGAGAAAGGAGTCAAGCACTAGATGGAAGAGAAAAGGCAAACACTGGATGGAAGGGGAAGAGAGGGGGTGGATACTGGATAGAAGAGGGAGCGGAAGCAGATGCTGAATGGAAGGGAGGAGGGGGACAAATGTTGGATGGAAGGGGGAGAGTAGAGGTCAGGTACTGGATGGAAGGAAGGGGAGAGAGGGAGCAGAAGCTGCATTAAAATGGGAGAAGAGGAGGAGCTGACACTAGATGGAAGGGGAAGAGAGAGGAGGAGCAAATGCTGGATGGGGGAGAAGAAAGAGGATAGAGTTAGTAAGAAATTGGAAAATAAAAGGAAGTGAAATAGGAGAGCCAGATGGCAAGCTGTAGGTACACACTGTATAAAAACAAGGAGGAGGGGTACTGCAGACTGTAAATCTAGACAGAGGCAGGAAAATAAATTGAAGAAAATTAAGAGGAAAAGAAAGAAGAGAAAAATGGTAAATCAACAGGAAATTTTGGCAAGAGTGTTAAGAGGAAAATAAGGAAAGCAGAAAACCAGAGACTCAGACCAACACGATTAGAAAAAGTAAATGACCAAACAACACAGGTAGAAAAAATGAATTTTATTTTTAGTTTAGGATAAAGTAGTGTGGTAGCTGTTTTAATAAACATTGATAAATAATGAAAATTGATATAAGGTGATATATTTTTATTGGATTAATTTTAATACATTTTTGATTTAATGTTTGGAGACCAAACCCTCATTCCTTTGTCAGAACAGGGTAACATAACCGCTGTATACTGTCCTGACCTGAGGAAAGAAGTTGTGGCCTCTAAAAGCTAGCTGAAAATGTATTTAGTTAAAAAAATGGTATCATATTACTCAAATTTTGCTTTATTTATGTTTGTTAACTTACAGTATAATGATTTTAATACTGTATATCCATTTTTGAAATTTACTAATGCTATCTTTATATTTTGCAGTTTTTTGAACATATTTTGTATTTATGCTATCTTTATATTTTGAATTCCCAACTAAACTACTGGGTAAAGGATATAAACATTAATGGGGTAATAATAATAAAAAAAAAACGTCTAAAAAGTGTCCTAAATGGCTATTTGGACGATCAAAAAGCCTGATCGTCCAAGTACCCATAACCAAAGCTGTTTTTTAGACGTATCTAAAAACAGCTTAGGCCTTTCCCCTGCCTCTAGATGCACAGAGTGAAAAGAGGTGTGTTTAGAGAAGGGGAAAGGGCGGGAGGTGGGCCGACCTACACCTAGGCGTACAACAGATATAACCAAAACATTTACAGGTTGCCTAGTCGGCACTTAGACCTTTTTGACTTAGACGTAGTCAAACCAGGTCTAAGTGCCGAAAAAGGGGCCGCTGAGCTGATGGCCACTGACGCCATCAGTTCAGCGACCCGGCAAACTACCCACCGCAACCATCGCGGCAGGAGTGATGCCTCATCTCCCCTACCGTGATGCCATCACTCCTCTACCGGAACTGCCGCGACCCGCGACAGGAGAGATGCCCTATCTCTCCTGCCGCGGGTCGCGGCAGTTCTGGTAGAGGAGTGATGGCATCGGGGTAGGGGAGATGAGGCATCTCCTGCCGCGATCCATTACCCCCCCTTGCAATTAACATCGGGCCAGGAGAGAGCCCAAGCTCTCCTGGCCCCGGCGACCACCCCCCCGTGACTCATTCGGGCTAGGAGGGAGCTCTTGCCCTCCTGGCCCAGGCGACCCCCTACCCCTACACCGCACTACATTACGGGCAGGAGGGATCCCAGGCCCTCCTGCCCTCGATGCAACCCCCCCTCCCCCCAATGACTGCCCCCCCAGAACCCCCGATTGCCCCCCCCAGTTGACCCGTGACCCCTGGCCGACCCCACCCCCCCACCCCCCTTCCCCGTTTTCCAGTTCGCCGGACAGACGGGTGCCCAAACCCGCCTGTCCAGAAGGCAGCCACCGGCCGGATGGGGCTGGATTGGCCCAGCTGTCCCAAAGGCCTGCCCACAGGTGGGACCTAAGACGCCTGGGCCAATCAGAATGGCACATGCATAAGAAGATATAACATGCAAAAAAATGTGATAAATCATAAAATATGAATGAAATGTAAACCATGTGCATAAAATTAAGGGCTCCTTTTACAAAGGTGCGCTATGGCAATAGCGTGCATTAAATTCCCGAGCACGTTAGCCACTACCGCCTCCTTTTTAGGAGGCGGCAGATTTTGTGTGTGCGCTAAAAACCCTAGCACACCTTTGTAAAAGGAGCCCTAAGTGAAACATTCAAAAAATGACCGCATACTCACTCATAGTGATATGAATGATTGAGTGTCTAACCTATTAATTAAACTATGAGTGGATATAAAATTTCTAACTAAGCTGAAATAAAACCATGATAAACATGAATTTCATCCAAAAGATAGCCTATATTACAATAAGCTGTGTACATTACAAATGGCACATACATAATTATACGATAAAAGTAAAGTATAAAGATATGAGTCCATATGAACCAAACCATAGTTAATCAATCATAAGATTTTAAAAAATATATTAAAATTGAACAATATATACATTGGCATGATGCGACCATGTAAAAGTTTTAAAACTTGTAAACATATACAATAGAAGTTAAAAAAATATATATATAGGTACACTTATAAAACGTAAAACAAATGGATTATAAAAATGGATATAAAAAAGTGATAAATGCCATAAAGATCACATACATGCAAAAAATCATGAATACACTATAACTTATTGAAAAAATCACACTCGTTAGTATCATATAGAAACCACATTAAAAGTGTATAATAATCCATAACTAACAAATGGGGCTCCATTTACAAAGGTGTGTTAAGGCCTTAACGCGCAGAATAGCTTGCGCTAAAATGCCGTATGCGCTAGCTGCTACCGCCTCCTCTTGAGCAGGCGGTAGTTTTTTGGGTAGTGCGCGCTAATCCGGTGCATGCGCTATAAACGCTAGCGCACCTTTGTAAAAGGAGCTCATAACGATCGCATACATGAAGAGAATCATGAAATGGTTATACATGTAACTTGTTGAAAATATAACACTCAGTAGCACATAAAAACTACTTTAAAAGTGTTTGATAACCTTAACTTCTGCTATTGATTTTACCAGATTGTCCATTCTATCGGACTGTTTTTGGAATTTCTCTTCCAAGGTTTTAAATTGAACATTAGTGCTCTGTCCCGAAGAAACAAATTGAGAGCATACTTTGTGTAAAGATTCCAGTCCACTCCAAATCGCTTCCATGTCAATAACCTCAGGTCTTATTAAATGAGGAGGTATAGATATTCCGGGAACTACTCCAAAGGGTCCCACCTCCTCCTTCCCTTCTTCGTCGCAGGTTCCTGCTCCTCCGCTCTCTGGTGTCGACTGCAAGCCATGCCATGGACTGCATCCGCGGTCAAGGGTGAAATCAGCAGCGCCGACGGAGTCATCAGCTCCGCCACCTCCTGCACTGCTGACGGCGTCCCTGACATCCTCCCGGGACGCAGAGGGACTCCAGGCCCAATGGGCTGAGCAACACCTCGCCCTCCAAGACCAAGGCCTGCCCACCTCAGTCAACAGATGAGCCTAATCCAACCAGGGTGGCGTTATTGCCACTTGCTGCGACAAAGAAGTAGCAGAGGAGGCTGGAAGAATGCCCCTCTGTTTGCACCAGTGCTTGGGCATGGTAGGAGGTAAGAAATGCTGATAGAAATATAAATTGCCAACTGAAGGAAAAGTGTTTGCTTATTAGAAAAATGGAAAATTTGGAAAATGCAATCAGAAGTTTAAATCTTAGACTATTAAATTTCCCGGTTTCCAAATTTCAAACACCGAGAGACCTATTCAATTCCTTCTTAAAATCAGTATTGAAATTTCCTGAAAATAATATAGCACCATTACAAAAGTTATACTATTTGAATATTCCTAAAGAAGATAAAGGTAAAGGAATTGTACCATGAGATTTGGATCTCACTGGTATGTTGGAATCATCTTTACAAGAAGAAATAACTATTAGAGCAACTTTACTGGTAACCTTCGTTTTTCTCCAAGATAAGGAGGCAGTTCTCCGTCTATTCTATAAGACTGATAATGCGGGATTTCATGGTTTCAAAGTTTCAATATTTCCTGATGTATCAAAATGGATGCAAACCAGACGGAAGAAATTTCTGGCTTATCGTCAATTAACTTTGAGTTTGGGAGCAACTTTTCAGTTACGTTTTCCCTGTAAATGCTGCATTACCTATCAGAACATTAGATATATATTTTATATCCTGATCAATTTAATTTTTTTCTTGAAGGTAAGGCAGCTTGAAGAACTCCAGATCCCTCCATGGAGTTCCTCAGCCAGGCAGTTAGTTAATAATCCAACTACACTCTGTAATGTGATTTAGTTATGAGTTATTCCTGAGAACCAACTTCCCTTGGAAATAATGGACTCTCTGGCCCTGATTCTCCAAAGTGCATCCCGATTTTAGGCGTCTACAGCTGTCTAATCAGCCAATCGGGATGCACGTTTTAAAAAAAAAAAATGCTCCCCAGGCAAGCCTGAAGGCACCTCCGGGAGCCTAGGGAGACCCGCAAAATGCCTAAGCTCGTCTAAGGGCCTTAGGCTGAACCTAGGCAGCCCTACGCGTCTCCCTAGTAGAGGAGAAGCTTAAAATGTAGGCCAGCAAAATGCTTCCCGGCCCATCTCGCCGAAGCCTAAGGCCTGATTGGCCCAGGCTCTAGAAGCCTGGACCAATCAGGCCTTAGGCATAGCGGGTCCGCCCATCCCCACTTAATCTAAGGCCTGATTGGCCAATCAGACAGACTTAGTGGGGATGGGCGGACCCGCTATGCCTAAGGCCCGATTGGTTCAGGCTTCTAGAGCCTGGGCCAATCAGGCCTTAGGCTTCGGCGGGATGGGCCGGGAAGGGGCGGGCCCGCTTCATTTCGACGAGGCGTGCCTGCCGGCTCAAGACGTGCAAGACCCATCTAAGAACAGGTTTGGTGGAGTGGAGGTTTGGGTGGGGGTTAGTGCCGGGGGGGGTGCGTCTTCGGGCAGGAGGGATTGGGCACCCTCCTGCCAGCTATCGATATTGTCAGGGGGGGGATCGGTAATGTCGGGGGGGGGGGCGGTCGGTAGTGTCGGGGGCAGAGGGTTTGGGCACTCTCCTGGTCAGGGGGCCGCGGCCCGCTATACTTATAGTGGCAGAGAGATCCCTTGCCGCGGTAAGTGTAGCGGGCCGTGTCTAATCTAACCCGTTTCTCTAACCCGCGTCTGTAACATGGACGCCGGTTACAGAATCGGGGTTTAGTTTAGGCCGATTCTGAATAGGACGCCTCTCCCGGGTGTCCTATTCAGAATCAGGGCCTAGGTGTCTTGCGGGCCTCGCCTTCAATATAGGCGGCCTGCCTGGGGAGCATTTTTTTAAAAAAACGTGCATCCCGATTGGCTGATTAGACAGCTGTAGGACGCCTACAGCTGCCTAAAATAGGGACGCACTTTTAGAGAATCAGGCCCTCTCTCTTTACTTTGTGGACTTTGAATAGTCATAAATGTGGAATTATTTTATAATTTACTTTTTCTATTTCTTATTTCAATTGTTAATTTCCACTAAATTGTTGTTTAACAATTTGTAAAAAAAATATATAAATAAATAAAAAATAATATGTGTTTGATAACACATTTAAAAACACATAATTAACGTATAAACACACTAGATTTGAGACTTATGATCAAGAGTCAATAACGCATTGCACATTGATAACACATGAATGACATGTATCATGCTAAGCATCTAAACAGCCACTTTAATGGTATATCACAGATCTAAAGAGGGTCAGTTTCAGACATCCTAATATGGTACAGGATATTGGACCTGCTAGGCTGATGGAAATAAATAAAAGTGATGACAAGAATGAGACTGCCCCTCTTCTATGAAACCGAACTAGCGTTTTTTTAGCATTTTTTTTGCGCAGTGAGATGCGCTGAATGGCCCACGCTGCTCCCAAAGCTCACTGAGTTCCTATGAGCATAGGGAGCAGCGCAGGCCATTCAGCGCAGCTCTCTGCGCTAAAAACCATTAGCACGGTTTCTTAGAAGAGGGGGTTTATCAAAGAAAAGAAATAAAATCTATATCCTGAGGCCAAAGTGTCAAGCATAAAATTGAATGAGTGCCTTCCCACCAATGTACTCAATACAGCTGTAAGCAAGTCCCTAATACTCAGCACTTCAGGAGGCATTTTAAGGACCTACTACCCTTAATTCAGGGAACAGGTTTGGCCACAAACCCTTCAGTACCAGGGACAGTGCACTGCACATTTAGTTCATTCAGAATCATTACATTACATTTCTAGACTGCAAAACCTCACGTATCAATGCGGTTCACAAAAATAGAAAACTGGACATTCCAAGTGAGCTACAAAGTAGACACCAATCAATTGAATTCTCTAAAAATTTTACAAACAAGACTTATTTCAATAACTTTCTGTAATGTATATAAGAACGGAACCTGCCAAATAAAGAACCTAACTCCCTATCCCAGCTGGTCGCCTGAAAAGCAATTAGCCGTTGCTGGAACTTCTTATATACACAACCTCGAACCAGGGGGAAAACAAATAATGCAGTATTATGCAATGGACGGTTTGTTGTAAATAATTCTAACAGGTACTCAGGTGCATGACCATATAAGGTCTTATAACAGAGTGTTCCCAGTTTTAAATTCACACGGGCCTCAAATGGGAGCCAATGAAGCTTAGTAGATCATTCAATCAGGGTGACTTCCAAAGATTCCTTACTTCACAGCAATCATATTCAATAACTTTCCTTCTGCGAGTTAAAAACAAGGCTGGTTAGTTCTGGACTCTTCAGGCTCCTATACTTTAAGAAAACACAATCCATGTTGGAGTCCTGGTTGTGTGCAAGTTAGGCTCTAGAAATATTCAAACCTTATGTAGCTAACCTCCTATGTACTTCTCTAACAAGCTCTGTTGGGCATAGATACTTCTCTAATGAAAATGCTTCTTTAAGTAGCAAAACACAGACTGAGCTCTTTTTAGGAGGTAGGAGGAATTCAGTTAAACAGCCTCCTTCATTAAGGACAGGATAGGATAAAACTCAACATAACTTTATGGTCCTGATTTCTACCCCTAGCTGTATTTCAATGCAAAAAGAACATAAGAATTGCCATACTGGGACAGACCCAAAGTCCATCAAACCCAGTATCCTGTTTCAAACAGTGGCCAACCAAGGTTCCAAGCACTGCAGAATCAAAGATAAGTACCTTGTCTTTTGTTCAAACTTGGACTCTTGCTTAGAGGTCAATGCCCCATAGTTCTCAGTCCAATCCAACCCATATATTTAGCTGTGGGCTGTAGCCACTTCTTCTCTCCCAGCTTCTGCATCTTAGGAGATCATCTCAAGGGAGTCCAGGCTTTCAATCCCTCCTTTTCCTCTGGCCCCTCAACCTATCAGTTGGCCTGACTCATTATTACCTCAATTAGGATGTTTACTGGGCTCCTCCAAATCCTTTCCTAATTCGGGCAGTACTTCCTCTCTAGGCCGATTAGGAACATAGGCTTCCATTTAAGATTTCCAAGTATTGGCAGTTTACTGTTTGGCTTCCCCTATCCCCAGGCTTCCAAGTCACACTTTCCAATTACTTTCTAGCTGGGAAAAAATGTCAAAATCCATTCCATTCTATTTATCTGCATGTTTACCAGCAAACGCCAGTGAATTGAAGACAGAAAAATTTGCCTTGACCTGCAACTGTAAGTCTCAGGTGCCTGTCTTAATGTCTGACATGTAAACTATTTTAGTTCTAACAGCTTTCTGAGGTTAAATCAAAGTGGATTTAACATACAGAAAACTTGACATTTGCTTTCAAAGCTGTGGGGTTAGCTTGTCTAGAGCAAGACAAATATTCTGAATTTACCTAGACTTTAGCTATTATCTTTAATCTTTAAATTTACACAAAGGGATCTCCCTGTAGTTCATAGATCATTGATTGCACAGGAGCCTCCTGTTGGGTACATCAATCAATAAAATATACAGATACATACTGTATTTAGAAGTCTGCACAGAATTGCAGCATACTGGAAATATTAAACCATGGAGGAACATAAGAATTGCCACTGCTGGGTCAGACCAATGGTCCATCGTGCCCAGCAGTCCGCTCACGTGGAAGCCCCCAGGTCAAAGACCAGTGCTCTAAATGGGTCCAGCCTCACCTGCATATGTTCCAGTTTAGCAGGAACTTGTCCAACTTTGTCTTGAATCCCTGGAGGGTGTTTTCCCCTTTAACAGACTCCGGAAGAGCGTTCCAGTTTTCTACCACTCTCTGGGTGAAGAAGAACTTCCTTACGTTTGTACGGAATCTGTCCTCTTTCAACTTTAGAGAGTGCCCTCTCGTTCTCCCTACCTTGGAGAGGGTGAACAATCTGTCTTTATCTGCTAAGTCTATTCCATTCAGTATTTTGAATGTTTCGATCATGTCCCCTCTCAGTCTCCTCTTTTCAAGGGAGAAGAGGACCAGTTTCTCCAATCTCTCACTTATTGGTATATAGCAGAAAAACAAAAACTGGAGGGTGCAGTGACAGGCGTGGAGACTGAATCTTTTACATTACATTAGTGACTTCTATTCCGCCTGTACCTTGCAGTTCTAAGCGGATTACAGTATAAGATTGCTGGACATTTCCAGGAACTTACAATTTACAGTATAAGATTGCTGGACATTTCCAGGAACTTACAATTTACAGTATAAGATTGCTGGACATTTCCAGGAACTTACAATTTAGGGGACGCTTACACAGTAGATGCAGGGGACGCTTATACAGTGGATGCAGGGGAATTACAGATTAGGGGCGTTGAATAGTAAGGCAAAGGGGAGAGTTTAGGATCACTAGAAGGGAAGAAGAGGTTTAGGGTTGGTTTCTTGGGCAAGTTATCAAAACTAGATACAGAGCCTGGATATGATTTTATATATTTACATTTATCTTCTATATTTAACTTACTATAAAGCTGGTTGGACTGAGAACTTTTCAACACCCCCTCATAATCTCAGCCAACTAACAATTCCATAATAGTGTCACAAAAGAAAAATCTAAGCCTACAACTGTCATCCCCTTCTCTCATGCAATGTGAAAACAAATATCGTGCAAACTAGATCCCTACCTGGCACAAACCATGTAAATGTATGCTTTAAATAAAGGGACCAGGCACCTCTCAAAAAAAGGAGAGACCAGGGAAGTGGCATAGCAAGGGTGAAAGGCACATGAGCCCCTCCCCGCCCTCTTCTGTTCCCCCGCTGCTTCCCTGCCCTCCCCCCACACCGTGCAAATCCCTTCCTTTCTCCTGTATCTAATTTCACCAGTACGAGCAGCATCACTAATTTGCTGCTCGCATCAGGTTGGTTCTCCATCCAACAACACTTCCTATGCACGGGACCCAGAAGTAACATCAGAGGGAGAGTCGATGCTGGCGCGAGCAGCAGGTTGGAGTTGCTTCTTGTGTCAGTGAAGGGCTAGAGGTACGGTGGGGGGGGGGAGGGGAGTGAAGGCACGCACGCGGCGGGGGAAGGAGTAGGAAGAACCAAGGGTGGAGGGGAGAAGGACCGCCCCACCCCCTCCTTATTACATCACTGGGCCATGGTAAAAAGCTTAGACAGAGCCACTAACAGTATCCAAAGTAAGTTATTGAGCAATGTTGAAGAACATATTTTCCTGGAACAACCCAGGACAGCCCTTTCTGTAGTGTTTTGTATGATTTGTATTTGGTAATCTAGAAATAATTAACAGTAGTAGTAATAGGCTTTCAAGAACACTTTCTCTACCACAGGATTCTAAACTTTTGCTTAGTTTTCTGGTAATGGTTCTGTTGAGAATTATCAAGATCATGCTCTTTGTATTGTGGATGTTAGTCAGGAGAAGAATGGCTTTTTTTCATAGCTCATTGCCTTAAAGAAAACAAGAATTTAAATAAAGTATAATTTAATGTTAATATTAATCAATAAGAAAGAAAAAAACTTTATGTTTCCAAGCCAATGAGCCATATCCTTTTTTTTTTTTGAAATGGTTATACTAGTTAGCCTTGTTGTTATGTGTATCTTGAAGGTAAAATGCAACATAAAAATATTTTGGAAACATATGCTGCAAATCCCATATCAATTCATCTCCTTTGTTATACACTCTAACTCCTCATTCATACAGCAGTTTAACAATTATTTTGTTTACCATTTGCAGCTCATTAAACATACTGTATATGAGAAGTTGAAACACTATTGGTTTCTAAGAAAGTAAGCCTAGAAGACATTATAAATAGACTATATGTTATCTGTAATGTCACAGAGACCCAGTGTTGTAATATTACAACATCACATTTAAGGCTACAAAATAAACCCTCCCCCATTTTTTTTCTTTTTAAAACTTCATGTACATTACTAATAGAACCTATTGTTCAGTTCTGCAACACCATTGGATGGTTGAATGTGTAAATAGGTCTGTTTATCTGGCCATGAAGTCATACAACCCTGTTGCCTGCTTTGGAGTATATCATCTTGTTGTTTTGGACGGGATACATCAGGACTAAAGTAAGTAAAAAGCTTGAAATATTTTTTTATGTGATCATTAATATGTGTAGATCATGCAGATTTTATGACATCATTGAATATACTGATTTTAAGAGATTTAGAGCTGGTTATTTCTATGTTGTAATTTTACAACAGTGGGTCAAAGTGATAGCAAGGTTTTGTCTGCACTCCCCTGAGACCCAGTGTTGTAATATTACAACATCACATTTAAGGCTACAAAATAAACCCTCCCCCATTTTTTTTCTTTTTAAAACTTCATGTACATTACTAATAGAACCTATTGTTCAGTTCTGCAACACCATTGGATGGTTGAATGTGTAAATAGGTCTGTTTATCTGGCCATGAAGTCATACAACCCTGTTGCCTGCTTTGGAGTAATGATGTCCATTCCCTCTGCACACCACTGGAGTACTTTCAGAAGTTTGTGACAGAAGATATGATCAACGCTCTGGCAGATAACACAAATCAGTACAGTTTTCAGAAGAAAGGATCATCTATAAACACAAACACAAAGGAAATAGAGCAAATGATTGGCATGTATCTGAAGATGGGTCTTGTCCAAATGCCTGGAGTCCGTATGTACTGGGAAGCAGACACAAGATACAGTCCTGTCGCTGATGTAATGTCACGAAACAGATTCCAGTCTCTGTTGACATCATTACATTT
This sequence comes from Geotrypetes seraphini, assembly GCF_902459505.1. Lineage (NCBI taxonomy): Eukaryota > Metazoa > Chordata > Amphibia > Gymnophiona > Dermophiidae > Geotrypetes > Geotrypetes seraphini. The sequence continues at coordinate 138,285,719 of NC_047092.1, read as the reverse complement.
TGTGAACAATCTAACCGTGTCTGAGATGGAACAAAAAAGTGACAAACTCTGGAAACTCAGACCATGGCTTGATGCTTTCAGAGAGAAATGCCTAAAAGTGGTCCCTGAAGAACATAACTCTGTTGATGAAATGATGATCCCTTTCAGGGGGAAATTCAGCAGCATCAAACAGTACATGCGTGGCAAGCCAAACCCATGGGGGTTCAAGCTGTGGGCAAGGACTGGAATCTCTGGTATACTTTGTGATTTTGATGTGTACCAAGGCAGTGTGAATGGAATACGGGCAAGATCTGAACTTGGACTATCAGGGGATGTTGTGATGAAACTTGCTTCCACACTTCCACATAGTCACAACTACAAGATCTATGCAGACAACTTTTTCACCAGCATCCCATTGATAGTTAGGCTGCTGGATTGTGGAATTCATTACACAGGAACAGCCAGACAAGTGCGCCTTCCAAACTGTAATCTTGAGGATGAGAAAAGCTTGAAGAAAAAGGGAAGAGGAAGCTTTGATGTCAGAGTGGAGTCAAATCACAACATTTGTGCTGTGAAATGGTTTGACAACAGACAGGTTACACTTGTGTCTTCCTTTGCTGGCCCACAACCAGTGGAGAAGATTCAACGCTGGGACAAAACTGCCAAAAGATTTGTTGAAGTTGAGAGGCCTTATATCGTGGCTGCCTATAACAAATTCATGGGCGGAGTGGATTTGTTAGACTCATTTGCAGCAAAATACAAGTTTCCACTGAAGTCCTACCGCTGGTACCTTTACATCTTCTGGCACACCATTAACCTAGCTGTGATCAATGCTTGGCTCCTGTACAAAAGGGACTGCAAAGCTTTGGATATCCCAAAGAAACAGATGCTAAACAGGAGAATGTTTCAGGCCCAGTTGGCATCTTCTCTTATCCTGATCGGAACGGCTGGGTCAGTGTCAAAGCGAGGGCGACCATCTGCAAGCCCAGTTTCATCAAGAGGGGGCACCTTGACTTCCCAAAAGAGGCAGTTTACAGATGATGGAGGTTCTTCAGCTGCCATGACAGCCAAAAAGTCAAATGCACACCCTCCAAAGGAAGTTTGCAAGGACATGATTGGACATTTTCCCATCAAAGCCGATAGAGGACGGTGCCGACACTGTGCAAAAGGCTATACCAACACACTTTGCAGGAAGTGCAATGTTCGCCTGTGCTTTTCAGAGCAAAATAACTGTTTTTGGAACTACCATAACTGAATAAATGAACAAATAAAACATGCACATATAGGGCTCGATTCACAAAACCGTGCTATGAAGATAGCACAAGTGCTATTTCATAGCGTGGCCGTTTTTACCCGTATTTGCGCTAACATGAAATTTTTTGTGCAAAAACACGAAATTTCTTGATTACCGCTGATAGAAGTCAATGGGCGCTTCACAGGGAAAAATTTGCGTTTTTATATGATACTCATTTTTTGTATTAAATTGATAATAAAAATTACTTTTTTCTTTATTATACTATTGTTGTTGTGTATATACATAAACTTAGGTGGGTCTTTATAAGCTGTAAAGTACAAATAAACTTTTAATTATTCCTTACATGTGTTCAGAGAGAGAGTGACACTATTGAAATTCTGCTACCTTACAGGCCCAGCGTTGCAATTTTACAACATCCTCCCCAAAAGTTACTAAAATGTCAAAATAAAAAAAAAAAACACTGATTAGGGATCACAAGCCTCCTATAACAACATGTGAACGTTCGAAAACATTTTTTTACGTTTTTTTCTATATTTGGGTCTCTGGGGGTTAAGAATAAGCTAAAACAGAGGTAAGGCAATTCCGGTCCTCGAGAGCCACAAGCAGGTCAGATTTTCAGGAAATTCACAATGAATATGTATGAGATGGATTTACATGCACTGCCTCCTTGAGTTGCAGATCTATCTCATGCATATTTATTGTAGATATCCTGAAAACCTGACCTGCCTGTGGCTCTTGAGGACCGGAATTGCCTACCCCTGCACTAGAACATCCAAAAGATGAAAATTATTATAATCACAGTAAGGAGTACCTTCTATTCTAACTTAACTAACTAACTGGGACTGTCTGCCAAGTCTCTTCCCTGAAGAAGCCCTTTTTGGAAACGTCAATCGCTCCTCCTAAACTTACTTGCTCCACTTCATCACTGACGCTGAAACCGTGGATTGAAGACAAAGTTTTATTTTATTTTTCTTTCCTGCTTATGATTTATCTTTAATCTTATCTATTGTTTTGCCTTTTGTCTTTGTTTTGTTCTATTTCTATCATTTAAATTTCTCCAGAATTCTACTGTTCAACGGCTCCCCCTTCTGCTTCTATTCCTTTCTCTCCTCTCTTCTACCTTCCAAAGTATTTAGATCAATGCTGTCTTGTTAAAATGTTTATTTTATTTTTATTTTTCCTCTAACTCTACTTTTCACTTCTCTATTACCCTCCAGGTACTTTAGTTAGATTGTGAGCCTTCGGGACAGTAAGGGAATTTTTCAAGTACCTTTCTTATTTCTAATCTTAATGTATATTTTCTGTAAACCGCTTAGAACCTAACGGATGTAGCGGTATATAAGAAATAAATTACATTACATTAATCTAATATTCAAGTTATTGATCGCACTATACCAAAAAGGTTCAAGGCAATTTACATTCAAAGAGACTGTAAAATATATGGGAAAATACAAAAGCAATCAATAATTAAAATATCATCATAACATGAATATTACAAGTAATAAAAAAGTTTTCAATTTTTTACAAAACCTTAAGTAATTATCAGTCCTAATGTAAACAGGTAGATTATTCCAAATTGTAATGGCAGCGTAAGCAAAAGAGGAGTTGAGCTGTTGTTTATACTGTACTTCTCTAATCTGTGGAAAATATAGTTATAAAGTACAACATAATCTGGTGGAAGAATAACTCAAGTTAGAAAAAAACAAAATCAGATTATCTGAAGAGTCAATCTGTAATATATGATGAACTATGCATACTGATTAAACTTAATTTGCTTCTCAACTGATAACCAATGAAGATTATTATAAACTAATGTAACACTTTCATATCTTTTCAGACCAAAAATTAATCTGCAGTATTCTGGAGCAACTGCAATTTTTTGATCAGCTTTGATGTTTAAGTTCAAATATAAAGAATACAGTAATCAAGTTGAGGTAACATTAACATCTTAACCTACTGTGCAAAATGATGTTCAAAAAAGCACGACTTCATTAGCCTAAGTTTCCTCATAATATATAAAATCTTCCTCCATAAACTAGAAATTTGATCTTCAAATGTAAGAGAAGGGTTTAAAAGAATACCCACTACTTTCAGGGTAGTACCTCATTGTAGAGGAAGAAATGAAGGAACAGAAGAATGAATTAAGAAACCAAAGAACCTTTGTCTTACTTTCATTCAATATCAACTTATTAGTAGAAGCCCAATCTCCAATTCTATTCACGCAATCAGTGATCTTAGCTGAAATGTCCTCCTTGTTTGAACTTAACAGAATTAAATATAAATATATATATATATATATATATATATATATATATATATATATATATATATATATGTCATCAGCATAGGATAACATACAAATATACTTTATGCAGAACACTCATCAAGATATTAAAAAGCATAGGAGAAATAGAAGAGCCCCGTGACACTCCTGAAAAAAGCCCAGCTCCTAGAAAAGGTTCCATCCTTCAGTATGCTATATTTCCTGTTTACTAAAAAAATTAGTTAAACCAATTAATTACAGATCCACCATACCCAACTCACTCAATTTGTTGATCAGCAAAATATGATCGACTGAGTCAAAAACTGCATTAATATCGAATTGTAACAAAATTGACCGATACTTGACTCAACCATTGCTTAACTTTAGTTGTTAGCAATAGCAGCTCTGTACTATAAATATCTATCGTATTTTTCACTCTATACGATGCACCTGACCATAAGACGCACCCACCTGTAGAGGAGGAAAAACCAAGAAAAAAATTTCTAAACCAAATGGTGTGCCCTGTTCCCTTTCCCCCCTCTGGTGGTTTAGTGGTAGGCTGGGACAGGGTAAGGGGCATGTCTAGTGGTGGGCACATGCAGTGGCAGGCAGCCAGCCCCAAGCCAACCAGCCAGCTCCAAGGCAGCCAGCCAGCTAACCCCAAGCCAACTAGACACCCCCCAACCCGGACCTTTTTTTTTTTTTTTTTTTTTTGCATCCTGGTTCCCAGCAGACATTTTGCGCTCCTGCCTCAGTTCCACTGCTCTCTTCTGGCAGCGGCACAACGGTGCATGAGGCAGGCGCACACTTTTTGCGTGCCTGCATAGTCCCACACTGCACTCTGAATGGCTGCCGTGAGTTCTCGTATCCAATAATGAAAAAGATGATGTTAAAAAACAGTAATAGTATATAAAATAAAAAGTATAAATATTTTAAACAATGGGAAGACATGATGCAGTTGATTTCAGTAGAACTCTAAACCATATCAGTTGTGCTATGTAGTTTCTTAGCACTTGAACTGATATAATTAGTACAATACATGAGATTTTTCCAGAACAAAATTGTTTTCAAATGTTCATCACTAAAATTAACACACACTATATTAATGATTTGCATTGTATATCTGAATACATTGTGACAAATACATTCAATTTATACTTTAATGGATGATAGCTTGGGCTTAGGCCAAATGATCCACATAAAATTTATTTCTAAACTTTGTATTCAACACAGATGCGTTAAAACTTTTTTTCTGTCTTTCAACATGAAAAATAAATTGAAAATAAATGTATGTTTGACAAAGCATTGCAATGAAAAATGCTTTAGGGCACTATTTTCTGTTCAATAAAAAAGATCATTTTTTTTCTTTAGTAGCGAACATAAAATAAATGTCAGACTACTTTGGCTAAAAGGTAGAATACATCAACAAATGCCATTCCTTATATATTGTGAAAGTTAAAGCCAATAATTCAAAACTAGGGGCCTCTTCTATCAAACTGCGCTAGCAGTTTTCAGCGCAGATAGCCGCACTGAATGGCCTAAACTGCTCCCGACGCTATTAGGAACTCTAGGACCAACCCTAAAAAGATGTTCTGGTCAAGAGGCCAATTAAACCCAACAGACTTCTGGCCTCACTATAGCCCACCTTCCAGCCCCAACCCAGAACCTAATTTCATACGTGATTGGAATAATTTCAGCATTCAGACTCTATAACGAAATTGCGCCACTGAAACTTCGCAAAAAAACTCTCCGTCCCTCAGACAGCTGGTTCGATGCTGACCTTATAACTTTAAAATGAGAACTACGTAAATTAGAAAGAACAAGGCGCAAAACCGAGACAGATTATACCAGACTCAACTGGCGACTAAAAGTCAAAGAATATAAAAGAATCATCAAAGAAAAGTGCTCTAAACACTACTCCAAAATAATCAATACTCCCTCACTGAACAGCAAAGAACTTTTCAAAATAGTCAACTCACTATTCGATATTGACCAACTCAAACGCTCCAACTCAGACCTCGCACCCTCCGCCACTACCCTAGCCAACTATTTTACCAATAAAATTCACACTCTGAAATCGTCTCTAGGAACTGATAGTTCAATAGCAGACATGACCTGGAACCACTTCGAAAGCCCAGACTGGAACCTATTCCTCAAGCTCTACTCCAAATATGCAAATTCAAACTGCCTACTAGATAGCTGTCCCCCCTCCATCATGAAATCAGCCCCTCCCTCATTCAAAATTGAACTCCTCAACTGGATATCCTTTTGCTTGTTCACCGGCCATTTCCCGAAAGAACTCGGCCACATCCTTGTATCCCCAATTATAAAAAAACCCAAGGATTCTACCTCCTTGGCTTCCAATTATAGACCCATCGCCAACATACCGCTATTCCAAAAAATTACGGAAGGCCTAGTCAATCACAAACTCATGAACCACCTTGAGAAGTTCAACATTCTCCATGATTCCCAGTCTGGCTTCCGCCCAAATCACAGCACAGAAACTGTCTTAGCCTCTCTGCCTAATTACCTCCTCCACTTATTCTCTCTGGGAAAAAGTGCCTTGATACTCCAGTTCGACCTGAGCAGTGCCTTTGACCTGGTTGACCATGACATTCTACTCAGATGCCTTGACTCCATCGGCATCTCCGGTCAGGTCCTAAACTGGTTCACAGGATTTCAAAAAAAACGCTCTTACCAAGTACACTTCAATGGGACCTTCTCCCAACCCTGGCACAATCCCTGCGGAGTTCCTCAGGGCTCCCCTCTTTCACCCTCTCTATTCAATGTCTACATGGCCTTGCTAGGTCATATGCTATCCAACCTAAAACTAAAATCATATATCTACGCAGACGACATCACTATTATCATTTCCATTACTTCGCTTTCCCAAGAGATTGAACAATTCACCTCATCCGTCCTCACCAAGATAGAACACCTCATCCGTCCTCACCAAGATAGAACAATGGGCCACTCAATTCAAATTAAAGTTGAACCCAGAAAAAACCAAAATTTTCCTGGCCAGTCCCAACACCAAGCTAACAAATACCTCCCTGAAACTTAACGGGTTAGACTACCCAATTAACCACACAATCAAAATCCTTGGAGTCATACTGGACCGCTACCTTACTTTCGAGGTCCACACCAATGCTCAGATTAAAAAATGTTTTGGTACCCTCTGGAAACTCCGCACCATCAAACACTACTTTGACTTCTTCTCCTTCCGATTACTGGTCCAATCACTAATCCTGAGTATCCTAGACTACTGTAATATCATCTACCTACGTTCATTTAAAAAAAAACATCAAACGCTTAAAACTCGTTCATAATGCAGCCGTTCGACTCATCTATAATCTCAAAAAATCTGACCATATAAGCCCCTTCTAAAAAAACTGCACTGGCTGCCTATGGAGGTGAGGATTATCTTCAAATTTGCTTGCCTCTGCTTCAAAACCCTAACAGGCTCGTCTCCAATCTACCTATCAGATCACTTTGTCCGTCCTGGCCCCACCCGTACACGTAACGCCCACTTGTTTGCCTTCCCGTCCCTAAAGTGCTGCATCTACAAGAGATTCCTTGACAGATCCCTGGCATTCCAGGCATGCAAATGGAACAAATGTCTATCCACTCTCATCTCTAATTCTCCCTCCTACCAAACTTTCAGGAAGTCAATCAAAACTTATCTCTTTGACAAATATCTCTGACTCCCGCCCTCCTTGTAACTCTACTTTTAACTATGCCTTGTACCTCCCACCTTCCTGCACCTCCCACCTACCTGCACCCGACTTCCTAAGCCACGCCGATTGACTTGTTTATAACCTCTCTATCTCCTTCTTGCCTGCTCCCGACTTGCTAAGTTATATTGATTGATTGACTTATTTGTAATTTCGCTGTAGATGTACAGTCTCTTGTCATATAAACCGCTCTGAACTATTCTGGTACTGCGGTATACAAAAATAAAGTTATTATTATTAAATCGACCAGCAACTAGAAAAATGGTGCAGCCATGTGTCAATCGCACTTACGTGTCTTTAACAGAATTTCAGTTATCAGTGCCTAAGAAAAAACTTAGGCGCCAGTAATGTAGGTCAGGGTTTTAAAGGCTTACATTTCCAGTGCCTAAGGTTTTGTTTTTTTTTGCAGAATCAAACATAGCAGAGCCTAATAAAGCTTAAGGTCATCTCTGTTCCTAACCATGTCTACTTTGACTTTATGCACTGCTAGCCGCCCTGCAAGTTTTAATTGGCTTTAAATGGTGCAGCCAATTACTGTGCCAATTAAAGCAATTAAGTGTCAGTGGGTGCAAACTAGGCGCCTAGACAGCCAATGCAGTCCAAAGGCTCGATGACCCTGGGAACTTGAGTGAAAAGTATACTGGAAACCATTAATGCTCCCTGGAGTGAAAAAGGTCTTGAAGTAGCCCTAAGGCCCAAAAAAATAAAAATAAAGAAAATGTAACCAAATTCAAGAGAATTACTAAAAAATGAGAAAAAATGAAGAAGAGATGTAGATGTGGATGTGGATGACATCACTGAAATATGAGTATATTATATTGCTTGTTCTCAAAGAATGTCTCTTATACATACAATATTCACGGTGAAACAATTTTTCTTTTTTCATTCACTGAGTGTAGGAATTCCTGGGGGCATATTTTGGGAGGAATTGGGTGGAGTTGTGTTGAAATACTCATCATTCCTCTATCCATGAAACAAATGTATAAATTAAGGCCTTCCTGGAAGCAGATGTAAAGTTGTATGTGAGGATTTGTATAATACTGGGGTTAGGTGCAATTTTATAAATGAACATGTGCCTGTTTTCTATAGGTAATATATGCACCTATAAAACAATGACTTCATATTCCACAAACATTTTAGAAATGTACTCCATAGTATAAAATGTTGTCTTATTCCTTTATATTCACTAATATCAAATAGGCTTCTGGAATCAAACCATCAACAACACACTAGACATTCTCACCCCTATCCACCCACGTAAAATAAAACAAAATTATAATTCCCCCTGGTTTACTGAATCACTGAGACCTGATAAACAACTATGCAGACGGCTTGAAAGAAAATGGTGGAAAAAGTAGAACACCAGAATACAAAAGCAAAAAGCAATAAACAAATACAAAACAAACATCAGAGACCAAGAAAAACTACTATGCAAGCAGACTAAATACCAAACACCGGACAACAAAAAACTATTCCACCTGGTGTGACAACTAACAGCCCCGCCAAACCAAGAATCCAAGGGACATCCCAACCAAATTACAGCACAGGAACTATCAGACTTCTTTCCCAACAAAATCAAAACTGTTCAGTCCAAAGTAACCAAATCAACCATCACCAAGACGCACACTCGTGACATATCTCAACAACTCACTGAACCCATCAAAGCAGACCAAATCTGGTCTACATTCACCAACCTGTCCACCCCCGACACAAATAAACTATTATCCAAACTGTCCTCACGCTGCAGCTCCCTAGACAACTGCCCCCCCCCCCCTTATCTCCTTTCTGCTGCCCCAGAACACATAGCCATCTGGATCACCAGCCTCAATAGCTCCCTAACCCAAGGCCAACTGCCGGAAACCATGGGAAAAATAACACTCACCCCTATACCAAAATCTCTAAAGGCAGATCTCTCCTTAGCCTCAGACTACAGACTCATCGCTGGCATTCCTGTCTTAACAAAAATCATCGAGACCCATGTGAGTAAACAACTTACTGCTTACATCGAACAGCATTAATGCTTCCACCCATCCTGATTTGGATTCCGTCAACAACATAGAACAGAGCTTCCCCTCCTCACCTTAATCACAAAAACCAAATTGCTTAGTACAGGGGGTCAAGCACCACTCCTCCAATTTGACATCTCTGCTGCCTTTGATTCAGTAGACCACCACCTGCTAATAACAAAATTGTCAGAGACTGGCATCAAAAGCACAGTCATACAATGACTCTCAGACTTCCTACAAAACAGAGAATGCACTGTCAGAAAGAACAGAGAAGGCCTTCTGTGGTGTTCCTTAGGGCTCTCCACTCTCCCCCCACCTTTTTCAACTTCTTCATGAGCTCTCTCGGAAACATCAAATTTGAAGATAAAAGCATAATGTCCTATGCAGATGACATTTTCCTCTTCATCCCCAGAACCAACAACCAAATGGACATTACCAACAAAGTTTCAATCAATATTGAAAAAATACAAAACTGGGCAACAATCAACAAACTAAAACTAAACACAGCAAAAACTAAAGTCCTATATTTCCACACCGCCCAACAAACGGCACCAACTCACATCACCCTTCGTTCAGGCAATACCCTCACTGTAGAGGAATTCTCCAAAATCCTAGGTTGCATTCTAGACTCCACCCTCACCATGGACCCTCAAATCTCCAACCTCCGAAAGAAATCCCTCTTCAACTTGAGACAACTAAGATTAATCAGACTTTGCACCACTTTGCTCTGATTGTACAACTGATGATACTACCTCAACTAGACTACTGTAATGCCACCTACATGGAAATCAACTCCACCCTAATCCACAAGACCCAACTCATCCAAAACACTGCTGTAAGACTAATCTTCAACCTAAGAAAATACGACTCGGTCTCAGTCTTCTTCAAACAACTACACTGGTTACCCATCCCATCAAGAATTTCATTCAAAATATAATGCCTCATCCACCGCATCCTCTATGGAAACTCAGCAGCTCCTCTCATCCAGATCTTCTCAACGGAATAGTCCACTTCTCACAGAACTCTTGATAGGATACTACCAAACTTCCCTTTCACAAAACATCTACAGTACAAACGTGTCTTCCATTCCATGCTTACCTTTCTAGGAGTAAAAACCTGGAATGACCTCACTGAAACAACCAGAATGAAACCCAGCTACACTATATTCCAGAAAAAACTGAAAACTCACCTCTTCGACGCCTAGTCTCCTGATATCCCTCTTTCTCTTCCATTTCCCACTCTCTCCTCCTTGCCTTTCCTCTCCCTCCTCTCTCTCTTTCCTTCCCTTTGCAAGTTGCCTTGAGCCTTAATAGGTATGCATGACGCACAAACAGAAGATTAGATTAGATTGGACAATTCACTTAGTCCTCCATTGTCCCAGGTAGAAAACTTAGATTATGGTTTGGTTTGGTTGCAACATAGAAAGTTGGTATATTGAGAATCTAATAATAACCATAAATGTAAAAATGATCTGGCATGAATATGTATTCTGTTTGTTTCACATCAGCACTAGGACATTCCAAAATTTAAAGCATGAGCCACAATAATTTAGTCTCTAGCACATTTACTTATGGCTTATATAAATTCAAACTTACAGAAAAGTCATAAAATACAAACTATAGTTTCTGCTGGTCTGTAAGAGTTAAAAATGATTCATTTATTCTGTAAATGTGGAAAAAGGGATTTATATTATAAACTGTGTCTTGAACTCATTGTCTAGCTATTGTCAGAACAAATTTCATTCTCGTGTTATGGACATCTGTGAAATCATCTACTGTTAATAGAAAATGTTGCCTGTGGGATACACACTTATGACAGTACTTTTTTCCTCAGTGATAAACCTCTTCTCATTCTTATTTTAACAAAGTAGCTGTACCTATGCCTGGTTCTTCAAAGGAAGATAGAATAGGCTTCTAAAATAACCAAATCACCAGGGACAATATGGTGGCATAAGTGTTAATTAGACTTGTGCCACAGAGCCCAATCTTACCTACTAAAAAAATATGAAGCTATCCTTCAATAATCCTGTTAAGACTGACACGGTAGAGATCATAGACAGTTTGCTATAGTCAGTGCTGATTTAAGGAATGGGTAAAGAGCATTTCACAATGCATTTTTCAGGCTTGCATTTGACCAGCATCTAAGATAAACAGTAAATCATTCTAGAGGTAACACATTTAGAAAAGCAATGGAACCAGCTGCTCACAAGTGTTTTGCAGCAAAATTAATGGATCAATTCCTCGATCAGGGATGTCCATCTCATATTGTTCAAAAAGTATCCAAGCACACATTATATATTGATGCTAGCTATTTGCTTTGTGCAAAACCTAACATACAAAAACAGTTTTCTTGCATTATTCCACATTCTTATCTACATGGTTCAGCTGCATTAAATTATTGGGACACCTTGGGAGTACATGATGTGATATTGAGGTTGTGAGGTCTTTGCCAATCCCTTAATCACACCACCTCACTCCCAACAATGAATCTCACTTTCCCCCACTCAAAAAGCCCCACAAAACACATCCCTACTCACTTAATAGAGATTCCACAATACCTTCTGGGAGTTTCCGGGAGTTTCCTTGGTATCTAATGGGTGGGGTTTCCTTGGTATCTAATGGGTAAGGTATGAGGATCACCCTGACCTCTAACAGCAGTAGTACAAAACTACTGCTGAGAGTTATCTAGTGTCAATTTGAACCCAATGTCTGATAAAAATAAGGCCATAGTGGAGAGACTTACCTTCTCTTTTACAAAGGCGCATTAGCTATATTAGCATGCATTAAATATATGCGTGCGCCAAATGCTAACACGTCCATAGACTAACATGCACATGTTAGCATTTAGCACATGGTTAGCGCACCTGAACAAACAAGGAGAGTGGGTGATGAGATGGCAGATGAAATTCAATGTAGATAAATGTAAGTCTTGCATGGATGACACAGAAACTCGAGGTACAGCTATACGATGGGAGGGCTGGTAAAGGGTGAAAGTACCCAAGAAAAGGACATGGGGGTAATTGTGGACAAGACAATGAAGCCATCGTCACAGTGCGCAGCGACCTCTAAAAAGGCAAATAGAATGATAGGTACTATCAAGAAAGGTATTACAACCAGAATGAAAGAAGTTATCCTGCCGTTGTATCGGGCGATGGTGCGCCCGCATCTGGAGTACTGCGTCCAATATTGGTCGCCGTACCTTAAGAAGGATATGGCGACACTCGAGAGGGTTCAGAAAAGAGCAACACGATTGATAAAGGGTATGGAAAACCTTTCATATGCTGAAATATTAGAGAAACTGGGGCTCTTTTCCGTAGAAAAGCAGAGACTTAGAGGGGACATGATAGAGACTTACAAGATCATGAAGGGTATAGAGAAAATGGAGAGGGACAGATTCTTCAAATTTTCGATAACTACAAAAACAAGAGGGCATTCAGAAAAGTTAAGAGGGGACAGATTCAGAACCAATGCTAGGAAGTTCTTCTTTACCCAGAGGGTGGTGGACACCTGGAATGCGCTTCCAGAGGGTGTGATAGGACAGAGTACAGTATTGGGGTTCAAGAAGGGATTAGACAATTTCCTGAAGGAAAAGGGGATAGAAGGGTATAGATAGAAGGTTACTATACAGGTACTGGCCCTGATGGGCCACCGCGTGAGCGGACTGCTGGGCATGATGGCACTGCTTATGTTCTTATGTTATGACCCTGAATTAATACTTTGCTTAAGTCTTTACAGAAATTGTAAGAAATCTTCCTGAATCGGAAATGGATTTCAAGGGTTATGAGGCAGAGGAATTGAATGAAATCTCAATGAACCTGGAAGACATACTAAGCCACATCAACAAGTTAAAGAGTGATAAATCACCTGGATCGGATGGTATACATTTCATGGTAGTGAAAGAACTCAAACTTGAAATTGTTGATCTGTTAATGATCTGTAACCTGTCACTAAAACCTGAAGACTAGAGGGTGGCCAATGTTATGCCAATTTTTAAAAGAGTTCTGGGGGAGATCTGGGGAATTACAGAACAGTAAACCTGACCTCAGTGCCGGGCAAAATAGTGGAAACAATTATAAAAAATAAAATTGTGAACAGCCGAAGGAGGTCTTGCCTCACCAATTTGCCTGACTTCTTTGAAGGTGTGAATAAACATGTGGGTAAAGGTGAGTTGGTTGATGTAGTGTATCTAGATTTTCAGAAACCTTTCATAAAGTTCCTCATGAGAGGCTCCAGAAAAAATTAAAGAGTCATGGGATAGGAGGCAATGTTCAGTTGTGGATTAAGAATTGGTTATTGTACAGAAAACAAAGGGTAGGGTTAAATGGTCATTTTACTAATTGGAGGAGAGTAAATAGTGGTATGTCACACGGATCTGTACTGGGACCGGTGCTATTTAACTTATTTATAAATGATCTGGAAATTGGAACTAAGAGTGAGGTGATTAAATTTGTAGATGACACTAAACTGTTCAAAGTTGTTAAAATACATGCGGACTTTAAAAAACTGCAGGAAGACCTTAGGAAACTGGAAGACTAGGCATCCAAATGGCAGGTAGAATTTAATGTGGAGGAGAGATATGATTGAAGACCACAAAATCCTGAGTGGTGAAGAACGGGTTCAAGTGGATCAATTTTTTACTGCATCAAGATTTACAAAGACTAGGGGACACTCGAAGTTACAGAGTAATAGTTTTAAAACCAATAGGAGGATTTATTTTTTTTTTTACTCAGAGAATAGTTAAGCTCTGGAATGCATTGCCAGAAGTTGTGGTAAGAGGAGGAAGTGACATCACTGGTGAAGATAGACGCCTGAGTTTGTGGTTCCAACTGAAAGCCTGCAATAATCCCCATAAACGGAGCTTTACCTCAGCATTTCTTGAGTCCTGGTGGCAGCCTTCAGTGCACTGGGTCACAGCGGGGCTCATGTCTTCGAAATGGAAGACGGAGGTCAATAAGCCAGAAAACCGGGCACAGGAGAAGAATTTGGCCTGGCCGCCACATGGGAGAAGTACCAAGATGGCAAACGCGCGATGGTTCTCTGTACAGCCCCTGGTGATTCAGCACAGTGATATGGAGGACAGAGCTTCAGCTGTGGATAATGTATCGGACCCCCCCAACCAAGGCAGACTTGAGAGAGGTGCTAATGGTGTGAAAATCAGAGATTTCAGGGGTAGCAGTGTAAGTGAAAGTGGCGGTCCATGAACTGCGTCAAGATCTCGCAGAACTGGGCAGCAGGATCAATATTACAGAGCTCCTTATGGATGCATGTGAATAAAAAGTGGTGGGTGCCCAGCGGAACCTGGAGGATTTGCACCTGGAGCTGTATGACCTGTTAGACAAAATGGCGAACATGGAGAATTGGGCCCGACATAACAACCTCCGGGTACAGGGAGGGCCCGAGACTCCACAATACAAAGATGCAAAGGCGATGGTCGAGAGGTTAGTCTGCTGCTTGCTTCAATATGATTCTATTAATCTGGGTGTGGAGCGGGCACACTGGACTCAGGGTCCAAAAATGGTGGGTCCAAAAAATGGTAAAAAAGAACAAAGGATATAGTGGTCTGTTTCCAAAATTTTGCGCTGAAGAAGCACCTCCTGTGCAGAGCCCATGAGCTTGGGTCCATCCTTTGGAAGGACAACCGCCTTGAGATTTATCAAGATTTGGCAGCCAGTACCCTGCAAAAAACACGAGCCTTCAGGGAGGTGACCAGATCACTGAGCCGAGCTAATTTCTGCTATAGATGGACATTTCCTTTTGGTCTTTAAGTCACCTTTAATGGAGTGCACAAGAGGGTGGTGACTCTCGACGTGGCTAAAGAGCTTCTGCAGAAGGTGGGTGCAAACGCCTGAAACTAGTGGCCCTTCTCGCTCGATCAGCAGTGCTTGGCCAGCTACCACTGGCAGCAGGTGGAGAGGCGGACAAAGCCTGAGCCTATTGTAAGATAGAGAGTTGTGTGCTAGAATTGGGTCCCTGAGAGAGGATTACATCTATCATAATGTGTGTGTGGGGGGGGGAGGCCCCTCCAGAGGCAGTTTGGGAGGGTCTGAAGGCTATTCTTCATGGGCATCTCTTCTCTATGGCTTCCTATAAAAAAAGATAACGGCAGGAGGCAGCCTCGAGGCTCCTTCAGGGGATAGATCAGCTAGAGGATATGCACAAGCGGGCACCATGGGATGCACAATTGCTCCAGAGGCTATGCTCCACCCGCCGTGAGTTGTATGCTCTGGATTTCCAGTGCATTCAATTTCAGTTGCAACTTCTGTGCCAGAGGAACTTTGAGTATAATAAAAAGACTAGCAGGTTGCTGGCACATAGATTAAAGATACAAAGGGCGCAGAAAATGATACTTTCATAAAGTGACCGGATTTTTTTGGGGGGGGGGAAGTGGTAAGAACTTAGCAGGATATCTGGGACAGTTTTGTTGCCTTTTACCAGTGCTTGTACTCAGTGGAAGGGGAGGAATCTCCTGATGCCATTGCTAATTATCTGGATTCCTTGACACTGGGGAAAATAGATGGTGGGGATACTGCCCGATTGGATACACCTTTGACCCTTAAGCTCATTCAGCCCTGTGCAGGATGCATGTGGGTTGTTCCCCAGGGTTATTGATAAGTATGAGTACAGGAATTCAACCACTGATTAAAAAGCTACCTTTAGTTTTCATCTCTCCAGTGAGATATTTATTATTCTATTTAACAAAAACTAATAGTTTACAATCCACTATGCCATTCTGCCTTTCACTGTGCATAACAATATCATGGTACAAGAGTCACCAGATTGCAATAATCCCAAGGCAGTTAGAAGCACTCTGAAGAATTTACAATCAACAAATTGTCCATCAGAATATTTCTAACAACCAGAGGCAGCTCCGTTTAAAGGTGATATACTCGTACCAAGAGTTAAAACCATTTGTATAGGGCATAATTTGCTCATAGAACAAGAACATTCACTTTAAGGGCTGTGAAAAAATTGCTGTAAGGAAAAAAAAAGCAAATGCTAATTTTTAAGAAATTTTAGATGCTTGCTGAAAGTGTGCTAAGTATTGAACATGCAAGAGAATGGTGACCGTTACCACATGCTAAACGCATGCTGTGTCATGGACAGGAAAAAAAGTATGCACAGTGCACTACAGTCGGCACCCAGTACTTCACTGCACACTGACACATGTGTGCCATTAGTGCAGATTATTGACCATTTCCTAACGATGTGGTAACTGAATCCTCCCTAATCATGAATATACTTACCATACAGTACGAAAAGAACTTCTCTGCATTAACAGTTTGAGAACATGCTGGGAACATACTCATCTATTACTATGAATAATATGTGCTCAATTAAGCATATTCATTTATGTCCTAGCCCTCCTAACTACACTCCCATGCCATATGCACAATTTGTAGATTTCCATGTTTAAATCCCAGTTTTATAAAATTGAGTTTTCAACTTTTATTAAATGTACACTTGTAAATGATGGTATTCACGTGGAAATCGCTAATAGGGCTTCTCAAATAATAGCTTATTGTTCATCTAATAAAAAAAGGAGTCAGCTTATTGTTCATCTAATAAAAAAAGGAGTCTGTTTGTTGAACTTTATTTCCATATAGTTAAGAAAAGAATTATTGTACAGTATGAGTGCACAATTATTAAAATGGTAGTAAATTATGTTGGCGTACAATTTTAAAAATAATGTGCCCTGTCAGAGGTATAAGAAGTTGAAATGCAGAAGCAATTGCTTGTACGTATGTTCATTTTTTCTGTTCTAACTAGGTAAATATTTTATAATATTTGGATCACCAAATGCACCAGAAAAATGGTACAGTACCCTGTTCAGGAAACATAGTAAACCAACAGATGTGATCATATTGTTTCAAGCTGGGATAATACTGCAAAATTTACTGAAACATACCTTGAAAAGACAGAATAAATATCTCTGAGAAGGTCTGCAATATTTTGTTTAGATCAGGCATTTTCCACATATTCCTTTGGGCCTTCAGTTTAATTGGAATCAGGTCAGGCTGTCACCTTTAGCCCTAATTTATACCATCCTGATTTTCAGCCTACAAAGGACAGTGGTTTTAAAGCTGCTGACTTACACAAGGATGAACCTAACACAGATATTCAAAGGCAGGGCAAGAGCTCTGGCATCAAATACCTGGATTAGACACAGAATAACACAGAATGCAGGTGCCAGCCAATATTCAGTGGTGGCAGCAACCATATAGCTAAACAGGATTGCCTTTTGTGTGGTTCTGTCTGCTCTCTTAGGTATTCAGTGATACTGAATATGGTCAGTGCCCACCAACCTGGACAGCTCCTTCCCAACTCCAGCTACAGACCCTCTGGGCACAAACTGAACAGAGCTGCAGCAGTCAAAAGGGATATTCAGCATTTTGCAGTTAAATGTCATTGAATATCCAGGATCAATCAATTGAGCAAGGTTTAAGCAGACAAGAGCCTCTCCTGACCATCTAAAACCTTGATGAATAGTGCAAATTTGCAACATTATGAACAAAATCTTAGACTAATCAGTATTTCTCTCAACATTTGATACCATGGTGTTCTCACCAGAAATGTTTTGGCAGTTTGGTGGCATGAAGGTGTAGCTGGGTGGGCATAGAAGAATATTGCCCAGTATTATAAAATTTTATGTTTTTTTAAAAATGCAACTACTCTCTCTCTCTCACTGCAAACATGTACCCCCTCCCCCTTCTATCAAGGCATGCTGTCAAAGAGCGTGAGCTAAATGCCAAGCTGCCCATTAGAATGGGTGGCTCAGCATTTAGCGTGCACTGCTCAGCAGCAGAGCTTGATAAAAAGGGGATATAGACATTTAAAGAAAATGTATAATTCAGAGCAAAAAATAATTGTATGATTAAGTGATGGTGGTGGTGGGGTCATCAATGTGTGGTACTGTTAAGATGTGTTTTATTACCACAAGTTGTGCTATTTTAGCATGCCATCCTGTACTAATACACATAGCGCAATTTTTTATATTTGAAAATCACCTAATTGTACATCTAGACCAACAGGATGTCCAACCCTTAGGATGCCTAACTTTATACCCCATTTTCAACCACAGATACGTCCAAGTTGAAAACATCCAAATCCAGGCCATTTGGACATGGGAGTGGCCATTCCTGTGATGGACTGGCCACACAGACATGCCAACAGAGCAATGGGACACCTTAGAGGGTACTGCTGTGAACTTCACATAAAGAGTGCCATCTCACCATAACCCCTTTCTAATTTATAGTGAGCCCTCCAAAACACCCCAAAAATTACTACACCCACCTATATACCGCCCCAATATGGCTGCAAGTGACACCGATATAGCAATGCAGTAGGGTTAAGATGGGTTTTGGTGGTTAGAATGGTTTATGGGCCTTGGTCCTCCCCTCTGATTCACTAGCTCATCTACCAGGTTACTTAAGATATCTGCGTGATGCTCGTAACTTTTCCCATACCAAGTGCTATTGTTCTAGATACAGGTATGTACTCTTTTATTCAGATTTATGGGGGGTGGAAGGGGGTAAGTGAGCAGTGGGAGAGTCATACCTTCATGTATTTAGTGGTCCTCGCTTCTAAAACAGGTCTAGCTCTGAACCTCTAAGCTCTGTTCAGGCCATCTTGGGAATGGTTTGATTATCACTACAAGACGTCCAAGTTAAACATGTCAAAAGCCCACCCCAAACATTCCCAAAACATGCCTTCATATACACACCCTGGAACACTAGCCGCGCAGCAGGCAAAAACAGCTGGCTAGACTTTCAGAAAAATAGCTTTGAAAATCAACACTCAGACGTCCCAGTGATTAGGATGTCCAAATGCCGACTTATGATGATTTTTGGATGTTTTTATTTTTTTTATTATGCGTCGCTTAGGAGCATAAATGTAGGAGGAGTCCAGATTTCTTTCAGCATGAGGCTCCAAATAATCAAGTTGATATCCATCAAAGTACCATTCCATCATAGTCAGACTATGCCCTAATTTCCTTCCTTTGAATTGGCTTTATGAAAAAAGACTATGGGGCCCTTTAACTAAATGGTGCTGAGTAGAGAATGACACGGTGGCGGTTTACCCGCGGCCACCGCATTTTAGCCGCGGGTCACCCGCCGAAAACGGGGAAGAAAACTAGCAGTCGCTGCGGCGACGGGGACAAGGCCATTCACCGCCCGCGGGGCGGTGAATGGTCTTGTCTCCGCAATGAGGTATCAAGGATCGCGCAGTCCCCGCAGCCACTGCCCGCCCGCCCGTAGCATTTAGCCAGCTCCCTCCCTCCACCTCACCTTAAATTTCGAGTTTTCCGGCTTCCTTTTTTCCGAGCCGCACGTGTTCAAAAATCCGTGCACACGCGGCTGCGCGAGTCAATCAATCTTCTCCTCTGACACAACCGGAAACAGGAAGTTGCAGGAGAGGAGAAGTTTGATTGACTCGCGCAGCCGCGCGTGCACGGATTTTTGAACACGTGCGGCTCGGAAAAAAGGAAGCCGGAAAACTCGAAATTTAAGGTGAGGTGGAGGGAGGGAGCTGGCTAAATGCACGGCTTTTTGAACGCGTGCGGCTAGGGAAAAAGGAAGCCGGCAAACTCGGAACGAATATAAGGTGAGGTGGAGGGAGGGTGGGGGCTGCTGGACCATTCTTCATTACTTTGCCATACTAATTCCATTCTATGTTAGGTGCCACGGACTCAGATTCGAGTCCTAGCGATGATGAGTTAAAGATCCCAAAAGAAGCCAACTTCTAAATCCAGTGGTTAGAGCTACACTACACTCCTTGTGACCCTGGGCAAGTCACTTAATCCCTATTGCTTCTGACACAATGGGCAGTTCCAAAGACCAAGACTGGCCAGTGTCAAAGACAGGATGCTGAGCTTGATAGACCCTTAGTCTCCACTGTTTTTAGTGATCAACAAAGTTCTATGTTTCTATAATCACCCTAATTCTGTTATCATTGGACTAGATATTCAAAATGATTTGAATGGCCAGGACAGGCTCCTGGCTGTTCAAATCATCTGTCCAGGGCTAACCAGGCATTTTCAATCTTCATGTTCAGCCCAAATGGTGTCACACAATTCAGCAAAAATACCCAATGTTGTTCCTCATAATTTAAATATTGCTCATAGAAGGAACAACATTGGGTATTTTTGCAAATGGAAGTTGGAGGGTTAATTCCCTTGAAACAGCCAATTGAGTGAAACATGAATTCATGCTGGGACACAAGATAGGTTGAATTTGTTTTGAATTTTAAAAGAAAAATGATCAATGAAGAATACTATAATGGCAAGAAAATATAATGATAAAACAGCAACTAATTTTGCCTATTTTTATATATTAAAAAAGTACTACATAAGGTGAATGTCCATATTGCTGTCTGTTGTTCTGCTGAGCACTGGCATTGAAACAGCAAAATGCATTTATTGCATACTTGTTCTCTGTCGGAAACATTATGGTGGTATATTAGTTGTGTTAATAAAAATTTATAAACAAAGCCCTGCCAGCTGAACATCTCTTTCTCTAGTTCAGCAGCAGGAACTTTGATTTATAAGAATGGAATACGCTAAATATTAGAGTACTAAGGCTTATATGGATGCTGCGGGGACGGTGACGGGGCGGTGAATGGGATGGCAGTGGCGGTGACGGGGCGGTGAAAGGGATGGCAGTGACGGTGACGGGGCGGTGAATGGAATGGCGGTGACGGGGCGGTGCAGAGGATGGTGGGCCGGGGACGGGGCGGTGACGGGGACAGATTTTTTTCCCCGTGTCATTCTCTAGTGCTGAGCCCTTAATCTGAGATTAGTGAGCAAAAATAGGCTACCGCAAAACACTTTATTTTCCCTATTAGGTTTCAGGTTTATTTAAAAATTTGATATATCGCCTTATCAAAATTCAAAGCGGTTTTACATAATATATAAAAACAAAGAGTAGAAAGGCATAAATTAAAAACAAATTATAATTATTAAAACAGACAATCAAACACATAGACGAACACTACCTTACCGAAACAAAATGGAAAAGGGTAGAAATACATTTGTGTAATGAAAAAGAGAGGGAGAAGGATCAAAAGGGAGGAGGGAGGAGAACATAAAATAAATAATCTAACACTTTATAGAAAAGATTAAAATGAATAAGAAATGCAAGGAGCGAAGTTCCATTACAGTCCTTAAAAGGACTATTATACTCCAAATGCGTCTTTAAAAAGAAAGGCCTTCAAGCTACTTTTAAATTTATCAAGTGATGAAATTTCTCTTATATAATTTGGTGCTGAGTTCCAGATGGTAAGGGCCGTAACAGAAAAGATATTGGTACGCATGGTGCCAATGTGTCTTAAAGAGGGAATGGATAACAGGTTTTGATTAGAAGAACGTAATGTGCGATGGGAGGTGTGGGGAATTAATAACCTGTTGATGAAATCAAGTCGAACGGAAGCTATGGTTTTATGTATCAGTAAAATTATTTTATAAGTAATTCGATGATCTATGGGAAGCCAATGGGCGTTAATCAAAAGTGGTGTGACATGATTGAATTTTCGAGCTTTTGAAATGATTTTAATGGCAGTATTTTGAATAATTTGGAGGCGTTTTATTTATTTCTTAGTGATGCCTTTATATAATGCATTGCTATAGTCTAGACATGAAATGACTAGCGAATGAATAAGAGTATTTAAAGAAGTTTGGTCTAATAATGTAGAAAGAGATCTAATCAGAGGTGGTAAAAACATTTCTTGACTACTGAACTTATATGCAATTACATTTTCTGTAGAGGCCATGTCAAGGCTAAGACAGTGTTCCCATGTTATCCAGTTAGCATACAATAATCCTAAAGTGCTAGCTGGATAACACAGGTGGCAGCAAGGTCTCATACTAATTGGAACATTAACATGACCTGAAAGAAAATAACCCTATAACGTCTCACATTAGAATGCAATAAGCACAAATTTCACTGCATTGTAGTAAAAGGACCTCTATATCTCTGTATAGTTTAAGGTGAAAAATATAGTTTTATGGGAACTATTATACAGAAGAACACCAGATTCATCTGGTATGATATAACATTAGCTGAGCTGATGTCACCGGCTGGTAATATTTATTGAATGATGATGTGGGTAAAATGGGAGGGGGTGGGGCAGAGTGTGAGGGGAATATATGAGGTGTTGTCAAGGGTCTGTAGAATAAGGATTGACAAGTTTATAAGAGGAGGTAAGAAAGGGTTAATAGAGTTTGTAAGAAAGAAAAATGATTAGGGAGGTTGCTAAGGTGATGGGGTGGAGCAGTCACATGATTGGTTGAATGTTGTGGCAGTCTGGAATGAATTCTGTGAGGGAAGGGGAACAGTAGAGTAGTCTCTTCAGGAAAAGATTATTCTCTTCAGGGTATATTAATTCTTACTAAAAATATTCTTCTTCATTGTGATTTTAATGTTAGGAAGTTTGGTTTATTTTGAGTAAGGGAATTTTTTACCTTGTTAACTTTCTCTGTGTCTGTGTTTTAGTCAGAGCAGGCTATTTTGTCTGCCAGGTGCTGGATTTGTTGCCTGAGGAAGCAGAGGCTGCAATGGAGAGGGGCAGTTTGGGCTCTTCTGTGGAGATTTGACAGCCTGGCAGCACAACAGTCCCCTGTGTGGAGCAGCAGTTAGCGCTGGGCTGCCATTTGGTGAGTTGTCTGCATGGCTGTGGGTAGAGTGGGTTGGCTGTGAGGGAGATGGTATGTGTAAGGTGTAAGGTGTATGCTCTTTAATGTACGGTGTGTGAGAGAGGGACTTACCTGCTGGGGTTATTTTTGTATGACACAGAGAGGTCTTTCTGTTGAGGTGTAATTTAAATGGATACCAATATACGTATCAATACAACTATGAAAAATTGGTATCTAACATGAAAATCACTCCTGGAATGCCCCTGGGGATAGTGCACATGTGTGTAAGAGTGTAAATACACTCTTACACACATGTGCACTATCCCCAGGGGCATTCCAGGAGTGATTTTCATGTTAGATACCAATTTTTCATAGTTGTATTGAGGTGTAATTTAGCCAGGTTGTTTCTTAGTAGGCTAATTTGAGGGAGCTGGCAGGTGGTTAGTCTTTAGTTCACGAGAGTAGTGACTGGCTGGTCTGTGTGCCCCATGGTTGGGCACTTCTAGATGTTAAATTCTGGTGTTAGAGGGAGGGAGTTGGAAGGTGCCGATGTTGCATTCAGGTGTTTGTTTTCACAGCTAGGCAGAGTTGTGGATTTGCGGCCTTCGCAGATTTGGTGTTCCTGTGTCTGGGAGCTGAGGAGCACTAGCAGCTTTGCAATAGTTGTGTGCTCAGCGGCTGGATGACTGTACGGCATCTCCATTTTCGCAGCATTGTGATTTAAAATTTTGTTGGAGTGTCAATAGGGGCCATCTTCCTAATTTTCCTTTTGTGCTGTGGCCTTCCTGGGTCTCTTGGGTTTTCCTGTGGCTGGCGTTCTTTCTGTGGCGATTCAGCATGGTGTCAGCTGTCCTGATTCGTTAGCTTAGCTGGAGAGGACCTGTTCTTGGTGTTTCAGGTACATTCATATTATGTACTTGTGGTGTTTTTCTGGGTGTGTGGTGGATGTGTGTTAAGGGGAAATAAAATTCTTGGTGTCTGTGTCTGCGATAGGGGGGGAGGGGTCATTGTAGTAAAGTTGAGGGTTTGGTTTATTTGTGCTGGAGAAATTAAAGGGAAAAGTTTTTATGGTGTTAGTGGGGAATCATCTAGGTAAGTGGTAAGCAAACCTGAACAAAGTTATTATAAGGATAACAACCCATTGTGTATGTCATGTATAGGAAATACTGAGTGGAGTGCAGTGAAAAGGGTCGATGTGAATCGCTTGTTCACTCTTTCCAAAAATACTAGGACTAGGGGGTGTGCAATGATTCTATTAAGTACTAGATTTACAACAAACCTGAGAAATATGTCTTCATACAACATGTAATTAATCTATGGAATTCATTGCTGGAGAATGAGGTGAAATCAGTTAGCTTAGCGGGGTTTAAAAAAGGTTTGGATATTTTCCTAAAAGAGAAGTACATAGGGCCTTATTGAGATGGCTTGGGGAAATCCTCTGCTTATTCTTATGATAGGCAGTATAATTGCTGTTTTATTACTAGGGCATGGAATTTGGATTATAGGATCTCACTAGGTTCTTGGGTCCTGGGTTAGCCACTATTGGAAACAGGATACTGTTCTTGATGGACTTTTGGTCTGTTCCAGTATCACAATTATTATGTTCTTCTGTTCTTATGAGGTGCAAGGCATCAGAGGCACTAATAGATAGAGTTAAGGGGGGGTTGATCGAGTAGTCTGGAAAGCAAAGATGGAGATGGAAGGATAAATAGCTGCCACGGTAATGATGAATGACAAGACATTTTTAGATTTATTAGGGATAGGCAGACATGCAAAAGTGGCATTGTGGAACCCGAGGGTACAAGGGGGCAATAAGTAGCAGCTGATAAAGAGATAGCTGACTTCTTCACTTATATTTTCTGTTCTGATTTCACAGTTGAAGTGTTTAGAGGGAGGGTGTACAAACACCTCATGTGACTGGGGCAGGAGGTGTGATAAACCCTGATTGATTTTCAGTGGCTTGGGTTTGTGAGGGTTCATTAGAACTACAGATGGATACCGCGAAGGGAATGGCTGGTATATCCAAGGGTACTGCAGGAATTTGGGGGTAGTTCTGGTGACTCTGCTGACTGCTTCTTTAGAGTCAGCAGTGGGTAATGCAGGAATAGAGCAGGGAGGATGTGGTTTCTCTCCATAACAAATGGAGAGAAGGCAGCACTAGGGATATATAGGCCCGTAAGTTAGACTTTTTGGTAAGTAACTCAATAGAAACACTTTTACAATAGAGCTTGGGGATTCAATAGAGACGGGTTTGGATCAACAAATCTGCTTACTTTCTTTGGGTGATCTTGGCATTAGATAAGGGGAGTGTGGTGAATATGGTGTATTTTGATTTTAGTAATTTTACCCTTTTCATAGGCATATCGTACTCTCAGTGTTCTCGGTATTGGGGGCTCCACTGGTGGTCTGGGGCAGGAACTAGTTGGTCAGTAAGGTGTCAGTGGGTTGTGGTCCCAGGAGATAGTTATGTCAAGGGGGGATCTTATCGGTAGTGTGTTTGAAGGTTTGCTATTGGGCTTGTTCTTTTCACAATTTTGTAAGTGGGATTGTTGTAGGGTTGTAAGTAAGATTTGCCTTTTTGTGGAGGATGCCAAAGCAGTAATGGACCAGACAGTCCTGATGGTGTGCCAAATGAGGATGGGATTAAGTTTGTAGAATGGCTTCATATTGTGCAGCTCAGATTTCATGTTCAGAAATGCCAGGTCATGCATTTGCATTGCCAAACCACAAGGGAATGGTGCGATTAAGGGGTGAAGACCTTGGTGTACGAATGAGGAGTGGGAGGTTGGTGTGATTGTATGTGATGAGCTTCAGGAGGCAACCAGGTTATAACAGTGCTAGCAAAAGCTAGACAGATGTTTGGATGCATGGGAATCAGTATGGCCAGCAGAATAATGGAAGTTTGCTGCCCCTCTACAAATTTTTGTGAGACCTCCTTGTGAATTTTGTGTACATTTAAGTTCAGTTCAAAGGAAGGCTTCTACAAGGGTTGATGGTCTATGTCCTATAGGCATATGGGAACTGAGTTCATGATCTTCATCTGTATACTTTGAGGAAGGGCATGAGAAGGGAGATAATAGTGATGTTTAAATACCTATGTGGCCTAACTATACATGAGATGACTCCCCTTTTATTAGACAGCAAATCCAGAGTAAGAGGGCTGGGGATGTAGTGCAGCAGTGTTGGGCTCTGCAGTACTGTATGGCACTACGTTGTTACAGAAAGTGAGGTAGATGTATGAAATAGTTTTGGAATTCCAGTAGGTGTAGGAGTAGTAGATGCATGAAATAGTTTCTGAATTGGGGAAGGCATTGGATAGGCACATGGACTCTCTGGGAGAGAGGAGGAAGTTAATGTTGCTGTGGAGGGGTATACTGGCTGGACATTTTGGTCTTTATCTGCCCTTATGTTTTTTTCTAGGGGCTTTGCTTGTGTCCTCAGACTGGGTTACGAGGAACTGCAAGGCGCTGGCTAGGTGCTGGGAGCCAAACTGCTTTGTTTGACTCATTTTCTGCAATTTTGGGTGCCAGAGGTGCATTGCTCCTTTCTCATATGGAGCAGCCCCATGTTCTTTTAGTACTGTATGGTTGGTTTGTAAGATGATTTTGGGAGATGGTTCACTGGACATTTGCTGGTGTGGGGATTTTATGGAAGTTATGAAATTGGTACTGAAATTGGTTGTGGGTGCGTGTGATCCAGTGTCCATGTGCAGGGTTTACTTGTTTTTTGTTTTTGTATGATGGTTTGGTGACATTTGTTTGCAGTATTGCCTGATGTGTGCACTTCATGATTTGTAGTGGTGCTCTTGCGGTTAGCTTTTTTGCGGCACTTGACTGCTTATCGAGTGGGTGAGCTGGCACCTTCTCGACCTGCTATGGTGTTCACGGGGTAGCTGTCTGGAGATGATGGGTTGACTGCAGGTTAAATGCAATTGCCTATTCCCTGGTCACCTGCTTTGGAAGGATCAGGAATTTGGATTCTTTTGTACATGTGTGTGGAGTAATGGTAATGTGCAGTATCATGTGTACCATTCTAGTGGGCTGGGGAAGATTGCTTTAGCTGTTTCTGATTCCAGTGGGGCATGGACTATAGATTTTATGGTTAGGTGCATGGAACATTTGTTGGGAGTGACTCTTGCTAATACTTTTCCATCAAAGACAATTTCCTAATCTCCTATTCTGCTTTACTTCTGATTCTATTAGTGGGTTGTGACATTTGTTCAGCAAAGACAGAGGATTTCATACTGCCCCTGAGGTGGGATCTGTGGTCTGCTGTCTGTTTTCCCTAATGCCCCCACCCCTTTTGTTTTTGTTTGGTCCTCTATGGAGTGTGTAAGGAGGATTGGGACATGGTTGCTATTGAGTGGTTGCATAAATGGGTTTAATTCTGAGCTTTTGCAGTTACGGATAGCTTTTGGGGGTTTAGAGTGGTATCTCATGTGTTTGTTGCAGCTGTTTTCCCAGGACATTATTGTCCTGATGCTGTCTACCTTTCAGGCATAGTTTTGGACAATTTTATTGGGGTACTCTTTAGGATTTGTTTTAAAGCTGTTGGCCGCAGCTTATGTGGTGGGGGAGCGGTAACAAGCTCAAGGCTGTCACCGCTTGTGGCGGAAAATGGGGTTTGGCCCAGTTGTATCTGGGAGATGAGCAGTTAATAAATAAATGTAACACTCGTAGGCGATACCGCTGCGAGGGGAAGCATGGCCTTGCGTCACCGTGGATCATGTTTGGGGGGAGGGGAAGCATGGCCTTGCGTCACTGTGGGTCATGTTTGGGGGAATGTTATAAATTTAAAGACTTAACGGGAGCTAGTTTCGACACCGAATAGCTCCCTGGGGGTGTGTGAAATATGCATTGGGGGTTTGTTGTTTTTTGAACACAGATTGTATTGTAAGTGGAGATAATATTCAGACACATAATAAAGCTGCGGCCAAATATTTATTCCAATAAAACTGAGTTGTGTGATTATTGATTGATGGTGATTAGCTTTCAATTGCAGGTGACGGGAATGCGAATGCTAAAGTTATGCAGAGTACATATCTCTGTGTGGTGAACTTGTTCAAGTGGCTAGAAGTTTCCTTTAGGCAACTGGTTATATATTCATTCCTCAAGGATTAGTAAACAACAGTAAGGCTCCAAATTCATCAAGGTTTCATTATACTATATATATGGTATGATCATTATCCCATTCGCAACCTCTCTCTCTCTGAAGTTACTCCTAAGGAAACAGAAGTACTAAATTTAATGGAGCAATGGATGACTGAATTTAGACTGAATCTTAATTCAGAAAAAACAAAATTTTTTTTGTAGCTTCGTCACACTCGCTTGATACTAAAACATCACTGTGCATCAATAAACTTAGTTATCCTATTCAATCTACTATGAAGGTTTTGGGTGAAATACTGGACCAGGGCCTAACCATGAAAGACCAAGTGGACTCTTTGGTTAGAAAGGATCTTTTTTTACTCTCTGGAAGCTTCGGTCCATTAGAGCATATTTTGATGTTTCATTATTTAGATTCTAAATGACGAAACATCAAAATATGCTCTAATGGACCGGATTTTGGTACAATCCCTTATACCGAGTCAACTTGATTACTGTAATATCGCCTATTTGGCAATTTTGCAGAAGAATAAGCAACGATTACAACTGGTGCAAAAATGCGGTGGTCAGGCTAATTTTTAGGTTGAAGAAGTTCGATCATGTAACACCTTCCTACCGACTTCTGCACTGGTTGCCGATGGAGGCACATGTGAAGTTTAAATTTGGATGTTTTTGCTTTAAGGTACTATTCGGTTTAGCCCCTAAATATATAACTGACCATTTCTCTTTCTCAAACAATAGACATAAGAGAAGCTCACACTTGAATTTTGTTTCTCCACCGGTTAGAGGATGTAAATTTAAAGACATCATCAACATCTTTTCTCACTTCAGGCAGCATTATGAGGTAAAGATCTAGAACAATTGCTTATGCTTACTATTTATGGGGAATTTAGGAAACACGTAAAAACATATCTGTTCCTGAAATACTTAGGTAGCTGATTTGTACAATCCTATTCCACAACAACTGATCTCTAGAGCTGTTAGTCACTAGCTTTTAACTTTGTTAGTTCTACTCAATTTGTAGCATTTTTAATCATTGTAAACCGCATAGAACTTCACAGTCCTGCGGTATATAAACTGTTATTATTATTAAATATGTGATTCTCAATCCAAGACAGAGACATATCCAGCACATAGCAGTAAATCCACAATGAATATGCATTATATGTTTTTATTTATTGAAGTAGACTTCCAGCATCCCTAGTAACATTGAGAAAAGGATATTTATTGAATTTGTATGATATATTTATGATATGGCTATGATGAACAGCAAAGCAGGGCAAAAAGTCCAATTGCTGGATATTTTACCGATAAACTTGTTTTTTTGTTGGTTCTTTATTGGACTTTTTGATTTTCTATTGATCACCCTGTTCCCTGTGAGACTCCTTTATCCTTCTTTGTTTCAGATGTGCATGTTACATTGTAACACCTGTGGAACAGGAGCTTTACCTGGTAAAAGGTGCAAGTAAACTGAGATTATGCATTTAGCATGCTTAATATTATGTAACGTTATGTACAAGAAAAATAGAGTATTCCTATGACACATATCAGGTATTTGAGATTGGGACATGCCTGAAACTCCACAGAATTAATTTGTGGACCTGCAAGAATATTTTCGGAGGGAAACTCCCCATGCAGGGCTCGCAATATTTCTACCTGCTTGCACATCAATGAGGCAATTCTTTAAGTGGGTGTTTCCATTTAGATGCCCAATGCTGCACAGTGAGGCTTGGGTTCTGTAAATCAGCTGGCGCCTAGAAAAATGGTATTGGCTGTGTAACAATCACACTCAGGCACCGCTAAACAGAATCGTGGCTACTGGCGCCTAAGAAAAAACAGGCGTCGGTAATTAAAGGTCTACATTTCTGGCATGTAAGTTTTTGGGAGAATCCATCCCTAAACACACCTATTTTGACCTTAAGCAATACTAGGTGTGTAAATACAAGTGTCCAATTGTAGAACTGTCCTTCACAAGTCACATGGAGATTTCAAAATGTAATTTCTGTGCATTGTCAGCAGCCTCTACCCTCTCCCTGAGGCACAGAAAAGTACCCTACTTGTGAATCTGTACGGGTGCTTTAACCATACAGAGCATGAGCAAATTTTAGTTCTCAAATTTATAAAGACAACTGCTTCATTACTCAGGTGAAAATATTCTAGAAACTGCCCTCTATACATTTTGAAATATCAATTTATTATTAGATACATGATATATTATAAACAATAAAGTCAGGGAAATTGCAGAAGAGTGAAAAAAGAAGGTTATTTTTACAGCTGGTTAGTCATCACAGCTAGATGAAACTGTCAACAGTTTCCAAAAGATGGAAATAAACTTGATGTTTTGCTTTCGCCAAGACTACTTTTTCTGTCTCTTCACAATGATAGTATAAATAAGTAGCTACTATTTATGAAATAATCAGCCATTGTACAAATTTGTATTTGCAGCCATCATACATACGATGATGTTTTATAAAAAGTTCATTTTAAAGTTTAACACAAACAATGAAAAAGTATTTAGGGGGTCTCTTTACTAAGCTGCAGTATGAACTGGCCTTAGCATGCCTTTATATAGCTTTTGTTGCATACTAAGGTAATTTTTACTGCAGTAGTAAAATAGCCAAAATTCTCTGTTTGCACTGATGGCTTTACACTAATGCTGCTAATGGCATAGTAAGGGTGGAGGGCAGGGGGGCAGACCACCTTAGCGAGAGGGGGTACCATCTTCGCGAGGGTTGCCTATCCTCCTCTCCGCTCTCCCATGTGCTTCTTTAAATGTTCACCAGCACGAGTAGCATCTGCCACTTGATGCTCATGCCCAGGGCCGCCATCAGAAATTTCTGGGCCCCTTACTGAGCAATCCTATTGGGCCCCCACGCACCCCTTCCCCCCCTTCTTCCATGGGCCGAATACACACATACTTTTCTCTGTCATCGCACTCTTTGACCAAAAGATTTGTAAGCCTGCAACCATGTCAAGGTAGACTCTTTCAGCAGGGCCCTAACCTAACCTAAACTAAACTAATCTATACCTATCTATTCTATATTAACATATGTCTAGCGCGCACAAACCCCCTTCTCTACGTGGGAAAAATAACACCAGCTCAATGCTGGCGTTAGCATCTAGCGCGCGTGACGTACGCTAAAGCCACTATCATAACTTAGTAAAAGGAGCCCTATTTTTATTAGTTAATTATTATTATTTTCCAATACTCAATATGACTTCCTTTTTTAAGGTTTGACACTTGTGCCAGAATATTTTTACTAAATTTAAGAAGTATTTGCCCTCTTTCAAATGGTATAGAAGTTAAAAAAAGGGACAGGCGTTAATGAAGTCATTAGGTTCAATCTAGCCATTTATTTCTGCATGAATTTAAACAACTAAAAAAAAAGATAAATATAGCTCATCCAGTCATACAAGAAATGGCTCTACAGCAGGGGTGCCCACACTTTTTGGGCTTGCGAGCTACTTTTATAATGACCAAGTCAAAATGATCTACCAACAATAAAATTAAAAAAAAATCACAAAGCACACTGTATGCAGAGAAAATGTTAATTATCATTTATATTCCGTGGGTTTTCAAAGAGGTCAAGTCAGACGATTCTATGCAATGTCACCTCAGGAACAACTATACAAAAATAGACAAATATACCCCCTCCCTTTTTACTAAATCGCAATAGCGGTTTTTAGAGCAGGGAGATGCACTGAATGCCCTGTGCTGCTCTCGATGCTCATAGGCTCCCTGCGCTAAAAACCACTATTGCAGATATAAATTCTCTAAACAGACACATTTTGATCACTAAACTGAAAATAAAATCATTTTTCCTACCTTTTTGTCTGGTGATTTCATGACTCTGTTTCACTTCTTTCTTCTGACTATAAATCCAATATTTTTTTTCTTTCTGCCCCTCCCCTTTTCTTTCTGTCTCTCTTTCTTTCTCTCTCCCCCTGCCCCCCCAAGCCATCGCGCCAATTTCTCCAATTCCCCGATTCTTTCCCTACCCCCTAAGCCACCATGCCGATTTCTCCCTGCTTCCACGAGCCAGGCCAGGAATGTACAAGCACCGGACTCACAAGACTTCACTTCTGATGTCAATTCTAACGACAGAGAGGAAGTTCCAGGCCAGCCAGGCAGCGATTGGCTGGCCCAGAACTTCCTCTCTGACGTCAGAATTGACGTCGGAAGTGAAGTCTTGTGAGTACGGCGCTTCTACGCACCTGGCCTGGCTCAGGGAGGCAGGAAGAAAAAGATTGCCAAGGCAACGCGATCGACTCACATTGCCTTTGCGATCTACTGGTCGATCGCCCTCGACCATTTTGGCACCCCTGCTGTTATGGTATCCTGTCCTGACCTGAGGAAAGGGGTTTAGTCCCCAAAAAACTGCCTTATTTCCATTTCCTATTTATAAACTTTAATCAATAGATACAATACTACTTGATTCTACGTAAAGCAACAAAACAATTTTTTCTACCTTTTGTCGTTTTTGCTTTAATCATCTTGTCTTCACTCTTCTTTCTAGCCAGCATCTGTCTGCTCTGTCTTCCATACAGCATCAGCCCCTTCCATCCACTGTCCGCCCTCTCCCCGTTCCATATGGCATCTTCCCTCTTTTCATGCTCCTTCAATAAACTGTCTATCCTGTGCCCCTTCTCTTCTCCTTTGTACATGATTGATTTCAGCTCTGTCACCTCTCCATTTTTCTCTCTCTGTCACCATCCCGTCCCCTATGCTCTGGCATCTCTCTCTTCTCCTTTCTTTCCTTCGCACCCCACAGTCTGGTATCTTCCCTTCCCTGATTCTCTAGCATCTCACTCCTTTCCTTTTCTTCCATCTCTCCCTCCCCCTCCATGCTCTGACATCTCCTCCTTCCTTTCCCCCCTTCCTTTTCCCTTAGTCTGGCATACTTTCCTCCTTCCCTTCATGCCCTGGCATCTCTTCCTCCCTTCCCTCCAATCCCTGGCATCTCGTTTCATTCCCTCCCTCATCTTCTTTCTCCCTCCAGTTGGGTGCAGCAAGTCTCTCCCCCTCTGCTCCCTTTCCTCCTTCTGTCACCCATGACCTGGCGTCATGAACTTCTTCAGGCAGCAGCATTCACAATTTGCCAGCTTCGGACCTTCTTATCTGTCAGGTCCTGCCTTCATGGAAACAGAAGTAGGCAGTACCCAGCAGAGAGGAAGGCCTGAAGCTGGCAACAGCAGTGAATTGTAAATGCTGATGCTAGCCGAAGAAGTTCATGACGCCAGGTCGAACACCCGGGGCAGACTGCTACTCTCCCCCCCCCCCACGACCCTCCTATCTCTCCCTCCCTCCCATCATGAGACTCTAAACAGCACTGCTCTACTCTAAGCAGGCTACTTCAGGGCTTTCTCTTGCCGTGATTCCCTCTGGCATGTCACTGATGAGGGAAGGAGGGAGAGATAGGAGGGTCGGATTGGGTTGAGGGTCGCCCGGGATGATGATGAGGCTGCTGCTGCCAGCGAATCCAGCAAGGGTGAGGCCCCAAAGCACAGCACTGGCAGGCCCCCCCCCCTTGACTATTCCGGGCCCTAGTCCTGTGCCTACTGGGCCTATCCTTTAATCTGGCCCTGCATCTCCCCCCATATGCCCTGACATCTCTCTCTTCCACTCCATGGTATGGTATCTCCTTTCCCTCCCTCCCATGGTCTTTGCATCTCTTTCCTCCTTTTCCTGATCTTCCTTCTCCCTCCTTCCCTCTCTCTCCCCAAATGGGTGCAGCTGTATTTCTCTTCCCCCTCCCCCCACTGGGTACAGCAGTATCATCAGCATTTCTCTTTCCCCCCCAATTGGGTACAGCAGAAACAGCATTTCTCTTCCCCCTCCCCCCTAATTGGGTGCAGCAACATTACTCTTCCCATTCCCCCCCCCCCGTCTCACACACCCGGCAGATTCGCTACAGACAAAGGCAAGTTGCAAGTTTCCCTTGGTCGCTGACCTATCTCCCAAAGGGCAGCGACAGAGGGAAGTTTACAACTTGCTACTCTTGCTTACTTTGGGTCTTTCTCGTTGCCGGGTCCTGCCTTCACTGAAACAGAAAGTAGGCAAGACCCGGCAGCGAGAAAGGCCCGAAGTAAGCAAGAGCAAGTAAGCTTCTCTCCGTGGCTGGCCTATCTCTCGCATGCTCCGGGGCTCTAATGGTCTGTGCCGGCTTCTCTTCTCTACCCCCCCCCCCCGACGTAACTTCCGGTTTCGGAGGGAAGCCGGGTTCGAGTCGCTTGCTGGGGGGGGGGGGTTTGTTTAAAGTCCGGCGGGTTTTTCGGCGGCTCTTCAGGCTGCGCATTAAGCAGTGGCGGCAGCAGGATTCGGCAGATGACAGCCGGGCGGGCATCTAAATTTGCTGGGCGTTGCGCCCGGCTGAAAAGCGCTGGGGAGAACACTGAGGAGCCCGGGCCCCCTGTCAGCTCCGGGCCCCTGAATGCAGGACTGGTAGTACTGCCCTGATGGCGGCCCTGCTCATGCCAGTCTTGGCTCTCTTCTGACATCACAGAACCAGGATGTGATGTCAGAAGGGAGCCAAGGCCGATGTGGCTTGTGCCGGTGAACATTTCAAGAGATACGCTGGGGGGGGGGCCTTCAAGCAGCAGGGAAGAGTGGAGGGAAAACATGGCACGTGATGCAGGGCGCCCCAGGCAGCAGCCTCCCTCGCTACACCACCGAATGTTGCCATTAGCACATAGCTTTTCAAAAGAATTAAGTAGTGGCACTTATCAGCACCTATTTTTAGGCCGTTTAAGGTCTCACACAGTAATCCTGCACTAATCAGCAAGCAGTAATGTAGCTGTGCTAATTGATTAGCACAGAATCACTCACTCTCCACTCCCAGACATGCTCCCTCTATGCAAAAATAAAAAACATTTTTAGTGCACCAATTTAGCATTTACTGCAAGATGCTTAAGCTAGTCCTACAATATGCCATTTTAAGCTGTGGTAAATGCACGCAAGCATTTATCACAGTTTAGTAAAAGGATCCCTTAATGAACTAATACAGAAATGATCAAAATCAGCTATTACAGTTACTTTATTTGATATACCACAATTATTTTATTTTATTTTTTTTTGCAATTGTTTATTTATGACAAGAAAAAACAGCACAGCAAAACATCAGGAAAATCCAACAACAGTACAATTATTAACAGTAATGTTAAGCCAAAAAGGTTTACAACAATAAAAACAAGGGTAACATTTCAGAAAAATCAGTAGATATCCGAGCAATTCACAGGCTTGATCTGTTGATAACTATTCTGGATCCTTTTAATCCAAGGGTGCTCAATGTCAGTCTTTGAGGTCAGCAACCCAGTTGGGCTTTCAGGACTCCCCAAAGAACATGCATGAGAAATTTTTGCATGCACTGCCTCCATTGTACTCAGACAGGTCTCATGCATATTTATTGGGGGAAATCCTGAAAACTAGGTTTCAGACCTCGAGGACCAAATGAGCACTCCTGCCTTAATCTCTGGCTGCTATTTCCACACGTGTCCCCTATTTCTATATTCTAGTGTGTCCATTTTAACATAAGAACAAAAGAACATAAGAAATGCCTCTGCTGGGTCAGACCCTAGGTCCATCGTGCCCAGCAGTCCGCTCACGCGGTGGCCCAGCAGGTCCAGGACCTGTGCAGTAATCTATCTATACCCCTCTATCCTCTTTTCCAGTAGGAATTTGTCTAATCCTTTCTTGAACCCCAGTACCGTACTCTGCCCAATCACGTCCTCTGGAAGCGCATTCCAGGTGTCCACCACACGTTAGGTAAAAAAGAACTTCCTAGTATTTGTTTTGAATCTGTCTCCTATCAACTTTTCCGAGTGCCCTCTTGTTCTTTTATTATTCGAAAGTTTGAAGAATCTGTCCCTCTCTACTCTCTCTATGCCCTTCATGATCTTATAAGTCTCTATCATATCCCCTCTAAGTCTCCTCTTCTCCAGGGAAAAGAGACCCAGCTTCTCCAATCTCTCAGCATATGACAGGTTTTCCATCCCTTTTATCAGACGCGTCGCTCTCCTCTGAACCCTCTCGACTAACGCCATATCCTTCTTAAGGTACGGCGACCAATATTGGACGCAGTACTCCAAATGCGGGCGCACCATTGCCCGATACAACGGCAGGATAACCTCTTTTGTTCTGGCTGTAATACCCTTTTTGATTATACCAAGCATTCTATTCGCTCTCTTAGCGGCCGCTGCACACTGTGCCGTCGGCTTCATTGTCATGTCCACCAATACCCCCAAGTCCCTTTCCTGGGTACTCTTATTCAATAATATCCCTCCCATTGTATAGTTGTACCTCGAGTTTCTGCTCCCCACATGTAATACCTTACATTTCTCAACGTTGAACTTCATCTGCCATCTCGTCGCCCAATCTTCTAGTTTGTTCAAGTCCCTTTGCAATTCTTCACATTCCTCTGTAGTCCGAGCTCCATTAAATAGTTTAGTGTCGTCCGCAAATTTTATTATCTCGCACTTCGTCCCTCTTTCTAGATCATTTATGAAGATATTAAATAGTAGCGGCCCGAGCACCGAGCCCTGCGGGACACCACTTGTGACCCTCCTCCAGTCGGAGTAGTGGCCCTTCACTCCTACCCTTTGTTTTCTACCCTCCAACCAGTTTCTGATCCATCTATGTACGTCTCCTTCCACCCCATGGTTCTTTAGTTTCCGGAGTAGGCGTTCATGGGGCACCTTGTCAAAGGCTTTTTGGAAATCTAGATATATGATGTCAATGGGGTCTCCTTTGTCCATCTGTTTGTTAATCCCTTCAAAGAAGTGCAATAAGTTTGTTTGGCACGATCGTCCCTTGCAGAAACCATGCTGGCTGGCTATCAGAAGTTCGTGCTTTTCAAAATGTTGATCAATGCTTTCTTTTATCAGTGCTTCTGCCATTTTCCCAGGAACTGAAGTCAGGCTCACTGGCCTGTAGTTTCCCGGATCACCTCTTGATCCCTTTTTAAAGATGGGCGTAACGTTGGCTATCTTCCAATCCTCCGGGATCTCGCCTGTTTTCAGGGATAAGTTGCAAATTTGCTGCAGTAGTTCCGCTATCTCCTCCTTTAATTCCTTCAGAACCCTTGGATGTATGCCATCCGGAACCGGGGATTTGTCAGTTTTTAGTTTTTCTATCTATGAGCTTAACCTCCGTTCCGGGGAAGATGGTCGAATCAATGATCAGGGAGGGTATCAATGAGCATATAGAAAAAAATAATCTGATGAGATCGAGCCAGCATGGTTTCTGTAAAGGCCGATCATGCCAGACAAATCTACTGCATTTCTTTGAGGGGTAAGTAAGCAATTGGACCAAGGTGACCCAGTAGACATTATATATCTAGATTTCCAAAAAGCCTTTGACAAGGTGCCCCATGAACGCTTACTGAAGAAACTGTGGAGTCACGGGGTGGAAGGGGACGTGTACAGATGGATCAAAAATTGGCTGGCGGACAGGAAACAGAGGGTAGGAGTAAAGGGGCACTACTCTGACTGGATAGGGGTCACAAGTGGTGTTCCGCAAGGGTCAGTGCTGGGACCATTGCTGTTCAATATATTTATTAATGATCTAGAAACGGGGACAAAGTGCGAAGTTATCAAGTTCGCGGATGACACAAAACTTTCCAGCAGGGCCAGAACTGTTGAGGAATGCAAAGAATTGCAAAGCGACCTGAACAAACTGAGTGAGTGGGCAAAAAAATGGCAGATGAGCTTCAATGTGGAGAAATGTAAGGTCTTGCACATAGGGAAGGGGAACTCCATGTACAGCTATACGATGGGAGGGAGGGTACTCGGGGAAGGCAGCCAAGAAAAAGATCTGGGGGTATTGGTAGATAACACAATGAAGCCGGCGGCACAATGTGCAGCGGCCTCAAAAAAAGCGAACAGAATGTTGGGCATTATCAAAAAAGGTATCACTACCAGAACAAAAGAAGTTATCCTGCCACTGTATCGAGCAATGGTGCGCCCACATCTGGAATACTGCGTCCAATACTGGTCGCCATACCTCAAGAAGGACATGGCAATACTCGAAAGGGTCCAGAGGAGGGCAACGAGGATGATAAAGGGTATGGAGAACCTTTCATATGCCGAACGGTTAGACAGGCTGGGGCTCTTTACCCTGGAGAAGCGGAGACTGAGAGGGGACATGATAGAAACTTATAAAATCATGAAAGGCATAGAGAAGGTGGAGAGGGACAGATTCTTTAGACTAGCAGGGACAACTAAAACAAGAGGTCATTCAGAAAAACTGAGAGGAGACAGATTCATAACGAATGCAAGGAGGTTCTTCTTCACTCAGAGGGTGGTGGACACCTGGAACGCGCTTCCCGGAGAGGTAATAGGACAGAGTACAATTCTGGGGTTCAAAAAGGGACTGGATGACTTCCTGGAAGCGAAGGGGATAACAGGGTACAGATAGAGGTTTACCGTACAGGACATTGAGCGAATAGGGTATGGATATTTTAGGTTAGGTAGGGAACACTTTCAGGTCATGGACCTGGGGGGGCCGCCGCGGGAGCGGACTGCCGGGCACGATGGACCCCTGGTCTGACCCGGCAGAGGCAACGCTTATGTTCTTATGTTATGTTCTATCTGCCTGCGAACATCCTCAATGCTCACTTCTATGAATGTTAATTTTTCTGCTTGACTTCCGTTGAAGAATTGCTCAGGTTCCGGCATGTTGGACGTGTTTTCATTAGTAAATACAGACGAGAAGAACATTTTCATGCTTAGCATGCAAAATTGTATGCACAGGTTATAGAATATTGCCAATTATGCATGTATCTTAATGGTAAAATAAGGAGCTAATTGGTGTTAATCGCTAGTTATAATTTGAAGTAACGTGCTGATCTGCACTAATTTGCAGTAACGTGCTAAGTGCATTTATTAAGTACTCTAACACCTTACCAGATATCGCCCACAAAAACTCGCCACCCCCCAAAAAAAGTTTGCCGCCACACCCCATGGAACCCCAACCTGAAAGCTCACCCCCCCCAGACCTCCCAAACCCCTACTGGGGGGGGTAGTAGGGTGTCGGCAAGAGGGATTGGACATCTCTTCTGCTGCCAATCATTGGGGAGGGTTTGGGGGATTGCGGCAGGAGAGATTGGGCATATCTCCTGCTGGGGAATATTGGGGAGGGGGGTGTTTAGGGCAGGAGGGGCTGGCCATCCCTCCTGCTGCAATCGTTGCGGGGAAGGGACAGTTCTACGATTCTCTAGCCGGCGCTTATGAGAGACTCCGGTTAGAGAATCGTGCTTTTAGGCACACTGGTCCCTCCCATACCTGAAAGGTCTTCTTTTGGGCGTTTGGGATGGGACTTGGACAATTTTTTTTTTTTTAAGAATAGATCTTAAAGGTAGACATAGTGGCAGTCTGGACGATTAATCTCCTGAACGTACAGGTAGGCCATTCTCAACCCCCCCCCCCCCCCCCCCCCAAATTTTGGACTTTTTTTTTTTCAAGAATGGACATTTCCCTGCTGCCTACTTTTGTGTGCCTAGGACCTTAGGCCAAAAGGGGACTTAGAAGCAGGTACTTGAGCATTTTCTCTATCTGTCCTGATGGGCTCACAGTCTATCTAATGTACCTGGGGCAAAGGGGGATTAAGTGACTTGCAGAAATTTCAAAACCAAAAAAAATTCCCTTACAGTAAAAGCACAGAAATCATAAACTCTTATAACAAGACTGCTGTACGCTTAGCATTAGAACAGAAGCTAAGAGTGATGCTTATAATCAGAGGAAAAGCCTTACAACCCCATTAGAGAGGAAACCCTCACCTATTTTGAGAGGGTAAATAACTTTATTGGCAGAAAAACCTCCAAAAGCAGTTACCACCTTTACAGTCTTTACAATGTTGTGTCAGCTAATCTTTCAAAACCAACATTCAATCAAATCTTAATAGTTTTATGTATTGTGTCAACTTATCTTTTCAGGTGTGTAGAGCAAGCAGACAGTCCCTTAAGCCAATGATGGCCAACCGTTTCACCTCACAGCTGCTTCAGGGCCTTAACAGGACAAGACTTCTTGCTGGCACTCACATCGTGGCAAGCCCTGAGCACCAATGCGAGTGCCGGCAAGAAGTCTTGTCCCATTAAGGCACTGAAGCTGCTGCGAGGCGAAATGGATGGTCTTTGTCGGCTTAGAGGACTGTATGCTTACTCTACACACCTGAAAAGATAAGTTGGCACAATATATAAATCTGTTAAGATTTCATTGAATATTGGTTTTGAAAGGTTAGCTTACACAACATTGTTAAGACTGTAAAAGTGGTCACTGCTTTCGGAGGTTTTTTCCTGCCAATTAAGTTATTAACAGGCTTTTCCTATGATTATAAGCATCAGTCTTAGGATTAAGTGACTTGCCCAGGTTTACGGTACTAGGAGCAGAATAGGTTTTGAACCCACAACCTCAGGGTGTTGAGGCTATAGCTGTAACCACTGTGCCACACATCCCACATTACAAATTAATGCTTGGATGTATTGGTGGATGGATTTGGGAGGTAATAACATTATCTGCCTCATGAGGAGAGGGATCTTTAGTTGCCCATACTCCCTGCCAGGATCCGTGGAGTGAAAGGGATATCCCATGTTGCATTAAATGGGGCTGTTGCTTGAAGCACAGAGGTATATACCTCTGTTAAGTAGCAGAGGGGAGAAGGGGGGAGAGAGAGAGAGAGAGAAAGCC
The DNA here is from genome assembly GCF_902459505.1 of Geotrypetes seraphini. Classification (NCBI taxonomy): domain Eukaryota; kingdom Metazoa; phylum Chordata; class Amphibia; order Gymnophiona; family Dermophiidae; genus Geotrypetes; species Geotrypetes seraphini. The sequence goes on along the minus strand of NC_047092.1, from coordinate 138,245,073 downwards.
TCATGAGTGCAAGAAAGTCACCTCTTGGTCTGGATGTGGGTGAAGAGAACCATATCTTGGGAGAAGGATGGACAGGGAGGTCTGCTCCTGTGTTTAGTCCAGCAGCTGCAGAAAACCCAGCAGGACATCTGCTGGAAAGGGTTAGGGCAGACTGCAGCCCCAGGTTGTTTTGACTAGTACAATGGGGTATTGTTGTTACTGAACCAAAGAGTCCAGTGGCCTGCAAATGTGAGAAAGTTAAGAATCAGAAGTGGACTGTAAAGTTTGACCTGTAGGATTCTGTAACTGATGTCCAATTTCATCATTAAGATCGTATAACGGTTATGGAACAGTCCAGTTTTTCTTCTCTTTATAAAGTTCAAGCATTTTTATACAAAAGTTCCTGGAGTGTGTGGATTCCTTGGAGTGGAGTAGACTGTGAATGTTAAAAGGTGGTGACAACTCCCCCAGTCTATTGGGATTTAATCTAGTGACTGGTCACCAAACAGGTGTCTGACCCAAAGAGCTTAGCCAGCATCCAGGACTGTGTGAGGGGGACCAGGGTTACACAAAATTCACTTTCTGCCAGTCACATGTCTGACTTTCAGTTTCCCTTCATCACTTTCTCATACCTCCAGTCTCTATTTTCAAATTCCTCTCTAACCAATAGCTCCTCCTATGTTGATTATACCAGCGGTGGAAAGGAATAAGTGACAGCACCTGAGACTATGTCCTCTGCCACTTAGGCCACTACTATTGCTTCAGTCTACATGGAGCATGAGTACTGTAGTGCAGTATACTTCAAAGAAGCACATAACAGAGAAGTTGGGGGGCCTCAGACAGCAGAGAAGGTAGAACACTGCTACGTATCTCTACATACTCTATCCAATCAGCATGGAAGACAGACTAGGAATGCCAGACATCCGTATTTTCCCCAGACATGTCCTCTTTTTAGAGGACATGTCCGGGCATCCGGACGACTTTTCAGAACCTGGCACTTTGTCCGGGTTTTAAAAATCTTCCACCACCTTGGGAGGGCCTCTGCAAATGCTCAGATGCAACACGGTGACATCATGCGCATGCGTGCGACATTATCACGTTGCATCCGTGCATATGCAGAAGCCCTCCTGACGCGGTCTCAAGGACAAGAACATGTTGAGGGGGTGGGGCTGGGGTAGAATGGGGCGTGACTTGGGGGTGTAACAGGGCAGGGCTGGTAGAGCTAGGCGGGCCTGGGGGGCGGGGCAATGGGTCCAGATTTTACAGGAGTAAAATCTGGTAACTCTAAGAAAGACAGATCAGCTACTTGGGTTTTGCGAGTGGGGATTACGGTACATGTAAAACTACAACATAAACATTTAATATACTGTCTTCTACCTCAGCTTGATTGTAAAACAGACATAAATGGCATCATTATTAATATGATTTTTTTGTAAAAATTTTATTATTTTATAAACTACAGTGTATTACATTTGTTACTGACTGAACCAACAGATAAAATGATCTAAATGGGTATTATAAGAGCATCACATTGTAACAAAATGCAATAGCCACCTGTAACAAAATTCTCAGTTTTCTCCTCACTCTGAACGTTAAAAGTTGTAAATTTAAAAATTTCAATAAAATTAAAACAAATGTACTGCCAGCCAGTTTTCTAACCCATTTGATCCATGATTCCATGGGAAACTGCTAAATTCTTTGATAAAATACATGAAAAGATGGCTCATCCAGAGCATTACTTCGCCAAAAGTGTAACATTCTCAATGGTTGATGAATGCGTAGTGAAGCAGCCATGATATATTTTTTTCATTTTAAGAGAATTGTCTAACATAACTCCTAATGTCTTAAGAGCTGTTTCAAAATGAATTTCAACATCTCTAAAAGTAATTGAGATTGGAAAATTTGGAAGGTTATAACTGCTTAACAACATAATTTGAGTTTTTTCCACATTTAATTTCAACCTATTAAACTGAAGCCACTGGCATATCACGTCTAGACATACACAAAAAGTCAAGTGTTTCTTAGTAAGATTTCTTAATTCTAAAGATAAATTGTATGTCATCTGCATAAATTCTGTACTCTAGTCCCAAACTGTTCAGTAGAACACACAGAGGTTTCAAAAAAAATGTTAAACAGAGTTGCAGAAAAGGCCGAGCCCTGAGGGACCCCATAACTCATTATCATGCATTTAGATTTATTCATCCCATTGAATACTAAAAATTGACATGTTCAAAAAGGATTCAAACCATTCATACTCTGAAAGTAACAATTTCAACAAGAAATTTAAGTACTTCATTACTTACATATTACTAATAAATATTTAATTTATCTTAAGCTAATGTACAGTGGTGCCTCACACAACGAACTTAATCCGTTCCAGGAGCAAGTTTGTTATGTGAAACGTTCGTTGTGTGAAACGCGTTTTCCCATAAGAATACATTTAAAACACAATAATTCGTTCTGCAGCCCTGTTTTCCCATAAGAATACATTTAAAACACAATAATTCGTTCTGCAGCCCTACATTTCCCTCCCTCCACCTCACCTTGTATGCGGAGTCTGCCGGCCCTCTCCCTCACCCAGCCGCACGCTTCCAGAAAGCTGTGCACGCGCAGCTGCTGGAGTTGGTCAATGTTCTACTCTCCTGCAACTTCCGGTTTCCGGTTGCGTCAGAGGAGAAGATTGAGCAACAGAGCATGCGCGCGTGCGCTGCTCCCTGAAAGCGTGCGGCTGGCCGAGAAAGAGGGCCGGAGAACTCGGCATCCAGGGTAAGGTGGAGGGAGATGATGGAACAGTATTTCATGGTACAGTATTACTATTTGTTAAAAAGGAAATAATCTTTTGATGTTTTCTGGATTTTTTTTCGTTAGCTTAAACATGGCTTAACTTGCTGTAAATGGGTCAGGTCTCGTAAGATAGGACCAGAGAATTGGGTCTGGGTAAAACCAGGATTTGCAGGATCTCCAGGATCCTCATGGACTTGTATTGAGATCCTGGTAATATTGCAGGATTTCACGAATTTTCCAGGACCCTGGTCCACCTTAACAGCAGACCTCCTCTTTTTTTGATTGCCACAGCTGCTGCTCTGCATTTACTGGAGTCCCCTACACGCCGTCTTCTCCTTCTCTGCATGGGTGCTGCTGTTCCCGGCTTCGGCGAGAGTAGTTCCGCCCCCCCCCCCCCCGGGCCCCTCGGGCGACTTCGTTGTGTGAAACGAAGTTCGTTGTGGGGAGCACGACAAAAAGTTCGTTGTGCGCAGCGTTCGCTGTGCGAGGCGTCCGTTATGCGAGGCACCACTGTATATTGATGTTACTGGGGGTTAACACCACAGTAGTTTAACTGTGCTATGACCAAATGGTATATATACAATGGATTTAAAGGCCAGTGCACCCAAAAACTGCTAGGGTTTTTTCATCAGGCATAGCTTAATAAAATAAAATAAAAACCATCATTCAACCTTAGTAATATGAGCTTCCAGGCAAAGTGCTAGAGCTCTCCCAAATGATGCAATATACAAAAAGTTTTATAATCAGTCAGAGGATTTCATTGCTCTTCAGTACTACATCATCAATAAACTGACTAGTGAACCTGATAATTGAGTTTGTAATTGGTCTATGAGCAGATTTATGGTAGGTGAACAACAATGTGAACACATGCCGGTTAGGAAGCCACTAGAAAAGAAATGCAAAATGCAAATGGAATGGATTAGTGTTGCCCATTGTTAATTTGAATAAAGGCTCAGAAATTCTACTAAATAAGCTAAATATCAACATTCAGAGTAAGGAAGCAAAACTTAAGAACATAAGAATTGCCGCTGCTGATAAGATCAGTGGTCCATCGTGCCCAGCAGTCCGCTCACGCGACGGCCCTCTGGTCAAAGACCAGCGCCCTGAGACTAGCCCTACCTGCGTACGTTCCGGTTCAGCAGGAACTTGTCTAACTTTGTCTTGAATCTCTGGAGGGTGTTTTCCCCTATGACAGACTCCGGAAGAGCGTTCCAGCGTTCCAGTTTTCTACCACTCTCTGGGTGAAGAAGAACTTCTTTACGTTTGTATGGAATCTATTCCCTTTCAATTTTAGAGAGTGTCCTCTCTCTCGTTCTACCTACCTTGGAGAGGGTGAACAACCTGTTCTTATCTACTAAGTCTATTTCCTTCAGTACCTTGAATGTTTTGATCATGTCCCCTCTCAGTCTCCTCTGTTCGAGGGAGAAAAGGCCCAGTTTCTCTAATCTTTCAATGTACGGCAACTCCTCCAGCCTCTTAACCATTTTAGTCTCTCTTCTTTTGAGTAATACCGTGTCCTTCTTCATGTACGGCGACCAGTGCTGGATGCAGTACTCCAGGTGAGGGCGCACCATGGCCCAGTACAGTGGCATGATAACCTTTTCCTATCTGTTCGTGATCCCTTCTTTATCATTCCTAGCATTCTGTTCACCCTTTTCGCCGCCGCTGCACATTGCACGGACGGCTTCAACTTGTCGATCAGAACTCCCAAGTCTCTTTCTTGGGAGGTCTCTCCAAGTACCACCCTAGACATCACTTTACACTTATCCACGTTGAACCTCATTTGCCATGTCGATGCCCATTTCTCGAGCTTGATTATGTCATGTTGCAGATCTTCGCAATCCCCCCTGTGTCTTCACTACTCTGAATAACTTTGTATCATCCGCAAATTTAATTACCTCACTGAGTGTATACATTTAGGGATGATTCAATAAATTTTCCCTAAAAACTCGGTGCAGATTACTGCAGCACTAAGCACTAGATACACTGTATAGAATCACGCTTAGCACCGGTTAAGTGGTGTTAGGCGTCACTATGCATACTAACTTTTAAGTGTACCCTATTTATACCCACAATCTGTCTGCAACCATGACCACTTTTGCATACCACTTTGTGCTGCTGCTGCTACAATTACTATTATTGCTACTATTTAACATTTCTGTAGCACTGATAGACATTTAAGAGATGGTCCATGCTCAGTAGAGCTTATAATCTAAATTAACAGACAACAGAACAACCACGTCCAACATAACTCCCTCTCATCTCTCTCTTCCTCATGCATCTCTACCTCACTCCTCTCCTACCACCATGTCCAATTATTCTCTCTCCCTCCCTATACCCAACAATTCTCTTTCTTCATCTTCCCATGTGCACCATTCTCTCTTTCCCTCTCTCAGACACCCAATTCTCCCTTTCTATTCCCTCCCTCATCTTAGCATCTCTTTCCCTCACTCCTTCCATTCTTCCATCCTATGGCTCATGCTCCCTCCCTCCTTTCCTCCATTATGTATCCCAAGATCATGCCCCCTCCCTCCTTCTTTCCATCCATCATTTGTCCAAAGTTTGTGCCCCCTCCCTCCTGAGTCTCAACACACTCCTCTCCCTCCCTCCCTTCTGTACCTCAAGTAAGTGCCTTCCTCTGGCAGGTGTTTACCTTCTGACCGGCTCACTCATACTTCCTGCCGCAGTCATTCCTCTGCACAAAGCCGCGGTCGGCATCTCTTACACGCGTCCCGCAGCTGAGTCAGAAGCCTTCCCTCTGACGTGGGAGGAGCTCCAATGTCAGAAGGAAGACTTCTGGCTCAGCTGCAGGACATGCATAGGAGCTGCCACCCGTGGCTTTGTGCAGAGAAGCTACTTTGGCAGGAAGAAGGAGGGAGCCAGCCAGAAGGTAAACATCCGCCAGAGGAAGGCATGTACTTGAGGCAAAGAATGGAGGGAGAGAGAGGGGCGCATTAGGATTCAAGAGGGAGAGGGGTGTGTTGGGACACCAAAGGCAGAACAGAACCCCCATTTGTAAGTACGAGTTTGACGTAAGTCGGATGTAAAACAGGGACTGCCTGTACTAAGAAAATACAAAAGGAGCTCTCAAGAACAAAGAAATGTAGGTGATGGAAGACACTGCCTATCAAAAATAATTTTCCAAGTATGTTTCTTCTCCCTTATGAAGCAAAAGTTTAAGAAAGGTCATGACTGTGGTGTTGAAATATCTCAAATGCTTGTATGAAAATTGTGACAGTGCAATTATCTATCCTCACTGCAATTAACAGAACAAGAAAACACACTTCAAGATACAGATGGCAAAGGTTTTCTCACCTTTTGTGTTTATGAGGAAGAATGTTATCTCATCAACCTCCCCTAGGAGCGTAGGAGCTGTTACTGCCGTGGCTGGCACTAAAAACACGCTACCGTTTTGTAAAAAGCAGGGCGGGGGAGCAATCTTTAGGGCCTCCTCTAAGAAAAATATTTCTCCAAGGGCACAGAATGAAAAAGTCACTTAGAGTTGTAGAATATTTTTCTTTAGAAAACCATCTGGGATACATCTATGATTTCCTTAAGAGACAGATATAATAATACTTTCTGAAGGACAAAATCATCAAATGATATAATCATTGGCTTATATTTTCAGTGCTGTACCAGAAAGGTAAAATTCTATGGGTGTCAGCTTAGTATCCAGAATTTAGGTAGAACATAAGGGCTTAGTACTGTAAGGCCTGGATAGCTTAGGACAGGGGTGGGCAACTCCAGTCCTCGAGGGCCGCAATCCAGTCGGGTTTTCAGGATTTCCCCAATGAATATGCATTGAAAGCAGTGTATGCAAATAGATCTCATACATATTCATTGGGGAAATCCTGAAAACCCGACTGGATTGCAGCCCTTGAGGACCAGAGTTGCCAATCCCTGGCTTAGGAGGTTGACTGTCCTAATCTATGTACTAGCAACAGAACACCTAGTTAACATCAAGATTATATTTGGCTTCCTATTGCTCTACCACCACATGCACCACATGACAAACTGGATAAAAGTGGGGGGGGGGTGTATCAAGGTAAAGTGCTGGTCAGGGGGGATGTGGACCGAGGTGGATTGCCGATCGATGGGTGGGGGGGGGGCATTGCTCCCTCACCCCATGTGCCACATGCTATGAAAATAAAAGTTTAACTGTTTAAGTAGCAATGCTTAAACTAGCCATTAGGTGGCTGTGAATTTTGACGTGTAAGAACGCATGTTGGGGGAGGGCCACACTGAACTTGTCCCGTGATGACAGAGCCGCGCTTAATTGGTGGCTCTTAACTGGTAACGATGGAAGGGCTGCACTGCACTGGCGGCTCTGAAAGGGCCACGCTGAATTGTCCTAGATCCACAGAAGGTGTGGTAAATGCTCCCACTTTAATTTTTGCAGATAAAAGAACTAATGTGAACATTAATGCATGACCAATAAAGTTTGGTTTTTTAAAAAAATCTGGTTTTAATGTGAAGGAAAGTCCCATGTTAGAATGTATTAAGCCCAGATTTTAGTAAAAAGGGCCCCTAACAGACATACAGAATAAAAGACAGAGACAAGAGAAACATTTTGCCACTAGAGCATAACTTCCCCTCAAAGACCTGCAGCTACCAGCTCTTGATCTATTTCTGTTTCTCTTATCACATCTGTAAAGCCAAACACGAATGCAGATGGACATTACTTTTTGTGCAATGTGTCTAAACCCCACCCCGGCAGTTGTTTTTAATCTTGTTACAACACCAGAGTGTTGTAATATTATGGCTCCTTAAGGGCAAGCAGGTAATTCCCTCTCGAACTACTGTAACAGCACCAGTAGATTCATAGCTAGCAGGCATGCAATCAGATCCCTCGAGAGATTGGGCTGTGGTTTCTGTAGATGAGTCTCTGAGGAGGTGCTGCTTAGTAATACCATTGTTGCTAACATTTCTACCATGGCAACAGCAGATATGCACCCAGCCTGGAAGTCTGCCAAGGAACCATCACTGCTATTATACCACCAAACTAGCCCCCCTCCTTTACAAAGCCACGCTAGCTGCGGCAGTAAGAACTCCGACGCTCATAGAATTCCTATGAGCGTCTGAGTTCTTACCGCCGCAGCCGGCGCTAAAAACACTAGCGCGGCTTTGTAAAGAAGGGCCTATATGAAATGAACTTAAGACAATATTCTATATGATGCATTTTCAGAAGCCAAACTCACAAAATTTAGCACCTGGGAGTAAAACACTAATTCCTTAAACACACACAGATCTGTTCTGTGTTTGTCAATTACTGTGAGAATGCTGATAAGTGTTTTCATGGTAAAATCTTCTTATACTGTCCAAGTGCAGAATTTAAATAAGAATATAAGAATTGCCGCGGCTAGGTCAGACCAGTGGTCCATCGTGCCCAGCAGTCCGCTCACGCAGCGGCCCTTAGGTCAAAGACCAGTGCCCTAACTGAGATTAATAATAATAATAACATATATACCGCAATACCGTTAAGTTCTATGCGGTTTACAAAAGATTAGTGGGATACAAGTTGAGTTGACGTACAAGTTGAATTAACTTAAGGGATGTGGGGAACAAATGGGAGAAAGGGCAAGAGAGGGGAAAGAGGGAAGTGGGTCAGCTGTCTAGGTCTTTCGGGAATAGGTGGGTTTTGAGGCGTTTCCTGAATATCTCATAAGTGGTGGGCAATAGGAGTTGTTCTAGGTCTTTACCCCATAGAGCAGCCTGATGTGAGAGAAGATGCTCATGGTGTTTTTTAAGTTTGCATCCTCTAACCGGGGGAGAAACGAAGTGCGAGTGGGAGCTTCTCTTGTGTTTGTTGGCTGAGAAGGAGAATAGGTCAGTGATGTATTTAGGGGTTAGACCGTAGAAAACTTTAAAACAGAGGCAGGTGAATTTAAACTTTACACGAGCTTCCATCGGCAACCAGTGTAGCTGTTTGAAGTATGGCGTCACGTGATCGAACTTCTTTAGACCGAAGATTAGTCTGACCGCAGTGTTTTGCACTAGTTGCAATCGTCGCATATTCTTTTGAGGGATTGATAAGTAGACGATGTTACAGTAGTCAAGTTGACTTAATACGAGGGATTGTACCAAGATTCTGAAGACAGAGTTATCAAAGTATGCTTTAATGGATTTAAGTTTCCAGAGGGTGAAAAAACTCTTTTTGATTATGGAGTCCACCTGATCTTTCATGGTGAGGCATTGGTCCAGAGTTACACCCAGTATTTTAATGGTGGGCTGTATGGGGTAGTTATGTTTGTTGATGTCTAGTGGGGTTTTGGTGTCAAGAGGGTGCGGTGAAGCGACAAAGAATTTTGTTTTCTCAGTATTGAGCTTGAGTTTGAAGTTTGTCGTCCAATGTTCCATCAAGTTTATGGCTTCTGATGCTTTTGGAATTGTTTCCGAGATAGAGTTGGCAAATGGGATAATAATTGTGAAGTCATCAGCGTAACTGAATAATTTTATCCCCAGCTGGGTTAATTGAATGCTCAGTGAGGTCATGTAGATATTGAAAAGCAGAGGGGATAGTGGGGACCCTTGCGGAACGCCGGATGGGTTGCTCCAGGTGTTGGAGAGATCATTGTTGAAGCGAACCTGATAGGTTCGGGACGAAAGGAAACCATGAAACCAGTTTAGCACTTCGCCTCTGATGCCAATAGCGTCTACACACTGTAGCAAATTTGCATGGTCTACAAGGTCAAAGGCAGAGCTCATGTCGAATTGCATGATCAGGGCACTGAGACCATTGCTTAAAAGTAGGTGCAAGTAATCTAATATGGCCGCAATTACCGTTTCTGTGCTGAAAAGCAGTCTAAAGCCGGATTGAGTCTCATGCAGGAGTGAGAACTGGTCAAGATATTCCATTAATTGGGAGTGTACCAGCCCCTCCATGATCTTTACAAAGATTAGCCTTACCTGCGTGCATTCTGGTTCAGCAGGAACTTGTCTAACTTTGTCTTGAATCCCTGAAGGGTGTTTTCCCCTAGAACAGCCTCCGGAAGAGCATTCCAGTTTTCCACCAATCTCTGGATGAAGAACAGCTTCCTTACGTTTGTACGAAATCTATCCCCTTTCAACTTTAGAGAGTGCCCTCTCGCTCTCCCTACCTTGGAGAGGATGAACAACCTGTCTTTATCTACTAAGTCTATTCCTTTCATTAGGGTTATTATGCTTCAGGATTAACATTTAATAAAGAATATCATAAAAATTACATGACCTGTTTCACTAAGGTATAAAAATACAATTATGCATCGTCTTTGGAATGAAGACAAAAAAGTGGAAATGCTAAAATTGTTCCCCAGGTGTTTCAAATGCATTATAAAAGAAATAAATAGGGCTTTCACGTTTTATGAAATTAATGTGGACTAGGAGGTCTAAGTATTTTGAATGGTTTGTTTTCCATTATTAAGGGAAAATTATAACTTATTTCCATGGCTTTCACTCCCAGTTTTCAAGGACCACCACCAACTCAGGTTTTCACAAGTTAAGTGTTTGTTATAATTAGCAATATCTGGATGGTAGTGCCTGTACTGATTTTAAATAAACTTGACCACTTCAATGATTTGTATCCCAGTTTCCATGTGATATGGTTAAAGTGATTGCAGCTGCCACAGACAACTAACTGCATGCCTTACAGTATAAAAAAAAGTTCTGATCATATTATATTCCCCCCCCCCCACCATGCTTTGTGGAACTTTACAATAATTTTTAGATACCTGCATCAACCAAATTGGTAGTCTGGGAGGTACTACATTTCAAACTGTCAAGCTTATTTGGTTTGGCTTTCCCCTTTTTGTATTCTACAATATAGAATGTAGTTAATTTGAAGGTTTGTTTGGAATTGAACTATTTGATATTCTGCATAGAGTTAAAAGTTTAACTATTCAGATGAGCCTCTGAATAATCTATACATGATGAAATTTGGGAGTAGATTTTGTATCAGATCAGTCAACTTTCTAGACACCATAGTTACCATCAGCAATGGATATATACAAGCATCTATATAAGAACATAAGAGTTGCCGCTGCAGGGTCAGACCAGTGGTCCATCATGCCCAGCAGTCCGCTCATGTGGCGGCCCTTTTGGTCAAAGACCACCGCCCTGAGACTAGCCCTACCTGCGTACGTCCTTCTTCAGTAAGAACTTGTCTAACATAGTCTTGAATCCCTGGAGGGTGTTTTCCCCTATGACAGACTCCGAGAGAGCGTTCCAGTTTTCTACCACTCTCTGGGTGAAGAAGAACTTCCTTACGTTTGTACGGAATCTATCCCCTTTCAACTTTAGAGAGTGCCCTCTTGTTCTCCCTACCTTGGAGAGTGTGAACAACCTGTCCTTATCTATTAAGTCTATTCCCTTCAGTACCTTGAATGTTTCGACCATGTCTCCTCTCCATCTCCTATGTTTGAGGGAGAAGAGGCCTTGTTTCTCTAATCTTTCGCTGTACAGCAGCTCCTCCAACCCCTTAACCATTTTAGTCGTTCTTCTCTGGACCCTTACATACAGATGCAGCTACTTCTACAATTCCAGCTTCTACCCCTCACATACAACCCCCCCCCCCCAAAAAAAACATTATAGACTGCCAAGCCACACAATACCAAGATCTGCTGTGACCGAAGAGACAGACTTAAACACCTCAAACCCTGAGTGAATCCTTCAAACAAAAAGGATACAATTCCAAAGTAATATCCAAGAATATTGCATCCCCCCCCCCCTTGAAATACCCAGAGAGATCCTAGTGCAGTACAAATTACAAGAAAACAACAGAGAGAATCCCCCTAGTAGTGACATATAACCAGAGCTGAAAAATCTGAGAAAAATTATAAAAGATCTACAACCACTACTCCAGGAGGATGAATTACTAAACAAAATATTCCCAGGTCCACCTATACTGGCCTCCCAACATCCACCATGTTGTGTAAGGACTTGAACACAAGTACTAAGCCTTATGAACTTGGGCAAATCAGTTAACCCTCCATTGTCTCAGGTACAAACTTAGGGGGGGGGGGTCTTTTACTAAAGATTAGGGCATGTTATCTGCCACAGGGCCCATTTTTTCCCACTGGCCCTGCTGTAGATGGAATGGGCTAATCTTTAGTAAAAGGCCTACTTAGATTGCGAGTCCCCTGGGAACAGGGAAATACCTAGTGTACCTAAATGTAACTAGCCTTGAGCTGCTACTGAAAAAGGTATGACCTAAATAAAAATAAGAAAAATGTTGATTAAAACACCCCAGAGTGGGTACATTTTTTTAAAAAATGAAACATTTACTTTTATTTTCAGCAATGAGTTAGATCCTTGATGGGTACAGCATCACACAGATTCTGTGGCTAATTGCCTAGGCAGGCAAATTGGTTCGGAATTTGGCCCGTACCATACCACTGTTGCCATGGGAACGGGTTATCTTTCCCCAGATCACATGTGTTCTGTTGGGTTTGCCACCAGGAGTTATGGTGTTATTCTTAGCCTTGTACACATAGGCACATCTCTTGCCCAGATAGAAGTCTGTTTTATTACGGGCATAGACCCCTTCAATTTTCAGCAAAGCAGTATGCTCTTGCTGGTTCTGGAGTCCACGCCAGTAGCCAGCAAAAATGTCCTTGGACCAGAGCCTTCCAAATATTTTGGTATGCTACTGTCTGATGCAAACGAGCCCGCCCCGACGTCCAAGATGGAGGAAAAGGAAGAGCACGGGGCATGCTGGGAGCATATTTTACTACATAGAGGGCAATTCTATACACAGATTCTAAGATTTACATGTGCATTACACATGTTAATGTTTAAAATACTAAACATATGCACATACATATCAATATGGCTCCTATGTGCTATTCTATAAATATGTTTATGTCTTGCATAGCACTTGTTTGCCAGGAAGGTGTTGTCAGCCTAGAGGCATATGCTTATAACATAGTTTCAAAGCGATTTACAAGTATAAAAAAAGGGGTAACAAAAAAATTTGCACATACCTTTACCAAGACAGACTTACAGACCACGAAGGGATACTGGGTAGAACTACATAATTTTAGAAAAAGGCAGCATTGAAGGATCACATAATGGGAGGGTGGAGCACAGGTGTGGCTCCCACTTATGCACATAGATTACATAATACTGCAAGTTACTTGTGGTGCTGCCACATTTAGGAACTCACACATCAATTTTATGGCCGATATAAGTGTATGCACCTAAATATTAAGTGTATCAATACTGAGTTACTTTAGTATTTTTTTTAAGGCAAGCTAAGCTCTTAGGTTTCATTGTGAAATAGGCTCTACCATGAAAGAATCACTCTCTTAAAGTATGTGCCTCCTTATAGAATTAACCCCAAAGCACTGCTAAATATTTTCTTATAGAACTTTGACGCACTGTCCCCATACACACTTGTGATTTTTTTTCCCTCTTTCCCACAAGCCCCTGGGTGAGTGGAATCCTCTTCCCCCACTTTTCTCCCACTAGCAACAGAAGAGAAGTACCGGTATTTCTTACCTGCATCTACCTTTTCCTCAGCTGGCTTCACTCTCAAGTTTGACTGCACAGGGCTGGTAGGTCTCAAAAGATAACGGAGTCCCGGATAATTCCTACCATTAAAGTGTTCCTGTGCTGCATAAGTTGAACTCAGGAATTTAATGTTATGGTGTGTGGGTGGATGAGATGGCTGCTCTGTTCTCCTGCCAGGTACTTCCACCGGCTGCAAACTGGTATCAGGGGCTGCATGGAGAACAAAGGATTAGGGTCAATGAAAAAGAGAAAAGGGCCCTGCCAGCAATTTCCTGATACTATTACCACAAATTATAAGGACTCAATATAAATTATCAGTGCTGGAGGGTATGTCCTGAAGAGCAATTGTGTGTGCCAGATAAAGCAAAAATCAATGAATTAAACTCAGCATTTTTCTACATGGGTGATACATCCAAGACATTACACTGTGAATTAGGACTGAGGATATTTTCAATTGATTAGCTCATTTCTTGTCTTTTTCAAGCAATAAAATACATTTCCAGCCTTCAATGTCTCAGGCTTAATTTCCTGACATCATTTTTCTCTTTCTTTTATAATATTTCTTGTTCTCTTTCTTTGGCGTCCTTCTCGGGGGGGTTTTCTGTTTCAGATTTGCCTCATTCTTTGACTCTTTCTACAGGGTATTTTCAATAATGCTTATCCCTTTCCTTTCTAATATGCCACTCTTCTTCCTCTATCTCTATTTTCTACTAATTCTTTTCTCATAAAAATGCTTCTCATCATGCTCTTTTCACCTTCTTGCAAAGCTCTTTGCTCTACCTGTCCTCTCTCTTCTCCCCCTAATCTGATGTATATGCATGTTTATCTATCCTCTTTCTGGATGCTTCTCCCCCTCACCTTAATCATCAATCTCATTGTATTCTTTTCTTCTTATTCCTCCAAAGGCCTCTCCTTTGCCCCCCCCCCTCCTTTTCTCTTGAGCACTGTCAACTCCCCCTTACTCCTGTACTCTTCTCTCCTATGGTCACTATTGCATTCATCCTCTTTCCTTCTGTTCTTACCGTCGCCCCAAAATAACATTTCCCTGTCACCATGCTCTTCTAATATGTGGCAAAAAGACTTCTTCAATGCATATGGCTTTCATAGGGAAGATAAGGAAGTGGGTCAGCTCACTTTTTCCCTACAATATCCTTTATGAGATGTGGTGGGAGAATGATTTAAGAGGGCTGAAGAACAGCCTTCAATCTACTGGAGGCTCTTAGAGGAAAGAATGAGATCACCCTCCAGTCCTCAGGTACTATGGCTGTTTCTGAATATGATCAGTTCCTGATGATTTGTTACTCTTTATCTTGTCTATTTGCTGTATTGCATCTTCTAAACTTATAATGGATTTGCTTTGGTTGTTCCAAATCATCAGCAATAGAGGCTTCTGGTTTGTGTATAAATCCAACATCCTCCTTAGTAAAGACTGAGTCAGGAACTCATTTTGTTCTTTGCTGTTTCCTAATACTCCCTAAGCATTCTTTTATCCCTTGTTTGTCTAGGAGTTCAATCAACTATCAAGGGCTTTTTGTTTCCAATACAATTGAAATGTTTTTAGCAGCAGCTTTTGCCTTTGAAGCAAGCTTCTGCTCAAAATATTTCCTGGCTAGTCTTTTAACATTTACTTTGACAGTGCTTGTGTTTGCCTCTATCTTCCTCACTTAGGTTCTATGAGCGTCGGGAGCTACAAAGAGCATTCAGCATGCTGGCCTATGTTAAAAACCACTTTTGCGGTTTTGTAAAAGGGGTGGTGAGTGAAGTTTGATTTTCTTCTAACATTATTTAGTGCATGAAATATATTTTATCTGAACTTTCAAATGTATGACCCTGACAAAATTGCAGAAGGAAATCCAGTTAGGCCCTTTACTGCTCCTCCTCTAGATGATTTTATGATTTCCTCTTAGGGGTTAAATCCCAAAAAAGAAACGAGAGTTACTGTTTGATACATAATTTACATATTTTATCCTGTCCTCTTGGGAATAGTGTGGATGCTTTTATTGATCATGCATTCTGTACCATGCAATATGCATCTTTTGATGAGGTGGTATCTTTACTGCAGGAAGGGAAGCTGCCTTTCATTTATTGCCTGTACACCAGACTTATTTTCATCTGTTGGGATTTAAGTTTGAGGGTGAGGTTTATTTTGATAAATATATGCTGATGGGCTGTGCAGTTTCCTGTTCATATTTTGAGGCATGTGCAACTTTTGTACATTGAGTGGTTTGTAAAGTAAGTGAATCTGATGCAGCTGGATGATTTTCTTTTTTTGGGAGTCTGCATACTCATTGCAATGTGATCATTTGATGTCAGCATTTTGGTGCATGGCTAAGGCTTTGGGGATACCTATAGCTAGTGAGAAGACAGAGAGACCTACTACTCAGTTGGTATTTCTGGGAACAGAGTTGAATTCCATTCAAATAGTATCCAGGTTGCCTCAGGAGGTGCAGGCTTTGAAAGAGGTGGTGCTGACAACTGCTCAGAAGAAATGGGGAGAGTTTTTTCTAGATATCTAGTGAGTCTGTCTGTTAGCCTGAGGCATCCTCATTCTCAGGTGAGGAATATGCCATGAGCTATTGACAGCTGATTGCCTGGGATTTTATTGTCCCGATGGTGTAGACCTCTCAGACATACTGTATTTTTCGGACCATAAGACACACTTTTTCCACCCCCATAAAGGGGGTGGAAAAGGGGGTGCATTTTATGGACCAAATACACCGCGTGACCCCCCTTTTTAAAGTGATGGTGGTCCAGCGCGGTCTCCTGCTGGATGGCTGCCTCTTTGCAGAGTGATGCACAATGCCTGGTCCCGCACCACTCTGTGATTGGCTGGTTTAATGGCAGTGGTGCATGCGTACCTTCCCCACCCCCACCCCTCCAGCATTTGTAATTTTTGCACGTGAATGCGCCCACACGCATTGGACACCTGGAAGCTAAAGGTAGCTGAGCTTCGGGGTCAGACCTAGACTGCCGCAGGCTGAAGGCCAAGTTGACACAGTGGCTGCAGGAAGCATCGGATGCTAAATTGTTAGCGGGCGATTCTGGCGAAGAGGAGACAACAGGACTAGGTGGAGAGCCAATAGACGATGAGCTGGGTGACAAGAATCACAGCACGGCGAGGGATGAGGACGACAGAAAGCCAGCATTTCATCTAGAGGGAGAAGGCCAGGAGCTGGAGCAGATTGTGGTAGAAGCTCTGAATTCAGAAAAGGGCACAGAGGACAGGAAATCAGAGCACGCCGCAGGGGAGTGTGAGCCAAGTGGAGAGATGGGAGAGAGGATATCTAAGGACCGGAAACAATCCCCTGCCAAGCTCAAGGCTTGTCTGACATGACCCCAGTGTAATCAGGGCATGAATGACAGGCAGGAAGCAGAGAACCAGCTCAGAGAGGAGGGGCACAGTGAGGAAGAGGAAGATGCAGATGCAGAGAAGGTGAGCATTGTGCATCGCTCTGCAAAGAGGCAGCCATCCAGCAGGAGACCACGCTGGACCACCACTACTTAAAAAGGTACGGGGAGGGGCTGGGGGTGGCTGAAGATGGCTTAGGGCTTTGGACTGCAGGTTGTTTCGGGCTGCAGGCTTCCCAGCACCAAAACACATCTATATGTAAAGGAGGAAAAACTATGAAGAAAAAAATTCTGAACCAAATTTTTTTTCTTGGTTTTTCCTCCTCTACAGGTGAGTGCGTCTCATGTTCGTTTGCATCTTATGGAGTGAAAAATACGGTAGGTCCCAACATTTTTAAGTCCTGTTCAGGATTTGTTGGAAGATTGTTTGAAAGCTGGTTTGACTGTACCTTAAGTGGGGAGAGGGGGTGCAGTGACAAGCTCAAAGTTGACACTGCTTGTGGCATCAAATGTGGTATTGGCCCAGTTGTGGCTGTGAAATCTACAATTAATAAATAATTAAATGTAAACCTCATAGGTGACACCACTGCAAGGGGAGGCATGGCCTGGCATTACCATGAGTCATAACTGGAGGCTGTTATTGAGGTTAAGAACTTAATGGGGAGCTAGTATCATCACCGAATAGCTCCTCGGGGGTGGGAAATAGCATTGGGGGTTTGATGTTGTTTGATATGGAATTGTACTGAGAGATTGTGATGATGTTACAATAGTAATAAATCTACAGTCATATGATTGTTCCACAAATAATGTGATTCTTTAGTACGAGTGAGTCATGCTGTGTGAGGAGGTGATGGGAGTGTGAATGTTAATGTTATGGCAATTATGCTCATAATTTCCCTTACAGAAAACTAGCACAAGTCAAGAAGAAAAAGAAGAAAATATCAAATGGGCAGAAGACCCTGGTGGGCAAGTTAACAGAAGACAAACAGAAACCAGAGCCTGGGGCCAACATAATTTGAATAATAAAATGACCAGACAACAAAAGGAAGAAAAATAATTTTATTTTCTATTTTGTGATTACAATATGTCAGAGTTGAAATGTGTATCCTACCAGAGCTGGTGTTAGACAACGAACATGAGCTAGGACCTAACAGAGAGGAAAAGTCAATTTTGTTTATTTTATTTACACTAAAGCACCGGCATGGGGCTTGAGAGAGCAAAGGGAGATGGGGTGGGTGAAGAGGTTATAAAATAAACCCGCCAGAACATTTTTTTAAAAAAAACATCCCATTGGGCAGGAAAAGTAAATTGAATTGAATTGAAAAATCAATTCAATAGGCCAAATCGAATCGAAAAATATTTTCCTGAATCAGGCAGCACTAGTGCTAACCAGTCAGCGTGGCAGTGACGTCAGAATATTAGCTGATTAATGCATCTACGTCTATTCTCTGCTGCCAATATGCCCCTCCCAATTTGTTTTTTTAATTACAGCATACTTATCACATACAGATGTCAAAACTAATGTGGAACACTTCAGCAAATCCTGTGTTAGGCTATGTTTGCTGTATTAGGTGCAGGGCAGGATTAATTCATTGAGGGCCCCTAGGCACACAAGTACACTGGGCCCCCTGCCCCGCCCCACCCCACCATGCGCCCAGGCGGAAACAGGAAGCTGCGGGTAAGCAGCACTGCTTGCACAATTACAGTTCCTGTTGCCTTTCTTACCCGCGTTGCTTGCTTGTCTTACTTTCCGTCGATGGGGGGGGGGGGGGGCGTTGCCGATCGGGGTGGGGCCCGCATTGCCAATCGATGCTAGAGGGGCCCATCGCCCTTTCGAAAAAACAATGTTGATGCCCTCCTTCACTGGGCCCCCCTGACCATTTTGGGCCCTAGGCACGTGCCTACTTGGCCTATTGGTTAATCCTGCCCTGATTAGGTGCAAGTTAGTGTGTAACAGTATAGTAAAGAAGTCCATCAGTTAGTTCTTTAAACCCCTTTCCCCCTCAGTAATGCATGCTAAATCATTTTAATGCATATTAACCTTCAAAATTACACACACACACATACTATTTTTTCAAGCTCTTACAGGTTGTTAGCATGGGCCAGCATGGTAAATGCTCTGACCTCGCCGGCCCGCACTAAAAACCTCTAGCATAGCTTGATAAAAGTGTGTGTGTGAGAGGATAAGTGAAATAAAATCTGGGCTTAACACATTTAAACCTGGGGCTTTGCCAAGCACTAAGCCTAGATTCAATGTGGCATTTTTGTAGGGCTTTTTCTTTTCAGTTTTATTTGCAAGTCTTGTGGCAATGTTTCAATTAGTGCATGATACCTGTAAAAAGTTATCACAGGGGCACTAGGTTCTCCCGCGTTAACTCAGTTAGCTGATACTAATCATAATGTGCTAGCTGGATAACGCAAGAACACCCACTCTCTGCCTGTGAAATTCAACCTCCACAAAATCATGTCCAAAAATCAGTAATACAGGTTAGCGCAATACAAACAGGCAAAATACTTTAAGGGGCTTTGATACGTTTCTCCAGTGTATGCTAACTGCACATTAAGGGCTAAATTATGTAATTGGTACCTTTTTTTTTTCTTTCGTGCAGGTTACACATTAATATGGTCTTTAGCACACTTCTTGATAGAGTTAACATTGGAACGCTTACTGCCTCCTATTTAGGATGTGCTAAGTGCTCCTGCATTAACTATGCATTTGCCAGTTAGCGTACAGTGATAATGCAATAAATTGCTAACACCGTCTCTACCCATGCTATGCTCCTTCAAAGAAAAAAATCCTAACAATTCAATACCACGCATATAAACAAAGAAGATACTGCAAAACACCAACACATTTGTGCAGAAGTCTGTTTTTGTCCATTAAGTGATTGCTAGGTCAGCTATTTGGCAGGATAAATGACTATATGCTTTATTTGATTGTATTTTGTCTGCATGCTTTTTCCAATCACAAAGAATTTGGAGATAAATTTGCATGAGAAGTGCAATTATGCTCTATTGATCCCGCAGAATTAAATTATCATTTATGTCTAGTCCTCTTCTATCCTAACACAGAAACTGTGATGTAGATCAATATTTGTTAATTGCTGAAGGTGCTGCCCTGTCACATTCAGGGACTGGAAGCTGGTCAACATCTGTCCAGCTACAACAAGTTAATTTATTATTAATTTATTTATTTTAAAACCCCCATCTTATATGATAAACATTGTTCAGAGGACTCTAAGAACACACCGTTAGTGAACATGTTTCCAATAACTGCTAGCATTCTGATCCATGGGGCAGCTTGTGCTGTGTTTGTGTAATAGATTACATGTGTTTCTCTGAGTATAAGTAGGGATAATATTCCCACATGTGGGTGACATCATTCACAGAACCTGATACAGAAATTACCAAGTGCACTGTCACTTTAAATTTTTTACTTAGTGCCTATACCATTCGCATGCCGGTGCCTTCCAATCTGATGTTAGCTCATTTTCTGTTGAGAAGCGAAGTTGTGCCTTCAGCTTCCTCTTTGTGTGTTAAACATTGCAACTTGTTTGTGCCTTGCTGACCTTAGTCTTAATAGTTTTGTCATAATTATTTGTTTTTATCATATTCCAGTATTATTCCCGACTTATGTTTAATTTTGTAGACTTTAAACATATATATATATATATATATACATACAGTACTCCCCCGAAATTCGCAGAGGTTCCGTTCCAGGAACCCCCGTGAATTTTGAAAAACCACAAATGTGGTTTTTCGCCTGTCAAAAGGCAGGAGAAGGCAGCTGGATAGGCAGGAGAGGGTAGCTGGAGCGCCAGCAGGTGAAAATCACTTGCGGTCTGCTCCGACTGCCTCTTTCTGTAGTAAAGTTGGGTTATACCAATCAGGAGCTGCTTTGACATGTAGCTCCTGATTGGTGTAGCCCGACTTTACTACAGGAAGAGGAGGTCGGAGCAGACCACGAATGAGCGAGTCCGCGATTCAAGAACCACAAATTCACGGGCGAACACTAATCTGGCATCTCTTCCTTTCTTCTCCCAGCGTGCATACATTCCAGCTGCAGCCTTTCTTCGGACGCGTTCCAGCCGCCGGAAACAGGAAGTGGCGTCAGAGCAATTGTCCCTCCTGAAGAAGCCCCAGTGGCGAAACTCAGGACTGAGTAGAGGAGACAGTCACAAGAGTGACCACATGTTGAGGAGATAGACACAATAGCGATCACATGTCACAGCACAAGCAAGGTGGTGGATCCTGCAGTCACATGGAAATAGTTGCATAGAGCCAACTTCAAGTATAAGTTAAGTGGCGCTGTTTATCATTTTAAGATAAGTAAGAAAATGTTTTAGTGGCTTTTATTAGGTTGTCATCAGAAT
The DNA here is from genome assembly GCF_902459505.1 of Geotrypetes seraphini. NCBI lineage: Eukaryota > Metazoa > Chordata > Amphibia > Gymnophiona > Dermophiidae > Geotrypetes > Geotrypetes seraphini. The sequence goes on along the minus strand of NC_047092.1, from coordinate 138,224,104 downwards.
TAAACAAAGGGGCTCATGGGTGCAATGATGGTCCCTTCATAATCTTACTGTGACTCCCATGCAGGACATTGGGCACTGAGAACCCATATTTAAATAATTATATATATTTAAAGAAAATAAAGAAACAATAAGTAATATAATTAAAAAAAATTTTTCTGATTAAAAACAGTTTGATCATTGTGTAAAGTCTACAGTACAAATTGACACTGGATTCTTAAAAAATTGATCTCCTGTGAATATTTAGTTATGTTTAATTATTTAATTTGGTTGTTATGATTTTGATTGTGTTGTAACCATGCTGCAGCCAAAATAAAACTTCCTTAGCGGAATTCAACCCTGGTCTCGGACTCTGATTGACAGGGGGAGGGGAGAGGATAGATATCGGGGACCCCAGTGAGACCTCCCTATCCTTGTGGATGGGAGGAGGAAGAGAGTAAAAACAGAATGCAGAAGGGAGAGATGATGTACTCTGAGAGGGGGTTAGAAAGAAGGAAAGAGGGAGAAATGATGATGGTGATGGGGTAATGAGGAGGGGAGATGTGAGATTCAAGGAGGAGGGGGAGATATATCAGAATAGGGGAGGGCAGAGAGTGAGATGGACTCAGGGCAGAAGAAATGAGGGAGGGAGCATGGCTAGTGTAGGAGCAGAGCCATAGATAGTGATCCCATTTCTAAGGTTGCCCTGCGTGTGTACTGGTACCATTTTTTCCTATTAAAAAAGCACTGGAATAGACTCAGTATTAAGCAATGAATTGAGGTCAGAAGAGCTAGTATTTTTGAAAGTATAGGATTTTCCAATATTAGTTACATCTTATTCACAGCCAACTTTGTATCTTCTGCAACTCCGATTACATTTTTGACTACCCCTCTGATTTGTTTGCTGATTTTTTAATATTTTTTTTCAATGCACAGTAAAACTTTTTTAATACATGAAAATAGAATGTATGCATTTTGTTGAAAAGTAGCCTAACAGTGCAGTGGACTGAGAATTTGGGGAACTGGTTTTGATTCTCACTGCAGCTGCTGGGCAAGTCACTTAACCCTCTATGTGAACTGCTTTGGTTGTTCTACAGAAAGGCAGCATATCAAATCCATTACTATTACCCTTATATATTAATGCATATTAAAACTTTTAGCACATACAAAACTGATTTAAAACACATTAACAAACTGAATGCATGCTAACAAATGCATATCCTTATTGTCAAAACAATGGGAGAAATGTCACCACTGGATATATTAATAAAAACCATAATAATATTTATTTATGAATATACCCAAACCATAAGATCCAAACGGTACAGCAAACATAAGAGAAATTATAATAAAGTAAAGCCAATACGTTATAAACAAAACTGTTGACAATTAATACTCATCTTATTTCTGAAATAAAAATGTTTTGAGAAGTTAATAGGCAGAAAATTCCATAATAAAGGAGCAATTTCGGAAAAAGAATTGCTTACTAGTAGTTCTCTTTCTCATGTTATTAGAAGATATGAGCGTACAATTTTGCAGTATTTAACATGAATTGTGATTGTAATGATAAATAATATGCCAAATATCTGAGAAAAATATGAGGGATCTTCAAAAAGTTTCTGCACTTTTATTTTTTTAATACTATTTATTAAATATAAGCAAATTACATCAATATCTGCAAGGTAAACCAGCTTGCCTGACTGGTCACATGCCATTCTACGACACACCCTCTTACCACTTCTACTATCCCAATCATTTCCCGCAAAAATATGAAAGTGTGAAAACGTTTTGAAGAACCTTCATACCATGTAATATTTTAAAGAAAAGGTAAAGTAATTTAAATTCTATGGATACCATGATTTCCAATCATTGCAAGGTTTAAAATAGAGGTGACACGTTCAAACTTATTTTTTTACCTAAGATAACCTAAGATATGTACTGTACCATCTAAAGCCTCCTTCCTACTTTGTTTATGCTTAGAGCTGGCCCTGAACTTGCTGCATGCCTGTAAATATAGCATAGCTGCCATTCCATATTTTCGTCCATAAGCGGATGAATGCATGAAAAGGTTTGTAATATAAAATGTACTTCAAATCAATGAACTCTAAAACCACATTTAAAATATTTTAAAAATTAATTTGATTTCTTCACTATTAAAATGTATGCCCTTTTTACTGTGTGATACCGTATTTTAAGAAAATTGGAGATTTAAAAAGGGTTTGAGCATTGTAGTTATGGTGATGGATATTTTGTATCTATTAATTAGTTTGCAAATACAATAATAATTAGGCAGTGTATTTTTTTATTACAACATGTGTAAGAAAAAAAGATACTTTCAGAATGTTCTCATACTTGTTAATAGGTTGTTTAAAGTGAGCATTATACCAAAGGAATAATAACGAATACATTTCCCTCCAAAGATCCAATTAAAAAAAGTGTAAATATGACTAATAGGGCTATTAACATTTGTAGAAATATTATGTGAAGAATATATCATTTAAATGTATAATTTTAATGCTAGAGGAACTCTGTACCGTGGGCATTGCTTACAGAAAGAAAGCATTAAACAAGACATCTCAATTGTTCATCTGTTGAGCATAGACAATATGGCACACCTCTAATGGAGATGCATTTTATTCTGAAGTTAATTTGCAGATTAACAGGGTTTTAAAAAAATTATTCTAACCATTATTTTGTCGTTTCCAAAAGATATAAGTTTGATATATTTCACTTCATGGAGATTTTCTACATCAGAATACATGCATTACCCATGATGCCTCAAAACTTCTCAGCAGCCCACTAAGTTACATTTGGAATTAGAAACATGATGGTAGATAAAGGCCAAATGGCCCATCCGCAATAACCATTATCTCTTCCTCTCTCTAATAGATCCCACATCCTATCCCATGCTTTATTGAATTCAGATACAGTTTCTGTCACCACCACCACCTCTTCCAGAAGACTGTTCCACGCATCTAACACCCTTTCTGTGAAAAAGTATTTCCTTAGATTACTCCTGAGCCTATCACCTCTTAACTTCATTCTAAGCGCTCTCATGCCAGAGCTTCCTTTCAAATGAAAGAGACTTGGCACATGTGCTTTAACGTCACATAGGTATTTAAAAAGTAGTATGCTAGTTTACACTTGCATTCCATGTACATTCACTGGATACTAGGAAATTTGATATAGAAATAGTCTTAGTGCACCCTTACATGGGTTTTTCTCACATGCTAATGCTATTCCTAATGTACCCCAAAAATGGGCAATTTTCCACTTTTTGAATTAATGGCCATAAGTTAACCCATTATTTATTTGATTTTTAGCCTGTCTTCCCAAAGGAGTTCAGAACGAGTTACAAATCAGGTACTCAAGATTTTCCCTATCTGTTCCGGTAAACTCATAATCTATCTAATTGCCTAGGGCAGTGGAGTGACTTTCCCATGATCACAAGTAAACAGTGCAGGGTTTGAACCCACAACCTCAGGGTGCTGAGATTGTAGCTCTAACCACTATGCCACAATCACCATTAACATAAATTACCATGTGAACCCTTACAGCTGCCTATTTTGTAGGCAGTTAAGGACTCATGTGCTAATCCTGCACAAATCAGTTAGCCTGTGGCAATGTTGACATGCTGGTTAGTGCAGAAATGCCCACTCTCTGCCCTGAGACTTAACCCCCACCCCCACCCCCTTGGTCAAAAATAAATATTTTTTAGCACATGGGTAGGGGCATACATATTTGAAACTTAGCATGTGCTTTAGACAGGTGGACCGGCAGTTGAAGAACACTGGGCTAAGTCGTGGGCCAGACTCCGCCCATCTCTGCCCAAGACCCCGCCCCCATAATAGTACTAATTGTAGCACCATTTTTTCCATTCATTTTTCACACACACACACACACAATATAATTGTATTAACAATACGTAATGGTTAACCACAAAATTAAACTACACAAAGCACACAGAACACAGATAACCTCATATAAATACAGGACCAAAAACTAAAAGTTCTTATATATACAAACAAATCCTAAGATGCAAGACTTTGCAGGCAGTACAACCCCAGAGGAAAAGAAACAAATGTCCTGAACAGACAGCAGATGTAAATCACTAAATTAAAAATTAAAATCATTCCCTCTACCATTGTTGTCTCCCTCCCTCAACACTGTACCTTGCCTTCTGGCCTGCACCCCCCTTCCCCCCGGTGTTATGTTTGGGCAGGCTCCCTCTTCCTCAGTGCAGCAGTGGACAAAGCCGTGGGCAGCGGCTTCTCACGTGTCCCGCACCTCTCGGTACAGATGAAACTAAATGAATCAAAAACAAAATTACTCTGGCTCGGCCCAAAGTTAGAACACCTGCCCACCCTCTTCGCACTACCCTCAGGCGCTGCCTTACACCTTGAGTTCTCAAGCAACGTCCTTGGCATCATTATCGATTCCTCTCTCTCTCTCAACGACCACCTCAACTCCTTGACAAAATCATGCTTTTTCAGCCTCCACATGTTAAAGAAAGCAAGACCTTGCTTCCGCCAAAAACATTTCGCCGTCCTTGTCCAATCCATCATCCTCTCCAAACTTGACTATTGTAATGACATTTACCTTAGCTTAACAAAAAAGCCTCCAAAGACTCCAGCTTATTCAGAACACGGCAGCCAAGCTGATCTTTGCAAAACGTAAATCTGACCACGTCTCCCCACTCCTGGCCAATTTTCATTGGCTCCCAGTGATTTCCAGAATCCAATTCAAATGCTCTTGCCTGGCTTTTAAGATTATTCACGGCATCCTTCCTTCCCTAATCCCACTTTCCTTCAACTCCTCGTGCCCTGACTCCACCAGGACCGCCCATAAATTAAAACTATCCTTCCCCTCCCTACATGGTATTCTCCGAGCAGGTAAACTAGGAAAATCACTTCTATTCAAAATCACAGGTCTCTGGAATGACCTTACTATCCCGCTGCGGAACCTGAGCTCCCTCCACTTATTCCGCAAGCAACTAAAAACCTGGCTCTTCTCTAACATATAATTTCTTTTTTCCCTTACTTTACCACTTGATCTATAAACTTATGTAAACCTTTTCCTACCCTTTCTCATTTTTAAGTTCTTGTAAACCGTGCCGAGCTCTACTTCCGTGGAGATATAAACTTATAAACTTAAGGTTTAGTTTAGTTTAGTTTGGAAGCCTTCCCTCTGATGTTGCGAAGTCAGAGAGAAGGCTTCCAGTTCATGCGCAGGACATGCATAGGAGCCTCTGCCCACGGCTTTGTGCACTGCATAACTGAGGAAGAGGGAGCCGGCCCGAAGACAACGCTGCATCGATCGCACCATGAACCAGCAGCTAAAGAGCACGGTCTGGGATTCGATACATGTACTGGCCCTGCGGACCGGCAGGAAATTTCTACGGACCGGTGGTTGAAGATCACTGTTGTAGACAATACCAACTCCGCTTTAGTCCCCTTCCACAACATGAAAATGCCATCAATAAATCGATACCATCAATAGTATGGGGGACAACTATATAATATTATACACAATATTTCACTCAAATCACTGTTTCTATATCTACTACTATATACAGTGGTACCTCGGTTTACGAATACACCGGTTTGTGAGTGTTTTGCAAGACGAGCAAAACATTCGCAAAATCAGTGCCTCAGAAACCGAGCTTGCCTCGATTTACGAGCACCCCCCCCAGCGATCTGGCACCTCCCTCCGCGATCCAGCATCCCACCTCCCCCCCCCCCCGCGTCACCTCCCACCACGATCTGGCATCCCCCACGCACCCATCCACCCACCCACACATTGCTTACCCCCATCTGGCACCGGCACTGGCACCAACGCACAGGATATGCCGGTGCCGGTGCCCAAAGATCTGCCATCTTCTTTTTGCTGGGCCTTGAGCATCTGCGCATGCTTAAGGCCTTCAAGTTCCCGCTCTCTCCGGGATTTTGGTGGTGGGACCTCATAGTGCTATGATGGTCCCGTGGACAACCTTTGCTGGTGTAAATCACGGTTAGCACTTGTGGTTGTGGGTCTGAGCACTTCAATTCACAAATTTTAGCCAATTTTAGAGAATTAGAGTACTGCATTTTTCGCTCCATTAGACGCACATTTTTTCCCCCAAAAAAGTGGGTGGAAATTAGGGTGTGTCTTATGGAGCGAATACCCAAAGCGCGCCCCCCCCTTACCTTATTCTAATGTGGCCGCCCTCCCTCACTGGACGCGACACACAAGGCAGGCCCTGGCCCTCTTCCTCCTCCCTGACGCCTCCCACGCGTACCTTTTTTTTTAAACTTCTGGATGCGGCGCCACACCAGGCTGGCTGCCTGATTCGTGCTGCTTCCTCCAACTGCTGGCTGACTCCTCTTTTGTTCTCTAGCGTAGCGGTGCACCAGGTTGTTTGCCTGGTCCCACGCTGCTTCCCGCGAGAACTCAGATTCTACACATGCCTGAGAGGGGGGGGAGTACTGCCTGTCTGCCTGCCTTCCTGCCTGCCTGGGGGGCTGCCTTGGAGGGGGGAGTACTGCCTTCATGCCTAAGAGGGGGATGCCTGTGAGGGGGGAATACTGCCTGCCTGCCTGGGGGGGATGCCTGGGAGGGGGTGGCCTGCCTGCCTGCCCTGTCCCTACCTGCCTGCCAGCCACTAGGCCTGCCTGCCCTGTCTGCCCTGTGCCCTGTCTAAGCCTATCTCTAGACCAGAGAAGGGACAAGGTTCAGAGCTGGCAGGGAGGGGGGACAGGGTACAGATCTTGGCAAGGAGTCTGGGGTTGGGTGCAGAGCCTGGCAGGGAGAATTTGGTTCAGAATGTTTTTTTTCTTGCTTTCCTCCTCTAAATCTGGGGTACGTCTTATGTTGAGGTGCTTCTTATGGAGCGAAAAATGCAGTATATGTAGTAGAAGATATAGAAACTGTGATTTGAGTGAAATATGATCAATAAATCGATTCCAACTATGAATCTTTTCTTTAATTGGTGAAGATTGTAGCCATTATTTTTCAAATGTAGACAGGTATAAATTAGCAATTGATGGGGCAAATGATAAAAAAATTGGAGAAAAGAGGTTATCCTAGTTGTGGGGTTTTTTTTGTTGTTGTTGTTTTTTTTAAAAGCATACCATCAAGCTAAATTCATCAATAGGGATTTATTGCTGCATAGCAAGGGAGGACAAATGATGGAAGAGGATTTTTGAAACATGTGTCATGAGATATTCAGCAAATGGCCAGGATGTTGTTAAAATTTTAAAAGAAAATTGGGAGTAGATCAATTTAAAAGTAAAAACTTAAGGGTAGCATTTTCAAGACATAGGAATTTGAAAGAAATTTTAAGTCCTTCACTAATTTCTAATGCTGAGAAGAGTGAGTGGACATTACAAACGTGAATCTTGTCAAGTTTGTGAGATATCTTTGCAAGGTACAGAATTTGTTAACCCTCTATCGAATTCTCTGGTCACCCAGTCAAAGAAATTGATCAGATTTGTCTTACAAGACCTGTCTTCATTGAATCCATGTTCAGGGGTGTCGGGTGTCAGGAGGTGTTTGGGGGTCAGGAAATATCAGGGGATCGAAGGGGCCCGGTGGCAGGAGGGAGTGGGCATCCTTCCTGCTGATCTTGGGGTGGGAATGTTGTGAGTATTAGGTAGGAGGAAGTGGGCATCCCTCCTGCCGATTGGATGTGGGGGGTAGGGTGTCAGGGGTGTTAGGCAGGAGGGAGTGGGCATCCCTTATGTCGATTACAGATGGTAGGGGGTGGGTGTTGGGGGGGCGTCTTCTGTCGCAGCCAGTTCAGCTGATAGTGGTAGGGGTATTTCCCCCCAATCATCTGAGCCACCAAGTCTCTCAGAAGCCGCAGTTTCAGGAAGTCCTGCCGGCTCCACTGATTAGGGATTCCTATGCTGCAATCAGCTCAGCCAGTCACATCTACTTTTTAGATTTGAAATGTAGACCAGCATTTTGCAGATCTACATTTCAGGCATCTGTTTTGCTCTAGGGAGGCGCATAGTGATGCTTAAACTTGCCCAAAGCCAATTCTGGGTGAAACCATACCCATGCCCAGCCTTGAGCGAGCTTATGTGTCCCTAAGCATCTCACTAGACCCATGACAAACACCTAACATATAGGCGACCTTCCTCAGGAGATTTTTTTTCTACAAACATGTGTCCCGATTTGCTGTCAGACGGTGATAGGATGCTTACAATTGGGACACCAATTTGTAGAATCAGCCCCTTAGTGCAAGCAAACAGGCTAAATATTGCAAAACACTAACACATTTTTAAAGTAATCTGTTGCACATGCTAAGCATGCATACCGGTTTAACACCCTATAGTAAGAGGGCCCCAAATTTACTAAAGCATTAACAGGTTACAGGATTATTTATTTAATATCCACTATATCACTTTAAAGAGAATGCAAGCAGTTTACAACATTAGTCAATAGGTCTTATTGCATAAAAATGGAAGATATTTTAATGCACACTATTTACTATGGCAGCATATTTTAGTAAATCTATTCTAAATTCTTACCAGCCATAAAGTTGACCATCTAGATTTAGGGAAATATGTAGCTCAGACTTACAAAATTTGGTTCAGTTGAATGTGTTCTGAAAATAGTTGCCTACAATTACCTAAAATGGTTTGTTTTACCTTCTCAGCTATGAACTGAATATTTACCTCAATATTTCTTATTTACCAAGATACTTTTTCTCTATTCTAGTATTAAAGAAAACTTAATTATTGTTTTTGGTGGAACTCTTTATACCATATATATAAAATGGAGAGGACACTAGCTGTCCAAAAAGGAAATTATAACAAATTTCAAGATGTGTGGAGGCCATTAATAGAATATTGTAAAGATTAAAAATATTCTTCCCTGTATAAAATTTTAAGACATCAAGGGGGAGAGGGGGGTGGGTATTTTTGATTATAATTGAAAGAAATCATTTTCATAAATAAATAAGGGAGAGGGTTATATTTTATATTATGATGATCAATTATAGGATTTCAAGTGTATTTATAAGCTCAATTGATAAATGTCAATATTGTACTTGATTTAAGATTTGAAATGAATAAAGATTTAAAAAAAAACAACTTTGATAGAGCAGCATTAACATGCTGATGCAAGATAATTTAAATTTGAAACCATAGAAACATGCTATATAAAAAAGCAAATTCTGTTAATACTTTAAAAATACTCATAGAGAAAATGCAATTTCTTCAGCCATAAGTGTTCTAAATTTAATCAGAGGCTTAATCTAATTAAAAAAATCTAATTAATTGAAACTCATCTTTCTAACTTGCATGGGTTTCATTCTTTTTAGCTTCTTTTAACAGAATATCCACTCTATGCGAAAAAGGTCAGGGATCACAAAGTCAGAATCCAGATCAGGGAACTGAGGTGTTATGATGACTTTGCCTGGCAAAAAGATTTTTCAGTACTATTTAGATAAACATGTATATTAATTACAGATGTTTAAAAAGGTTATTTATCCATGCTTATAAAATATATGGTAATATGATGAACAATTTCTTGTTATATTTATCATTAATTCTTCTTTACTAGCAGGTAGAGAATACACAAAGCATATACATGTTGCAGGAGAAATTCTACAGATGTCAATCTAGAGAATAACACAGGGATAATTATTCCCTGCCCCAGCGGGAACTTATTTTTTCTATTCCATCCTGCCGAGTTCTTTTCCTGTCCCTGCCCCATTCCTGCAAGCTCTGTCCTCATCTGCACAAGCCTCAAACACTTTAAAATCATAGGTGTTTGAGACTTGGGCAGTTAAGGCACAGCTTACAGGAATGGGACAGGATCAGGGACAGCGACAAAACTCACGGGGACGAGACAGGGAAAAATTTGTCCCTTTGTCATTCTCTATGTCAATCTACATAATTTGCAGTGCCCATAAGCATGTCTTGCCACAAGATAATGCATATATAAGACAAGATTTCCCCAGTCATGGTACTCGGGCTTGTGGTGCTACTAGGGCTTGCACACATCTGAGAAGCTGGTAGTTTCATTACCAGCAGGGCCTCCCAAAGTGGACAGGTTTCAGCAGAGATGTCAGACTAACAATGTACCACCCATCTGGGCAGCAGCAGATGGGCAGTGTTGGAGGAGGAAGAGGATCGCATTTGATGTTACAACAGCAACAACATCAAATGTATACTGCGCAGAAGGCCAGGCAATCTAATTCTGTATTCTGCCATGAAAACTTGATGATCATCAAGCCGCTAGGACTCGAACACGGGTCGATGGCACCTAACACAAGAGCAGATTAAAGAGAATCAACTCATAGCATCCTTCAGTTAAATAGCCCTGATTACTCAAAGCTTACTTATACCAAGAATGAGAGATAGGCATTTTCCCATTTTGCCTCTAAGTCTAGGAGGTATAATATTCAGCTGCTATTTATTTATTCGATTTCTATCCCGCACTCTCAGTAGCTCAGAACGGGTTACAAGCCAACATTCACAATGGAAAACATTTTGGACAGTACAGCTGTCCCTAGGATGCACTAGGGAGGGGAAAGCCCACCATTTTGAAGAGCTGGGCCTGCTGGCTGGAGGTAGGAGGCATCCCTCTGGATGGCCTTCATAAATAAGATAAGGGCGGATGGGGGCATCGAGGGCAGTGGCGTACCTAGGGTATGTGGCACCCGGGGCCCATCATTTTTTGACACCCCCCCCCATCTATATGAAAAATATGATTTTTAGTACCAATCTACATATCGCACCACAAGAGTGTACCTAGGAAAAGGCTGCATCTTAAACATTGCAGTGAGCACTAGAACACCAACACATACATTGTAAAACTAAACAAGCCAGATCCCGCACAGTCAATTGGTCCTGTAGTCAATGCCAACTGAAAACTATGTCTTTTTCAGAACACACAGAACAGAGATACACCCTCGCCCAAAATGGAATAATCACAAACTAAAAATAGAAATATGTAGACAAAAGTTAAACTGATCCGCCAAGAAACCAGACCCTGGATACAATGCAACACCACAAAAAACAGTAACACATGTCCTCTAATACAGTGCAAAATATAAAGACAGTAGATGTAAATTTGAAAAACCTGATACATAACAATCACCACTTTATAAATTAACAAATAAAAATAAAACAAATAATGAGAAATAAAAAAATACCATTTTATTGGACTAATCCCCGTAAGCTCGGTCCCCATCCCCGCAAACCACCTGATTCCATCCACACAAGCCTTGAATTGTTTATATTAAAGTATAAAAAGAAACAATATTCTGTACAATTGTCAATTTATAAATCAGCGTCTTCTCCCCACTCTCTTCCCCATTTCCCTTCAGCATCCTCAGCCCACTCTCTCTCCACTTTCCTTCAGCGCACGCACATAAAAACAAGCAAGTAATTTTATATCATTTTCATTCTATTCATTCATAGAAATTAAAGTCTAGATAATGCCAGTCACATAACAAAACATGATTTTACAAAAATAATTCCCTGCAGTCAAGCCTACAAGGATTACTAGATGTCTTTCAGCAGTTCCCCTCCCTCCCTCCCCCTTACCTTTGTGGCCAAGTCAAAATGATCTACCAACAATAAAATTTTAAAAACACAAAGCACGCTGTACGCAGAGAAAATGTTAATTATCATTTATATTCCGCGGGTTTTCAAAGAGGTCAAGGCAGATGACTTTATGCAATGTCACCTCAGTAACAACTATACAAAAATAGACAAATATTCCCCCTCCCTTTTTACTAAACTGCGATAGCGGTTTTTAGCGTAGGGAGCTGCGCTGAATGCCCCACGCTGCTCTCGACGCTCATAGGCTCCCTGCGCTAAAAAAACTCTATTGCGGTTTAGTAAAAGGGGGCCATAGTGCAAAATATAGACAGCAGATATAAATTTTCAAAACGGACACATTTTGATCACTAAGTTGAAAATAAAATCATTTTTCCTACTTTTTTGTCTGGTGATTTCATGAGTCTCTGGTCCTTCTTCTGGTCCTTCTTCTTTCTCTCTCCCCCTGGCTCCCCTCTTTATTTCTGCCTTTCTTTCTCTCTCCTCCTGGCCCCCCTCTTTATTTCTGCCTTTCTTTCTCTCCCCTTGGTCCCCCTCTTTCTTTCTGCCTTTCTTTCTCTCCCCCTTGACCCCCTCTTTATTTCTGCCTTTCTTTCTCTCCCCTTGGTCCCCCTCTTTCTTTCTGCCTTTCTTTCTCTCTCCCCCTGGCCCCCCCTCTTTATTTTTTCCTTTCTTTCTCTCTCCCCCTAGCCCGCACAAAGCCAGCAGCCGATTTCTTCCTGCTCCTTCCCCGATGTCCTGATGTCCTGAACTTCATCGGGCAGCAGCAGCATTCACAATTCACTGCTGTTGCCCGCTTCAGGCCTTCCTCTCTGTCGGGTCCTGTCTTCATGAAAACTGGAAGTAGGCAGGACCAGGCAGAGAACAAGGCCTGAAGCCGGCAACAGCAGCGAATTGTAAACGTTGCTGCTGCCCGAAGAAGGTAATGGAGCACCGAGGCAGTCCGCTTCTCCCCCCTCCCAGCCAAACCCCCGCTGACCCTCCTATCTCCCCCCCCCCTCCGTGAACCTTTCCGACCTTCCCAGCGAGAGCAGCAAACCTCCTTCGCGGCTTTCTCCTCCCTCTGCCGCGTTACTGATGACGTCATCAGTGATGCGGCAGAGGGAGGATAAAGCCGACGCTACTGGAGGGAGGTTTGCTGCTTTCGCTGGGAGGGTCGGAAAGGTTCACTTGGGGGAGGAGAGATAGGATGGTCAGCGGGGTTTCGGCTGGGAGGGGGGAGAAGCGGTCTGCCTTGGTGCTCCAAGGCCTGGCGCCATTACCTTTTTCGATAATGGCGCCGATGCTGCTTTCGCTGGGAGGGTAGGAGCGCGATAGGGACCGGGCCAGCTGTGCACCCCCCCCCTAAGGCGGCACCCGGGATGGACCTCCCCCTCGCCCCCCTTGGTACGCTACTGCCCTGGGGAAACAGCCTGCAACAAGATCGCGCGATGCCAGAGATCTTTGCCTGCTTCGGCTGTTTCCTCCGCCGCGGTCCCGCCCCTCCTCTGACATCAGAGGAGGGGCAGGACCGTGGCGGAGGAAACAGTCGAAGCAGGCAAAGATCTCTGGCATCGCGATCTTGCTGCAGGCTGTTTCCAGACGCGACACCCGGCGCAGGGGGGGGGGGGAACTGGACCGGACCGGGAGCACCCCCTCAGGGCTTGGTACCCGGGGCGGACCGCCCCTCCCGCCCCCCCCTTGGTACGCCACTGATCGAGGGTACAACTGTGGCAATATGAGAGACTGATCACCCCTACTGCTGCTGGGGGAATATCAGAAGGTTGCTTGGTGGTGGGAGGGAGTGGGCATTCCTCCTGTTTCTGGGGAGGAGTGCTTGGCAGCAGGAGGGAGTGGGCATCTCTCTCACTGAAAGGGAGTGTTGGGAGGTTGTTTGGGAGTGGAAGAGAGTGGGCATTTCTCCCGCTGCTGGGGGATTTCAGGGGAATTGCTTAATGGCAGCAGCAGGAGGGAGTGGGCATCCCTCCTGTTGCCAGGGTAGTGTCGGGGGATTGCTTAATGGCAGCGATGGGAGTGGGCATTCCTCCCGCAGCCAGGAGATGGGTGTCAGGGGGTTTGCTTAACAGCAGCGGGAGGGAGTTGACATCCCTCCCGCTGCCAGGGGTGGGAGTTGGAGGGGAGGGATTGCTTGATAGTGGCAAAATTTTCTGGTAAGACTGAGCTGTCAAGCCTTACTTTCCTGTCAATGTCTGAGCCAATCAGTGCTCAGGCACTGACCAGAAAGTGAGGCTAGGACAGCTCAGACCTACCAGAAAATTTGCAAATGAAGGACAGCGAGGTCAGGGAATCACTCGACGATAACAGAGAATTGCCTGGAATGCTCATTTAAATATGAATGACCTCGTTATAATGCATTTGCATGGCAGAGTCAGAAACAGCTAGGAAGCTCAGAAAAAACCAGTGTAAGTCATTGTGATATTCCACTGCTAAAATACATGAACGCTAAACTGACTGGAACTGGTCTAACAACCACGTTAAAGTTTTGAGAATCTTTCCCTCAGTTCCTTATATCTTGTTTAACTGTATAAACAACGTGCCTTGAGTTTAGCCTCTGTTTCCTCCAACACACTTTATTCCATCTTTCTTGTCCCCATCTAATATCTGCATTTGACCCCTTGACTATAGGATAAAATGTACTATAGAAAATATTAGCATCATATAGATATGATCTATGTTATTTGAATGTTCTGATTTGTGCTTATTAGATGCTACATAAGTATTGTGTTTCTTTTCTAGTATGCATTATACCTCTATTATTTGAATTTCAGTGCTGTTAAGTATATTTTTGAAACTGTTTTATGGTAGTCCTATTAATAAGTTTAAATTTACTGATTTTTACCTCATTCACTGTTTATATTTGTTCTTTTTTACTACTGTTAACAAAATTTTAAATTTTATGTTGAATTATACCTGCTATACACCAATCTGGTTGAATCTCTTCATAAAGGTAGATAATAAATCCCAATAAATAAATGGGGCAACAATCTGTGTGCTATTCATATATTCAGCATCACTCCTTCTACAAAACAGCACTGAATAGGGAACAGGGTATAGCCTGGCTAATTTAAATCTTTATATATGGGTGGGTAAGTCTTACATTTTACTTATTACACTTAATATCTGTTCTTGTACCATAGTCGGCACTGTAGTGCAAATGATCCAACTTGTTTAACTTATTTTACCACTTGTACTTATTTATTTCAATTTTTATCTCGTTTTCCCAGAAGCTCAATCAATTTAAGAACATAGTCATGATAACAATTAGGTTACATTTAGACAATTACAGAACTATTTGAGAGTCCAGCCTAGACATAGCAAGGAGTAATTGGAGAATAAATTGAGGAAGATGTTCAATTGAGTCCCTATTGTTGGAAGAGGAAGGTCTTTATTGCTCTACGGAAGGACATTGGTGAGTCTAGTGACCTTATCTCTGTGGGTAGCTGGTTTCATAGCTGAGGGAGGAAATGGCTGTAAGAGCGTTTGCATGCTGTGCTCATCCAGAGGGATCTCCCTGTGGGAATGCTGAGTCTTTGTTCTGCTTTGGAGCGGAGGGGGCGGTTAGGGATATATGGACTCATCTTGGATGCTATGTAGGTAGGGTTTTATTGGTGCAATCTCTTTTGGGTCATAACCAGGGCTTTGAAGATGCAGCGCTTTTTGACTTGTAACCAGTGGGCTGCACGGGGTGCTGGAGTAATGGAGTCATGGAAGCAGAGGTTGTATAGGAGCCAAATTGCTGAATTCTGGACTTTTTGAAGGTATTTTAGGTTTCTTGCAGTGATTCCACTGAATAGGGAGTTGCAGTAGTCTAGCCTAGAAGGTATGTAGGCATAGAGCAGCTGAGCTAAGTCTGTTTCTGGGAGGAAGGGTTTGATCTTTCACAGTTGGCGTAGGTAGTAAAAAGATGTGGAGACTTACCTATGAGATATGGGCGGAGAGGGACAGTATTATTCCGAGACTTTGCACCCGGTCTTTTGCTATTAGGGGGGTAGATTCCCAGGATAAGATCGGACGGGTAAAAGTAGTGTTCTCTTTCCTTTTTTTGGAAGACAGGGCATCCAAATGGCAGCTGAAATTATTTTTTTTTTTTTACATTTTCCATATCTTTATTCATTTTAAAAAGCAACATCAAGTGCAACTTATTGTCATACAATTTTACAAAATAAGCAGCACTTTATTCCATCAAAGGAAATAATAAATACATATCCCATCCCCCCACCCACCCACCTTTTCATATAGTATAAAGATAAGCACAGTAGATCCAGAGTAGTTCAGTCTATGTGTTATTCTATTTATTTGCTTATACATAAATCAAAGTGGGTTTATTGACATAGTTGACTAATAAATCGAACATAATAAATAAACATAGAACATAAAACTAACCATACTGCTGAAAGAGCTGAGGAAGTATAACCTTGGCGAGAAACATAATTCAAAACTACATGTAATACAATTAATCTCATTAATGTACAGTGTATGAGGATGGCCAAAACAACTATCTAAATTACATCCTTGAATGTCTGATGAATCAAAATTGTCTTTTTCAGGTTAATTACTAATGAAGCCTTTCCAGTTTGACAAGTAATTGTCCATGTTTATTTGGCACTTGTAAAGTTGATATGTTATACCAGGGGTAGGGAACTCCAGCCCTCAAGAGCTGTATTCCAGTCGTTTTTTCAGGATTTCCCCAATGAATATGCATGAGATCTATTTGCATGCACTGCTTTCAATGCATATTCATTGGGGAAATCCTGAAAACCCGACTGGAATACGGCTCTCGAAGACCGGAGTTCCCTACCCTTGTGTTATACAATGTCATTTTGTCAATTATTTTAAGTTTTGACTGAAGAAGCTCAGGAATGATGATTTTGATCATTTGTCAAAGAAACTGTGATATAAAACATTTTCAGTGGATCAGTCTCCTGAAAAATCACTCTACAGAAATTATTTAGCACAGAATGAAAACATGGCTAATATACTCAAGGGGAAGTTTTACCAATAGGTAATTTTAACATGCCGGATGTTGATTGGGATTTCTCTATTGTGGGGACTTATAGAAGTAGAGAAATCCTGGATTCTCTACAAGGAGAACTGTTCCAGCAGTTGGTAATGAAACCCACATGGGATGGGGTCATACTGGACTTAGTGCTTACAAACGGGGAAAGTGTTTCTGATGTTACAGTGGGTGATCATCTGGTATCCATTGATCACTGCATGGTATGGTTTAATATTGATATGGGTATAAAGAAGGCTCATTCAAAAGTAAAGGTTCTAGACTTTAAATAAACTTTGTTCGGATGGAGGATTACTGTATTTTTCGCTCCATAAGATACACCTGTCCATAAGACGCACTCGCAAGAACTGAAGCCACCATTCGGAAGGTGGCATGGGTCCAGGCAGGCCGGCAGAAAGCTCGCACCTGCCGACTGATTCACCGCTGGACCACCAGGCAATGGGAGACATTTAAGGCGGTGCAGGACGAGGTGGCAGGGGCCCAGGCGAGCAGAGGGCTCACACTTGCCAGCCGACACACCACTGGACCACTAGGCAACGGGGGACATTTGAAGAGGGATGGGACAGGGGTGGGGTAGTGTTTTAAAAAGGAATGGGGTTAAAAAAGGTACTGGGGTGTTTTAAAAAAGATCGACAGGGGGGTTGTTATAAATATGTATCTTCACTGCATAAGACGCACCGACATTTCCACCCACTTTTGGGTAGAAAAAAGTGCATCTTATAGAGCAAAAAATACGGTATGTCAAGGAATTATGTCTGGAAGGGAACATCTGGAAAGAATAGAAATGCAGTGGGAAAAACTGAAAGGAATTATTGTAAGGGTGAAAGACCTTTTTGTGAGGCTAGTAAGTAAAAGTAAGAGGAAAAGAAGGTCACTTTGGTTCTCAAAATTAGTAGCTGAGAAGGTAAGGAATAAGAGGTTAGCTTTCATAAACTACAAAAGATTGCAGAAAGAGGAAAACAGGGAAAAATATTTGGAAAAGTTAAGAGACGCTAGTCGAGTAGTCAGGAAAGCAAAGATACAAATGGAAGAAAAAAAAATAGCTGATATGGTAAAACGGGGAGACAAAACATTTTTTAGATATATCATTGATAGGAAGAAGTGCAAAATTGGCATTGTATGTAGAAGCTGATAAAAAAAAAGGCTGAAATGCTTTTCAAATATTTCTGATCTGTGTTCACGGCTGAAGTGCTGGGAGCGGGACCACAGAAAACAAACACGAATAGAGATAGAGTAGTGGTAGACCTGATCGATTTTCAGAGGATTGTTTTCATGAGGAGCTAGCTAAATTAAAGGTGGACAAAGCGATTGGGTTGGATGGTGTATATCCAAGGTTGCTGAAGGAAATTAGGAAAGTTCTGGTGGATCCACTGACTGACTTTTTCAATGCTTCTCTAGAGTCGGGAGTGGTACCAGAGGATTAGAGAAAGGCAGCTGTGGTCCCTCTACACAAAAGTGGAAGTAAGGAAGAAGTAGGGAATTACAGGCCAGTAAGTCTGACTTCTGTGGTAAGCAAATTAATGGAAATGCTTTTAAAACAGAGAGTGCTGAAGTTTGTGGAATCCGGTGGATTACAGGACTGAAGGCAAAATGAATTCAATAGAGGTATTCACTAGAAGTAGAGTCAATTTCTTTGACTGGGTGACTAAAGAATTGGATAGAGGGAGTGCACTAGATGTGGTATATTTAGACTTTAGCAAAGCCTTTGACTGTGTTCCACACAGATGTCTAATATATAAACTGAGTGCCTTAAGAATGAGCCCCAAAGTGACGAGCTGGATCAGAAACTGGTTGAGTGAAAGATGGCAGAGGGTAGTGATCAATGAAGATCGCTCTGAGGGAAGGAATGTTACCAGTGGTGTGTGCCAAGGTTCTGTTCTTGGGCCTGTTCTTTTTAACATTTTTATAAGCGATATTGTTGAAGGGCTGTCAGGTAAGATTTGCCTCTTAGCAGATGAAAGCAAAATCTGAAAAAGAGTAGACATTCTGGATGGTGTGAATAACATGATGAAAGACCTAGAAAAGCATGAAGAATGGTCTGAAAATTGGCAGCTAGAATTTAATGCTAAGGGCTGCAAAAACCTGATGGAATGGTACAGTTTAGGGGTGAAGAACTTATGTGCACAACAGAAGAACAGGGCTTGGGTGTGATTGTATGTGATGATCTTAAGGTGGCCAAACAGGTTGAAAAGTTGACAATGAAAGCTAGAAGGATGTTAGGGTACATAGGAAGAGGTATGGCCAGTAGGAAAAAGGAGGTATTGATGCCCCTGTATACTCTGATGAGACTTCATTTAGAATATTTTGTACAATTCTGGAGAATGCACCTTCAAAAAGAATTTTAAAAAGGATGGAGTCAGAGGGAATCAGTCCAGAGGAAGGCTACTAAAAATGGTGCATGGTCTTCATCATAAGGCGTATGGGGACAGACTTAAAGATCTCAATCTGTATACTTTGGAGGAAAGGCGGAAATGGGGAGATATGATAGAGAAGTTAAATACGTACATGGTGTAAATGCACATGAGTTGAGTCTCTCATTTGAAGGGAAGCTCTGAAATGAGAGGGCATAGGATGACGTTAAAAGGTGATAGGCTCAGGAGTAATCTAAGGAAATATGTTTTTACAGAAAGGGTGGTAGATGTGTGGAACTGTCTCCTGGAAGATGTGGTGGAGACAGACTGTGTCTGAATTCAAGAAAGTGTGATATGGTCATGTAGGATCTCTTAGACAGAGGAAGAGCTAATGGTTACTGTGGATGGGCAGACTAGATGGGCCATTTGGCCTTTATCTGCTATCATGTTTCATGTTGCTATGTCACCTCTCATCTCTTCTCCAAACTGAAGAGCTCTAACCTGCAGTGGTGGACCTGGGTTGGTTGCTACCCAGTGAGGGTGGTGTGGGTGGTATGGAACAGCTGTAATGCTATGGTTGCGAATGCATAGCTGTTGCTCTGCTGGTCACCTGCTCTGCAACAGGAAGTTGATGTCCGAGGGGGCAGGAAGCTGGCAGAGCCAACAGCTGCACCTAAATGGATTGTGGACCTGCTGCTACTCCATCCATGTACTCCCTTACTACCTGCATCTGGAGCGGATTGTCCCCACCATCCTGCCCTTGGTATGTCACTGCTATCCCCTTTTACCTTTCTTCATAAGAAGGTATTCTGTTCCTTTTATCAGTTTTTTGGCCCCTCTTCTATGAACCTCTTCTAATTCTGCTATATTAGAAGCAGAATGTCACACAGTACTGAATCTGCAGTCATACAATGGAGTGATACAAAGGTATTATGATACTGAATTTTATTTTCCATTCCTTTACAAACAACTCATAGATTATATTTGTTTTTCTGACCCCTGCTGCACCTATAGCTGAAGAATTTAATGTACTGTATGTAATGTTACCGAGGCCTATTTACAGGTTGGTGAAATCTAGTTTGGAACCAAAATACAAAGAAAAAGGCCAACACACCCCCACGAAAAAGTCACAAAGAGCTCAAAAAAGAATGGGAGTGACTAATCCAATGAACCAGGAAATAGAATCATGATTTTATTAAAAATCTAGAATCCCAAATTTATAAAATGTCCAACTCAAATGCAATAGTGTTATATTCCAAGGAAAGCAGTTTTATTTTACATATATGAATTAGTGACAGCAGTGCTGAATTGGTTCTGCAACATTCAGTTACTTTGCTTCTCAATAGCTACTTAAATGCTATTAAATAATCTTACTAAGCAACTGTTAAATATGCAATAATAAATGACAGGAACAAATTTAATCAGCGTCTTAATCAGTATGTCATAAAGTAAACTATCAAAATGTTCTTGTAATGTTTCACAGCAATATGGATTAACATGTTAAACTATTCTGCACAATATTTTCTAACAAAGTACTTGATATCAAGCTAAATTTTTGAAATCAATGCTTATATTAAATTACATCATGCTACAGCTACCTTCTATTGACAAGATCCTGATAAGTCTGCCATTGCAGTGTGCAATGCTATGTAGTATAATGACACACTGCAATGGCAGACTTATCAAGATTTTGTCAATAGAAGGTAGCTGTAGCATGATGTAATTTAATTAAGACTGGCATTCGCACTCTCCCTTCAATTTAACTTCTCTAACAAGAAACGTCACACTACCAGTAATGTCAAAAAATGGGCCACAATTTTATTGAAATTTTCTCAATAGTAAAACTATTAAAATGCAAAATTGACAACATTAATCAATTCAAATTCAGTGAGGCTTAATATAAATATATAGTAGAAGTAGCGGGAACCTGAAAACAGTGCTAGGTGGACTTCTAGGGTCTATTGCCCAAAAATATTAAAGAAAAAAAGATCATTTTAAACAAGAATGTATAATGCAAGTTCCTATTTGGGTAGACGAATGGACAGTTCAGGTCTTCATCTGCTGTCATTTACTATGTTACTATGGTTCTTATAGTAATATGAATGTCTGGATGAG
The DNA here is from genome assembly GCF_902459505.1 of Geotrypetes seraphini. NCBI lineage: Eukaryota > Metazoa > Chordata > Amphibia > Gymnophiona > Dermophiidae > Geotrypetes > Geotrypetes seraphini. The sequence continues at coordinate 138,203,093 of NC_047092.1, read as the reverse complement.
GCAGAATATCTTCTAGACCAGGGGTAGGCATTTCCGGTCCTCGAGAACCGGAGCTAGGTCAGGTTTTCAGGATATCCACAATAAATATGCATGAGATAGATTTGCATCTCAAGGAGTCAGTGCATGAAAGGTGTTCTTGAAGTTTCCAGGTTGAGACACTAAAAGGGGCATAATTAAAACTTTGAAATGTCCAAAAACCTGCCTAAGTTGGCACTTGGATGACCTAATAACAGGGACGCCCAAGTGCCAATAATCAAAACTAACTTTCTGGACATGTAGCAGCACTTCTAAGCAGCTGTGAATCCAGAGAGCAAAGGGGCATGTTTTGTAGGTGTGTTATAGGCGAGTATCAGGTGGGCTTAAAACCTGGACATACTGCAGCAATAAAGCTTTCCTACAGGGAACTTAGATGCTGGCAGATAGACCTGTTTTAGTTGCGTCTAAGTGCCCCAAAGCTGCCCAAACTGACCAGATGCCCACTGCAAGGATTAAGACACGATTCCCCCTTACTCCCCCAGTGATCACTTATCCTCCTCCCACAACCCAATGATGGAGGAAAAAAGACAGCGGGCTTGCCATCAGCTGAGCGCAGCAGAGGAATCCTCATCAGCTGAGCCAGTTTTGGAGATTCCTACCGGTTCAGCTGATGGGAATTCCCCCTGCCAGGATCAACTGAGTCACAGAGCCCTACACCCCTCCCCAACATTTCTGCCAACCCACCTTGGAACATCCCACCATCACCCAACATCCCCATCATCATGGAACACCCATACCTTCTGCTGCAAAATCAGCAGGAGGAAAGCCACTCTGTCCTGCCTACAGGGCCATGTGCCGAGAATGGCGTGCCTTCCCCCTCCCAATGTATCTTGGGATGCAATGGGAGGGCCTAAGTCCATCACTGGGCCCTCCTGAAAAATGTGTTTGTCAAAACAGTCCAATGTCCTGACTTCTCTGCTAGGAGGAACAGAAGATCATGAGCTACATGTTCATTTGAGAGCAGATTCCACACCTAATGAGTGATATTGAAGTTGAGTTCTGCCAAAGCCTGGACACTTGAATTCTATACATTGTATCTATCTTTTTAGGAACTACCTGGACTGATAGGGAATCTCATAGTTCTTAAATAAAGCACCTTTCATAACCTTATACAAAGGTACATTAATGCATTCTCAAAGTCAAGAGTTAAAAAAGTTAAAAGCAAGGTTCCTCCTCTGTTTTCATTTTGATGGGCAAAGCCTGAACCATCTGTCTCACAAAGCTAGTAAAACACTCTCTGGTGAAAAGACTTGCACCATTGAGGAGGGGAAGGATTAGAAGGTATGCCACAGGATTCTCCTACTAAGTATTCTAGCAAATTCTCCTCTGAATGGTTGGAGATATCCAAGTCGGACTCTTCAAAGTATTCCCAATTAGGTGAATCAAGGAGTGTATGTCGAGAGGAGCATTGACTGTACATGAAGCTGTAGGTCAATGATCTGATCCAGGAGATAACTCCTCCAGTAATGACAATGTAAGCTTGAGTGGGTCCATGCTGACCCCAATGCTAGATGTCATCAATTGATGCTTCAATGTATCCTCAGACTAGGATGGGGCAAGCATGGAAGCTATTAATGCCTATGAAACCTGTGTCTATAGTAGCCCTGACAGCTCTTGTTTGAGCATAGCCCAGATCTCCTCATGGAAAGACAGTGCTGGTACTGAAGAAACATGGGCATGGAAGCACTCTGCTGTACCAGTTGTTGCGTCATGAAAGATCTCAATGTCGAGGCATGCCTACGAGGAGACATCAGTTGGATGGAAATGGAGTAGTTGATGCTTACTATGTGTTGAAAAAGTTGACATTTGGGAGGACACAGTGCCATGCCTAGAAGAGGAAGAATGTTTGTGTTTCTTGGCTTTCATACATGCCACATCCCTCGATGCACGAGGTATATGATGCGGAAATAGAGTCCTGTCTCTGTAAAGAGCTCTGGATGGGGTGTCGATGCATTCAGTGCTGATATCAATGTCTGAGTCTGAGGAGGCTGGGTGTTGGGCTCAAAGTCCCACACCATGCTTAATGCAGTACCGAAAATTTTTTGAACTGAAATTTTCGGGCTTTCTGTGACCTGTTTTGCATGCAGGAGCAGAGGTCACATTGAATGTCCCAGTGTTCAGGACCCAGATACTGGACACACCAATATGTGGGTCAGAGTCTGAAATAGTCTGATAACATTGGAACATTTCTTAATATCACTTAGTATCCTCTTTGAGATGGAGGAGAAAACAGCCAAAGGGAGAAAACAGTCATGGGTTTAATGGCTCAGGGAGGTCAAATAACTAGGATGCTGAAAATGGTTGATGCTCCCGGGAGGAAGTAAAAGCTCTGAGTTGATGAGCTGACATTGTAGAAGAAGACACCAGCATGTGAATGGTTTTAGCTCTGCCTGAAGATTTAAAATGACAATGCACTTGGTAGTGTCCATACTGGGTTCCAATGGATGACTTCACCAAATGTGAGACTATTATATCTGCTTGCCCTCGAAGAATATCCCTATACAAGAGGGAGGGTGCACTTGGTCTAAAGCAAGTAGAAGTCAGTCTTCACAAATTGTCTCATATCTTTTCCAATTAAATGGAACGGATAAATTGTATGGCAGGATAGGTTACCAATTTTCTCTAAAGGATGATTAGTGGATTTTCCAGAAGTAAATTCCAAAATATGTAATGAATCTTTTGTTATGTTACTAAGAAAACAACTCTGAATCTAGACATAACTGTTTGGACTTTACTAGAAAATATTTCCTATCTACCACACTCGTATAAAACTGATGTCTCAAGCTAAACAATCTTTGAAGCCACAGATTTTGGCATATACCATCACCTTTTAGTCATTCACAATTTTCTTTTCATACCTTTGATAGGTCTTATATATAAATTTCATAAAGTTTGACATTTCATTATGCCAATGAGCAACCACATCCTCAATATTCATTTCCATGGCGTCATGTTTATATAATCGAGATTCTCTAAGTGCTTCATGATTGAATAACAAGCATTGAGAGAAAGCAGCTCAAGAGACAGAGCATATAAAAGATGAATAAAGAGGAATTAAAACTAATCAATTGGTGATATGTCCCATGATAAATTGCACCTGCAACATCAAAGGATAAATTAGAAAAGCTATCTTGCAGGCAGAATATTAAGTATAGAGTGTGACTTTTCATAGAGGTGGGACAGTTCACTCACTCACAAAAGCCCAAGGCATGCATGCTTCTCATCATAATGAATGTTAAAGTCAACCATAATTAACAAGTTAGATAAATCACACTCAGTAGGTAATAAGCCACTCAAACAATTTCAGGTCATCTAATCTACTGTGTTGGGTATATAGGCCACACACACCAAAACACACACACACTCTAGTTTTTCTCTTCTATCAAAACTGCCTCGGAGGAATCTGTATTCATTTTAATTACATTACCACAATTAAGTTGTATTAATGACTTAGAAAACATTTCCTCCTTTACCTTTAACTCTTAAGGTTCCAAAAAGCATGAAGGGGCATAATCGAAAGGGACGTCTAAGTCCGTTTACGTCCATCTCGCAAGTCGTCCAAAGTTAAAAAGAGCCTAAGACACATTTTCAAAAGATACGACCAACTTTTTTTTACTTTCGAAAATCGTCTAATTATACGTCCTGCCGATCTGATCGTCCAAGCCACTAAATCGTCCATCTTTATTCCACATTTCCATCCAGCTTTCCATCCAAGTCCAAAACACCTAGAACAAGCCCTGTTGGACGTGGGAGAGGTCTGCAAAGTGATGGACTGCACACCCAGACATGCCACCTAAATAGTGGGGTACCTTACAGGGCACTGTTGTGAACTTCACAAAAAGGGTGCCATGGCTTCTCCTCATTACAGCTCCCTTATAGGTGATGGTAAGCCCCCCAAGCCACTTCCAGAATCCCCTAGACGCACTTATCTACCACCCCAATAGCCCTTATGGCTGCAGAAACCACTTATATGCCAGTAAAAAAAAGGTTTTGGGGGTGTATAGGGCAGTGCACATATTTAAGTATCAATGCAGTGATTACAGGGGCTTATGGGCATGGGTCCTCCTCTCTATGAGTCTCTAACCCACCCCCAAGAAGACTTAAGCTGCTTCTGTGCTGGACAACTAGGCTTTCCTATGCCTGGATGCCAGGTGATGATGGTCTGGAGGCTGAAATTTAAAGTTGTTAATAAAATTTTTATGGGGGGGGGGTTGGTGATCACTGGGGTAGTGTGTGGGGGTCTGTGTTATGTGTTTGCAGTGCTAATCTGGTGAGTTTAGGTGGGTTCCGTCGATCCTGGGCTGTATAACTTTCGGTTATACATGCTGTACGCCAGCACACGTCCCACCCAACTCCCACCCTTGACACACCTCCCGAAACGCCCCGTTTAGCTTTGGACGTTGAGCGGCATTATGAAGGCCTAGGTCGTTTAGAAATACATCCAAAATCCGTTTTTATTTTCGGCGCTTGGACGTTTTTGAGAAATGTTCGTCCAAGTGCCGACTTAGGCCGGTTTTTGGATGTTTTTCTCTTTTGATTATGAGCCCCATAATACCTAGACCAGGGGTGCCCAATATGTCGATCGCAATCGACAGGTCGCTCGCTTAGGCGACCCCAGTCGATCGCAGAGCGGGTTCCCTTCTTCCCTTTTCTTTTTTCCCCTGACTGGCCCGCCTCTTGAAGAACGCCAGCCAATCAGAGTGCTGGTAGAGCAGGGTGAAGGTCGGTGGCTACCAAGGGGGGGGGGGCAGACCGCCCCGGGTGCACAGCCGGCCAGGTCCGGGTCTTCCTGCCCTTCCTTTCCCCCAGTCCGTGCTTGGGGCTCGCACCTTCCTGGTCCTGTGCCACCACCCAAATGGTGCTGTTGGTTCTCGCGAGACTCGCAGGAGTTGACTGCACCATTCAAGCGGTGGTGCGGGACCAGGCAGACGCGCTTGGGGCTCGCGTCTGGATTTCACTTTCGGCGCAGATGGGGGAGCCTGCCGAGCTGACACCATTCGGGCAGCACGAGACCAGGCAGGCGCGCTCGAGGCTCACACCTGCCTATTACTGCCATGGCAGATGGGGACTTGGGCGGCTGTCCAGCAGGGAAGGCTGCCGATGCAGCGCTGGACCGCCAGGATTGCATCAAGGTACCGGGGGGTGAGGGGATGTTTAAAATACCAAGATAGCCATCTAGGGAGGGAGGGAGGAATTTTAAAAAGTACAGGGGGTATGATTAATAAAGGTACTGGGGGTACATAGGGGGATGATTTAAGGTACTGGGGGGTATGGGGGATGGTTTAGGGTACGAGAGGGGTATGGGGCCTGCCTGTCACTAGGCCTGCCTGCCTGTCCTGTGCCCTGCCTAGCGGCAGTGGTTTGGGGGAGGGCAGGGAGACAGAAGGAAAGAAGGGAAACAGAAAAAAAGAAAGAGGGCATGAAGAGAGAAAAAAGAAAGGGGGGCAGGAAGAAAGAAAGGGAAGGGAGAGAGGAAGAAAAGTTGGGGGAGGGAATGAGGTCTGGAGGAGAGGAAGCATACAGGCTGAAAGAAGGGAAGAAAGATTGGATGTACAGTCAGAAGAAGAAAGTGCAACTAGAGACTCATGAAATCACCAGACAACAAGGTAGGAAAAATTATTTTATTTTAAATTTAGTGATCAAAATGTGTCTGAATTTATATCTGCTGTCTATATTTTGCACTATGGCCCCCTTTTACTAAACCGCAATAGCATTTTTTAGCGCAGGGAGCCTATGAGCGTCGAGAGCAGCGCTGGGAATTCAGTGCAGCTCCCTGTGCTAAAAACTGCTATTGTGGTTTAGTAAAAAGCAGGGGAGTATATTTGTCTATTTTTGTATGGTTGTTACTGAGGTGACAGTGCATAGAGTCATCTGCCTTGATCTCTTTGAAAAAATAATAACTTTATTCTTCTATACCGCCACAATCTTGCGACTTCTAGGCGGTTTACAATCAAGAGTGCTGGACATTCAGCGAAATACAATAAGTAATAATAATAATAATAATAATAACAGCTTATATACCGCAGTACCGTGAAGTTCTATGCGGTTTACAAAAGATTAAATAAAGGTACAAATTGACTGACTTTTTAAGAGGGTAGAAGAAAGAGAGAAATAGGACATGAATTCATTGATAAGGAGAAAGTTAATAACAATATTCAAAGGAAATACAGAGATCAGAAAACCCTGGAATAGGAATGATAATTAACATTTTCTCAGCGTATAGTGTGCTTTGTGGGTTTTTGCCAGTGAGGTGTTCGCCTGACCACCTTGGACCACCATTGTGGTGGTGGAAGGGTTCCAGTCTGAGGCTTTTTCCTCCAGTCATTTGAAACTTCCTTTACTGAAACTGCAGCAGCACTGTTTTTTTGTGACATTCTATTGCATTGGTACATAGCTATGTGAACACCTACACATATAAATAACAATGCAGCTAGGCTCAGTTCTACAGATGGTGCCCATCTTCAAAGGTATATACTTTGCAGGTGAGTGTTAGTATGAGTGAAGTCAGAGCAAGGTACATACTTACGGTCACAATGTATTCTATAAATTACATGCATCTCTCTCCAGTCTATGTGTATGCATTATATCAGCTGTAAGGCTGTCAGAAAGTAGGTGCCCACTTTCCTTTATAGACTAGTCTTCAAATAGGTGCTTTCTTTCCACCTGAAACAGGCACCCCTTTATATAATTGCCCTCCATGTGTAGTCCACACCCATTATCCACCCATAAACTACCCAGTTCCTGCTTAACAGTGTATAATTAACGCACAAATTAGCATGCTGCAATACCAGCGCAATAAGTTACCATGCTCATATAAAAACGCATGCTAATGTGTGTGTGTACTGCTTAGCATACATTAGTAAATAGGTCCTTAAGTGTTTAAATTTCTTCGGTGCCATTTTTAATTTTCTTATTTTAAAGATACATGTAGTTTATAATTTAGGTGAGGTTTGTTTGTTTTTTAAATGGAATTATGCAATGCCCATTTCATTCATGTCCTAGTAACATGGCCAAGATTTCTGTGTGTTCCCTACTACCGTATTTTCACATAGATAACGCGCACCCGTGTAAAACGCGCACACGGGTATAGCGCGCGAAAAACACAACTTTATGTACAGAAACTTTTATATACCGCGCACACACGTATACCGCGCATGCTGCCCAACTCTCCTTTCACCCGCCCCGACTCTCCTCTCCCCCTTGAAGTCCTGTCCCCACCCTGAAAACCTGATGCCCCCCCCCCGACGTTCGATTCACCACCCCCCCTCGCAGGACCGCTCGCACCCCCACCCGGAACGACCGCTCGCACGCGCTCCCACCAGCACCCGCACCCACGATCGGAGCAAGACGGAGCCCAAGCCCTCTTGCCCGGCCGACTCCCCAACTCCCCGACAATATCGGGCCAGGAGGGAGCCCAAACCCTCCTGGCCACGGCGACCCCCTAACCCCACCCCGCACTACATTACGGGCAGGAGGGATCCCAGGCCCTCCTGCCCTCGACGCAAACCCCCTCCCCCCAACGACCGCCCCCCCCCCCAAGAACCTCCGCCCGTCCCCCAGCCGATCCGCGACCCCCCTGGCCGACCCCCACGACACCCCCACCCGCCTTCCCCGTACCTTTGTGTAGTTGGGCCAGAAGGGAGCCCAAACCCTCCTGGCCACGGCGACCCCCTAACCCCACCCCGCACTACATTACGGGCAGGAGGGATCCCAGGCCCTCCTGCCCTCGACGCAAAACCCCTCCCCCCAACGACCGCCCCCCCCCAAGAACCTCCGACCGCCCCCCCAGCCGACCCGCGACCCCCCTGGCCGACCCCCACGACCCCCCCACCCCCCTTCCCCGTACCTTTGGTAGTTGGCCGGACAGACGGGAGCCAAACCCGCCTGTCCGGCAGGCAGCCAACGAAGGAATGAGGCCGGATTGGCCCATCCGTCCTAAAGCTCCGCCTACTGGTGGGGCCTAAGGCGCGTGGGCCAATCAGAATAGGCCCTGGAGCCTTAGGTCCCACCTGGGGGCGCGGCCTGAGGCACATGGTCGGGTTGGGCCCATGTGCCTCAGGCCGCGCCCCCAGGTGGGACCTAAGGCTCCAGGGCCTATTCTGATTGGCCCACGCGCCTTAGGCCCCACCAGTAGGCGGAGCTTTAGGACGGATGGGCCAATCCGGCCTCATTCCTTCGTTGGCTGCCTGCCGGACAGGCGGGTTTGGCTCCCGTCTGTCCGGCCAACTACCAAAGGTACGGGGAAGGGGGGTGGGGGGTCGTGGGGGTCGCCAGGGGGGTCGCGGGTCGGCTGGGTGGGCGGTCGGAGGTTCTTGGGGGGGGCGGTCGTTGGGGGATGGGGTGTTTGCGTCGAGGGCAGGAGGGCCTGGGATCTCTCCTGCCCGTAATGTAGTGCGGGGTGGGGTTAGGGGGTCGCCGTGGCCAGGAGGGTTTGGGCTCCCTTCTGGCCCGATATTGTCGGGAAGTCGGCGGTCCTTCGGGGTGGGGGTGCGAGTGGTCCTGCCGGGGGGGGGATGTATCGGACGTCGGGGAGTCGGCCGGGCAAGAGGGCTTGGGCTCCCTCTTGCTCCGATCGTGGATGCGGGTGCGGGTGGGAGCGCGTGCGAGCGGTCGTTCGGGGTGGGGGTGCGAGCGGTCCTGCTGGGGGGGGTGAATCGGGCGTCGGGTGGGGTGGGAACTATGTTTAAAAACTTTTGTATACCGCGCTCACGCATATAACGCGCGAGAGGTATGCGCGGTAGGTAAAAACGCGTATAACGCGCGCGTTATATGCGTGAAAATACGGTAGTTCAGTTCTGTTTTTAGGCGATCCTAAGTTTTGAGGATAGCATTACCAAGTTGTCAGGGATCAAAGTTCAGGTTCCATCCATAGGTGGATCAAAGAAGGACGAACGCTACTAGGTTGACTATAAACTGTATGCATTAATGAACTTATTTATTTCAGAACTAAGCATCCGCCTTTATTTCTGGAAGGCCCTGGGGCATTATGGTCTGGAGAATGAATAGCATAAGGTAAAGAAGAATCTATTATATTTTAAACACTGAAATTCTGTCTTATTACAGACTGTGTTCCAGCTTAAATCAGGACCATCTGGGGGCACAATTTGCAAGAAAGAATAATGTTCTATAACTAATGTATTTTTTTAAGTGGCACTTTCAAGCAGACTGAAACAATGGGTTTAAGGGTTATTTGTCCACTTATAATTGGCACAATATACAACTATCAGTATTTTCAATAGCAGAACAAGTACTGTGTAATTCTGATGCACCACCAGAGTCCAGAGAAGTAGTTAGATAGGATCAACTGAACAAGCATGCTTCTAGATCGCATATGAACAAAAGACTAGCAATTCTACTGAAGTAGCTGATTCTGCTGCCTGACTAGAACACAAAGCTGTTTTTTCAACACAATTTTGAAAAATGACTACTGCACAATAAAATCTTATAAATCAAATTTTGTCTAATTAGCACATCTATTATGACAGCTTAAACATTTTATTTGCAGAATAATTTCAAAGCAGCTGCCGGAGCTGAAGTATATAATGGTATTGTCATTCCAATATATACTGTATATATAATTTCCCTGTCAATTTGGTACCCAAGTCACATAAAAAATTAAAGCAATTTTTCTCCCCCCTCCTAATTGATACCATACTATATAGGAAGCATTTTGTAGCTTGCTTTTGATGCATAATTTATCATCATTTGCTTAGTCATGGTAATGGAGTACTTGAGCTCAGCCACTGTTTGCAAACTGAATATATTGCCTGTCATTGAGCATATGACCAGCAATGTTCTCCCCAGAATTATTGCCATTTGGGTGGAATGAAGGAGTAGTTGGGTAGGAGTGGAGTGGGTGTGGTGTGGGAAAGTACTGTGCAATATTATAAAAAAATTAATGTTATTTATAAATGAAACATTACATTACAGATTTCTATTCCACCATTACCTTTCAGTTCAAAGCAGATTACAAAAAGAGTTATGGAAGGAGGGTTACAAAGTTAATGCAAGGTTGTACGCAGTTATTTTGAAATATAGCATACGACTAGAAAGACAGTGTGTGAACTGTGCTATTTTTTCTGAGGGAGGTCAGAGAGGTTCTGGCAGGTCCTCTTAAAGAATTGTTCAATAAATCCTTGGAGACGGGAGAGGTTTCGTAAGACTGGAGAGGAGTGGATGTGATCCCTCTTCATAAAAGTGGTCACAGAGTTGAAATGGGAAACTACAGGCTGGTAAGCCACACTTTGGTTATTGGAAAGATAAAGGAAGTACTGCTGAAGGAAAAAGCTGTACATGCATGGAGGTGAGAGGCTTATATGCATGGAAGGGGTGAGGGACCTTGGTGTGATGTAGGGACGCCATTCTGCCATTCTGAAACAGGGCAAGATCAGCACACTGATTTCACTGCCCCTGTGAAAGAATTATGAGCCCCTGTGAAAGAATTATGAATTATTCCCATTCTCTCTTCCCTCATTAAGCAAGGAAAGTGACAGAATGCTGAGGCATTCAACCCCTCCTTTCTTGTCACAGGACCCCTGTCACAAGACCTCTGTCACATATTAACCCTTATCTTAATCAAGCAGTCCTTATTTGGAAAGGACATCAGCTGACAGGCATTGAGGACGTGCAAAGACTCAGGTTCTGTCCACGTGTTAATCAGGCCCTTGTCTAAGTGCAGAGTTGGAGGGTGATCACTAGGTAAAGCACGAGGCAAAGGGCAGGTGATCAAGATGTAAAAGCATGTACCTGTGTTTCCACCAATGTAAAAGCATGTACCTTTGTATCCACCAATCATTAGGTGTGTAAACGAGGGAGTTACTATGATGTCATTAGCCTATCAGGTTCGCTTCAACAATGATCTCTCCAACACCTGGAGCAACCCATCCGGCGTTCCGCAAGGGTCCCCACTATCCCCTCTGCTTTTCAATATTTACATGACCTCACTGAGCGTTCAATTAAACCAGCTGGGGATAAAATTATTCAGTTACGCTGATGACTTCACAATTATTATCCCATTTGCCAACTCCATCTCGGAAACAATTCCAAAAGCATCAGAAGCTATAAACTTGATGGAACATTGGATGACAGACTTCAAACTCAAGCTCAATACTGAGAAGACAAAATTCTTTGTCGTTTCACCGCGCCCTCTTGACACCAAAACCCCACTAGACATCAACAAACATAACTACCCCATACAGCCCACCATTAAAATACTGGGTGTAACTCTGGACCAATGCCTCACCATGAAAGATCAGGTGGACTCCCTAATCAAAAAGAGTTTTTTCACCCTCTGGAAACTTAAATCCATTAAAGCATACTTTGATAACTCTGCCTTCAGAATCTTGGTACAATCCCTCGTATTAAGTCAACTCGACTACTGTAACATCGCCTACTTAGCAATCCCCTCAAAGAATATGTGACAATTACAACTAATGCAAAACACTGCGGTCAGACTAATCTTCGGTCTAAAGAAGTTTGATCACGTGACGCCATACTTCAAACAGCTACACTGGCTGCCGATGGAAGCTCGTGTAAAGTTTAAGTTCGCCTACCTCTGTTTTAAAGTTTTCTACGGTCTAACCCCTAAATACATCACTGACCTATTCTCCTTCTCAGCCAACAAACACAAGAGAAGCTCCCACTCACACTTCGTTTCTCCCCCGGTTAGAGGATGCAAACTAAAAAAACACCATGAGCATCTTCTCTCACATCAGGCTGCTCTATGGGGTAAAGACCTAGAACAACTCCTATTGCCCACCACTTATGAGGTATTCAGGAAACGCCTCAAAACTCACCTATTCCTGAAATACCTAGACAGCTGACCCACTTCCCTCCTTCCCCTCTCTTGCCCTTTCTCCCCATTGTTCCCACATCCCTTAAGTTAACTCAACTTGTACGTCAACTCAACTTGTACTCCACTAATCTTCTGTAAGCCGCATAGAACTTAACGGTATTGCGGTATATAAACTGTTATTATTATTATTATTATTAGAAGCATAATAAAAAGGACTGGGAGCTAGCCCCTGGCAGCGCCTCCATCCCGACTCTTAGACTGTGTGTGTGTTGTATTCCAACAGTGTGATATTGTCTGAAGACCTGAAAATGACAAAACAGTGCGACAAGACTGTGGCTGTAACCAAAAGGATGCTGGGCTGGTATAGAGAGAGGCATAACCAGCAGAAAAAAGGAACTGTTGATGCCCTTGTACAAGTCATTGGTAAGGCTCCCCTTGGAGTACTATGTTCAGTTTTGGAGGCCCTATATGGCAAAAGCTATAAGACGACTTGAAGTGGTCCAGAGGAAGAAAACAAAAATAGTAAGGGGTTTGCGTCAAAAGACATACTAGAAGAGACTGTATCATATCTCCCCTGTCCCTCCTATCCTCAACAGTATACATATTCAAGTCATCCAGATATTTAAATACTTGAAATACATTACTATAGAACCAGATTTTTTCCAGAGAAGAGAAAATTGTAAAACTAGAGGACATAAATTGAGGTTGTGGGGTGGTAGACTTAGGAGTAATGCTAGGAAATTATTATTCATAGAGAGGGTGTTGGATATTTTTTGATTTGTAAACCGCATAGAACTATGAGGTTGTTGTGGCACATAAGAATCTATGTTATGTTATGCCTGAATACCCTCCCGAGGGAGAAGGGGTTGAAAGAAAAATGGTGTCGGAATTCAAAAAAGCATGGGATGAATACAGACTGAATGAATGGTATAGACCAGTGGTAGGCAAACTCATTAGTCAAAAGAGCGAAAGATCAGCAGTACAACAATTAAGATTTCTTTTGAGAGCCAAATTTCTTTTCAAGAACCATGTTTTCAGGAGTCATTTTAAACTAGCTACTAACATTCAATAAAACCAGATATCATAATAATAATAATCTTATTTATTGACCCAAAAAAAATTTTTTACATTAAAATATAAATATGACAAAACACATATTTAATGACATCCCGCTTGCCCGCACATAGTCAAAATTGATTTGTGGCAGAGCCTAGAGAGTGACATGGGGAAAAAATGTGTCCCCATCCCCTTGAGCTTGATCCCTGTCCACGCAAACCATCTGATCCCATCCACACACGCTTCGAATAGTTTTATACTGAATTTATTAAAGTATTAAAAGAAACAATATTCTGTACAATTGTCAATTTATAAATCAGCGTCTTCTCCCCACTCTCTTCTCCATTTCCCTTCAGCATCTTCTCCCCACTCTCCACTTCTCTTGCCCATTTCCCTTCAGCGCCTTCTTCCCATTCTCCACTTCTCTTCCCCATTTCCCTTCAGAGTCCTCAGTCCACTCTCTCTCCACTTCCCTTCAGCGCACACGAATAAAATCAAGCGAGCAATTTTATATCATTTTCATTCTATTCATTCATAGAAATTAAAGTCTAAATAATGCCAGTCACATAACAAAACATGATTTTACAAAAATAATTCCCTGCAGTCAAGCCTGCAAGGATTACTAGAGGTGGAAACTGATAAGCTCTATCAACATTCCCATCCTAGAGCCTCTAGCCTTCACCATGGGCCACAAACACAAAATCACCTTCATCCTATTTTACAGAGCCCCCAACTCCCCAGCAGAAGCCCTAGAGTCCCTCCTCGAATTCATCACCGAACTATCCATCTCCCACAAAAATGTGACCATCCTGGGAAACTTCAACTTCCCAGACTACCCCCACACCTCAGGACAGAGTGACAGCTTCCTCTTCTCCCTCACCGACCTAGGATTCCACCAAGCCGTAACCACCCCAACTCACTCAGCAGGCAACATTTTAAACTTAATCTTCACCCCTAGAGACCCAATTGTAGAGCCTCAATAAATAATCTATACCACTACACCTGTCCCACGGTCAGACCACCACCTTATTGAGTTCCAACTCCCATCTGAAACTACCCCAGCCCCACAGAAAGGCCCTATCCCACCCACCAACGTCAACTCCCTAACTCAGGCAACCATACAGTCATAGCCACAGGCATTCGCAATCTAAACAAAACCTGCACCCAATATCCCCACTCCATTGACCTAGCAGCCTCCACCTGGCACTTCAATATCCAATCCCTCTATAAAAGCCTCGCTCAGACAAAAATCAACACAAATAACCACTAACAAAACACCTGCTCCCTGGTACACCAGCGACCTCCGATCCATAAAAAGATCACTGAGGAAAGCAGAAAGTAACTGGATCAAACACCCAAATTCAGAAACCAAAGCTCACTGGGAAAACACATCTGTCACCTACAAAGCTGCCTCCTAGAAGCAAAGAAAGTCTATTACTCTCACATCCTACAGAAAGTCCCAGCTAGATCCAAACAATTGTTCGCCCTTACTAACCAACTCTTCGCCAATGCCCAAGGAAAAAGTCACAACAACCCAACAGAACTTGATAGTGAGAATCTCTCTGACTTCTTCCAGTCCAAGGTACAAACCATCCACAATAATCTTGACACACCACCAGCATCAATACTGGACATTGGAGGTTGAGTCAAAGGAATGGCAATGGGACTGAGGGTAAAAATTAGAATCTGTACTAAGCCTCAATAGAGTTAAAATAGCACAGAACGAGAACAGAACAGTACTGTATGGCTTCTGAAGCTAATTAAGCTGGGACGCTATCAAGTAGAGAAAGAGGGCATCAAGACCAATTTCATTGCAATCGTATGGCCAGCCCAATGTCATACAGATGCGCTGCATATGATGAAGTGGATGCACCGGTACTGTGTGCCATGAAAGTGGTACATAAGATACAGCAGGGTATCAAAACATTGGTAATCCCATGGAAGAAGCATGCTTCAGATATGACCGCCTGAATCGAAGAATGATGTCGTCGATGTAGGGCATGCATCAAGTGACTTGATGCTATGGATGCCTGCAATGAATGTTAAGAGCTCTCATGGTGAATATGAAGATGATGCTTGAAAATGATGTCAATGCCAACATCGAAGTGTACCGGTACCGAAATGGATCAGTACCACAGAAAAGACCAATTTTCTGGGTACAGTTAGTACTGCATATGATGAAAGGGATGTACAGTGTGCTATGAAGCTGGTACCATAGGTGCAGCAGAGTGTCAAAGTGTTGATAACTCCAAGAAGAAGCACACTTCAGAAATGACAAACTGCGTCAATGAGCAATGGTGTCAATGAGAAGTAGTACATAGGTCTGATATGAACCGACTCTACAAAAAATACAGTCAAGCATCATGCAACTTGAACAACTGTCCCACATATCTGATAACAAATGCCTCCCCCAAATTTAGAGCTAGCCTCTTGCAATGGATACAAACCACACTCATGGAAGGTCTATTCCCACAGGACCTAGGAGAGATCATAATCACCCCAACTGTTAAAGATCATAAAGGCCCAACAGATATCCCCTCCAACTACAGACCCATTGCTTCAATACCAATATACGTCAAATTAATAGAAGGACTAGTTGCTCAATACCTCACCAACTACCTGGAAGACCACAACCTACTTCATCCCTCACAATCAGGGTTCAGATCCAACCATAGCAAAGAGTCACTACTAGCAACCCTACTAGACACAGCCCGTCAGCACCTCAAAGGCGGAAGGATGCTGATAATTCAACTTGATCTCTCTGCTGCATTTGACCTGGTTGACCACTCTATACTACTACAGATACTTGAAGCCATAGGGATCTCAGGAAGGGTACACAACTGGTTCCAAGGATTTCTTAAATCAAGAACTTAGAGTAAAATCAAACGATCTTAAATCGGATCCATGGTCTAACTCCTGTGGAGTTCCACAAGGGTCACCACTGTCGCCTACGCTCTTTAACCTCTTTATATCCTCCCTAGGGACCACTCTAGATAACCTAAATGTAACATCTTTCAGCTACGCAGACAACATCACCATACTCCTCCCCTTTGATTCTCCAGATCCCACCTCAACTGAAAAACTGAAAAAAACACTAGAAGCAGTGGAAAAATGGATGTTAGACCACAAACTGAAACTAAACTCAGACAAAACAAAATTTATTTTGCTCGAAAAGGCCAAAACCCCTTCCATTTCAGAATTAGATATTAATACCACCAAATACCCTATACAGTTTGATCTTAAACTCCTAGGAGTAATGATAGACAGATGCTGCACTATGCAAGTCCAAATTAACAAGACTACTCAGAAAGCATTTTTAACTATGAGAAATCTACGAAAAATAAGAAAGTTCTTCGACATAAGCAATACAGGCTCATAGTTCAATCCTTAGTCCTAGGTCTATTGGACTATTGCAACATCCTTTATCCACCATGCCCTGCAAACATGATAAAGCAACTTCAGACTGTACAAAACACAGCTCTCAGATTGATCTACTCGCTAAGAAAATATGACCACATCACCACTGCCTACCTAGACTCGCACTGGTTACCAATACAAGCACAAATTCAATTCAAGTTTTACTGTCTATTATACAAAGCTTTAAATGGCACTGCCCCCACTTACCTAAACAACTGCCTAAATCAGAACCTCACTACTAGACAAAGAAGAACTCAGACCCCATTTACCTACCCCTCATTCAAAGGAACTCGACGCAAGAAGATGTTTGACAACCTACTAGCGACGCAGGCAGCGAAACTTGACCACTCCATCTCCAACTTGCTGACAACGAGTGACTTCAAATCATTTTGAAAGGGAATCAAAACCTGATATTCAAAAAATTTATCCAGATATCTTAACTCTTCCCCTTGTCCTCTCCCCTCTCTTGTAAATCCCCCCCAAAGTCTCACCCTTTCTTGTAATTTCTTCTCTCCAAAGTATCAACCATGTATACAGCTCCCTAAATTGCAATTCTCCTGGAAATGTCCAGTTAACTTCTTTGTAATCCTAATTCCTAAACTGTAATTTTTCTTGGAAATGTCCAGTTAGCTTCTTTTGTAATCTGCCTAGAACTGCAAAGTACGAGCGGAATAGAAGTCACTAATGTAATGTAATATCTACTCTATTTAATTGGTAACAAATGGAATTGCCTTAATAGGGAGGTAACATGGTCATATAGTCTAGAAAAACATAACATTTTTATAGCCACATTCTGGGAGTGAGGGGTGTCCGGCAGGAGGGACTGGGCATCTCTCCTGCTGGTGATCATTTGGGGGTTTGTGGGGGGGGGTTTACTGCAGGAGAGACTGGGCATCTCTCCTGTTGGCGATCATTGCGGGCAGCTTCAGGGCTGTCCAACAGGAGAGACTGGATATCTCTCTTGCCGGCAATCATTGCGGGCAGCTTCGGGGGTGTCCGGTAGGAGGGACTGGACATCCCTTCTGCTGTAATATTTGCGGGGGGAGCGGGTTCCCCAATTCTCTAACCGGCGCTTATGGCAGCTGCTGGTTAGAGAATCATGCTGTTAGACAAAGGACTGGCCCCTCCTATGCCTAAAAGGTCTTGGTTTGAGTGTTTGGCACTTGGGCAAATTTTTGGTTGGGAATATGTTTTAAAGATAGACGTAGTGGCGGTCTGGGCAATTACATGCCTGAACATACAGGTAGGCCATTCTCGAAAAAACACACACTTTATAGATGTTTTTTTTGAGAATGGATATTTCCCTGCTGCCAACTTTGGGCACCTAGCACCTTAGTCTAAAAAGGGACTTAGATGTTTTTTCCTATCATGCCCCTCTATGTATTCAATGCATGAACCGTCTTTATTCAAAGCCTTTGTAAAGGCTTTGAATAGGCTTATTCATCAGGCCTAGCTTTATATGTAGTGGTGGCAGTATGATTCTATCTCATGCTACCAAAGGTTCATTGATTACACGTTGTCCTCCAACCACCATATATTCCCTCGGAGGCCAATCTTTCTTTTGCCCAGTGTTGATGTTTGGTTCTACTATCCCAAAGGCATATCTACTATCCCATAATTATATCTAAGAAACTAGAACTGATGCAGTCTAAGCAATGTAATTTTCTGAATCGTACAGAACCACCCTTCTGCACCTTCCCATGCACCACAACAGCTGGTCTCTCCTTAGTACTTTCGTATGTTTAAGCTCTGCTATCTTTGCACATGGCAACCAAGTTACCAAGCAGTCCTCTTGTTTAGCAGTCATCCAGCTATCTACATTATCAATAACTTTAGCAGTTCTGTTCCTTGGCTAAAACTCCATGAGAGTCAAACAAAAGAAGATAACACATTGCCCCGAAAGCAGATTCCAACTACAAAATCATTTCCCACCATACTAGTTGATGCTCTCCTTTCTAATGACCTTGTTTCTTCTAATCAAAACCTCACACTGAAATTATTTATATGCTTTTCAGAACTCTTAAGTCAGCAACTGATTCATACTGACAACCCATGGCCAACTGTCAACTGGTCATCAGGCCACAAGCAGCACTTTCACAATTGTTAATTCCATAATATTAATACATTTTAGTAACGCTTACAATTAAATAAACTATTCTTGAGAAAACCTTTTTGCAAAAACAAACATATCTTGTGAGCTATGCAGGAAAGCCCCTTGCCGATATAGCTAGGTTTTGATCACTGCAACAGGGCAAATGGTCTCCTTCAACATACACTTCCTCTTCTTGACATATCTTCTTGGGAAGTTTATTAATATAATGGAATTAACAATTATGAAAGTACTGCTTGTGGACTGATACGGTGAGAGTTGGCCATGGCTTGTCAGAATGGATTAGTTGTTGATAACGGCCACTTCTGAAGAGTCCTGAAAAGCATATAAGTAGTTTCAATATGGAGATTTGTTAGCTAAGTTCATTGTTCCTACATTGATTAAACAATTCGATCTTATAACTTAAGTTTATTTCTTCTATAGCAGTGTTCTTCAACCACCAGTCCTTGGACTGGTGCCGCTCCGCAGAAAATTCCTGCCGGTCCACACAGGGCTGGCGAGATTGATGAGCTGCAGATTCCTGCCTCCAACAGTGGCTTTCTTTCCTCCCAGCAGCTCTCGGTACTTGCCAGTGCAGCGATTAACTTCGGCAGCCTTGGGGCTTTTCCTGAGTCGCGTCCTGCCTCTGATGATGCAACTTCCTCTTTCCTCAGACACGGCGTGACCCATCAAAGGACCCAAGGCTGCCTTAGTGAATCACTGTGTTGGCAAGTACAGAGAGATGCTGGGAGGGTAGAAAGCCACTGTTGGAGGCTGAGAAGCTGCTGGACAAGGGAAAATAAAAGGATAGCTGCTACTGGACCTGGAGGGAGGGAGAAAGATAGATGCTGCTGGGAGGGGAGGAGGGAAAGGAGTCTGGGAAGCTGCTGGACAAGGGAAAATAAAGGGACCGCTGCTACTGGACCTGGAGGGAGGGAGGAGGAGAGATAATGCTGGGAGGAGAGGAGGGAAAGAGTCTGGGAAGCTGCTGGACAAGGGGAAAAAAGGGGCAGCTGCTACTGGACGTGGAGGGAAGGAGGAGAGATGCTGCTGGAAGGGGAGGAGGGGAAGGGAAGAGAGTTACTGCTGGACAGGGGGAGGAGGGAAGGGAGAAGGAAAAAAGGAAGGAAACAGCTAGCAGGAGATTAGAGGAGAAGGGGTCAGGGTGGAATGGAGAGATCAGATGAGGGAAAGGGGAGGCAGGAATGAGAAAGTAAAAAGATTGATGCTGGGAAGGGTGTCAGCAGAGAAATAAGCAGAGAGGGAGAAAGATGCCAGATCTGGTGTAGGCGAGATAAAAATGAAGACAGCAGTGAAACTGGAATGAATCATGTAAAAAGGAGAGAGGGGGGCACAGGCTGGATGGAAAGGGGAGAGGGCCAAAGAAAGAAGACAGATACAATATGGAAGGTGGAGAGGGCAGACAGTGGATGGAAGGGGAAGATTCAGATTGAAGACGCTGGAAGGAAGAGAATGAAAAGAAGATGAAAGTAGAAACCAGAGACAACAAAAGGTAGAAAAACATAATTTTATTTCTATTTTGTGATTAGCATATATGAGATTTGAAATATATATCCTGCTAGAGCTAGTGCTAGATATAACTGGGGACTGCAAAACCCAGGCAGTGGTTGGGGTTCTCTCTGACCAGGGGGAAGTTGCCCTAGTTGCATTTCTCTAATACTATTCCTGTCATGTGTGACTGCGGTATTCTGTTAGCATGATATTTCTGAGTAGCATTCTGTAATAATTTGGCTTATTCAGTTTTCTAGATAGTAGAGGGGATATATGTGATGGGGAGGGGAGACAGGCGTTTTGTTGATCCTTGCTCTATATTATTTGTATTTATAAAATGACAATTGTATAGAATATTGTTTCTTTTTATACTTTAATAAAATCATAACTGAGGCTTGTGCGGATGGGAGCAGATGGTTTGCGGGGACCGAGCTCATGGAGACAAGGCGGAAATGGAGTTTTTTAATTTCAGTCCTAGTAGTTTGCCGGTTCACAAAATAATTATTTTATTTCCGCCAGTCCATAGGTGTAAAAAGGTCGAAGAACACTGTTCTAAAACACAGTTCTTCAACCGTCGGTCCGCAAAAAAATCTTGCTGGTCCGCGAAGGATTCGGTCCCCGCCGCAATGAAAGGCCGGCGTCAGCTGACTTGCAACTTCCTGTTGCAGTCGCTGTGCCAGGACTCCTGCCTTCCACTGCGTTTGCCTCCTGCCTTGTCTCCGCACCTCCAGACCAGCAGCGGCAGCTCTGTGTGCTTTTAACTTCGGTACAGAGCTGCCCCTAAGCAGTAGTTTAGCGCGATTTCAAAGGCCCCGAGGCTGCCTCATGAAACTGCGCTAAACTATTGATTAGGGGCAGCTCTGTGCCGAAGTTAAAAGTACACAGAGCTGCCGCTGTTGGTCTGGACTCTTGGGCTGCTGAAGGAGGGCAAAGAGCAGCTGTCCTGGAGGTTTCCCTTTCCTCTCGCCTTTGCCTTTCCCCTTCCTCTCGCCTTTTTTTCCACCTTTTTTTTTTTCCTTCAAAGGCCAAGGGGCCCCAGCATCGACATCAATCAAGTAAGTTCAACTGTTCCTTGCAAGCGGTTCTGCTCGGCCAAAGCTTCCCCTCTGACATGAGCCACCCTCAGGGGAAAGAAAGTGATCTGCAAAGGTTAGGGGAAGGGGGGGCAGATGATGGAAGTTGGGGGGGGGAGAGAAAAGGGGCAGATGATGGAATGGAGGAGATGAGAGAGAGAAGTGGACAGATGATGGAAGTGGTAAGAAGGGAGAGAGAGCAGAAGGCAGATGGATGTCAGTTGAGAGGGGAGAGCAGATGTTGAATGGAAGTGGGGAAAGAACACATACTGGATGGAAGGAGGAGATAAATAAAGGGGGAAGAAAATAGTAAGATAATGGAGGGGTGAGGGAAAGGGGTGACAAGCTGTGAGTAGACACAGTGAAAAGAGGGAAATGGGACTAAATAGTAAGAAATAATTAAATTTAGATGGAGGCAAAAAATAGAGAAGAAAGACCAGAGAAGAAAAGGGACGAGAGAGCAGAAAATGATATCAGATCTGAGTGGAGGAAATGAGAAGAGAGAGATGCTAAAAACCACAGGGGGGAGGGAAGGACAGAGATGCCACACCATGAGGGGAACAGAAGGAAGATGATGGATGCCAGACCAAATTGGGGGGGTGCAGGAGGAGAGATGGCAGGGAAAGAGAATGGAAGGGGAAGATGCTGGACTGAAGAGACAGAGAAGGTTATCATGCCACTGTACTGGGCCATGGTACACGTGAGTGGACTGCTGGTCATGATGGACCTCTGGTCTGACCCAGCAGTGGCAATTCTTATGTTCTTATGTTCTTAGGGCAGACACTGGCTGGAAGAGAGTGAAAAGGCAATGAAAGCAGAAACCAGAGACGACAAAAGGTAGAAAAAAATAATTTTATTTCTATCTTGTGATTCAAATATATCAGATTTGAAATATGTACCTTGCTAGACATAACTGGGGAGTGCAAAGCCCAGGCAGTGTTTCTTTAGCTTCCAGCTGGCTTAGGGCTCTCTCTGACCAGGGGGCAGTTGCCCTAGTTCCACTCCGCTAACACCATTCCTGTCATGTGTGACTGTGGTATTCTGTTACATGATAATTTGGCTTATTCAGTTTTCTTGATAGTAGAGGGGATATATGTGAAGGGGAGGGAAGGCAGGGGTTTTGTTGATTTTTGCCCTGTATTATTTGTATTTATAAAATGACAATTGTATAGAATATTATTTCTTTTTATACTTTAATAAAATATGTTCAATATAAAATCATAACTATTTGAGGCTTGTGCGGATGGGATCAGATGGTTTGTGGGACCGAGCTCACGGGGACAGGGCGGCGATGTTTTTTTTAAAAAAATTTCAGTCTTAGTAGTTTGCCGGTCCACGAAATAATTATTTTATTTCCGCCGGTCCATAGGTGTAAAAAGGTTGAAGAACACTGTTCTAAAGCATTTGGTAAAAATGTATCTTATATATACTAGTAGGCAAACCTTTTTCCAAATGTCACATTATGCAAACTACTTAATGCAAAAAAAAAAAAATAGAACCATAAAACATATTTCAGACAGTTAAACAAGTATTTTGATCCTTTGTAATGTAAAACCAAAATACTAAGATCAAATTATTATCTAGGAACTAAAGTATAATGAGAAAATCCCTTTTAAATGTATTTGCTTAACATTAGCTGTGGGAGAGCTGTTATTTAAATCACCAATTTGATTTTCTTCTGCTCAGACGTACCTATTTCTGAGATAGAACATTGTCAATGAATTAATACAACAAAAATTACAAAATGATTTACACTTAATGGGTAACATTGTTCATTTATACTGCCCTTTCATCCCAGAAATTTTGCAAAACAGATATCCTTATCTTAATTTTCTTGATTTAATATCATCAGAATATTAAACTGTGGATTAGCGTCTAAAGTAAACATCCATGGCTTCTTATAAAATTATATAGCAGAAATTCTTATAAAATTATGTCATTAAGGCATACATAAAGTGTAATTTGTTGCTAACTGTTAATTTTCTTAAGTCCTTCTAGACCAGTCTAGACCTATGGGTTATATTCCATTACTAGCAGAGGCAGAGACTTGGAGATTCCAATGACAACCAGCCAGGAACATTTTAGTACACTAAGGCACTGATTCTATAAAGGGCGCCTAAGTACCGCATAATGCTGAGTGGGACTTAGGCATCCAAACTAAGTGGTTAATGAGCCATTTAAGGGTCTTAACGAGCAATAATTGGCACATGGATGTCCATAGGATGTGGACGACACTATGTAGGTGCCTCCACAATTTCATGGACACCCATTGGAAAAATTCATGCCTAACAGAATAGGCATGGGCATGGTCTGGGCAAGGCTTCAATATGGGCACCTTCGATTCATTTCAATTAAAATATGTTCTGGGATTTGAACCTATGACCTTTAGAAGAGGGGAACAGAGATTTTACCCATTGAGCCATAGCAGCTTCCAAAACGTCTTTCTTCTTCATCTGATATGATAGCTTAGGGATCTGCTAAGATATGATCTTCTCAGGTATTTTCACCTTCACATGACTAGGATCACTAAGCTCTCATGGTAAGAACCCCCACAACTGAAAGGAAGTGGCTGTGGCTCACCAGGTAAAAGCCCTGTGCTCATCTTCCAGAGGTCATGGGTTCAAATCCCAGCACATATTTTAATTGTGGCACTCTACCTTGAAGGTACACCTTGATGATCTCACAACGAGGTCAACATTGTGCAGCTGCACACCTCCATTTGCAATGAAGTAGACACCATGCTAAGGTCTATATCTGGAGGGTTTTTTTCAGTTTTTAAGCATTTGTAAGTTTTTAAGCATTTGTAAATGAAGTTATGTATGCAATCTATTTTTTTCATGTGCCTTCCTTGCTTTCAGTAATGAGTTGATTAGAGCACTGTTTAGTCAGAAAAAAAGGGTAGCTTTTTAGCAAGAAACCTAAAGCTGTGGTTTTTTTCATATGCTCTGCTTCAGTTAATGGATATTTTCCTCTGAAAAACCAAATTCTTCCTGGCAAGCCTGAATGACAAAATCAAAGACACTTCAATTTCCCTGAATGGACATAACTTCCCTATAGTCGACACCATAAAAATCCTGGGAGTGACGCTTGACCATCATCTCACTCTAGTTATTCACACAGAGCAACTGATCAAAAAAGGCTTCTCAACACTATGGAAGCTAAGAACCATCAGAAAGTTCTTTGACGCAGCATCATTCCGCTTACTGTTGCAATCCTCCATTTTAAGCCTGCTCAACTATTGTAACATCATTTATCTCGGGTCTCACAAGAAAATGGCTGCCCCTAGAAGCAAGAGTACTTTTCAAATTTGCCTGCCTTTGTTTCAAATCCATTCTTGGTTTGGCCCCCTATACCTGGTCTCTCATTTTAAATTGGACTGTTCCACCAGGTCTACATGCAGAATACATATGTTTAGCCACCCAATAATAAAAACCTGCCGATACAAAAGATTCCTAACTCTTACTTTCCAAGCAAGTCAACAGAACGGCTGGCTAGGTAATATCATCAAGCACTCCTCATCCTACCTTAACTTCAGAAAACTAGTCAAAACCAACCTTTTAACCGATTTGTAACCAAGAACTCTTAAAGCCTTACCCCGGTATCCGACTTGCATGTCCCCCGGTATTGTACTTACATGCGACTCTTACTCATCTCTCTTCCTCCCCACAAATATTCATGTATTCTAAGACTTCATTGTTATTTTTTTCGCTGACTGTCCAGCTCTCCTTATTGTAAACTGCCTCGAACTACTTTGGCTTTGGCGGTATATAAAAATAAAATTATTATTATTAATTAGTAAATAACATTGCTGTTTGTCCGCAAAAATAGGTTTTGCATGCAATATATCTGTTTGATGTGCCCTGTTTATGTAGTGCCTTATTAAATGTATTTTGAGCTTAATAAAGCAAAAATAAAAACCCAGAGAACTAGTTAGCAGATTGCATTAAGGACGTCCAAACTGTGCCTAAGTTCTGTCCATAGAACTCAAGTCTATCTGAAGCCCAAACTATGCTCATAAGTAGACCTCCTTTACAATGCCTACAGGACCTAGTTTTACAATTGCTATGCAACTTGCTAACTCACTGTGTAGCACACTGGTTAAACCTACACAGCCTTCTACCCTAATGTTGCTGATTCGAATCCCAGTCACTCTCTCTGATGGAAGAGAAATAAATAAAAGCATTAAACAGATCCAACTCCCAGTATCACAACTATAAAGAAAAACACCATAAAATTGCCATTCTAATAATGTCATAATAATAAAATATTATAACATTAAGGACATTGTTTGGGGGTCTAACTCTCGCCTAAAACCCGATTCTCTAAAGGACGTCTCAAAATTGGACGTCTAAACAGTGCTAAGCATCGCTGAGCGCGATTCTACAAAGGACGCCTATCTTGGACATCCAAACTGTGCCTAACTTTAGACGTGCTTTCCAGAATCAGGGCCTAAATGCCAAAGCCATTCAACAGACTAAAACTATTGAGAGGAAAAAAAAAACCAAGAAATACAAACTGAATCCAACACAAAGGCACCAAAGGGCTGTCTTTGTAAAAGTGACTACAGTCAAACCTCAGTTTACGAGCGCACCGCAAGACGAGCAAAAACATTTGCAAAATCGGCACCTCGGAAACCAAGCTTGACTCGATTTATGAGCGCCCCACCCCCACCCCCCGCGTCCCCCCTGACACGATTTGGCATCTCCCACGCACCCACCCACCCAACCAAACACATTGGCTTACCCCCCCCATATGGTACCAGCACCAGCAACAACGCACAGGACATGCCAGTTCCAGTGCCCGAAGATCTTCCATCTTCCTTTTGCTGGGCCTTGAGCATCTGCGCATGCTCAAGGCCTTCTAGTCTCACTCTCTCAACCCCAAAACTTTAATACAAAATACTATACGTACTTGTACTGCAAGACGTCGCTCATTTAGAACAGTCACTACACTCCTGCAAAAATTGAGCGAGAAGAACTATCGGCTCAGTTGTGATGTGTGTATACTGTATATATTTGTATTGCAAGACCTTGCTTGTATATCAAGTTAAAATTTAATAACATATTTTGCTTGTCTTGCAAAACACTTGCAAGTCAAGTTACTTGCAATCCAAGATTTTACAGAATTAACATCTGGAAAGCCTGTGCCACCCACCATAGCACTCTGTGTACCAACAAAAGGCATCAAGATTACACCTTCACCAGCAGCCAAGTTATTGGGTGGTGAAGAAACTGGAATATTTGGAACATTCCAGTTTAAGGCTCGTCCTCTCATGTTGAAGAAACAATTTCCCTTTCCAGGTAAAAAGGCACAGTGAGGTCTCCAGGAGAATCTCACAAAATGCCTGTGTGAAGTCTGCTCACCACACATTAATGTTTGCAGTAAAAATGCAGTAAGTGCAGAACTTTATCACATTTTAGTATATAGGCCCAAAAGTTGCAATCTTAAAAACATAATTAAAATGCACAGAAACTCTGAAATATACCAACTTAACGGCATAAAAAAGAAAAGTGCATTCTTTCACAGAGTATGTAAGCTTTTAAGATATTTTTGTACTATGAATTACTTTTCCCTAAATCAATACATTCATTAAGAACATACCCCCTCTTTTACGAAGGTTTTAGCACTGGCAGCGGTGGTAACTGCTCCGACGCTCATAGAATTCCTATGATTGTTGGAGCAGTTACCGGCGCTAAAACCCGCACTACACGTTAGTAAAAGAAGAGGACATTGATGTATCAGAACTTGCACTGAAATCAGCATGGAATAAAAAACACTTGCAAAAGCAAATCTCAACAAGTTTTGGTACTAGGAAAAATACCAGCTTTAGCATTGTTACTTCAAAGGTCCTTTATATTTCATGTACAAATTTCACATAGAAATTCCAAAGTACACCTAGGCTAATAAATCTACAAACATTGGAAACTTGTAATATTTGTTTTTAATATTGCAGTTCCCCATAGAAACTGAAATAACTACTTTCTCAAGTCAAATTTTAATAAAATTGGCACATGCAAACAATAGAATTCAAATACTACATTATTTGCAAAGGTATTTTTGATTGAAATTGTAATGAATCTGCAATGAGATAAAATAATTTCTGATAACACTCTACCAAAAGCATAAAAATATACAAAAACAAGGAGAGAAATCACAAAACAGGATTTGATAGCATTACTTTGATAAATCAGAGATATCTATGAATACAAATCATAGTATAGATTTTTTTTTTTTAGCAATCAGGATTCCATTCTGCCATAAAGCAAAATGTGATTTAAATGTGGCCATTTTTGTACTGAAAGATAACTCGAACATTTAACAATATAGTTTATGGTTTATTATTTATAGTCTGCCTTTCCCAAGGCGGATTACAAAACCACATACATAATAAATAAAACATTACAAAGCATATAAGAATATATAACACTGCCCATCAAACAAAAACATCAGTGTCCATATTTCATTTTGCAGAATAAAAGCATTAACAGTTTCTTAAATCCCTCTGCTCTCTAATGTAAACTGGGAGTTTATTCCATTCAGTGGGACCCGAGCATGAGAATACACTAGCTCTTACTGCCTCTGAGTGCAACTGTTTCTGTGTTGGCACAATTAAATCACAATGTTCAGCAGACCGTAACATGCGAGAAGGTGCATAAGGGAGGATACGATCCATCAAATATGCTGGTGCCTGCTGATGCATACTCAAATAAACTAACACCAATAATTTATATATCACTCTATATTCAATCTTCAACCAATAAAGCCTAACATAATATGAGGAAACATGATCTTGTTTTGTTATCCCAAAGCATGAGATAATCAAATTCTGAGTGACTTGCAAAGCATGCATGGCAGAGGCAAAAATACCTAAAAAAGCATAACATTGTCACTCATACCGCTTCCCTCGCACACTCAATGCCTTACTTAACTACTCTCACTAAAAATAACTCAAGAATCTTGAATTGTGGATAAAACAATTTGGCTGCAGCTTTATTAACAATAATCAGAATAACCGTACAACCATTTGAAATAACAAAGTTACTTTGCACCTTCTTCCAGAGCAGTCTCGTGCCCCATACCCTGACAGCTAGTTGGTAAAAAACTAGCCATCTACTCCACAACTCCATACTGTGCTTTACACTCCAAATTAATACAGTCATTTGTCCCTCTACCCTGCGTGAGACCTGCGATGTTGCCCGGCCTCATCAATACCTGTGGCAGTATCGCACACAAGTATCTCCTCTCTAGGCAGTAATATCGTAACATCTAAAACATATTATTGACTGTTTGGAAGACTCCCCATTTCCACACTGAAATGTGACCCCTTCCTCCCAGACCTCCTCACCCAATCACCCAAATACATACCAACCAGTAACACCCCCAAACTCTGAACATACTCCCATCCCAACCCCAAACAACAGGTGGGACTGCGTGGGCAAAATTATCTCTCCTTTCCTACCCAATCCTTTACACCGAACTCCTGCTACTTTAAACCACCCAAATACTAGCACTCTCCACACAACCCTCTCATATCCTGCTCAAACTCATCCAATCCCACACCAACTCCCTCAGCCAATCCCCCACTATCTATTCCCCAGCAACATCCACCCACTGCTTCCACTACTCCTGTCACCATTTTCCCACATCAATCATCACACCCTCGCTCATTCCTAACCCCATTCCTCCACTCTACCCTCCCTCACAGATTATTTGGAAGCAGCTCAGACAATGTTATTGGCCCACCTCTTATTTTATGGGTCTTTATGTTGCAGTAAGCAAGTCTGGACATGATGCCAAAAATCCAGAGGCAGCTCTGTCAAGGTCTTGTGCTCTCAAGGGGCCAGTGCTCAAAATGGCACCCACTGAAAATGATAAAGAACATCTGCGATCTCATTAGAAACCCCAGGAGCATGTCACACCCCCAATGATAAATTAAGCTGTAAGCAAAATAAACTATCAAACATAACAATTCAACCAGCAGAGGACAATGGGCAGTCTGCTTATTAACCACCCCCACCGCAGCCACATTATCAGAATACAGAAGCACCCTCCTGTCTCTTAGCTGCTCCCCACACAACACCAGAGCCACCCACACTGGAAAGAGCTCAAGGAAGGTGACATTAGCACACCACCCCCTTCGCTCGCCACCAATCAGGTCAAGGCTGAGCGCACCAAGCCCCCTGAAAAAAGATGCCAAAACCATGACTACCAGCCGCATCATTAAACAGCTGCAAGCCAACTGTAGAAATGGCAGGCTTTTACCAAACACAAGCCCCACTAAATCCCAAAAAGAATAATTGCCACAAACGCATAGCTTCCTCCCTCCCCCACTTGAGGAATGTGAATATGATAATCTGGTAATCCCCTTGGTCAATAGAGCCAAACAACATGAAAAAACTCTTCCCATAGGAATGACTCGAGATGCAAAATTAAAATGACCAAAGACTGAATTTCCCACAAAGTCAATTTCCACTTCTGCAAAGCAACTGTAATCTCAAGCTGCAAAGGCATGCACATTCTCACGAGGCAACCGAGACACCATTGCTGCCAAATCTAACTCATTTCCCAGAAACACCTGACAAGAGCAAGGGCTCTCTGACTTCTCATCCACCAACAGCAGACAGAAACAGCCAGCTGAAAAGCACACAAAGGCTCCCGGCACCCCTGCTAAACAGCGCAAAGCAACCCCACCCCTCACAGCGGCCTGTGAGGACAAAAACAGCGGAGCATCCTCCTTTTTTCTACCTTTGTTGACTCTGATCTTTGCTTTTCTCATCTTCTTTTCACTCTTCCTTCATCCAATGTATGCCCTTTTCTCCCTCTTCCATCCAGCATCTGTCCTCTCTGCCCCTTCCATCCACTGTCTACCCTCCTACTTTGCCCCTTCAATCTAATGTCTGCCCTTTCTCTCCTTTCCATCCTGTGCCTGCCCTCTCATCTTTCCATATGGCACCTGCCTTCTTTCTATGTCCCTCCCATAAACTGCCCTCTCCCCCTTCCATCCAGCACTTGCCTCCCTTTCTCTTTTTATATGATTCATTCCAGCTTCACCCCTCTCTCCATCTCTTCACCCCCCTCTCCCTACCATGCTCTAGCATCTCTCTCATCACATAAGAATAGTAGGTCAAACAAATGTCCATCTAGCCTACTATCCTGTTTCCACAGTGGTCAATCCAGGTCATAAGTGCCTCACAAAAACCCAAATAGTAGCAATATTCCATGCTACAAATTCCAGGGCAAGCAGTGGCTTCCCCCATGTCTGTCTCAATAGCAGACTATGGACTTTTCCTCCAGGAACTTGTCCAAACCATTTTTTAAACCAGCTACATTAACCATTGTTACCACATCATCTGGCAACACATTCCAGAGATTAATTATTCTGAGTGAAAAAAATATTCCCTCCTATTGGTTTTGAAAGTATTTCCCTGTAACTTAATTTATTGTCCCTTAGTCTCTGTAATTTTTGATAAAGTTAAAAAATAAATTCACTTGTATCCGTTCTACACCACTCAGGTTTTTGTAGTCTTCAATCATATTTCCCCTCTGCCATCTCTTTTCCAAACTGAAGAGTCCTAACTTCTTTAGTCCTTTCTCACACGAGAGGGGGGTTCCAACCTCTATCATCTTGGTTGCTCTTCTTTTGAACCTTTTCTAATTCCACTATATCTTTTTTTGAGATGCAGCAATCAGAATTAAACGCAATACTCAAGGTGAGGTTGCACCATAGAGTGATACAAAGGAATTAAAATTATATTATAGTCTTATTTACCATCCCTTTCCTAATAATTCCTAGCATCTTGTTTGCTTTTTTGGCCACCACCACATATTGGAAAGTTTTCCTTCCTTCCTTCCTCTCACCCCATCATACCCCAAGGTCTGGCATCTATCTCCTTCCCTTCCCTTCCCTGGTTTGGTTTCTCTCCTTTCCTCCCCCCAGGTCTGGTATCTCTCTCTCCCTCCCTTTCCAGGAGCCCACGGTTATACGGGTGCTGGCATCTCTCTCCTCTCCTTCCCTTCTTCACCCTCTCCCTTGTGGTCTGGCATCTCTCTCTCCTCTCCCTTTTCTTTCCTGCCCTGGTCTTTCTTTTCTCCCCCTCCCTCCCTCCCAATTGTTTTTTCTCCCTTATCCCTCCCTTCCTCCCCCTCCAATTGAGTAATAATAATAATAATTTTATTTCTTATATACCGCCAAAGCCATAGTAGTTCGAGGCGGTTTACAACGAAGAAGGGCTGGACAATCAGCGAAAATGGTACAATGTTACAATCAGATAAAATTAGGTGGTAGAGAAAAAAATGGTACAACAGAGAGAAAAAATGGTACAACTGAGAGAAAAAATGGTACAAACAGAAAGAAAGATGGGTACAATTAAGGCAATGAAATGGTACAGTGAAGAAGGTCAAGACAATCTGCGTAAAGGACATAGAGAGATAGAGGGCCAGGGTGGACATAGGGTCTTAGGGCATGAATCGGGTGAAAAGATTAGTTTTTAGTAGTTTCCTGAAGTTTAAGTAGGATGAAGAGCGTGAGATGATGTGGGCCAGCCAGTTATTGTGATGACCTGCTTGGAAGGCAAGAGTTCTATTTAGATATCTTTTGTAATGGCAGGTCCTTAGGGTAGGGTAGAGTACAGCATTTATCTTCCCCCCCCCCCCCCCCCTCAAGTTATAAGGAGCTCCGGAAACCTTTTGTATGTTGTTCACTCTTTACTAGACTTTTAAAAATATATATGTATCTCAAAGTTACTGTTAAAAAATATGTCTGTACCTCAAAGTTAGCAAGTTCATGTGTTTTCCTTATCAAACAAATGCTTTAGATGAGAGTCTGATGACATAAAAAAAACTGTAACATCACCTTTTACCTGCTAAGATTGCTTAGTACAAGAATCTGGGTTGCTTGTATAAGGCTAAATGTTGCACATCTTATTTTATACCTTTGGGCCATGTGGCACTTAGCATATGCTAATGTCCATTAATACATGGTAAGCTTTAGTAAAAGTACCCCTGTATAATTTCTTTATTTTAAGAATAAATTGCATTTTATATGTTTAGCAAAATCGTACTTGCTATGAAACCTGAAATAAGCAAGTCAACTAAAAGGCATTTATCTAGTGGTAGTTTATAAGAAATCCCCTAACAGCTGTTCAGCAATTTGATGGTGAGCAACACACATTTGACCTTGCTGTCAAGGCCATCAAAAGCACTGCTACCTTTGGTCATTTCTCATGAGGAATTTACTTGGCCAATGGTGTTATATTTTACAGCATTAGACACTGTAAAGAATCTGTATCACTGCTGGATATGCATTTATTTCCACTACAAACATTTTTTATGGAAATCTGTTTTCTAGGAGCATATCCAAATATTATTCCAGTGAATTAAGACAATTTTATTTGCTGTCAGCATAGTACTGGTATCATGCTATGTCTTATTGTTTTTTTTGAAAATCAGTTAAGACTACTTTGTTTGACAAATTCATTACCTAACAGGAGTTTTTGAGACTGTAACTAGTATTTTCTATGTGACTGTACTCTCGCTGATTGTACAGCTTCTCTTGGTGTAAACCGCCTAGAACTACTGGTGATGGTGGTATAGAAGAATAAAGTTGTTATTATTATTGTTATAATTATTATTTGTGACTGAATTAAACTAAGATCAAAGTTTATCTTCACTTTACCTAAGCATTAGTTCTATGTGTATCTTCATCACTAATTAGTCAGAAGTTATTCCATTATACTGCTGGAATCTGATAAAATCAGTACATATTTCTACAAGTATAAAAGGTTTCTAAATATATCATTCACTTTATTTTAAAGACATAGCCAGCACTTAAAAGGAAAGTTGTTTGTTATACAGCAGCTGTTGCTCACTCATGCAGAAAGTTCTCCAAAACGGTGCCAATGCCCCCTAGTGGTAGTCTTATTGTATTACCATTAGGAGGCATCCTTCTATATTATGAAATTTTACAGGGATTGATGCTATATAGTGCTTGTACCGTGAAATTATGGCTATGGCATCAGTATCACTTTAGATCCTGGGTGGGAGAAGAGGCAGACCACTCCTGCCATTGGACCACCAAAATGACTTCAGGGTTGGCTTCTGGAAAGTGAGGATATTTCAGGAGTGGAATTTGTGCAAGAGGAGGGAGATCAGAAGGGGTGGGGTATGTCACTTTCACAGGTGATCTAAAGATGGGCATATGTTTCAGCAGTGTGGGGGAGGATGATGCCATAGCTGCTCTTTATCTCATTATTTATTTATTTGGAGTATGTCTGCACCATGTTAAGTGCTCATTTCTAGCAGAAACATTTTTGATTAGGCCTTTCAGGTAGTATGTATTTCTTAATGAAAATATTTTTATATGGGGGACTGAAAAGGCTCTTTCGCTATTTCATACATAGTTGTATTTCCCAGACAACCGCCCTCTCCACATTAGTCAGCGTTACCACTCCTTTTAAAAGAAGTTAGTTACTGTGCATGCATAATTCCAGTCAAGAGTAAATGCTGCCAAAACGTCCAGAATGCTGGCGTGTAGTTGGCTAGTGGTGCAGAGTGAACCCATGCTAGGGCCCTTAATACATGGTAGAAGCTATCACCATGCATTCATAGTTAATGCACACACTGATCTATCTGATGCCACCACAAATATATTAATCATGTAAATATTCTGATATTAATAATTATGAAATTGTACTCCCACAGTCTTTTTATTAATTTAGTGCAAAATGATGAGAATATCTGAAGCACTTAGAAACCATCATCAGTCGCTTTCCAGAGATCCAGTTGGGGACTGTAATGAATGAAAATCGACTGTCCATTTGACTGAAGTGCTGGTGTTAACTAGGCCAAAGGTTTCTGGGTGTCCAAGTGTTCAGTTGGGGACACAACAAATTATGAAGGCCTCCCAAGTACGCAACCCGAAAAGTTATCAGCCACCCTGTGCTATTGGTGAACCTACAAGATAAAGAATCTTATATTTTCTACCTTTTATAGACTATATTTGTTGCAAGGATTGTGAGATTTTCTGCCAATTCAGGAGCAAGTAATAAGGAAATAGCTCTCTGATGTTAGTTGCTTGTCATTTTTCACTTCTTCATTAAAAAGGCCTATTAGATTGTAAGCTCTTTTAAGCAGAGACTCTTTTCTTACTCTTTGTGACTCTGTACAGTGCTGCGTGCATCTGGTAGCACTATAGAAATAATTAATAGTAGTAGTAGTATTTGCTAAGTTGCAGTAGTTGTTTAACAATATAATTACCACATGTGAAGAGCATAGGTCCAACCTAAATTACAAAAGCATGTTGAATTGTTAGTGCACCATTTTGTAGGCATTAAACACACAAAAAAAGTGAACATTCTGGAGCATGGAATGGGCAGGAATGGCTCCTTATAGTTGCAGAGGTCATTACACCATATAGCACAGTTACTTACCATAACAGGTGTTATCCGGGGACAGCAGGCAGACAATCTCACATGTGGGTGAGAATGGAGCCTGGTATAGACAGTGGTAAATGTGTACTTTAACTTTAAGTTTTCAGAAACTTTGCAACTGCCTGCACCGCACATGTACAAGTACCTTCCCTGACGTCGGCTCATGGTACCTCAGTTCCGTAAACAAGCTAAGAAGCCAAGCAGGGGAGATGGGAGGGATATGAGAATCCTAGGACAAGCAGGCAGCATATTCTCCCTAGCTTACTGTAATGGTATGGAGGGAGAGTTGGTCATTAAGAAGAAAATAAATTCTGTAATACTGCTTGGCCAAAATGACCATCTTGTCTGGAATAGGATTCTAGACAGTAGTGAGACATAAAAGTATGAATTGAGGACCAAGTACATAAGAACATAAGAATTGCCGCTGTTGGGTCAGACCAGTGGTCCATCGTGCCCAGCAGTCCGCTCACGCGCCCTAACTGAGACTAGCCCTACCTGCGTACGTTCTGGTTCAGCAGGAACTTGTCTAATTTTGTCTTGAATCTCTGGAGGGTGTTATCCCCTACAACTGACTCCGGAAGAGCGTTCCAGTTTTCTCCACTCTCTGAGTGAAGAACTTTCTTACATTCGTACGGAATCTATCCCCTTTCAATTTTAGAGTGCCCTCTCGTTCTCCCTAACTTGGAGAGGGTGAACAACTTGTCCTTATCTATTAAGTCTATTCCCTTCAGTACCTTGAATGTTTTGATCATGTACCCTCTCAATCTCCTCTGTTCGAGGGAGAAAAGGCCCAGTTTCTCTAATCTTTCACAATACGGCAACTCCTCCTGCCCCTTAACCATTTTAGTCGCCTTCTCTGGACCCTTTCAAGTAGCGTCATGTCCTCCTTCATGTACAGCGACCATTGCTGGACTCAGTACTCCAGGAGAGGGCGCACCATGGCCCGGTACAGTGGCATGATAACCCTCTCCAATCTGTTCTTGATCCCTTCTTTATCATTCCTAGCATTCTGTTCACCCTTTTTGCTGCCAATGTACATTGCTTGGATAGCTTCATCAACTTGTCAATCATAACTCACAAGTCTGTTTCCTGGGAGGTCTCTCCAAGTACCGCCCCGGACATTCTGTATTCATGCATGAGATTTTTGTTACCTACATGCATCACTTTACACTTATCCACGTTGAACCTCATCTGCTATGTTGATGCCCATTCCTCAAGCCTGATTATGTCACGTTGCAGATCTTCGCAATCCCCCTGTGTCTTCACTACTCTAAATAACTTTGTATCATCCGCAAATTTAATCACCTCACTTGCCATACCAATGTCTAGATCATTTATAAAGATGTTGAAGAGCATGGGTCCAAGCACTGAGCCCTGTGGCACCCCACTGGTGATGCTCTTCCAGTCTGAGTATTGTCCATTTACCCCCACTCTCTGTTTCCTATGATCCAGCCAGTTTTTAATCCACATGAGTATTTCACCCTCGATTCCATGGCTCGCAATTTTCCGAAGTAGTCATTCTGAAAATCCAGATATACAATGTCGACCGGGTTGCCCTTGGTTATCTGTCTGTTTACTCCCTCAAAGAAGTGCAGCAAATTTGTCAAACATGATCTGCCTTTGCTAAAACCGTGCTGACTGGTCCTCATCAGCCCGTGTCCATCAAGATGATCAATGATGCGGTCCTTTATCAGCGACTCTACCATCTTTCCCGGTACTGAGGTCAGACTCACTGGTCTGTAGTTTCACGGATCTCCCCTCGAACCTTTCTTGAAGATCGGAGTTACATTCGCCACCTTTCAGTCTTCTGGAATCTTTCCCGATTTGATCGACAGATTGGCTATTAGTTGAAGCAGTTCAGCTATGGTCCCTTTCAGTTCCTTGATGACTCTCGGATGGATGCCATCCGGTCCCGGGGATTTATCGCTCTTAAGCCTATCAATCTGCCTGCACACCTCCTCTAGACTGACCGTTAATCCTGTCAGCTTTTCGTCTTCATTTCCAGCATATAGCCTGATGGGTTCTGGTATGCTGTGTACATCTTCTTCGGTCAATACAGACACAAAAAAATGTGTTCAATTTGTCAGCGATTGCTTTCTCCTCCTTTAGTGCTCCCTTTATTCCATGGTCATCCAACGGTCCCACCGCTTCCTTCGCAGGTTGTTTCTCCTTAATATATCGAAAGAACGGCTTGAAATTCTTCGCCTCTTTGGCTATTTTTTCCTTGTAGTCTCTTTTGGCCCCTTTTACCGCCTTATGGCACCTGTGTTGATGTTGTTTGTGCTTGTTCCAGTTTTCATCCATTTTTGACCTTTTCCATTCCTTAAACGAAGTTGTCTCGTCTCTTATCACTTCCTTCACCTCTACAGTGAGCCACACCGGTTCTTTGTTCTTGTTCTTCTTTGATCCCTTGTTGATACGCGGTATATATAGATTGTGCGCCTCGGTGACTGTGTCCTTAAAAAGGGACCAAGCTTGCTCTAGCATTTTTACACTGCTTATCCTCTTCTTAATCTTCTTCCATACCATGAGTCTCATCCCTTCGTAATTCGCTTTTCGGAAGTTCGGTGCCATGGCTGTCGTTTTGGACTGATGTTTCTCCCCTGCGTCCAGATCGAAGCGGATCATATTGTGATCACTGTTTCCTAGCTTCCCTTCTACTTCTACATCTTGTGCCGGTCCTCGTAGACTATTTAGAATTAAGTCCAGAATTGCATTTCCTCTAGTGTTTTCCTTGACAAGTTGTTCCAGGAAGCAATCGCCTACAGCATCCAAGAACTTGGTCTCTCTAATGCAGTCGGAGGTGCCTAGGTTCCAGTCTATTCTCGAATAGTTGAAGTCACCCATGATAACTGCATTGCCTCCCTTGCAGTTGCGTTTAATCTTGTCTGTCATTTCTCCGTCAATTTCTTCGGACTGCCCTGGGAGTCGGTAGTAGATGCCGATCTTTGTTTCCAGGCCATTTGTTCCCGGAATTTTGACCCATAGGGACTCTAATTTATCTGTCAGTTGTTGCATGTTCTCTCCAGTAGATTTAATTCCCTCTTTGACGTATATGGCAATGCCCCCACCTTTTTGAGCCACTCTGTCTCTGCAGTATAGTTTGTATCCCGGTAGCACAGTCTCCCAGACGTTTTCCTCAATCCACCATGTTTCTGTGATCACTATGATGTCAACATTATCTCTTTGTGCCATAGCTTCTAATTCACCCATCTTATTTCTAAGGCTCCTTGCATTCGTGTACATACACTTGAATTTGCGGCCTGTTCCTTTCTTGTATTTCCTTCCCTCTTGTGTCCTTTTCGATCTGTCTTGCCTGTGATCCGGTGAGTCTTTCCCTCCATCTTCTTGCACGGTATCCTCCGGGTATACCGGTTCCCGAACCATCGACTCTCTCTCTTGGTGGACTGTCGGCTTTCCCCTTCTTCCTAGTTTAAAAACTTCTCAACTTCTCTCTTGATGTTGCTTGCAAGTAGCCTCGTTCCGTTTCTACTGCTTTGCAAATTTCATCAATGGGAGTGGAACGTAAGAAAGCTACTGATGCTGCCATAGCTCGAATTTTGAGTGCTGCAATGCGTCCCTTGAACTTCAGCCCAGCCTGAGCATAGCAAAAGGAAATACAGGCCGTTAACCATGTGGAAATAGTTCTCTTGGTGACAGACAGGCCCAAGATGTTAGGATCAAAAGAGATGAACAGTTGAGTTAAGTCCTGTGTGGCTCAAATTACCGGCCAATTGCAAACATTTCATTCATTGCAAAAATCACAGAAAATATTGTTCATGCATAATTACTATGTGGCCTTGGAGTGCTATGCTTAGGCCGGGCTAATACCAAGGGAGTCGAAGCAAGCACCAGTGTTGAGTGCAATTTGAAC
Organism: Geotrypetes seraphini; assembly: GCF_902459505.1. Classification (NCBI taxonomy): domain Eukaryota; kingdom Metazoa; phylum Chordata; class Amphibia; order Gymnophiona; family Dermophiidae; genus Geotrypetes; species Geotrypetes seraphini. Next base: position 138,164,815 of record NC_047092.1, on the reverse strand, counting down.
ATGTCACCAATCTCCATCCAGAAAAACTCATTGAGTTGTTCCCTGAAGATTTACACTGGTACCCTTGGCTCAACAGCCAGTACCATCGGTATGGCAGGGTGTTGAGGGGTGGGTGACCTTGAAGAGGAGCACACCTTGAAGAAGACACAGCCTGCACTGAAGGAGAGCAATGGTGTCGAAGTTTGGCCTGCATCAAGGGACTTGATGTGGTAGAGGCCTGCGACGCTTGCTGGGAAGAAGATGGCTTTATAGCAGGCTTGCCCAATGCAGAGATCACGTTCAATGTCAATGCCGATACCACCGGTAATGAGGCTTCAGATTTATCACCAGAGTCTATAGTTGAGCCAAACAGCTTCTCCTGCTGGAAATGACGAGCCTTCAATGAGCGTTTCTGCAAAGTAGAACAACGAATACAGCTGTCTACTGGATGCTCAGGGCCCAAACATTGCAAACACCAATTGTGCTAGTCAGTGACTGAGATAGGGCACTGGCACCGATAGCACTTTTTTAACCCGCTTGAAGGTTTTGACATGGATGGGAAAATCTCAGCGGCGAGGTCAAATTCATTGATGACAAATGAGGAGGAAAAATACCTGCCGAGGTCAGGAAAAAGAGGGCCAAAAGGCCCAATTGAGGCACAAAGAAAAAAGAGGACCAAAGAAAAGAAGAAAGAATAGCTGAAAGGCCAAAAAGAAAAATTGTTGACGGGAAAGGAACACATGGACAGAGCACTTCTTTGCTCTGCAGAAAACAAATAACTGAAATACGGTGAGCTGGCATCAGGCAGGAAGGCACTTGCACATGCGCAGCACGAATAGTTACAAAATTTCTGAACACAAAGTGCAAGTACACTTTTACTATTGTCCATACCAGGCTCCATGAATGACGTCACCCACATGTGAGAATATGCTGCCTGCTTGTCCTAGGATAATAACTGTTAAACACAACCAGGGCTACCAGAAAAAAGAGGCTCCAGAAAAAAGAGGACATAGTCAAAAAATAGAAAAAGTAGGGAAATGTATTAAAGAAAGTGGCGTGCAAGAATGTGGAGATAAAAAATCCTGAATCTAAACGCAAGTGATCTCCAATTAAATATTTTTAAGGAGAAAATGTTTTTTACTATTTCATACAAACATTTTCTTAAGTATTCTTTCTTACTTTTGTTGATAGACTGGCACGGCGCACTTTAGAGCATCACCCTTAATGTGCGACAGTCAAGCACAACTTTAACTCCCTTGTGGGTTCCTTGAAAAAGTTCCACGAAACGTGGGCCACATTGGGACCCGTGAGACTTTACAAGCTAAGTCAAAAAGCTCTTAAAAATTTTTCACAAATGTTTATTTATTTATAATTGAAACTTTTTTCAAATGATATAAAGTATTTATATATTATTTCATACACAGTGACTGGGTGGTGGATCTGGCTGTTGGGACTTCGGTCCTAGGCTGAATTACACAATTCTGAGTGTATGAGAATTTAAGGTTAAACTTTATCTTCAAGTCAATGAATATTTAATTGGAGACCATTTGCGTTTAGATCTAGAAAAAAAGAGGACAGATTGAGACATCCGGATTTTTCAATCTGACCTCCTTTTTCTGGAGCCATGTGTTAACCGTAAACACAGCAGAATGGAGAGCACTTAATTCCATCTCAAACAGCATAGCTGACTGCACAGTTTATTAAATGTCAAGTAGTTAGTTTCCTATTTTTAGCAGTTTGATTCCTAGTGGTTGTACCACAAGAGTTAATGCTAGGGGGATTTCAAGACCCTGTTGGATTAAAAATAATTGGGGATTATTCTTGACCATGAAATAGCCATTAGCGAGACTATTGGTAGGTTGTAGCAGGGAAAATCAGGGAAATAAACAAATGTTTATAAGAGGAAATAGGGGAGGGGGGGACTTGAGATATGCAATAGCCTTTTCAAGAGGCTCCCTGGAGGCTGATCCCAGAAGAAATAGAATGTCAGTTTAAGGCAGGTATTATCTTGCCATGAATAAAATAGCCTATACAGTCAAAAATCAAGCTGTATTATTCATTTTGATTAAAATGAACTAGCTTTGCATCTATATTTTTACTTGTGATGTGCTAACAAAAAAAAAAAAAAAAGTCATGCGTTAAAGAAAAATATATGATTTTGCCATTTAATGCATATTTTGCCACTATACATTATTCTACTTTGAGCTCCTGAGATTAAGCAGTACAGAGCTATACTAAACAAAATGAAATGCAGTATGTCATTTCAAAAGCATACAATGTTTAAAGTGGATCTACAGCTAAATGCTTTCCATTTTAGTTTTTTTCTAATTGCTTTTTCTTGCAGACTTATTTCCAGACTAAATACAAACAAACAAACCCCCCCAAAAAAATCAAAAATTTTTCATTTTGACAAGCTTCGATGAATACTGTAAAGGTACACAGAACACAATTAATAGATGTTGTCCATCATGCAAGACAGGCATCATTTTGAATTCTCTATGATCCAGACTCAAAATTACAGAGCACAGCTCAAATTACAAATATGTAACAACCTCTTTAAGAACATATTAAGAAACAAAATACCCCCAACCCATTAAAAATTAACAAACAAGAAAAAAATCCATCTTCTTAAGCAATGCAAATAGTTTGCTTGGGAAACACTGCCATCAAGAAACAGAAAATACCAATAACACTAGAATTCGCACCACCGCTCAGATTGTCCAAACAGAAACATCAACTCACATAAAATGGCAAAAAATGGGCCGCAGTTTTATTGTTATTAACAACAAATCTTAATAAAATCAACTTGTCAACATTTTCCAATACAGTGTAGTTTAGTCACAAAATTCTGGAGCTACTCGGTGTCGAACTAGCTCCTCTTCCAAAATTCTTACCCATACCCCAATTCCTTTTCAGCAAGACTTGCGGTTCCGCAGAGTCCGGCCGCCACCCATGGCGGTGTCGCACATTAGCAATTAAACAAAATTAGTCACCAAATCTGTTAAATAGCCACACTGATCCACAATTGTTCCCTCAATTTATAATTTTTCCACCAACAAAACTGCAACCAACTCCACCCACCCTACCCCCAAAAACCTTCCAACCAGCTAACCCCACAAAAACAGGGGGAAGGGCATAACAATTTTCCCCACCAATCTAACCTTCCCACACTCCCTCCAAACCCTTAATGATTAACTGCCCACCAATTCTCTTCACAAAACCCTCCAATCACTAAAACCGTTCCCCAGCCAATCCTAATCCACTCACCAACCTACCACTTATCCCTTCACCTCTTCCTTCTACTCCCCCTCCCCTTACTTAACCTGCCTATCAACCCACTACCCACTACCCTCCCTACCTGCTAATATTTAATTAACCCTTTCCCCTCTCTCCCAAACAATCTTCACTGGCTCATCCAGTGTTATAAGCCCGCAGATGTATCTGCAAGCCACTTAGTAGCAAATAATAGGTTTCTCAACTACGTTCAAACCTTTTAGTCTTATTTTTCCAAGATGGGATATATATCACTAACATTCAAATTATTTATCAGCATAACATCTAGGGCTAAAAGTATTGCACTGAGACTGTTTGGTACATTTTTTCTTACTATTGTTGTAGTTATTAAAACTGTATTGGAGAGAATGAACTTTGGTAACACAAATCAATATGACATTAATGATTCAAATTAACTCCACCCTTGTTATGATACAGACATGAATTAATTTAATCTTATAGCATTAAACCTTCGGGGACTTCCAATATGAATGGAAGTGTTATATTTCCATCCTAACAAACTTTAGATGGCATGCAGTTGCACAAAGCGTTTGAATCTACAGTATAGATGAAATAATTTAAACCTGTCCTGGGGGACCCCAGGTCAGTTGGGTTTTTTACGATTTCCTTATTGAATATGCATGAGGCAGATTTCCATATAATAGAGATAACAGGCAAGCTGCCTCTTGCCATGTTCATTAGGGATATCTTGAAAACCCGACTGGCTGTGGGTCCCGCAGGACAGGTTTTAGAACCACTGATTTAAACAAACTCTCCCAAAAACATGTTCCCTCAGGATATCCTTTCAGTTATATTACAAGATAGATTCTATAAATGTTGCAAAAAGAGATCAGCATTAAGTGTGATACTATAAAGGGTGCACACCCTTTACAGAACAGTGCTTTGCGCCAACTCCCGGGCCCTAACTTTGGCCAACAGACTTATGCCTGCTGAAATCTGGTATAAATGTCGGTGCCCAAGTTCAGCATGCTGACCCATTATTCTGTAATACCCAAAGCTCTTCAGAACCCCCTGACATGCCCATGCCCACTTTTAAGTTCCATGCCATGGGATTTGGGCGCTAAGCATTACAGAAAACTGTGCAGCCAGATGTGAAGGCAAAACTTAATTGGTGCCAATTACTAATTGGTTGTTGGCATCCAGTTACTGCTCGTTATCAACTCATTAGCAAATTAAGTTGCATAAACATCTCGGGTTCATGCCCATATTCAGGTGACCAAATCTGGGTGCCATATATAGAATCCAGGAATATATGTTTTTATGTTCTTTTCTCTTCCTGGTTTAAAACATATCAGTGTTTCACATTTATCAAGTATTAAAACTTCACAGATTGTAAAGAAAACTAAAACTATGATAGATCAACACTATCTTCTCCAATAACCTATCAAAATGAACAATTTTCCCCGACACAATTTTCTTGGTATACCCTATCAGCACCCGGGAAGCATTTAATCTGTAGTTTTCTAAAAACTGACACCAGAGCTTGGATGGTGTTAAAACTATGTAAACAGCTAGGAGAACTGAAAGACTATAGCTCAATTAAATATAAAATATCAGCAGATTCCTCTATCAAGAAATTAGCACTAAGGGCTCCTTTTACAAAGGTGTGCTAGAGGTTTTAGCGCGCGCTAGCCAGTACCGCCTCCTTTTAAGCAGGCAGTAGTTTTTCGGCTAGTGGATGCTAATCTTGTACGTACGCTAAAAATGCTAGCGCACCTTTGTAAAAGGAGCCCTAAGTATCTCATAGAAAGCATGCTTTCCGAAATGAATGGATTTCTAAGTAGCCATGTATAGGCCAAATACAGAACTTCCATTCAATATGTGATTCCTACAAGGCATTTCAAACTTGGTATTCAATAAAGAACCTGATTCATTGATGCAGTCTAATTATCCTCCACTCTGGATTTTCTCTTATCATTTTGGGCAAAGGATGATATAAATTATCGTCCTTAAACCAGCACAGCTTCTCTTTCCATTTTATCCATCTTTTCAGCTCTGTTCCGAATAGTAACTGCTACCACTTCCTTTAAAGGCTATTATGGACCTTGTTATATACTTTTTTTAATTCTACACTTAATTCAACTTCTAGGATTCCTTTCACTCTTACTGCCAAGCTTTGTAATCATCCAGCTAAGAAAAAGAAAAAAAAAAACCCAAGAAACCGGAGCACTACAAAAATTTATGATAGAAAAAGAGAGAGCACGCACACACACAAACAACAAGAAAAAAAACAGAGCTCTGTGTTTCAATAATTAAAATTTTTATTGTACAATAAACAACACAACATGTTTTGCTGATAGGCTCCTTGAGGGGTCAATAATATACAGTTGTGTGCAAAAGTCTGAAACCACTTGTGAATTTTGCATTCTTTCAACTTTCTGATCTTTTATTTTAATTTCTTTGTTGGCCCAATAGATTTGTCTGTGTACCATATTATAAGGGATACATTTGGCTATTAGAATCAATTTTTTAGGATCACTTGTTTCTAATTTTACAATTTTGTTGATACTGGAACATAAGTACAGATCATGCTTCAAAACTGGATCGAGACTGTCCAACTAGCACACATTATTTCTGACAAATCAGGAGGCAGCTTTCATCAGCCAATCACAGTCCAGACATCTAGATAACAGGGCAGCTAAAAAAAAGTATGGGCTTTTGGAGTTTCATACACTTTCTGCATTAACCATAAACAATACTCGGAACCTGATGTTAGAGGACCAAGTTCGTGTGTCAGTGATGAGCAAGGAAGGATTTTCATGCTGCAAGATCACCAGCAAAGTCAGCTGCAGTCACAGTGTGGTAGTAAAAATTGTACAAAAGAAGAAAGCAACAGGTTCAGTGGTTGACATGCCTCGGTCCGGTCATCCACACGCCATCATCATGCCAAGACCATGCACTTCAAAGAATTTCATTGACTAACTGCAAGTTGACCTCTTCTCAGCTACTGTGTGTATGGTCAGATGAGTGTCATGTCAGTGTCAGTTCATCAACAGTTTGTCGCCGGTACCTGCAGTTTGGTCTGCAGGGCTGCAAAGCATGCAACAAGTCATTGATGACTGAAGTCCAGAGGCGCAACTGGATCAAGTGGGCATGGAAGCACTCAAGCTGAACATGTGAAATGTGGGAAAAGGTGTTTTTCAGTGATAAAATCACCTTCTGCCTGTTTGGAAACTGGGCCCACACCTATATGAGGAGGTTTCCTGGAGAGGAATAAAAGCCTGAGTGCTTCAACCTCATTGTGAAGCATCCTTTGAAGGTCATAGTCTGAGGCTGCATGACTGCAAGTGGTGTCAGATGTCTGCACATTGTTGATGGAATGGTTAACAGGATCAAGTACATCACAATACTATAAAAGAACGTGGTGCTATCAGCTCAGCAGCTGTTTCCAGGTCAGTTCCTGTTCCAAGATGACAATGTACCTTGCTATTGCTCCAAACAGGTGATCAAATGGATGTGTCAGAACATTGAGTAAATCAACTGGCCTCCTCAATCTCTGGATCTGAATTTGATCAAAAATTTGTGGCACAAGGTGACCTGGGAGATATCCAACATCAAAACATGAATTTATTGAGTCACTCATTGCAGCCTGGAACAGCATTTTCCCCCTGATCACCTCATCAAACTGGTTCACTCAATGCCGACTTGGTGTAGACAGGTGATCAAGAAGAAAGGGTGACCCAACAAATATTGAGCCATCACTGATACACAAAACAACTTTTTTCAAGGCCACCTACATGAATATGAAGGATAGATGACACTCGTATGTACTTTTTTGGCTAGTGAAGTGCATCACTTGATGTCAGCAGAAAAACAATTAACATGGCAATTTTAACAAACTCAGAAATTTCAGGCCAAGCTAGAATAAAAAGTTGATTCTAGTAGCCATATGTATCCCTTATAATGTGGTACACAGACAAATCTATGGGGTCAATAAAAAAATTAAAATAAAAGGTCAGAAAGTTGAAAGAATGCAAAAGTCATAAGTGGTTCCAAACTTTTGCACACCATTGTATATTAATAGCACAAAGTTTATGTTCCTTCTAAAATTTAGTCAGAACATTGTGTATCCAGAATAGTTCTAAACATTTAGGACTCCCTTAATTAAAAATTAAATTGTTAAATTCCATTGTAGCAGGGTTTACCATAATGTCAGGAGCTAACATATCTGCAGAAAATTTCTAAAGTTTCTCTTTTCTGAGTATCATTCAATGGTCTCCAGGAATGGCCTAATGGTTAGAGCAGCTGACTCAGCACCCTGAGGTTGTGAGTTCAATTCCTACTGCAGCTCCTTGTGAATCTAGGCAAATCACTTAACACTTCATTGCCCCAGGCACAAAATAAGTATCTGTCTAAAATATTTTAATTGCTTTGATTGTGCAAACCACACAGAAAAAGAAATATACAAGTCCCATATCCCCTTTACCCTTATAGAATAGTACTCACACTTAGGCTTCTGTCAAAAGCAGGAACACGTTTTTTGACTCAGTAATGGTGGTGGGGAGACTGGGCAAGCCCTACTTGGCTTCCCTCGATTCCTGGAACTAACTCAACATCAACCATAACTGGTTTACTGTATGTCAGTCTATAGATTTTAAACAGTAATGGCCTGCTTTACATGTATTTTTGCATCTCATTACTTTGTGCCTTTGTTATTGCTGAGATATAGTAAATTAAGTCACATTTAAAGCCCTTTAGAGAAGATTTAATGGACAGATAACATGACTTAGTGCCCTAATGCATCTTGATAACACCCCTCTCAGAAATTCCCAACGTTATACAAAATAGATGCTTCACCATAATGTTTGCTCTGACCCCACTGTCATGTTTCATGTTCATATTTGTTAGACTTATACTTATAGGCGGCAGCTATGTAAGATTCTTTCTGCTTGATTCTGTAACCTGTACTCCGATAGGTTAGCTTCCCATATGCGTCCTGTTCCTTCCAATCACAGAAGTTCCAGCGGAGGCTCATTTATATTAAGCTTCAGTGCCTTTAGTTTATGCAGTTCCTACTGGCTTATCACAACTCCCCGAGACACATGCCCTTTCCTCGTTGGTTTTGGTTTCTGCACTTTGTTTGTATTTATGTTTTAACAGAAGTTATGCCCTGAAAAAAGGTGTAAATGTTTGTACGTAAAGATCACAAGTATACCTTGTACATACAAGTATTATGATATTTTATAATCAAGGCATGAACTTGCAAACCCTGCTTGAACTTCACCTAGGACCATGCCCTTGGCTTTACCTGCTAGCAAAGTACATACCTTCTTGACTGCATTTATACTTAAGCCAGTCAGTTTTATGAAAGGCCACTTGTGTGGTCACATATACACAAAAGAGACCTTATTAGATTACCCCCAAATGTTTTCCAGTCCTTTAAACGGGCCTATGTACAGTTCAATTGATAATTGTACAGCAGATCTGGTTATTAATTGGTGACTATGCAGCTGTGAAAATTGCCTTTTATTATCTCTGTGCCTACTTTTTAAAGCTTTTCTGCAAACAGCACATCACTAACTTTGCCCCTTGAGAATGTCTTTCTCCTTTCACAAGGTCAATTATATCCTGCTCCTCTTAGTACAAATGATTTTATGTTCTCATATCTTTGATGCTGGACCAGTATAAGTTCATGTAGACTACCTCAGCTTATTGAATCTTACTATATATAGCTCCCTTCCCCCGTCGTGGGCACTTTTGTTTCCCAAGTTAGCTCTTCATAGTTCTGCAAAGCGATCAAGCTGTTAACAGAGTTTGGTGGATAATTTTGGCATAAACTGCTGCTTTACATTCAAAATTTATCTTCTATAGCCTAACACTTTATATAGAAAGTTCTCTTACACAGAAAATGAATCACCGTCCCCAACCACCACCCCTGGTCCCATGATATCACTAAGCTTTGGACTGAAGTGATTTTTCTTTTTAAACCGTCATGTATAGCAAAACTTCCTACGTACATCTTCCTCAAAGTAGAATGAATTAATGTGGTTGACAGCTCACTTCCATTCATACATATACAGCCACACTTATGCATTTCTTATTCTCAGAAATGTGAATGCTGAAGCAAAATATATTTGACCTACTGTAACTTTTATAAAATTACAAACTATAAAACTAGAATTTCAAGCTCTGTATATTAGAGATATTAATTTGTTAATGCATGCTTTGGGGTCCTTTTACTAAGGCACGCAAACCAATTTAGCACACGCTAAATACTAAGGTGCCCACCGTCAGTACGCCCCCAACAAGAAAAGTCAGCATTCCCTCTCCCTCCTCAGACAGACACCCATCAACCTCCCTCCTGAACCCAGAGGAAGGACCCCAGGCCAACCTTGTTTCTCTGGTGGTCTAGCGGCATGCTGGGGCAAGAGAGATCCGACTTTCTGCTGCCCTTGCTCTTTTAGCAATGTTATAGCTGCTGAGACTTCCAGCAGCAGTCTCATAAGGCTGCTCATAGTCTCACAAGGCTGCCCCTGGAAGTCTCGGCAGCTATTTTCGTCGCTGAAAGAGCATGGGCAAGATCGAGTAGGAATCACTCCTGCCCCAGCGCACCGCTAGACCACCAGGGAAATAAGGTAGGTCTGGGGTCTTTCCTCTGGGTATAAGAGGGGGTTGGTGGTGCTTGTTCGGGGAGGGAGGGGAAATCTGCCTTTTCTTTTTGGGAGGGGGTGGGGTACACTGACAGTATTTTTTATTAACAATTATTAAATAATAATAACTATTCTTTTATACTGCCATAACCAAAGGTTCTAGGCGGTTTACACTAAAAAAAGAGCTGGACAATCAGAAAAATAAAGTGATACAGTAAAAATACAGTTTCAAGTAATAAAACCCTTGGTAGGTAATGAATTTATCAAACAAAGTGGTCTTAATTAATTTCCGAAAAGAGCAGTAAGATATAGCTTGGTGAATACATTTACCTAGCCAAGATTGCAGTTTACTTGCTTGAAACGCTAGGGTCCTATTTAAGAAGGTCTTATATCTACAACCATTAATCATTTTTGATTATCCGGACTAATAGGAGTACCACTTATTGATGAACAGATGTTTATGTATCATTATATGCAGCAATAACATCCATTTTAAAACAGGCTGTAAGTTAGAAACAGAGAAACATGACGGCAGATAAAGGCCAAATGGCCCATCTAGTCTACCCATCCACAGCAACCATTATCTCTTTTGAACGGAGTACTTCTAACCACTGCCCTTAGATGCCCGTGAATAATGATAATTGTACAAATATTTCCAATCAAATACAGTCAAACCTCGGTTTACGAGTGCCGTGGTTTGCGAGTGTTTTGCAAGACAAGCAAAACAATTGCAAAATCTGCGCCTCAGAAATCGAGCTTGACTCAATTGCGAGCCCCCCTTCCCCGCGATCCGGCATCCCCCCGATCGCGTTGCCCCCTCCCCCAGTCCGGCATCCCCCACCCAAACACAATCGCTTACCCCAATCTGGCATCGGCACCGACACCAGCACCAATGCACAGGACATGCCAGTGCCCGAAGATCCTCCCTCTTGCTTGGGCTGGGCCTTGAGCATCTGCGCCACCTTTTCAACCTATTTGGCCACCTTAAGATCATTCTGAGTATTTTGGATTATTGTAATATTATATATCTAGGGGCTTATAAAAAAATACTCAAAAAACTAAGACTAATCCAGAACACCGTGGTTCACCTTATCTTTGGTTTAAAGAAATGGGAACACATTACCCCTTACTATCAAAAACTTCATTGGTTGCCAATGGAGTCTAGAATTCTGTTCAAGTTTTCCTGCATTAGTTTCAAAGCAGTTTTTGGGATGCAACCTGATTATCTTGCTTCCCAATTTTCCATGAATAGTTCCAACAGGAGTACTCGTAGAATAAACCTATTTAATTATCCTTCTTTTAAATCATGCCAATACAAGAAGTTCCTTAACAGAATCTTATCATTCCAGGCCGCCAAACTGAATACATGGCTTGGAAGATTAATATTTGAGGCTAGTTCCTATCTTGACTTTATAAAATCACTAAAAACACGCCTGTTTGATATGTTTTCCTCTTAGTCATGTTACTATCAAATTTATTATGATTCTTAACAGCTTTTATTTTCTAATTGAGCCATTGTCTTAACTTTTATTGATCTTATCTGATGTATCCTTTTTACTGATTGTTTTTAGCTTGTATTAGATACTAAGGGGTAAATTCTCTATTAGTACGTCTATCATAGGCGTGCTTTAGACGTCCGGCAAACGCAAGTGTCAATCAAACGGTACTTAGGCGTGCGGTAGACGTCCCTACAACCTCTTCGCGCAAGATAGACGCAGGTTTCTGAAACGTCATTAAGACGTCTCCAATGGACCCGTGATAGACGTGGGTACGATTTTTTTTTTTTTTTTTTTAAGATTATACTTTTTTTATACTCTTTATTATCACTCATTCAGCATTGTAAGTATAGGATGATGAAAAAGATAACCAAAACACAGTATACCATTTTGTAAACTATATATTAGTTGATCAAGCAATATCAGTGAGGTAGGGAATGGCAGACAGAGAACACTGCTGTGTTGTATCTTTTTCCTCTAGGATATCAGAATTGTACAGTTTACCATTAATACAAGGAAAAAAAATATGTTATGTTTCAAAGGAGAACTAGAAGATGAAACGTACCGAGTGGGTGTTGAACCTACATTATCAGTATGGAAGGTGGGAACCGGTAGATGTATGCTACACAGAAAGCTGTACAGAAATGGCATACTCACCTCCTATTAGAAGTGGAAAGGATAGGACTTTGAACACCATATAGACTTCTTATAAACTTCGTTTAAGTTCCACAAAGACTGGCAGGAAAGGCACCCTAAGTCATCCAATAAGCTTTCTCTCGATTTCCCAGAGACATTATTTCAGAGAGGATAGTTTAGAAGTGATATCTTGCTCGAAAGAACACTCTCCTGGTCTTAAAACATTGCAACAATCAGCTCATTCTTCAGAACAAAGGTAAATCCCATAACTTACACTGGCCCAACTTAGAAACAGAATCAAAACACAGATTAGACCTGAATGTGGCTTCTAGTTCACAGGAAGAGGAAGTAGCCAGCAGCACAATGCTGACCTCATTGTGACATCATCAAGGTGCACCTGGAAGGTAGATATGCCACAAGTAAAAGACAAGCCGGGAGTTGAACTCACAACCTACAGATGATCGATATAGTGCTTTTACTCACTGACCTACACCTGTGTCTCTGGTTCCCCTGTCATAGCATACCTTAGTGATGTGCTAAAGTATACTCTACTTAGCTATCATATCACAGTCAGTTGAGGCAAAAGACTGGTAGCTCAATGGTGTAAAGCACCGTTGTCACGGATGCAACACCCATATTCTTAAGTATGGTTCAATAAATGTAATACAGAGTCAAAATTATGCTGTTTATTTTATCAAACCCAAGCTCAACTTTGTAATGTATTGTGTATAGTCTCGCTAATGTGTTTGTGATGAAAATGAGATGCGATAGGTGTATATCCTATATAATAAAACCCTAGCCGCGCATGCGCACATACCTGCGTGCTTCTGTGATCTCTGCTCTGTGATCAGTAGGTCTGTGGCCAGCAGGAGTGCAGATGCAGCAGCCAGGCGACTCCCCCCTCCCACCCTCACTCACCACCAAAACCACCACCGCCAAAGCCTCCTCCTTCTGCCCAGCCGGGAGGAGGGCTCCAAGTCACTGAAGACTGTCCCAGATCAGCTTATACAGTCCCTAAAAAATTAACCTTTTCATCTGAGGCGCGAGGCTGCGGTGACCTTCCGCCCCCGGCTCACTAAGGTTTCATCTTAAGAAATTCAAATGCATTGTTGAAAATGCAAGTGACTATTCTCTGTCATCCTAGACACCCCTGCAACACCCCAACAACACACTCCTGCAGCATAAACCCCTCATGTTATAATCAAGTAAAAGACAAGCCGGGAGTTGAACTCACAACCTATGGATGATTGGTACAGCGCATTTACTCACTGAGCTACTGAGCTACTTAACTGTAGCCCTAACCCTAACCATAAAGTAGCATCTGACATCATAGAAGCCGTTAGAATTTTGAAATCGTTTTGGACGTTCATTGGGTGTTCTCAGATCAAATACACCTGTAGATACTTGCAATGATTACCCCTTGTCAAAGCTTGTACCTAAAGCCATTTCTGGAGACTCCCATTCCCAAGTCCCCAACATAGCTCAGTGCTTAAAAGCACTGCATGTATCTTCCAAAGGTCAGGGGTTCAAGTCCTGACTAAGGTTACCAAAAACATAATATTCTTTTTTTTTTCCACCCACCCAAACATGCATAGCTAAGCTAAAATATGTGAACCTCACTTCCCAATATTCATTTATTTAATTTATAACTTGTCATTGTGTTTGTTCAAATGTAGATCGTGGGAACCTAAATACATAGGGGGAGGTGAAATTTCATTAGGTTTACATGGTAAGCTTCTAAGCTTGTACCTAAAGTCATTTCTGGAGACTCCCATTCCCAAATCCCCAACATAGCTCAGTGCTTAAAAGCACTGCATGTATCTTCCAAAGGTCAGGGGTTCAAGTCCTGACTAAGGTTACCAAAGACATAATATTCTTTTTTTTCCACCCACCCAAACATGCATAGCTAAGCTAAAATATGTGAACCTCACTTCCCAATCTTCATTTATTTAATTTATAACTAGTCATTGTGTTTGTTCAAATGTAGATCGTGTGAACCTAAATACATGGGGGGAGGTGAAATTTCATTAGGTTTACATGGTAAGCTTCTAAGCTTGTACCTAAAGTCATTTCTGGAGACTCCCATTCCCAAATCCCCAACATAGCTCAGTGCTTAAAAGCACTGCATGTATCTTCCAAAGGTCAGGGGTTCAAGTCCTGACTAAGGTTACCAAAGACATAATATTCTTTATTTTTTCCACCCACCCAAACATGCATAGCTAAGCTAAAATATGTGAACCTCACTTCCCAATCTTTATTTATTTAATTTATAACTTGTCATAGTGTTTGGGGGAGGTGAAGTTTCATTAGGTTTACATGGTAAGCTTCTAAGCGTTCAGCTATACTTTTTTGTATAACAGCGATATCGGCATGGTTTAGGATATAATCAACAGTGTTGATGTAGCACGGAGTGGCCGCTGCAAGCACGCCCAAGCGGCACAAAAACGTCATCGTGTTTTTTTGCGTTGTGACGTCATAGAATCGCCCGTTCTTCATATGCAGTTATTTCTCCTAAAATGGCTGCCAGGAGACAGCCAAATTTCTCAACAGAGGACTCCAGGCTGCTGGCCAGGCTCTTTTTGGTACATGAACACCACTATTTTAGATTGGCAGGCCATCGCAGGTCATACCTGCAGTTCAGGAACTCCTGGACCCGCCTGATCCGGCGGAATAACAGAAGAGCCTCATGTCCCAGGGAAGTAAGTATTCCAAGTCAGGCCCTCACAAATAATCATGTAATGATGATGGAAACCTGTCTCAATCAAATTGGTTATGTTATTGTGGGTAAATCTTGATTCCTTTTAAAAACTACAATTGTGCATAATAAATCTTTTACATTGAATACTGAAATTAAAGCACATCCCAAAGGAGCAGTAGTAGGATTTTAAATGACAAATTCAGCTCCTATAAGGCATCTATTCCATTCACAACATGCACACAACTAATTTTTGGGTCATGAACATCGCATTTGTAATAGAAACATCTTGAAATCAACTTTGCCAAAGGAAAACAAATATATTAAAGTGCTGCTATGTCATTTCAAATACCTACAACTTTCCTGTATCAATTTGCTGGTCTAGGGAGATAGTGGCATGACGATTAAAGAGACAGCGTCAGTACCCTGACGTCAGGGGTTTCAAGCCACTCTGCTCCTTCTGACCAAACTATTTTATTGCCCCTGCTGCATGATTGTAAGCTCACCAGGACATGCTGTAATGTGGGGCAGTGCTGATAGGCTACAGCCTCAGCACCCTGGGGTTGTGAGTTCAATCCCACACTCCTCCTTGTGATGCTGGCCATGTCACCTCAAATCCCCCCCACACACACACACACACTGTCCCAGGTACAGTAGAGAGATAGCGATGTCTCCAGCACAGAAAGGGAAAAATGCTGGAGTACGTGAATACATTCATGTAAAACATGAGGCAGAAGGGGGTGGAGGCAGGCAGCAAAGCGGATAGGGGCTCTTGGAGGGCAGCATACTCCATTTTTATGTGCTTATAGAGGTCAATACTTAAGTAAACATGTTATGCCACAGTGCTAGATGGCACTCATCATATCCCTCCCTCTCTGTTCTTTCTCTCTCTCTCTCTATTATCCAGGTTGAGGATCTCAGGAAAAGGGGGCGGCTGCTGAGGCGCCAGGAGCGGGCCTTCCTTGAGAGGGTGAGGGAGGAATTGCGCGCTGAAGCCGGTGAGTAATGAGTCCAGCGTGTGTTTCTTTGTGATCAGCCTACCAAAATAAATAGATGAAAATGCTTGAGTAGCTGTAAACCATTCGTAATCATAAAATCTGCAGTAAAGCTGCTATTGTGATATCATGTCACAATGGCTTTATGACATGTGATATCATGTCACAATGGCCTCACTTACGCTACATTTTGATGTTTACAGTGGAGTAGGTGCTTTGCATCCTGTTATTAGCATTTGAAGAAAATAACGTAGTAAACAATGTCATGTTCAAAAGTGTTGTGGATATATCTGACTGTATCCTATTTCTCTCTTGTCAAGCAGCAGCGCAGGCACCCCCTCAGGAGGTGGCACCCATGACCCCACCCTGGGCCCCGGAAGTGAGGGAGGGGGCTCCGCCATGGTCATCGGCGGAGGAGGAGGAGGAGGAGGGGGAAGAAGAGGAGGGGGAAGAAGAGGAAGATTCCCCATGGCAGATTGCTGAGCCACCCACACCGCCTGCCCCACCACTGCCCCCTGGACCTCCACCGCCTGCCCCACCACTGCCCCCTGGAACGCCTGCCCCACCACTGCCCCCTGGACCCCCACCGCCTGCCCCACCACTACCTCCAGGACCCCCACCACCATCCCCTGTTGGACCTTCCCTTCCCCCACCCATAGCTCTTCCCCTCACTCTCCTGCCCTTCCTGTTCCCATCCCACCCCCTTTCCTTGCTGTTCCCCCCCAGGAGCAGCCCGACCAGCCTCAGGAGGGGACAGTCAGGGAGATAGAGCCCTACTCTGCCCTCTTGGAAGAAGTGCAGGTATTGAGAGGGTGTGTTGAGAGGATGGAACATGCCCTCTTGCGGCTGGTTGCCGAAAGAGGGCATGGTGCCAGCAGCCATACACCCTCTCAATAACTGCACCTCTTCCGCCCCCCTCGCCTGAGGTAGCTCAAGCTGCTCTTGGGGGAGCACCCACCCTCTTTCCCTGTGTTATGTGTTATGTAAATAGTTATTTTTTTCAAAAGTTTAAATTTTTAAAAATTTTATATTTGAATAAAAAAATTGTTTATAGTTTAAACTTTCCTGTGTGGTTTTAACCTTGTAGCATCAGCAGTTTAGTGGACAGAGTCCAAGGTTGATAGGGGTTCAGGAGGGACTGCTGAATGGGCTCTTTTCAATATAACAACAAGGTGACATATAGAAAGTTTGACAATTTTTATTGGGGTCTGTCATTCATTCTATTACCTGCTAGCCACTCTTATTTCAAATCATTGCAGAATCTAGGAAAGAAGCAAGTGAATGCAAGGGTATATGCAACTGTAGGTAGATGACGACATCTCAGCTATGATGTGCAAAGTAAGCCAGTCCCTGTTCCAAAGTATATGGCTACATAAGGAAGAGAATATAAGTCACTGTGGTGGATTTGTTGTTGATGAATAGGGTTACTGCTAGTAAGAGTTGGCTCCACACCAGGAGAATCCAAATGAGACATGTGGGTTTTTCTTCCTTTCACTGCAGGTGATGGAAGTAAAGGCCAGATACCTCAATCTATCCTCCTGGTTCTTGAGCTGCACTATTTTGGTTAGCAGGTGTGGAAACCACAAAGATGCTCACAGCTGCACTGCTCTCAGTAATACAAAACTCCATCTGACAATACTGCAGTTGCCTGTCTAAGACACCTGAAAACAGAAAAGAGGAGAAGCTGGTTTACACAAGGTTCACAAACAGGGGGTTCAACCCCCAAGGTCCATATCTGTCCTCCCTTCCCTGAAGCAATGTGTTAACCTCATTTATGTTGAGCTGCTTAGATGTCACCGTGGTATAGTTGTTAAAGCAACTCGCTGATGATGTGGGTTAATATCACCTGTAATCCTCCACTGCTACTGTTTAGAACTCATGTGAGGGAATAGACTAACTGAAAACAAAAAGTTTGTGTGCATATAACAGCAGGAATGCGTGCCATGGTGTTCTTTGAGGCCAACATTATCAATTTACTATTGTTCCTGAAAGTCATCAAGGATACCTGTGTGAAGAGAACAATAGAAGTGTGAAACATTTATTTCACTCATCAGAAGAGTGACTCAAGTGAAGAATAGTAGAGTAAGCAAATAAAGGTTACCATATATCATTCTCACCTACAACTGTTTAGCTAGGTGCAAGCTGGTGTGCTGAGCTACTCGTCTGGTCTCTCTCTGGCAAACACATAGGTGATGAGCAGAGTTAACCTGAAATGAAGAATAGAGAGAAACTGTTAACAAAGACCTATGTCTCCAAAATTAAACACTGAAGTTGTGGCAGAACACACACCTAGAAGTAACAGAGCTGCTAACATACCTTTAGACTCCTTATTAAAAATGGCAGCCATTAGCCACTCATTAGGAGTTTTCCACCTGAACCATGTACACTGATTGGATGTCCACTGAATGGCAGTGTTTCCCCCCCCCCCCCCCAACACACCCGACCGACCTATTCTTATCAATGAGTTAGTACACAGAACCATTCCTCACCTGATTTTAACTTGCCTGTAATTTGATTCCACAAAGAATTAACTTTAGCTCTATGAGTAAACCCTCTCAGATGTATGAACACATCCATTTTACTTACATATCCATATTTCTACCAGCAAAATTTCTACCAGCATGGTCTTTATCAGTCTTCTCAGTCATTTTTGTCAGCCCTGTGGAATGGAGAGTAAGAGATATCAGAAATAAAATAACTATTATAAACAATAGCACACAATGAAAGCCCATAAAGAGAAGTCAGTTTTTGCTGGTTGGTTTCTTTAGTTCTATCATAAGGACACCTAAGTAGCTTACAAAATATCATTCTCACCTGGACTTACTATCTGAGCTGCTTCTAGAAAAGATAAAACAACATATTAGATTGACATGTAGCTTGTTAATGGCTCTGTGGAATAGAGAGAAATGGGAGGCAGAGATAGGGAAAAAAATGTAAAAGACTAAGACAGAGTAAAGTCTCAAACATCTGCATAAGCAATAGGACAGAATAGAAAGGAAACACTACTCACCTGGACCTTCTTATACCCATACACGCCTATGTAGCGTCTGACATCAGTAGGGCGGGAAAACTTTCTCAATGCCTATTGGGCGCCGTTCGGGCGCGGTTGCTTGTCCCGCTTCCTAACCACGCCCATCACACCTCATTGGCTGTCCTATGGGGGGGTGTTTGAACGTGTTCTATAAGTAGCCTGAAAAGATGTCTTCACCTTACAACATAGCTCCAAAACGGAAATCGAATTTCTTGCATGGAGAATTGCAGATATGGAAAATAGAGGTGGGGCAGACCATGACATTATGAAAGCAGGGAGAGTGGTGGGTGTGGGCATCTGTGTGTAACCTGGCCTGGCCCCTTCTTTTCCCTAACAATTGATTCCCCTCCACACTTAACACAAAACCTAAGTCCTCAACAATCCCTCACACCAACACCCAGAAAAATCCATAAACTAAAGAAATACAGATAATGGGGGTGGGGAGGAGTTCAAAGGCAGAAGGGAGTATAAAGGAAAACAGCCAAGTCATAGCACAAAGTTTCATCATTGAGGAAACGGAACACCACAAACACCAACTCACATGAGGGGGTCTTACATAGGAAAAATGGCTGTGCCAAAGCTTTCTATATACTAAAGCACGCCTAATTAGCGTCTGACGTCATAGGAACCATTAGGATTCAAATCTAATTGGATGTGCATTGGATGTCGTTTTGCCATATACAGCTGTAGTGACGTTGTAGTCATTTCCTTCACATCTCTAAGCTTTGATACGAAGCTCTATGTTCTAAACAAAGTTACCTCTATAGCTCTATGCCTTAAGGCATTGCTTTTTCATCTTCCATACATCAGGGGGTTCAAGTCTTGAGTAAGGTTAGCAAATAGTTTATATTCATTTCTCAGCCAGGACACCTGGTAACTCTTTAGCCTTGCCTTTACATATCAATATTTTGCTTCAGCTTTTATTATGTGCAGCCATTGTCTAATATTTAATGCAACCTGTTCTCTCTCATGCTGAACACCCTCCCCCACCAAAAACATCCCCCCCTAACTGGATCATTCTTCAACACCTGTCCAAGCCCTCTGAAGTTTGATTTAACTCATAGCTGTTGGCCAATGCCTATATTGCATCAAAAGAAACACATTCCTACTAGAATGGCTTGTAGTTAGGAGTAAATGAAAGCATCTCATGTACCTGTGGCTGCAGAATGCTGAGGAGAAACAGCAAATTCCATCACTTCTGAGAACTTTTAGGATGCAAGGAAACAAAAGTGAACAACAAACAGCACTGCAATCGGCTCTCTTTTGAAAGCAAAGAAAAATCAGCACACATTATCAGCACTTAAAAAGAGAATAAACAGATACACACCTTAACATTCAAGCTTCCCTCATTGCAAAATGGAGGTCTTCAGTTGCACAAAACTGACCTCATTGTGACCTCATCAATCTGCACCTTCAAAGTAGTATGCCACAATTAAAAGATGTGCTGGGTGTAGAACTCACAACCTCTGGATGTTAGGAGCACAGGCTGGCTCCTAACACATAGAGCTACAGCTGCTTCTACTTAGGTCCATCTCACCACCCTTTCATATCATACTTGACTGAGCTGTCTATGCTCATTAGCTATCATATCAGGATGAACTCAAATAAGTTTAAGCACAGGAATGCCTAAAGATTTGGAAGGTTTTCAAGTAGAAAACAAATATCAAATATGTATTAAAGAATTGCAGTACAAATGACGCTGATCGGTAAGGGCAAAAAAACACCACTTTTCCGGGTATGACGCCTAAACGGAACAGATTACTTAAAGTCATATATCCATTAGTACAGTGCTTAGAATGAAGATTAGCGTGTGAGAAAAATGGAGCTTCACCTCACATGCATTCAAGCACACTTGGGAATATGGGTTTGGGGCTCAGTGAAAGCAGCGCTTTTAACCATTGAGCTACCACTCTTTTGTCTCAGCCTACTATGACATTATAGCTAAACTCCTTTTCCCTTAGCACTTCACTAAGATATGATATGACAAGGGAGCCAGAGACATTGGAGCAAAAGGTGCTGTAGGTCAGTGAGGAAAGGCACTCTCTACCAATCTTCCAGGCTTTGAGGGTTCAAATCCCAGCCTGTATTTTACTTGTGGCATATCTACTTTTCAGGTGCACTTTGATGATGCTTTCCACTTCTTATAGGAGTTGAATATAACATTACTGTACAACTTTGCTGTGTAGCAGAAAAATAAACTTTTCCCCCTTCCATGCTAAGAATTTGAGTTCAACTCATCGTATATTTCTCCGCTCGGGGAAGCGGCGAGAGTACGCTCCGCCCACCCCCTACACGTCAGAGGCAGCGCCGGACTCCCCCTTGAAAAGGGGAGGAGCCAACGGCGCCCAGCCGTTCGGCGCACGGTAAAGGCGCTCGCCTTAGCGAGAGCGCCTTTGCGAAGGGCCTTGCAAGGGACGAGCGCTACTCTCAAGAACACCAGAGGAGAACAGACCGGTAAGGAACCGACAAGCACAGAAGATAATGAAGAGACAGACACAAAAGAAACCAACCCGCACATACAATCAAGGTGAGGTAGAGCAGAGACAGCACAAACGAAAGAGACAACAAGGCAAGCAACACAAGGAAGCAGCAGGCAAGGGACACAAGCACACAAAGGCACAGGCACTGTAACACAAACAGACTCACTCAAATAGGAAGCCTGCAGTCAGGAAGTCAGAAGGTAAGGGGGAGGTAGGATCAGTAGGAAAAAGAGCATCAGTAGGTCACAACAAATCACTCAGACAACCCACGAGTGAAGCACGAAATGGAAGCCCAAGGAAGTCAGAAGATGAGCTTTCCTGTCTTCTGTATCGACTGCAATATGTATGACTACCTCCCTTCGGGGATCCAGGCATACATTTGCGATCGATGCATGGAGATGGATAGCTTGAAATGTCAGGTAAGACTATTGGAGGGAACAGTGATGGAACTCGAAGACAGAATCCGAGCACAGGAGAAGATTCTAGTGGAGTACAGCCCAAACGACGAGGTCAAGGATCTAGAAATGTTCATAGAGGAAGCCCATCAGCACCACGTAGAGATCCCAGGGCTGGAAAACTGTACTCAGGAAACCCATGTGAGGAGAGAAGACACCCATGCAAACATAGAAGAAAACTAAGACGAGGTAGGAGACAACCGCACACCAGGAGGAATAGTGAGAGCACAGGAAGATGTCCCCCCACCCAAAGAACAGGAAACAATTTCAAGAGTATCATTGGAGGAAGATGACTGGCCCTACTCCAAGGACGTGGACCTACGCCCCCCAAGGAACTCCCGAATAAAGAAGATGGGGATCATCGTAGGCAACTCCATTATATGACACGTGGACAGCCACACCGCAGGAGGAAAAGAGGACAGAGTCGTCACCTGTCTGCCTGGAGCAAGAGTAAAGGATGTGACCAACAGGATCTCCAGGATCATAGATGGCGCAGGGGGAGTGGACACCGCTGTGCTTATCCACGTGGGAACAAATGATGTAAGCGGGCGGAAGTATGACAGGCCAGCTCCGCTCACTCGGAAGACAACTGAAGATCAGGGAGGTGAAGGTGGCCTTCTCTGAAATCCTCCCTGTACCAAGAGCAGATGGAAAGAGACAAGGGGAATTGCAAGTGATCAATGCCTGGATGAGACGATGGTGCGAAGACGAAGGCTTCGACTTCGTGCGCAACTGGACGGCGTTCTGGGGAAAAAGCAAGTACTACAGAAGGGATGGACTACACCTCAACAAGGAAGGAGCAAGAGTTTTGGCAGGCAACATGAAGAAAGCAATAGAGAAGGCTTTAAACTGAAGGACAGGGGAAAGCCGACAATCGACCACCGGTCGATGGCACGGACAACAGGATGCCCCGACGTAGGAACAAAGGACTACTATTCATACACAAGAGAGGTCGACCTCACAGCCAACAAAGCCAACAAGCAGGAAGGGACAACTCAGACACAGGAGGGGATGACCACACAGCTAACATGGGAGATAACACAGGAGCAGTAAAGGATACCGTAAATGAAACTGTAAGGACAGCCAAGAGTAGAAGGTCCAAAAAGGTAACACGAAGGGAATTTAGATGTATGTATACAAATGCTAGAAGTCTAGGAAACAAAATGGGAGAACTAGAGACGATAGCAAGACATGAGAACATGGATATCATTGGCATAACAGAAACATGGTGGAATGAAGAAAACAAATGGGACACAGTACTACAGGGACACAAGCTATATAGAAGGGATCGAGAAGGGCAGAAAGGTGGAGGTATTGCCCTATATGTTAAGGAAGGAATAGATTCTGTTGGAATGATTACAACAGACAGGAAAGAGAAGATGGAGTCCCTCTGGATCAAAATTCTTGGTCACAATGGCGCAGATACAAAAATTGGCCTTTACTATCGTCCCCCAGGACAGGCGGAGGACACTGACTCAGAAATGATGGAGGAAATCAAACAAGTATGCAAGACAGGCAATGTAGTTATATTGGGAGACTTCAATCTCCCAGGAATAGACTGGAAACTAGGAGCCTCCAACTGCGGCAAGGAGGCCAAGTTCCTGGAGGTGCTAGGGGATTGCTTCCTGGAGCAAATGGTAAAAGAGCCGACAAGAGGCGATGCCACCTTGGACTTGGTCCTAAATGGTCTCACGGGACCGATAACAGAAGTAGAAGTCATGGTTCCACTGGGAACGAGTGATCACAATGTAATCAACTTTAAACTTGACATCGGGAAAGGGAAACATGCCAAAACCTTAACCACCACCTTAAACTTTAAAAAGGGTAAATACGATTGCATGAGAGCCATGGTAACAAAACGACTCGAGAAGATGGTGGACAAACTTGAAACAGTAGATCAGGCATGGTGCCTATTGAAAAATACTATTGCAGAAGCACAAGATCTCTACATTCCGAGGATTTCCAAAGATCGGAGAACTATAGGCAAAGGAGAACCGGCATGGCTTACCATACAGGTGAAGGAAGCCATAAAAGAAAAGAAGGACTCTTTCAAAAAATGGAAATGCACGAAGACAACCGAAGCCTGGAACAAACATAAAGATGAACAGAAGAAATGTCACAAGGCGGTGAGGGATGCAAAACAGGACTATGAGGAAAAAATAGCCCGGGAGGCCAAAAACTTCAAGCCCTTCTTTAGATACGTGAAAGGGAAAAAACCTGCAAAAGAGGCAGTGGGACCCCTGGACGACAAGGGAAGAAAAGGGTACATCAAGGAAGATAAACAAATCGCAGACAAACTAAATTCCTTCTTTGCGTCCGTCTTTACGAAGGAGGACACCTCAACAATACCTGAAGCGGAGAAACTGTTTACAGGAGAAATAGAGGACAGCCTCACCACAGTTGAAGTGAACTTAGATCAGATATACTACCAGATCGACAAACTTAAAAGTGACAAATCCCCTGGACCGGATGAAATTCACCCGAGAGTCTTGAAGGAATTGAAGGTTGAAATCGGAGAGTTATTGCAAAAACTTGCAAACCTGTCAATCAGAACTGGTCAGATACCAGACGACTGGAGAAAAGCGAACGTCACGCCAATTTTCAAAAAAGGATCGAGAGGAGAACCGGGCAACTATAGACTTGTGAGTCTTACGTCTGTCCCCGGCAAGATGATTGAATCACTGATCAAGGATAGCATAGTTCAGCACTTGGACACACACGACTTGATGAAACCCAGTCAACATGGATTCAGGAAAGGGAAATCGTGTTTGACGAATTTACTCCAATTCTTTGAGACCGTGAACGAGCAAATTGATAGTGGAAAGCCGGTGGACATAATATACTTGGACTTCCAGAAAGCGTTCGACAAAGTTCCACACGAAAGACTTCTCAGGAAACTACAAAGCCATGGCATAGAGGGAGATATACAAAGATGGATAGGCAAATGGCTGGATAACAGGAAGCAGAGAGTGGGCATTAATGGGAAGTTCTCCGACTGGGAGAAAGTGACTAGTGGTGTACCCCAGGGCTCGGTACTTGGGCCGATCCTTTTTAATATTTATATCAATGACCTGGAAAACGGAACATCCAGTGAGATCATCAAGTTTGCAGACGACACAAAACTCTGCCGGGCAATCAGATCGCAGGAGGATAGTGAGGAACTCCAGAGCGATTTGTGTCGGTTAGAAAAATGGGCAGAGAAATGGCAGATGAAGTTCAACGTGGAGAAATGCAAGGTAATGCATTTAGGCAGTAAGAATAAGGAATACGAGTACAGAATGTCAGGTGCAACTCTGGGAAAAAGTGAACAAGAAAGGGACCTGGGTGTACTGATAGATAGGACCCTGAAGCCATCGGCACATTGCGCGGCAGCGGCAAAGAAGGCAAATAGAATGTTGGGCATGATAAAGAAAGGAATCTCGAGTAGATTGGAGAAAGTTATAATGCCGCTTTATAGGGCAATGGTCAGACCCCACTTGGAATACTGCGTCCAACATTGGTCTCCCTACCTAAAGAAGGATATAAAACTGCTGGAGAGGGTGCAGAGATGAGTAACTAAACTAGTGAAGGGTATGGAGAAACTGGAATATGAGGATCGACTTAAAACACTGGGATTGTTTTCCCTTGAGAAAAGGAGACTGCGTGGGGATATGATCGAGACCTTCAAAATACTGAAAGGAATTGACAAAATAGAGCAGAGAAGATTATTTACATTGTCCAATTTGACACGGACAAGAGGACATGAAATGAAGCTAAGGGGGGACAAGTTCAGGACTAATATCAGGAAGTTCTGCTTCACACAGAGAGTGGTTGACATCTGGAATACTCTCCCAGGGGAGATTATTGCGGAATCGACAGTCCTAGGCTTCAAAAGCAAACTAGATGCATATCTCCTTGAGAGAGGCATATAAAGATATGGTTGGCTATAAAATAAGCCAGGTGTATACCTGGCAGGACCTCCGCGTGTGCGGATCGCCGGACTTGATGGACCGAAGGTCTGATCCGGAGATGGCGCTTCTTATGTTCTTTTAAACATGGCATACTTTGTTAGTTTTTATCATGGTAAAGTATACATTTCTGAAATGGTGAAGAAACAATAATATACAACTGCAGTGTTTTGTCTCACCAAACTGCTATAAGCACAAGAAAGCATTTCTAGGTCAACACAGTAATGCTCCTGTTCTGAGCTCTGACCTCTGAAACTCCCCGGTTCGACTCCCACCTTTGCTCATTTTTATAAGGTCCTAGTTTTTTCCTATTAGCTCTTATAACAGGGTCTACATGGTGGACTTTGCCATTTGTAAGGTGCACATTTCCCTTTCCAGGCAAACCTATTTTCAACTTACCATGGCTCGGACATCCTAAGCAGTGATGAGAGGAAACCTTTCCTCTGACAGCAAGATGACATTTGTGGATCGCCTGGTTAATGTGCTCTCATCACTGCTTAGGATGTCCGAGCCATGGTAAGTTGAAAATAGGTTTGCCTGGAAAGGGAAATGTGCACCTTACAAATGGCAAAGTCCACCATGTAGACCCTGTTATAAGAGCTAATAGACTACAGGAACTCCCCACAGCAATTTCCTAATGGCTATCTGCATGGGGCAGGAGCATAGGAAGATCGCTCCTGCCCCAAAAACCAGCTAGACCACCAGGTAAGGCCGGGATGCCAGGGGAAGGCGGAAGGGAGGCGGGGGTGGGTAAGAGCCGGATATTCGCAATTTTTCACCATTCGCAGTCCGGCTCTGCCCGTATCCCCCCGTGAATAAGGAGGGAGAAGTGTATTCAGCAGTAACATCTATGTGTGTGTGCATCTAGTAGCACTGTAGATATGATAAGTGGAGGAGTGTGTGGCGCAGTGGTTGGATCTACAGCCTCAGCACCCTGGGGTTGTGGGTTCAAACCCCGCGCTGCTCCTTGTGACCCTGGGCAAGTCACTTAATCCTCCATAGCCCCAGGTACGTTAGATAGATTGTGAGCCCACCGGGACAGAGAGGGAAAAATGCTTGAGTACCTGGTTGTAAAAACCGCTTAGATAACCTTGATAGGCGGTATATAAAATCCTAATAAAAAAACTTGAAAAAAAAACTTGATAAGTAGTAGTAGCAG